>NC_138383.1:43060647-43082798 GCF_054177405.1 Leptonychotes weddellii | reverse complement strand
CATTGTATATTGTTTACTGATATATACAAGTGTAATAAACAGACCTAGGAATGATAAAGATCAAAAACAAATTAAAAAAAACAAACAAAAAACAAAACCACCAAATTCTGGGGCGCCTGGGTGGCTCAGTTGGTTGGGCGACTGCCTTCGGCTCAGGTCATGATCCTGGAGTCCCGGGATCGAGTCCCGCATCGGGCTCCCTGCTGGGCGGGGAGTCTGCTTCTCCCTCTCCCGCTCCTCCCTCTTGTGCTCTCTCTCTCCTCTCATCCTCTCTCTCAAATAAATAAATAAAATCTTTAAAAAAAGAAACTGTAGGGGCGCCTGGGTGGCTCAGTTGGTTAAGCGACTGCCTTCGGCTCAGGTCATGATCCCAGGGTCCTGGGATCGAGTCCCGCGTCGGGCTCCCTGCTCGGCGGGGAGCCTGCTTCTGCCTCTGACCCTCCCCCCTCTCATGTGCTCTCACTCTCTCATTCTCTCTGTCTCAAATAAATAAATAAAATCTTTAAAAAAAAAAAGAAAAGAAAAGAAAAATGCTGCCTGAGAAGCCACCTCTTCCCTAGCGAGGGCAGCAAAACAAAGGCAAGCCCTTGAGCCGATCCTTTAGGGAATCATCAGACAGGTCAAAACACACCCCTAGAGGTCCCCGAGAACAAGGGCCGTGGTACTGCTAGCAAGTTGTGCAAGGAATGCTGGCCGCCATCCATAAGGCTATTGCTGAGCTGGGAAGCTGAGGATGGTATGGGGGGGAGGTTAAGATGGCACAGAGATCTCTGTAGCTTCTCCCCTGCTTTGTTATGTGTTCCCCTGCTTGTCACAAGTTTTTGATTAGATTCCAGGGTTATGAAAAGGCTGGTTCTGACGGTTTTTGCCACCTTACTTGTTGCTTTTGTAGAGGGAGGGAGTCATGGATTTCCTTAGTCCCCCATTTCTCTGATGCCCTCATGGTACTATTTCTAAGGGCGGGTGATAAGACAGATGTTGTGGATTGCTTTAATCAACCATCTTCTAACCCCCTCTAGGAGTCAGAAAGTTGGAAAGTGCCATTTGCGAGACACCCTTGCAGCTCGCGTTCAGGATGTGATTTAGGATCTGTCAGTCACAGGCCCTTGCACGCAATGGACTCAGAACTGGGTCACCTGGAGGAAGAGGCATGGTCGGGGCATCCACTTTGCTGGTCCAGCCTACAGGAGAGGTGCTTTGATTCTGGAGCCAACAACTCTGGTAGCAGGTTCCTGATTGTGCATCTTCCTGATCACGAAGGCCGCCTCCTTGGCAGGCCAGTTCTGATATGTAGACGTTGGGAGCTTTTCTTTCTTTCTTCCTTCCTTCCTCCCTCCCTCCCTCCCTTCCTTTCTTTTTTAAGATTTATTTATTATTTTAGAGAGAGAGCGTGTGAGCAGGTGGGGGCAGGGACAGAGGGAGAGAGAGAGAGAATTTCCAGCGGACTCCCCACTGAGCACGGAGCCCAATGTGGGGCCTGATCTCACAACCCTATGAGATCAGGACCTGAGCTGAAACCAGGAGTCAGACACTTAACTGACTGAGCTACCCAGGCGCCCCATCTAGCGTATGTTTCTTTAATACTCCTAACAATTCTGTAAGCTGTCTCCCTTACTGAATAAATTCCTTTCTGTTTAAAGCAGCTGGAGTGGATTCAGAGGTCTATAACAAAGAGCCTGTGTGTGTGGCCACACAGTGTGTGGAAGAAATTCCAATGGAAAGTGGCAAGCAACTGGAAGGTCCATCAACAGGCCACTAGAAGGACGCCTGGGTGGCTCAGCCGATTACGCGTCTGCCTTCGGCTCAGGTCGTGATCCCGGGGCCCTGAGATCGAGCCCCGCGTGGGGCTCCCTGCTCAGAGAAGCAGTCTGCTTCTCCCTTTCCCTCTGCTGCTCCCCGTTTGTGCTCTCTCTCAAATAAATAAATAAAATCTTTTTTTAAAAAAAACAGGCCACTAGATAAAGTATTGCTTATGCCTACAATGAAAATCCATGCAGGAGCTACAAATAATAAAATAGCTGTAGGTGAACTCACAGAAGGATGAACACAATATATCAACTGCAACTGCAAACACATCGCCTAACAATGTATGATTCTATTTTTGTGAAGTTTAAAGATATGTATTTGTATATTATGTTCAAGGCAGTGGTTCTTAACCAGGGGTGATCTCTCCCCTCCCCCCCTGGTGGGGGACATCTGTCAACGTCGGGAGACATTTTTGACTGTCTCAACCGGGAGAGTGTAATGGCATCTTGTGGGTGGAAGCCAAGGGTACAGCGAAAATCCTACAATGCACAGGACAGCCCCATGACAGAGAACTGTCTGGCCTCACATATCAACAGTACCAAGGCTGAGAAACCTTGATTTAAAGAAAAATATCAAACTGTTATTAAAAATGATACTTTTAGAGAGCAGGAGTGAGCAACAGGGTAGGAATTATGCCACTGTTTGTACACAATATAACATTTCATTTCCCCCCCAAGAATTAGGATTTTTTTTAACTGAAAAGATACAAGTAAGGAATAAACCAAAGAACACCACTTATTTCTAATAATAAAAGGAACAAATGCTTAGTGTAAAGATTCAGAGAGCACCCAAAGAGAAGATCAGTTATGGTCCTTTTGTATGACTCTTTGTATAATCAGTTATGATCCTTTTGATCCTTAAGCCACAAAACCCAACAGGAACTAATTGAAGAAAAGCGGAAATCTGTTCTAAGGATTTTATTGTTTCATAGCAACTAAGGATATCCGAAAGGAGGCTGCTACTGAGCCCTGACAAGGGGCTGTCTGGAATCAGGAGACAGGAAGGTGTCCCATCTGTTTTATTACCTGGCCTTCTCCCCCTGCATTTTCTGTCCCTACAGAGGCTTTCCCCCACATCTTTCCTGGTCAGGGTGGCCCTGAGAGGGGTCTCCTGGACCACCTGCATCTCAGGATCAGACTGGCAGGAGGAGTCACGACACTCACGTGTGGCCACACACACAGGCATTCCCGGATTTACTGCGATTCAAGGACTTATGGTCGTGAAAGTCTACAAAGCAAAATCAGCAAGGCGAAAAGCCACATGAGGTCAAGTCTAGAAGAGACCGGGGGCAAGCCTCTAAGAGTCCTCTTCCGGTAAACTTAATTCCCCAGCAATGACTTGTGATAATACGAATGCAGTGCTGTCTACCAAGGAAGCTCACTAGGGACCTGACCCTGGGTTTTTGCAGGGGGCTGGTCACGTAGGCGCCCCCTGCCTAGCACATTCCAGAACGCCACTCCCAGCAGGAAGGCAGGGGTTCAGCAGAAACCACAGTGGTTTCTGAGCCTCTCCTATCAGTTCTGGGAATGGTGAGAAGTCTCCCCAAATCCAAGTTACCAGTTCAGGGCCAACCTCATAAGCAGCCTTTGTAGGCGCAGCCTATAGGCAGGCCTGTTCCGTTGGCAAAAACATGGAGCTCTGCATCAGAGTAATCTTGCTCTCAGTTCTGGTTCCAAACTCCTGGGGAGAGGCTAACTGGCCCGGCTTCGGCTGGGTGTCCTCCCTGTCACCAGTCAGCAGTGATTGGGGGGAGGGGGGGGTCACAGCTGCTTCCTTTTGATCCCCATCCATGAAGCTGGGACAAGTCCCTCCCCATCTACTCCCCATCACGGGGATCTCTGCAACACCCTTTGATACTTTCGTTCACAAAATAATTTTTATTACTCACGATTTCCTCTATCTGGGCAGACACACACAACTGAGAGTAGGAAGGGGAGCATCTAGGCATCATGCTGGCCCCTGAGCTGAAACCCCTAGAAATATGGATTGCCGGGAGTTGAAAGTATGAATGTATTTCCCACAACCTGGGAAATAAGGCCCTTCATCTTTATTTTCCAAACAGATTCTACTGTTGCCTCAGGTTGTAAGACAATGCCTGGTGCCGTTTAAAACGTCTTCAACAAACCATTGTGTCTCACACACAGTTGCAGATGCAGAGACCCCGGCTGAGAAAAGGCCTCATGATGACATTCATCTTCCGTTGAGAATCTATCTTTATAATGAAGTCAGGAAAAGGACAATAAATAAATCAAAGCACTGTATGTTCTTTGAATTGTGCACGTGGACCTCCAGAGACCTGTCCCACAAAAGAAAACAACCAAGAGAGCTCTACGTGGCCTGAGATTCCACAGGCTGCCTGCTACTGGTCGAGCATATGCCAGCACTTGTCTGTGGGAACTCAGAGACAGAAAAACAGAAGTTGCGCGCAACGTGGGTGTTCTTTCCCGATGCAAAATAAGATTTGTTTTGGACAACACAAAGACTGCTTTTTTTCTCTAAGAGAGAAGAATATATAGCTCCCAGCTCATGGGCTCAAAACAGGTTCAAAGAGGTCTG
Source organism: Leptonychotes weddellii (assembly GCF_054177405.1). Lineage (NCBI taxonomy): Eukaryota > Metazoa > Chordata > Mammalia > Carnivora > Phocidae > Leptonychotes > Leptonychotes weddellii. The sequence continues at coordinate 43,078,436 of NC_138383.1, read as the reverse complement.
TCTGCCTCCCTGATACCACAGTTAGCCCTTGCTAGCCCAAGTCTCGCAACACAAATCTGAAACTGCAGAGACTCAGATAGGTTTTGAAGTCAGTCTCTCGCTCTCCTAACACTTGCTTCTTGCTATCTGAAATGCAAGAACCACATACGATTTGAGTAACAGAAGATACTTGAATATATCTGTATCTCAGGGAGGGGTCTGCCAACTTTTTCCGGCAAGGGCCAGATGGTAAATAATTTTGGTTTGTAGGTCATACAGCCAAAAAGGCTCTACTGTAATGACTCAACCCTGCAGTTGTAGCTCAAAAGACCTAAGGCAATATGTCTAGGGATGACTGTAACTGTGTTCCAATAGAACTTTACTTATAAGAACACGTGGTGGGCTCGATTTGGCCCCTAGGCCATCGTTGGCTGAACACTGATCTGAGTTGAGGCTTAAATCTACTGTTACAGGATCAGATCCACACTATTATTATTTCAAATGACAAAAGCTTTGTGAATACAAAGTGTTCACTTTTTTTTATTTTTTAATTTTTTTAAAGATTTTATTTATTTATTTGAGAGAGAGAGAGCACCTGAGAGGGGATAGGGTCAGAGGACGAAGCAGATTCCCTGCCGAGCAGGAAGCCCGATGCGGGACTCGATCCAGGGACTCCAGGATCATGACCTGAGCCGAAGGCAGTCGCTTAACCAACTGAGCCACCCAGGCGCCCTATTTTCTTTTTTTTAAAGATTTTTTATTTATTCATTCGAGACACAAAGATACAGAGAGAGAGAGAGAGCACGAGCAGGGGGAGAGGCAGAGGGAGAAGCAGGCTTCCTGTTGAGCCAGGAGCCAGACGTGGGGCTCGATCCCAGGACTCTGGAATCACGACCTGAGCTGAAGGCAGACGCTTAATGACTGAGCCACCCAGGCGCCCCCAAAGTGTTCGCTTTAACTGTCTTAAAAAATAAGACGGGGCCAGGCCAAGAGAAAATTCTGAGTTATAGCATGTGCAATTCACGGAAAGGACATTGGAAAGGACATCACTTGGAAAAGTGCCATTTTTCTTTTTCTTTCCTTTTTTTTAAAAAAGATTTTATTTATTTGAGAGAGAGAGTGAGAGGGGGGAGAGGGAGAGAGAGAGAGAGAGAACACGAGAGCGCACACAAGCTGGGGAAGAGGCATAGTGAGGGAGAAGTAGACTCCCTGCTGATCAGGGAGCCCGATTTGGGGCTCAATCCCAGGACCCTGAGATCATGACCTGAGCCGAAGGCAGATGCTTAACTGACTGAGCCACCCAGGTGCCCCCTGTCATAATGTATGTTTGATGCAAAGAATAAATTTGGGTTATGAATCATAACAATAAAGTGAATACCTGTGAATCCCACCTCCCAAATAAAAATTAAGAGTACAGGGGTGCCTGGGTGGCTTAGGTGGTTGAGCATCTGCCTTCGGCTCAGGTCATGATCCCAGGGTCCTGGGATCAAGCCCTGCATAGGGCTCTTGGCTCAGCAGGGAGCCTGCTTCTCCATCTCCCTCTGCCTCTCCCTCTGCCTCTCCCCCTGCTCATGCTCTCTCTCTCTCTGTATCTCTGGGTCTTGAATGAATACATAAAAAAATCTTAAAAAAAAAATAAATAAAAATTAGAGTACCAATACCTTGTTCATCTGTTTTACTGTTTCATTTCAATTAGTTTTTTTTTTTTTTTTTTAAAGATTTTATTTATTTATTTATTTGAGACAGAGAGAATGAGAGACAGAGAGCACGAGAGGGAGGAGGGTCAGAGGGAGAAGCAGACTCCCTGCCGAGCAGGGAGCCCGATGCGGGACTCGATCCCGGGACTCCAGGATCATGACCTGAGCCGAAGGTAGTCGCTTAACCAACTGAGCCACCCAGGCGCCCTACTGTTTCATTTCAATTAGTTTTTAATATACAAGGTAGTTACACAGCTATGTTTAAAAAAAAAATTTTTTTTTTAAGATTTTATTATTTATTTGAGAGAGAGAGGGATAGAGCACAAGCAGGGGGAGCAGCAGAGAGAGAGGGAGCAGGCTCCCCGCTGAGCAGGGAGCCCGATGCGGGGCTTGATCCCAGGACCCTGGGATCATGACCCTCATGAGCCGAAGGCAGACGCTTAACCGACTGAGCCACCCAGGCACCCCCACAGCTATGTTTTTTAAAGTTCTATTTGATAAGATTTAAAATTTAAATTCCAGTTTCCTACCCCCCTACTTAGCCCATATCTGTCATCTCCCTGATGCCCCATGTAAGCTCTTCCTACCGTTTTTTTTTTTTAAAGATTTTATTTATTTATTTGAGAGAGAGGGAGCATGAGAGAGGGGAGATCAGAGGGAGAAGCAGACTCCCTGCTGAGCAGGGAGCCCGATGCGGGACTCGATCCCGGGACTCCGGGATCATGACCTGAGCCGAAGGCAGTCGCCCAACCAACTGAGCCACCCAGGCGCCCTTCCTACCGTTGTTTTAAAAAATAAATAATATCTTCATTGAGATATAATTCACATACTATAAAGTTAACTTTTTGAAATGTACAATCCAGTAGCTTTTAGTAGATTCACAAGGTTGTGCAACTACTACCACGATCTAATCTCGGAACATTTTCATCAGCCCCAAAAGGAAGCCCATGCCCCTAGCCCCTGGCAACCACTAATCTGCTTTCTGACTCTGTGAATCTGACTACTCTGGACAATCCATATCCGTAGAATCATAGAATATGTGATTTTTTGGGCACCTCGGTGGCTCAGTTGGTTAAGCAACTGCCTTCGGCTCAGGTCATGATCCTGGAGTCCTGGGATCGAGTCCCGCATCGGGCTCCCTGCTCGGCAGGGAGTCTGCTTCTCCCTCTGCCCTCTTCCCTCTCGTGCTCTCTCTATCTCATTCTCTCTCTCAAATAAACAAATAAAATCTTCAAAAAAAAAAAAAGAATATGTGATTTTTTGCATCTGGCTTCTTTCTTTAAAAAGATGCAATTTTAGGGGCACCTGGGTGGCTCAGTCGGTTAAGCATCTGCCTTTGGCCCAGGTCATGATCTCGAAGGCCTGGGATTGAGCCCCATGTGGGGCTCTCTGCTCCGTGGGGAGTCTGCTTCTCCCTCTCCCTCTGCCCCTCCCCCCTGCTCCTGCGCACTCTCTCTCTCTCTCAAATAAATACATAAAATCTTTTTTTTAAAAAAAGATGTAATTTTAAAAATAATTTTTTTTGTTAAAAATTTACATGCTTATTGTAGAAAATGAAATACTACAGGAAAGCATGACTAAATTTCAGTATTTAGCTAGAGATAATCACTGCTAACGTTTGTATAACATTTATATAAATTTCTTTTTATAGAATTGGAATCATACTATACAGACTGTTTTAGAATCTGACTTTTGACTTAACATAGTGTGCACATTTTTTCCAGCACCTTTAAATATATTTGCCCAAAGCATGATTTTTAAAGGCTTTATAATATTCCATTGTACACATTATATCATAATTTATTTGATTCATATCTTGTTGGAAATTTGTATCACTTCCAGTTCTTGCAAAATGATTTTAAATAAATAAAACTATAATAAACTTGCTTGAAATTATATTTTCACAGTCATCCATAATTATCTCCTTGAAATAAATAACTAGAAACATAATTTCTGTGTTAAAGGACACACTGATTTTGAGATTCCTGATACAATTGCTACATTTCCCTCCCAAAAGGCGGGATTCACCTACACTCCCACCAATGGTAGAACAGGATTCTCATTTTGCCCAGCTCATCACTTAAAAAAAATTTTTGATATGGTGAGCAAAGAAATGACATCTCCTTCTTTGATTTGTATTTCTTTGATTACAAGTGAGAATGAACAACGCTTTGCTTAAAAATTTTAAAATAATTTTAAATAATTAATAATTATTAAAATAATAAATTAATACTTTGTGGCTATTTAGGGCGCCTGGATGGCTCAGTTGGTTAAGCGTCTGCCTTTGGTTCAGGTCATGATCTTGGAGTCCTGGGATCGAGCCCCGCATCAGGCTCCCTGCTCAGTGGGGAGTCTGCTTCCCCCTCTGCCTCTCCCCCTGATCATGCTCTCTCTCTCTCTCGTATAAAAAAAATAAAAACTTAAAAAAAATAAGATTCTCTTTCACTCTGCCCCTCCCTCCCGCTCGCTCTAAAAAAAAATTAAAAAAAAATTTTTTTTTGGCTCTTTATAACTATCATGCATAGTTAAGTGCTTAAAATTTTTTTTAATTTACATGGAGTTCGCCATATTGAGCTCAAGGCCCTGCAGCCATGAAGGGAAGGTATTCAAAGCTCCGGGAAGACAAGATGATCACTAAGGCCCTTGGAGACCTGGCAGGGATGCAAGGGAACACCCAGGGCAAAGGTATGCATGACTTCAGGTGTCACCAGCTACTCTCCTCTGGGGCACGGCAAAGGCCAAGCTACCATCCCTCCTTTCGTGCTTAAACTCCCGCCCAGAAGCCTTGAGCCCCATTTCCACTGGGAATGAACCCATGATCCATTCTCCAGTCTGGTCCCGACCCACCCTGTACCTTGCCCACCGTCATCATGCCCAGCCTGCCCTCCGTCCCGCCTTCTGCCCCAACTGCTTTCACTCACGGTTCCCTCTGCCTGGGATTCCTTCTACCTCATCTCAACAGGGCTGGCTCTTCCTGTCATTCTGGGCTGAGGGGACCCATCATCCTCGGACAGCCCTTCCCGATCTATGGTGCCCCCCGGTCACCCTGCACTGTCCTGCTCCACGCGGTCCTTGGGCCTGTTCCCCTGGCCCTTCTCTTCTCTTTCTTTGTGGGCTGCCCCACTTTGCTGTCTGTCTAGACCTGGTTGCTGAGCACAGTATCCAGCAGGTGTTCAATATATATTTGCTGAGAATATGCACGTTTTTGTAAACTCAGTTTGGTGACCCCCACACCCCAACCTTGGACTAAAACTAGTCTGATCATCCCTTGATCAATATTCACTGACTGACTGTCCTGGGTCATCGTCGGAGGTGTCCCACGATGCTCTCCCAGAAACTGCCAGGAACCTTCTCCTGTATGTCACACGGCTCTTCAGCCTGACGCCACACGGCTCTTCAGCCTAATGCCACACTGCTCCTCAGCCTGATGCCACACGGCTCCTCAGGCTGATGCCACATGGCTTCTAAGGTCCTTCTAAGGTGCTTGGCACCTCACTCCTCTGGTCTCAGGGCTCGTGAAGTAAAATGTGAAGCCCCTCCAACTTTGATCCAGCTTCCGTTAAAATTAAAAGATAAAATCTGAATCACAACGCTACGCGATGGGATGATTGGGGAATAAACAGTGTTGCTGACAACTAGATTTTCTTACTGAACTGCCTTACTTAAATTGTCTTAGTAAACATAAGGTAGAGATAACTAGAGGATATTTATATGCCAGTGACTAGAGAAGCATCGTGAAGAAAAACACTAGAAACCTGGGCAAAGGTCTTATTTGAGTTTAAACCCATGGAGCTCCTGTTACTGTCAGAAATGTTATTTCTTTCAGTTTCCTGAGAAGGCGGAAGGAGCTCCCTGAACTATTCAACTATTCACCAAAAGCTTCTGGTTTAATCTCTCAGGAATTAATAAGCCTTTTACTAAGAAGCATACTTTGGCAACAAAGCTTTTGAGAGAGGTTACAAGATACTTATCAACGTACAGAATACTTTATCAGGAGGTTCACTTAAGCAAGAAATGAACTCGAGAGACTTGAGATAAATAACCCACTGCACGCTCTCTCTCTCTCTCTCTACATGTGTGGTGTGGATTTTTCTCGTTTGTCAGAAAATTTCAGAATCATTAGGTCTTATAGAGTTTGAAATAGCAATGCCTCTGGCAAATCCAAATCCAACTATGAAAGCTTGTTCTCCATGGTGTCTGTGGGCCAAGGGGAACTTTCTAGCACTAAGGCTTCTTTGGGAGTGCTGAGGTCCTACCAATAACCAGAAAACACTATGGTGGGCACCCCGCAGTTGTGAAGTCAACCAGTTTGGCGCTGGGGTGTCCTCTGTCATTTCTCTTCCTGTCCTGAAGCCCTCAGACCTCAGCGAGGCTAAGGATGGTCAGCGTGCTTGGCCTTCTGCCCTCCCTTCGCTGAGGGACCTGGCCTGGGACGCACTCTGATGAGTGGGTGGAATTCAGCTGTAAATCTCTGCAGAGTCCTTGTCCCTCCCAAGAAGGGTGATGAGGCGCAGCCACCCCACATGTCTGCAGGTGGCCCCTTGGCTGTGTTCCTAGGGCCCTGCCGTGCCCTGGTCACTGTGGTTAACACCGGTGATTCAGTCAAGGTCCCAGAGCAAATTTAAAAGGATGAGTTCTGCCAACACCCTGAGTGAACTTTAAGCTTAGAGAAGCTGGTTCTGGCCCAGGGCCTCCAGGGAAGAGCCCAGCTGAGCTCACCAGGGATTCTGACCCACAAAGTGGTGAGCTAATAATAAATGGGTGTCGTTTTGGCCGCTAATGTTGTACTAAGTCACAGCAACAGAAAACTAAAAGGGTGGGGTGGCTGGGATCACAAGGTAACAGAGAGAATCCCACAGTTTCTTCTTCAGGGTCAGATTATTTACTTTTCCTGGATGATAAACCGATGACGTCTTTTTCAGGACATTAGTGTTCCCGTGGTTCACGTCTGTTGGTGCTTCTGATTTTTTACAACACACAGGCTTTTGGCAAGTTGAGATCCAGAACCGAAAGGGTTTTCTTCAATGGAGGTGAGACTTTTAGATCCGAGGTTCTCAAGGCTGCCTGCACATCAGAAGGACCGAGGCCCAGGATCCCTGCTCGGGAGATTGTAATTCCTGAGATCGCTCAACTGATACCTGATCTCAAGCTACATCACGCCAGACTTCTGACCTCTAAGTCATTCTGATGTGCAAGCAGCCGTGAGAATGATCCCTGGGCAGCAGCATTCTAAGACACCCCCATGCGCTCTACGCCCTGGTGTGTCCTCCTTGATCCCTTGATCATGTTATGTCACGTGGCAAAAGGATTTGACAGACGGAATTAAGCTTGCTAATGAACTGGCCCTAAAACAGGGAGAGCCTCTGGGTGGGCCTAACCTTATCACATGAGGCTTTATTTATTTATTTAAAAAAAATTTTTTTTAAGGATTTTATTTGAGAGAGAGAGAGAGCACAAGCAAGGGCAGCGGAAGGCAGAGAGAGAATCAGGCTCCCCACTGAGCAGGGAGCCTGCTGTGGGGCTCCATCTCAGGATTCTGAGATCATGACCTGAGCTGAAGGCAGCCGCTTAACCAACTGAGCCACTCGGGCGCCCCGAGGCCTTATTTAAAGCAGAATTTACTCAAGCAAGAGGCAGAAGTCAGAGATCCAAAGCATCAACATGAGCGGGATGTGATGGCCACTGGTGACTGAAGATGGAGGGGGCCACACGGAAAGAACCTGAGCGGCCTCCAGTTGCTGGGCGTGATCCTGGCTGACATCTGGCAAGAAAACGGGAGCCTCCGTCTTACAACCGCAGGGAACCTGTCACCAGCCTGAAAGACACCAGGTGGATTCTTCCTCAGAGCCTCCAGGTGAGAACATGGCTCAGCTGACACCTGATTTCAAGCTACACTGTGCTGGACTTCTGACCTCTAAGTACTGTGAGCTCACAAACAGGCGTTTGAAGTCACTGAACCTGGGACTTCGTTACACAGCAAAAGAAAACTATACCAGTGACTTCAAAAGCAATACAAATAACTGGCCATTTCTAGCCAAACTATTTTCAAATTATATTTCCTATAGGAGGGAACTTAAATATCACTTCACATATTTCTTCCTACTATAACACTACTCTAATGCTTTGACACCTGAAATCTGAGGCCATTAAAACCTTAAAACTCAGCCAGTTAAAACATGCTAAAAGTTATGGATTCTAGCTTTGGAGAGATAGATGAGATGTAGGTAATCCCTACCTACGCCCTCCACCAAATAAATCACCGGTGTTAACCACAGTGACCAGGGCATGGCAGGGTCCTAGAAACAGAGCCAAGGGGCCACCTGCAGACATGTGGGGTGGCTGCGCCTCATCACCCTTCTTGGGAGGGACAAGGACTCTGCAGAGATTTACAGCTGAATTCCACCCACTCATCAGAGTGCGTCCCAGGCCAGGTCCCTCAGCGAAGGGAGGGCAGAAGGCCAAGCACGCTGATCATCCTTAGTCTCACTGAGGTCTGAGGGCTTCAGGACAGGAAGAGAAATGACAGAGGACACCCCAGCGCCAAACTGGTTGACTTCACAACTGCGGGGCGCCCCCCCCATAGTGTTTTCTGGGTATTGGTAGGACTTCAGCACTCCCAAGGCCTTAGTGCTAGACAGTCCTGGTTTCCTTGCTGGTTATCAGCCAGGGACCTCTCTCGGCTCCTGATGGGCCCCCTTCACCTTCAAGCCCACCAATGGTGCACTGAGTCCTTATGATGCTTCAGAGGAAACTCCGGCTTTTAAAGGGTTCATGTGTTAGCTCTACCCAGATCATCTCCCTTTTGCCATATGTAAGGAGGAGATTATTTAAGGGTGAGGGTTACTGGGGGTCATTCTTAGAATTCTGCCTATCACATCCACCATCTTGCCTCCTGGCCCCCTTGAGAACCCTTTCTGGTAATTACATGAGAGATGCAAATTTCTGTCATAACCCCAAAGAAGGAATTAAAGGCAAATTTAAAAAGGGAGACGCAGGGTTCCATGGGTCCGATCTAACCTTGGCTCGGGATATAGTTAACAGGCAGCCTGCAGACTGAGAGTAATTTGCAAGGCCTTCCTGGAAGCCTGACTTAAAAAAAAAAAATCCAAGGAAATGTGAGTTGAGTAGAATGTCTAGAAAGGTCTCCTCTTTGCTGAGAGCCACTTCAAGCCCAGTGCGGGCCTCACTCTGGAGTGAGTGCGTGTTCGTGTTCCTGGATCTCAGTCCTGGGGCTACCTCAAGACACCCAAAGCTGAACCTGGGGCTCAGCAGTGGGTCTGACCCACTGTTCTACGTTTTCAGAGCTGCCACCCCATGTTACTTAAATTCCAACTGATGCGGTTGCTAAAGTGATGATGTCCTCATTCCGACCTTCCAAGCTTAGTACCTGGCGTGGGATAAACCCTGATGAGAAGAGGCAAGTCTGCTTTCCCTTCCTCAGGGAAGGTGAGCCGCTGCTCAAATGTCACCTCCCTGACCTTCGTATGACAGTGGTGTTCACACACCCAGCACTCCTAAGCCTCCCACCCCAACTTTTCTCCACAGTACACTCTAATATAGCACGTATTTTACTTTTTAATTTGAATCGTCTAGTCCCCGTGAAGATGGAAGCTCCACGAGAGCGGAGATTCTGCCTGCTTCGTTCACTGCTGATTTCCCAGAACCTAAAATATAACGTGGCACCAAACAGGCCCCTCCATAAAAATTCACCGAATTAATATATGGAGAGTTTTGACAGAACCTATCATGCTATACTTTGGTGGGCTAAAAAGAAAGTTCTTTCAAGTGAAAATGCACATGGCTACCGGCTTTTTTTTTTTTTTTTTTTAACTGAGCTGTCTGAGTTTTCTACAATTTATTTTTGGTTTCCTGGGTCGGAGAGAACAAGCTTCAGAAGGCTTAGGAGGCGTCTCAGACAAACAGGTCTAGACAGAGGATATTTTGTGAGGAGTAAATAAATTAGACACATATGATTTATGTTTCCCTCTAAATTTACAGAGATTTAACAACGAATGAAAAATACCCTTCAGGCAGAATGAGTTTTGGGTTTCATCAAGTGTAAAATGCTTTGAAAACTAGTTCAAGATGTTCACAAAATAAAACAAAACAAAACAAAAAACACTACAGCAGGAAATATAATTCTCACTCTGATGATGGGAAATAGCTGATTGTGTAATCCCTCCCTGCAATCTAATTATAATAACACTACATGGCAAAGGGCCAATTCCTTCTGGAAATTTTAATTGTCTTTTCCTGTCCATCTTGCACTTGCCTTGATCCATTTCTGCAAGGTGGGGAAATGACAGCTCAGTCAAGTGTCCATGACCACGTGTGGCTCAGCCATGGTCAAGACCTTGTTCCTGGCCTTTCTGAGCTTCAGTTTTCTGTGACCACTCCTACTTCCCTTACCCTAAAGCCTCCCAGAATCAGCTTTCTCTCCCCCACTCCTTAAGCTTTTCCATTTCCTCAGGAGCGTGGGGGGTGTCTGACTCTTGATTTCAGCTCAGGTCATGATTTCAGGGTGGTGGGATTGAGCCGAGGGATGCCCTTGTTGGGGTGGCCTGCCTTTATGGGGTGGTTTCGACCCTCAGAGTGGGCTGAAGCAGAGAGCGCACAGAGCAGCTAAAGGAGAAAACAATGCATCAGAAACAAAGCTCGTCCTCTGGGAGTCTCTCTTACGGGCCATTAACCCGATTAATTTTTTTCTTTTTTAGCAGGAACCGGGAAAAAAAAAAAGGTAATGTCAAAGACACAAAACACTTCTATTCTTGGGTAGAATCTGATTTTAAGACCCTTCACTCCTGCTATTACAAAGATAATCCCAGCCCTGCTGCTTCTCAAGTATCAGGGCTGCTCCTGGCCGAGGCCTTGTTTTCTTGCTCGGTTCTTTCTTTCTCTGTCCCCGCCCCCCCTCAAAGCTTAAGGTTGGGGAAGGAGTGCTGGGGTGCCAGAATCTTCAGAATCTTTAGAAAAGTGGGGTAAACGTATGGGAATGCAGGGTCTGAGTGGGGAGAAGGGAGGAGATGGCAATTTTATTTTATTTTTAATATTTAAAATTTATTTATTTATTTACTTATTTACTTAAGTAATCTCTGCACCCAGAGTGGGGCTCGAACTCATGACCCCATGATCAAGAGTCACATGCTCCCCCGACTGAGCCAGTCAGGCACACTGGAGATGGCAATTTTAAAGAGGGTGGCTATTTAATGGGAAAGGGAACACAGTCCACCTTACAGAAGAAAACACCGGAGAACATTTTTGTGTCCTTGGAGCAGACAAAGATTTCTGAAACAGGACGCAAAAAGCACTAACCACCGGAAAAAGACGGATAAATGAGACTTCATTAAAATGAAAGACTTTGTTCCACAAAAAAGCAAAAATTCAAGCCACCCTGGGAGCAGATATTTGCAATACTTCTATCTGACAAAGGACTGGTACCCAGAATATACCAAGAGCTCCTGAAAGCAAGAGGGGAAAGACAGACAATCTGATTTTAAGATGGGCAAGAGACAGGGAGGGCACATCCCCAAAGAGATTACCCAGATGTCCAGTTAGCATGTGGAAAAGTTCTCGGCCTCATCAGCCAGCAGAGAAGTGCAGATCCCAACCACAATGAGATACCACTACACACTTATCCCAAGACTGGGAGTACCAAGACTGGTGCTCTCAGTGAAAATGCAGAGAAATGATCTCTCCTCACTTGCTGGGGGGAGGTAAACTGTACAACTGTTTCAGAAATCTGTTTGGCACTATCTACCGTGCTTGAATATAGGCACACCCGATGGCCCAGTAATTCCATTTCTAGGTGTAGATCCAGAAAGAATGAGCACACCCGTGTTCCGAGAGACACGCACAAGAACGTACCAGCACCATGTAACTAGAGCCCCGACCTGGAAATAACTCATCTGTCCAGCAAGAATGGAAGGGGTAAATAGATAATAGGTGTGATCACATAATAGGTTCCAAAGGGGTTAGAAAATGAACGAACTGGATAAGCCTTGATAACTTCACACCGTAGGAGAAAGCTGGATGCAGATAGGACAGTTTTTGATTGCATATATGGAAAGTTCCAGTGCAGGCAAAACTAACAGAGCATTCCGGGATGCCTGCTTTTTGTGGAAAACCACGAGGAAAAGAATTGAGGACAACAGTTGTCTTTGGGAGTGGGAAGGGGGTAGGATCAAAAAGTCACACGGAAGGTTTGGGGAAATTGACAATGCTCTATTTCTTTTTTTTTTAAAGATTTTATTTATTTATTTATTAGAGAGAGACTGAGAGAGAGAGAGCATGAGAGGGGGGAGGGTCGGGAGGGTCAGAGGGAGAAGCAGACTCCCTGCCGAGCAGGGAGCCCGATGCGGGACTCGATCCAGGGACTCCAGGATCATGACCTGAGCCGATGGCAGTCGCTTAACCAACTGAGCCACCCAGGTGCCCCGACAATGCTCTATTTCTGGATGGGAGTAGTGACGGCCTGGGTTTTCACTTCATTACAATCCATAAAACTATAATTTATATTTGATGAATTTTTATCTTTCTAGATGATACTTCATAATAACAAAGCTTACACTTCTATCAAGTACTACTTCCTCGTGTAACCTTCCCAGAAGACGAATACTGTCCTGATAAACTGATACTTTAAATGCAAACAGCTCTAAAGTAACAGGAAACTTTTGAAGGGCCACCTATGTGGGGCCTTTGTGTCAATTAGGGAAAGGCACCCTCTTCGGGAAGGTGGTTCGGCAAAAGCTGCCTTCCCTGGACTGAAGCAGCCTGCTGGGCTCAATGCTTGCGGAGTTCACAGCTCCTCTGAGCAAAGAAAAAGCTGGCCCTTCCTGCAGGAGATGCAGACCTGCATTCAGGTACATGGTTTGTTGGGTGGACTGGCTTTCAGTCCCACTTGCCTCTTCGTCTGGGGACCACAGCAAACCCTACCACCACTGGCAGCCCTCCCTAGGAGCACAGAAGGACAACAATTATACGCCAACATATGCATGCACAGGACCAATACGGGCACAGGACTGCTGCTGCCCAGGGCTGGCTGGAGGTTGGCCGACGCTGTCACTTACCGCGTAGCCTTCTGTTTTCTTCTGGCACCATTTCAGGAGAGCATTGCGCTTGGAGCCGCCATATTCCCGGGCCAAGGCAGCCAGCGGGTCTCTTCTTTCCACGCTGGTTAGAAAGAAGAGCACAGAGGAAAGAGAAGATGCTAATGTTTAGGACCCTCAAGTATATATGAAATAAATAACTAGATTAGAAAAGTGAAAGTCTAGGTCTATCCAGGGAGACTCAAGAGAAACAACCAAATCAGTCATATCAGTGATACATTTCATTATGTTTCACGATATGAAATTTCAATGGTAATAATAATTCTCTTTTCCTTAAACTGGAAGGTTGATATCCAGCTGCACTGTTGTTCTTTATGCCTTACACATATTTTATTGTTATTATTTTGTATCATTCTGATACTTAATAAAAATACTTTTTTAAAAAAGATTTTATTTATTTGAGAGAGAGAGAGCGAGGATAAGTGGGGGGAGGGGCAGATGCAGAAGCAGGCTCCCAGGACCCTGGGATCACGGCCCGAGCCAAAGGCAGCCGCTTAACCAACTGAGCCACCCAGGCACCCCTTAATAAAAATACTTTTTTTTTTTTTTTAAGATTTTTTATTTATTTATTTGACAGAGAGAGACACAGCGAGAGAGAGAACACAAGCAAGGGGAGTGTGAGAGGGAGAAGCAGGCTTCCTGCGGAGCAGGAAGCCCGATGCGGGGCTCGATCCCAGGACCCTGGGATCATGACCTGAGCCGAAGGCAGACGCTTAACGACTGAGCCACCCAGGCGCCCCAAAATACTTTAAAATATATATATATTTTTAAGATTTATTTATTTATTTGAGAGAGTGAGAATGAGAGAGAGTACATGAGAGGGGGGAGGGTCAGAGGGAGAAGCAGGCTCCTCGCTGAGCAGGGAGCCCGATGGGGGACTCGATCCCGGGACTCCAGGATCATGACCTGAGCCAAAGGCAGTCGCTCAACCAACTGAACCACCCAGGCGCCCCACTTTAAAATATTTTTATTAAGGAGTAATGGGATGATTCCAGACCTCAGCAATCTGAATTAAGGTAGAGAGATTTTTAAGAAAACGTCATAACTGCATTAAAATTTTTCTTTTGTAATTTGATGGCTATTGTCCCTTGCACCTGGCATATTTGTCAACTTAAGTCCATGAGAGTTTCTGTGGTCAGAGTCGCTGTTAACTATGAAGTTACAGTAACTTTGCCTGTGTTTGTTACTTCATCACTTAGAACTGAATTTCTAGGTCTGACAAACTAGGGAAGACTGAAATGAAGGTTTGGAAAAGAGTTTCTGTATCCGTGGATGCCCAAAACACTAACTGAACAGGTTTCTTTAAAAAATAAGGTTAAAAAGATACGATGCGCTCTCCAAATTAATAATAATAGGATGAGAACTTCCAAAACAAGTGATTTCTATCCTGTCATTTGTTTGTCTCAATGACGTGAATACAAAAATAAAATAACACATTAATCTCCACCAATTTAATCTTTCATGATGAAGGGTGTAATATAAATTGCATATTAATACACACATAGCCTTTTTGTACGCATTTCTGGCATAAAGAAAAGAGCAGTTTCAGGATAGCACTAATTCTGGTCCTTAAAACTAGTTTTGATCACTTAAATCTCCTGTGCATAAACAAGGCTAATATGTAGTATCTGGGGCTTTAAGTTAAATCTCTGAAAGATATGACTTCATCTATTTGGGTCCAAATATAAGCTACGCCCAAAGATATGACAAGAGCTGAACTTACTGAGACTTTCATAAAATCCTTTTACAATACTCATAATGGTAGTTAGAATGGTTGTTAAGTAGCTATTACTCCCAAAGTGGCTAGTTTTGTATATTCATCCATCTACCCATTCCAACGCACTGGCTGGATGCAATGCTATGTGTGGAGCATGGCCCAGGGGGCCGGGGAAGAGATCAAAGCGTGAGTCGAAATATTTACTGTGTACTAAAGTACAGCCTAAATAAATGGGGACAGAGGCACACACACGATGCAACAGTGCATTAAATACCCGATTCAGCATAAGACATGGAAGGCAGAGAAAGGGGCTGTTGATGCCACCCGGGGGGCTTGCTACCACCTCGTGGAAGGTTTGACTTTTTTTTTTTTAAGATTTTATTTATTTATTCGGAGAGAGAGAGTGAGAGAAAGCACGAGTGGGGAGGAGGGGCAGAGGCAGAGGGAGAAGCAGACTCCCCACTGAGCAGGGAGCCCGATGAGGGCTCGATCCCAGGACCCTGGGATCGTGACCTGAGCTGAAGGCAGACGCTTAACCGACTGAGCCACCCAGGCATGGGAAGGTTTGACTTTGCAGGGGAAGCACTCAGGAGTGTGAAAGGACAGGAAGGAGACGATTCAGGCCAGGACCCTGCGAGTGGTGGCAAATGCTCGTGTTAGCTGCAAAGGCTGAGAATAAAAGTGGCAGGTGAGCTGGGTGGGGCTAAGCCGCGCAGAACGGAGGGAGCAGAACAAGGAGCGTGGGTGGAAGGGTGCATGACAAGTCACAGGAGGTTTCTGAGAAGGTCTGCACGGGATGCGCTCCGTGTTTTCGAAGATGGACTCCACGTGGAGAAGCAGTGGGCGAGGGGAGGGTGGGAAGTGGCTGGAGGTGGCTTGTTGGGGTCTGGGGGAGCAGGGGCACTGAAGAGGGAGGAAGTGGCAGAGGTGGGAGCCACGCCAGGCCTCTGATGGCCGCCCTGGCAGTCTCTGTCCCTTCTCGCCCCTACTCTACCTCTCACATCACTGCTAATGTGCTCTTTCGACGCTGACTTCAAAATGCCCCTCCAATCCTTCCTATATGCCACTGTTTCCTGGACCACTACTCAAATCCAAATCCAAATCCTGCAAACTTACTGGTTCCCCACTGCTTTACCAAAATGAGTACAAACCTCTAACCGTGGCAATGAAGACCATTCGCAAGGGGACTCCAACCCGCCTTTCCAGCCGTGATATCCTGAGCACCTACCCACCTCCCCAGCAGATACCGGCAGCTGATGGTGTGTCTGCCAGGGCCCCTCCCCTCCTGAAGCCCCCAGGCTAGTCTAACCAAAGGAAACCACCCCTAGTCCCCTGAATGTTGTGCAGAGCTCCTCCGGGGACCCCTGCAGGCCCCCTGGCAGAAATGTTGCCTCCCCGCCTCCAGACTTCTTGACCCAAGTAACAACCCCCGCAAGAGTCTGCGTGTATTTCTGTTTTTATAGACCTTCTTTCGCTTTGCACAGTCCTGCTGTCCAGGGCCCTCCTCCCTTGTTGAAGGCAGGTACTGTGTCTGATTTCACTCAGGAAATACACATACAAGTAAATTGACCACAGGGGGTAAAACAGAAGGAAGACTACAAGGTCATCTGCCCAGTGATGTCTCACTGTGTAAAATGTGATACCTGAGTTTGCTCTGTGGTTTCAAGCCCCCGGTGGAGGCGCTCAGCAGCCTCGTGTTCCCGAAGCCCAGAGAAGGGGGTCTGCTCAGAGACTCCAGGGAGGGACTCTTCCGGAGATAAGGGTCCGGTTTCAGGTCCTCACCCCTTCCCTTTAGGAGATCTGTGTGAAGAACAACATAATCACCCATTCCTGAAGAAGAGAAATTTGAATGGTCACCACACTTTCTTCTCAAGTACAAAAGAATTCTCATTTTCTTTCTAAGTACAAATATGTAATAAATATAGAGAGTTTCTGAATTAAGGAATAAAAATGCACATAGGGACATGGCCTTTTCTAGAAAGGATTCTCCAGGCAGGAGACCGATTACATAATTCGTAGACACAAATGCCAAATTAGCCCCTCGTTCAAAAATTATTAAGAATTTCAAGATGGCACCTCCAGAGTCTTGAGCCAAAGCCCTTCTAAGCACCCTGCACAGGTCACACCCCCACAGAGCCAGCCCTGTTCCCAAGTAAAGCACTTTGTTTTAGTTGATGGGCATCTGAGAGAGACAGAGAGCTGGCAGGAAGATGCCCAATGGGATTTTCAAGTCAGAGGTGGCAGCAGACAAAAACCTGGGTACCAAGAACGGTAACGATTTTACAAGAAAAAAAAAAGCCACTCCAGTCATAGGGTCTGGCTTGCTAAAAATAAGCAAACATAAATTCTTTGAAGGCTCCTCTCTGCTGTTTTAGTAGGAGTCAAAACAGGTTAACGAAACAGGCTGAATCCTCCGGATGATAGTTCCTCAAGGACCAGAAGAGCACAGAATGGGAGAAAATCTCCATAGCGTCTGGTTTGTATTGACAGAGGCAACGGGCACTCAGAGGATGGGGTGACTTGCTCAATGCCACACGACAGGCCTCTGTGACCAGGCTGAGCCCACAGTCACCTCCTATGACACCATAAGTAGTGATGGAAGAAAACAATACTTGTACGGCTAAGAGCCGCCAATTATGGGGCGTGAAGCGGGGAGTGAGGCTAATGAGCTTGGAAGAGGAGAGGAAAAACAGTGCTTACATCACTAAAGAGAACAACAAAAACAGTGCATTAATCCCATTTTGGCAGCTTCTGATGACCTCAATGCTGGCAAGGCTAGCCTGAAAGCAAAGCAGTTTTTACCGTGTAATCCTTTTTTAGTATAGTAAATAGAATCATCCCGGTAGACAGGTGCCCGGTGGGGGCAAAGGGGGAGGGGGCACTGACAAGGAACTGTTTACTTCAGGGCAATAGCTACTGTGGTTTGAGCACCAGGATTTAGCTTGTCAATTAAAACAACAGCTTCTTTACACAAAAGGTAAAGTGGGAGGCTTAGAGAAGACACAAATATTATGACGAAAAGCTCATCTGGTACACTTCAACATGGTTAAGATGGTACGTTTTGTGTTATGCGTATTTTAGCCACAGTTACAAAAAAAAAAAAGGCTTGCCTAGGTACACATCACTGTGCACATAACCAAGTTATCCCCAATTTTCCACTACACAGCAAGTGTAGAGAACGCAAATCAGGTGGGTTTCCAATACTCTGTGTTGACCTCCCTTCCATTTCTAGGAAGGGGGCGCTCGGTTTGCACAGAAATACCATGACCTGCTCTGCTGGACTTACTCACC
>NC_138383.1:43040153-43060147 GCF_054177405.1 Leptonychotes weddellii | reverse complement strand
TTTCTCCAGGGAAGGAAATGGACACAGATGAATTTCACCCACTAGGAACCTATTCTTCCTCTGTATTCCATTTGAGCTTCTGTGCCTCTGATATGTAACATAAATTTACCTTAAAGAGCCTCCCTTCTGGTTTAAGATTTTAATAGCAGTCAGCGAAAGTGGGTACAGATCTAAGCAGAACCTATAGACATGGATCCTGGGCAAATGTCAGGTCCTGACACACTCACCCATTTAAGCAAGAATAAGGGATGGACAATTATCGGTTCTGTCCCAAGACGTGCCCTGACCTATGAATATATTCCATAATATAAAATGAAGAGAATAGCTGCACTCAAGAGACAGCAGACATTTATACATTTATGACAGGAAACAGAATCATATGCTTGATAGCAATCTGCCTTGAGAATACAATAAAATTCAAGAACAGAGGAAAATATATGAAATATAAGAAAGAAATATATGAAATATAAGAAAGAAAATATATGAAAGGCCGAGTCTAAAAAGTGGTATCAGCAATCTAATAATCCCATTAAAATATTTTAAAGCAGAACCAGCTCAAGAGAAAAAGAAATGAGGGCATACTGGGAAAGTCTCTCTGAATATAGAGGAAATAAATAACATAAACACGGGATTTCAATTTGGTGGGCAGAGGATGGTTCTGATCATAAATGGTGCTGGCATGACTAGATGTCTGTCTGGGAGAAGACCCATACCTCACATCAGACTAAACAAAGAAAGGCAAATCAAATATCTGACAAGAGAGAGAACTAGATATAGAAAATGTGATAGCCTATCTTTCTGTAAGATGAGGGTAGGGGAAATCTTAAACAAAAACAAAAAACACAGACACAGTAAAGGAAAATACTAACATACTGCGTAACAATATAAAAATTTCCATGAGAACGATGGTAAAGCCAAAAGACCCATAATATACTGGGATAAACACACATTCCTAATAAGATGCTGATTTATAAACGGATAAGAGAAAAACAATCAGCCCGCGAAAAAATAAGCAAAAGTGCTAAACGAGCAATTCTCAAAAGAGGAAAAGCAAATGGTTAACATATAAAAATTTCCCCGGGAAAATGGAAATTTAAAGTACTAATGAGATAGCATTTTTTGCTTACCATATCGGCAAAAATTAAGATTAATAGTATCTGCATCTGCTAAGGCTGTGTATAGACAGGTACTCTCATCAAGAATAAAATGTCACAAGTCTTAGGTAAATAATCTGGCAAATCTATTAAAATCAAAACTGCATATCCTCCAAGGTAGCAATCATACTTTTAGGAACCCATCCTATGAAAATAAAAACACAACTATAAGGCTATGTGAATAAGGACTGCTATTATGCCATTATTGGGAAAGAAAAAGAAAAACTAGAAAATACAACCTTGATATTCACCACTATGACAATGTTTGAATATTCTAGGGCACATCCGTCCCCTGGGACACCATGCAGCTATTAAAGTGAGTTAAATTCGGGGCGCCTGAGGGGGCTCAGTCAGTTAAGCGTCTGACCCTTGATCACGGCTCAGGTCTTGAGCTCAGGGTTGTGAATTCAGGCCCTGCATTGGGCTCCACGCTGGGCATGGAGCCTACTTAAAATAAAATAAAATGATAAAAAGATAAAAAATAAAATGAGTTAAACTCGTAAATATCGACTTGGAAGGATGCCCATGATACATTGTTGATGTCTTTTATATATTTTATAAAAAATATAAAAATGAACCCTATGTATTTGTATGAGTAGAGGGAGAGGTAAAGAAAAGCAGACACACTGTGAACACTGACTACCTTACAGGGTGGTACTAGAGAGGGAAAAGATGAATATTTTTCACTATACACCTCCATTTTGTTACCAGGATACCTAAATATGCATAACTAAGAAAAAATCCAATATATCAAATCACCAAGTGATCTATTTATTTTTACAGTTCAACAAGCTAATCAACTAGATTGTTTGGGAAACACTGGCATTCTGCTTCAACAATTTAGGCAAAATTAGTTATTTTTGCTCCTTGCCCTCTTGTTCCAATAATGAAATCATTTTTAAAATTACATTCATAATTAAAATCAGCCTGCTGTCTACAACTTATATTGAAAGTCCAGCTTGCTTCTGGCTCAAATTCTAGTTACCAGACATGGCCTTCGAGTTCTGAAACCACCTGCGCTAGAAACCCGAGGACAAACGGACATGAAGGCCCTGCAAACGTGTGGCCAGTGATTACAAATCAGGCAACAGACTCTTCCGAATAATAACGTATTTATTTAGCACTTCATGAATGCTTAATGTATAAAAATATTCAACGGTACCCAGACTAAAGACAGCTCGAAATACGGGGTTGCCAAGTACAGCTGTGCATCTGAAGTTGAGGTCATTTTGTTTATATTGGAAAACACCTGGCAAGTGAATGTGGTATCATTCCAAAAAAATCTCAATCTGAGGTAAAGATCTCCCAGTAGATAAACTGGACGATGCCAGCGAGCGTCTAAGCTATTTTCAAGGAGGAGGCATCGACCTCTCTTCTGCGACCAGGCGAAATTTTTCTAGGGATTCTGGGCTCTCCAGCTGAACACGCCAAACTGTGCACCTGAGTGAAAGAGGCTTCCTGTTCCTCACGTCCTCCCACCAGACAGGGGCTCCTGTCTCGTCCTGGGGACATAGCGGAGACCCGCCCCCGTCTGGACGGCATGGTGGCTCCTCGAGTGAGGATGGTGGCTGCTGAATTAGGTGCAGATCTTCACAAACCCTGTACTTCCCAAGTTTAACATCCCACTCTGAATTCTGGATCACTCTGAATCATCCACTTCTGGATCGAAAGTCTTTCAATTTCCGGGTTAAGTTTTATTCCTGAGGCATTTGTTGTAGTTGTTCCTTAATTTTTAGTCAGATTCCCAAGGGCACTGCCACCACGTGAACGGACTGGTTCAACCACATCCCGTCTGATCAGCCAAGCATCGATTTGTGTTGAGCCCAACAGAGACTCTGGAAATCAAACCCCAACTGAGGGGTGGCTTGTTTCCTATGAGGTCATGAAGTCAGACCCCAGCCTGAAAGGGCTCGTTCGAGACTTGATATAAAGGAAGCAGAACTTGCTAGCTTCTTCAGAATGAGACACGACACAGACGGCTTCCTATTTTGCCATAAGTAGTGTTAATTCCAAGATTATGAGACACCATGTTCAAGAGGAAGCACAGAAATAAACTCCAAAAAGTAAGACACAGGCATGGATCGTGTGCACCAGCGACCCATGCTCTGCATTTGTTCTGTCCTCTGCTCTCTCTGCACACCCTAGTTGCATATAAAAAAGCTTCACAACATGCTTGTACTCTGTTTTTTTTTTTTTTTCCAGAACAACTTCATCTTATGCTCCAAATAAAAGACTGCCGAATCTTCTGAGAAAAAGAGAGAAGGAAGGAAAAAAAAAAAGAGGGAAGGATCATCTTTGATCGTGCAATGAGTTGATTCCAAAATGTAGAAAACAGGTAAAGACACTTGGATCGCCATGACTCTGTGTGAAACAGTGGCGGGTATAAGGAGACAATCTGGCTCTTTGTAAAGAGGTAATTTCTCCCCCACATTATTCCCCCTTTCATATAGCAATGGCTGTATTCTCCCATCATGGCAAGGGCTGGGCTGTCTTTCTTCCAGAAAATGCTCTGCTAGCTGATAGAGACCATGGAGCTGTGAAAACAGAAATGGAGGGGGGGAAAGGCTCATAAAGGAGTTACTTGAGGCAACATGATCTCAGGCTACAAACAGAAGATTTAACAGGTGCTACTGACCCACAGGGAAGAGCTAGTATCTAGAATAGGACCAATGTGTTTTTTTTTTTTTAAAGACTTTATTTGACAGAGAGAGACACAGCGAGAGAGGGAACACAAGCAGGGGGAGCGGGAGAGGGAGAAGCAGGCTTCCCGCCGAGCAGGGAGCCTGATGTGGGGCTAGATCCCAGGACCCTGGGATCATGACCTGAGCTGAAGACAGACGCTTAACGACTGAGCCACCCAGGCGCCCCAGGACCAATGTGTTTTAATTCCTACTCCTCTAATTTTTTTTTTTTTTTTTTGGAAGTCAAAGGTCTTTGGACGGAGAAAACATGCCAAAGACTTCAGAACACCACTACTGGGCCCCTCTCCCTAGACCTCCTCTAACAGACAACGTGTCGGGGAAGTAGAGACGGCCAGGATGCACAAAATCGGGGGCCTCTGTAATTTACAGAGTGGCTCGAGCTTCCCTCTACTGTCCTACAGTCAAGGCCAAAAAAAAACAACCCAGAAAAAAGGATTTCTTTCAGTACTGAGGCTTAGGAGTCCTAAAGGCCTCAGGGAAGCTCATGTCCACACTTTGCAAAGCAACTCTGTGAAGATGGGGGCCGGGGGGCAGGGCAGCAAACCCAGCTCGTCGCCATTCCGGGCCGTGTGTCCAATGCCAGCGACGCGGATGGCAGCTATGAAAGCAGAAGGCGTGGAAGGCTTGTGATGCCAACGTGTCAGGGGCCCCCGAGGCTCTGATCAGGAACTCCCCCCGAGGACTGGTCCCCTTCTGGCAGGGCTAGGGCAGCTGTATCAAAGTTATCTGCAACAAGAGAGCTGGAAAAGGTATCTCAGTGACCCCGAGCATCTACACCACCAGCTCCCACACTCGGCCTTTCAGTGACGGCTCTAGAACCCACAGCTGTGACGCACAACAGTTGTAAGGACAAAGAGAGTGGCAAAGGCAGGCAACTGACATTAGGGCAGGATACACTGTGCACACAGAGTTAGAGCCGATTCCAGAAGAGTCCGGCAGTGACGGGCCACCATGCTGCTCGCTTCAGAGGTGACGATGCAGGAACCAGTGGAAGAAGCTAGACACGTTCTGAATCTCAGACCTTCTGCTTAGAAGTCCCTACTGCTAATTAGGCACCAACGTTTAGGTGTTTTGTTAACCATCTCTTTTTTAAGATGTTTTCCGTGGAAGTTTATTGGTATCATAGGATGAACGGTAAAAATCGAGTAAGTCACCCTAAAAATAATGGCCTTTAGTGTTTCAGAGTAAGAGAAAAAAGGTACATGGTCTTTCCTGTTACTGTTCGAGAAGCCCATGTCATGCACTGCTGGTCAACAATGTCCTTCGTGTGGCCCCATCAAGTCACTGAGGGGAGCTGCGTGTGTGTGTTCTCTGTATCTGGAGGCCAGGCCCCAGGTCTCAACTTTTCAGGAAAAAGGCTTGATGTTTTAATTTCGATGGAAGTTTGAATTGTAATGGCTTGCTCTTAATGGCTCAAGGGTGGAAGAAGCCAAAGTTGAAAAAGTTATTCAGTATCCTTTCATCCCTTAGTTTGTAAGTGTCCAGCAAAAACAGATCACTTCCAGGTGCCTAAAAACTACATTGGCTTGTTCAAATTCCTGGAAGAAAAAGAGGAGGTCCACAGCCCAGCTAAAATGTAGAGATGCCACTGTGTCCAGCAGGTTCCAAGGACCGCATTGGACAGATGGTACGGTTGGCATGTGAGTTCCTCACTCCCCCATCGGAGAAAGGCCAGCTGACCAACTAGTCTCAGGGAACAGTGGAGCTTACAGGGATCTTCAATCACAACCCACTCTCATCTCCTCGGAGGAAGGGAGCAGCTGGGTCTGGGAAGGAAATCTTGCCAGTTGGTGGCAAAGACTAGAGCCTCGTTTCCCCATCTACTCTTCACATCCGTTATTCTGACTCCAAAATAAAAATCCTTTTGAAGACACAGTAAGACTGAAGATTGCTAACGAGCTGGTTCTTAGAGTTTTCTAAAATCCTACTTGCCTGACTATATCCCCTCAAATGCCTGTATATGCAAAGTGAGAATGCGAATCTGTTAATGCCATGTTAGGATCAAGGTGCTTTTCAAGTGCTCTTACCTTCTCTTGGTTGTACTTGGAGGACCTCATCAGAGAATTTTCTGCAAGTTCTTTGGCTGTGGCTGAACCAAAAATGCCTTTGAGTTCTCATGAAATGACTGTCAAAGTCAAATCCAGTTTCAGTCGAGAACCCATTCGGCCAGGATGGAAACACTATATCGCTTCAGGACCTTTGAGGGTGTGGGTTGGTTTCAAGTCTTGCTCAGGGGGCAGGTTCAGGACGTGGCTGAGCCAGCAGCGAGTAACTTTCAGAGTCAACTCTTTAGAAGGGGCAGTCTGCAGAACCACGGTGGACACTGGGTCTGGCTGCTGTCTGAAACCCTGCCCAACGCAATGACAGGCCCCAAACCCACTGACGCCTGTGGGGTTTCAATCATATGCCATGTCCTGGGCTGGTGTCAGCCCTACAATTTTGAAATGTTTTGTGATAAGGGATTAAACTGCTGGATTTGGGTGGTAGGTTTGCAAATCACCAGAAAAATCATAAGAGAAATGTACCGTGTTTGTAAAAAAAAATAAGGTGACTCTATGTTTGACGATGTAGAATATCGTATATGGATCCTAATCGTCAAGATTCGTGCGGAGATTTCCTACGGTATCAGAGTTCGAGTTGTATGATCTGGCCTGTATCGTAGACTCCAGGTAAGAAATGCAGCAGCTTGTACGATAACTACATGAACTCGAGACTCGTCTTTTATCATTTATCTTTACAATAACACATGTACGAAGCGATGCAAGTTATGATCTGGTTCCTCTTCCAAAGACACACATCATAAAAGCAAGACAAGTGGACAAATTAAACAGAAGCACAAAAGCAAACGAGGGGACTCATGATCCCTTCAACAGTCTAGTCTTGCGATTTCCCTTCCTCCTTAAAATTCACATGCTTTGGTGGACAGAGGGTATAGGTGTGACTATAAAACAACGATCTTGATTTTCAAGAGTGAATCATGGAACTAGCTACACACATCTTAATCTGAATCCTTCTCTACAGCCTGTTTTTAAGCAGGCTCCATGCCCAACGTGAAGCCCAACGTGGGGTTTGAACTCACTACCCTGAGATCAAGACATGAGCTGGGATCAAGAGTCGGACGCCCAACTGAGCCACCCGGGCGCCCCTACAGCCTGTTCCATATAAAACTCATAAATGAAGGAAGGAGGGACCGAATGAAGCGAGTTTGGTGAGAGAATCAACACAGAATTCTGAGAAGAAATCTACTTTTTCTAATGTCATGAAACTCACGATAATACATCAGACCCAGAGGCTCAGAATCTAGCCAATGAACAACCCTCTTGATCCTGGAAAACTTG
Source organism: Leptonychotes weddellii (assembly GCF_054177405.1). Taxonomy (NCBI): domain Eukaryota; kingdom Metazoa; phylum Chordata; class Mammalia; order Carnivora; family Phocidae; genus Leptonychotes; species Leptonychotes weddellii. The sequence goes on along the minus strand of NC_138383.1, from coordinate 43,052,953 downwards.
TAAAGAGGGCCAACTGCACAAATCAGCATTCAGAACTTACTAAATCTGATTTTAAAATACTATGTTTCATATTTGAAAGACATCTGAAAATTCAAAATAATTTCCTAATATCCAAGAATCTCAAAGTTAGGGAGAGTTATTCTGGACTAGCGACTGGGAACACTGCATTCGTTAAGGCCTGAAGTACTGTTTGTCATCTCGTCTGTGAACCCTTTAAATTTCAAATAATAATGAACTTTGAGCTCACTTTAGCAACACCTTCCTCTGAAACCTCGCTGTTAGGAAGAGCTTTCTGGAACAACACACTGCGTGATTTCCCTCCCTCGGCCCAGAAAGGGAAAGTCACGTGTCAGCCAGATGTATGTTTTCCATGCTCATCCTTTTTAATAAAGTGGGCTCGTTCAAGGGCTTTTGGAGGCAGCCCCCAGGCGTTGCCAAGGGAGAAGCATGTCCCTGGGCCATGAGGAGTGGGTCCTTTCTCTGGTGGCAAATCCCCCAGGAGTGAGTCCAGTCTTGCCCACGGCATGAGAGGGATGCACGCAAGGTGTTGCCGTGGCCCGGGGAAGTGTATGCTCCCCTGCACTAATAAGCACCAAGAGGAAAGGAGCATCCTAGACGTACTTCTATTTTTTAAATGTAGGAGGACACTTGGCTAAAACTTTTGCACACAGGTGAGTGAAGAGTTTTCTCACTGCCTCAGGCCAGAGAAGGGCAGTGGCCCAGCCCTGAATGGACCATTCCTGGTTGTGTGTGGTGGTGGCAGCAGAGGTCGAGTGAGCTTAGAAGAGAAATAAAAGATTCTGCACAGAGAGACAGAGAAGCGCCACGTCTCTAGACGGCGAAGGCTCATGCACGGTGAGTAAGGGAGAAGCCAAGCAGGTGTGGGTGCCCGTAGACTCACAAACGCGGGGCTCTGTCGTGACCGACCTGCCGTGGCTCTGCATGTCCCCCAGCTCCTTCTGCAGCCTGGCGTTCTTCTCCTCTTCCTCCAGCAACCTCCTCTTCACGGTACGCAGCTCCTGCTGAGCCTCACACTTGATGTCGTTGGCCACCACCACCGCCGTCTGCAGGTCCGCCTGGAACCGCCTCCACTCCTCTGTCTCCTCCTGAAAATGCCAGAAGCCACGCCGGCGTCAGAGGCCGGCCGGGGCCGGTGTGTGGGCAGGGGCCCCAGGGGCCCCACGTCAGGCAGCCCTTAGTGAGTCCTTCAGTGCCGTCCCACCACCGGGAAAAGGCCCGGCCCGGCTGGGAAGGACGCTCTCGTGCTATCAGCATTTATCGTGAAATTCAAAGACTGCTTTGATTTTGTTTCCTGCCAACACTACTCTGTGGTTCCAGGGCCCACGGGAAGGTATGGGGAAAGCAGGCTACAAGAGGCAACAGGGTCTTTTTCGAAGGGTTCCAAACCGAAGGCGGGGACGCGCTTAGTAAAACAACAGAGAAGGCTCCCTATCCCCTGCTGTAGCCAAATCTCACCTTTATCTGCTTAGTCAGAGTCTTCAGCTGCCTTTCCAGGTCTGACTTCTGTTCCTCCAGCTTCATCACGTTGCCTGAAAATAAACAAGTCAGACAGGAGTTGGAAAAGGCGCCAGACTCTTGGGAGAAAGTAAGCGAGGTAGCGAGGGAGCAGCTCCAGATTTCAAATCCATCCCTTCTGCTATAAATTCCATCCTCAGCACCCTGAAACCTGGCAGCTAGAAACTGGAGGTTCTTCCAACACAGAAAATGGGATGGTTTGGGGAATAAGTGGTGTTGAGTTAGGTTATACTCTCAGATGGAACAGTCAGGCAGCACTATGGGAAGAGGTCTGAATAGCCACTCGTATTTATTAACACTCACTCCTGGCCCCCCTGGTGGTCGCATATTATGGTCCTGAATGTCCTTTACCGCTGTGAGGTAGAGGGCTTTTGTATAACAGAGAATATGACTGGTTATTACTATGGTGGCTTTTAGACCAGTTGCTAGAGTCGTGGTTTTTAATTATAGTTAGACCAGAGAATCACCTGGGAAGCCTCTCAAAAGCAAACCTGTTCAAAGCCCCAGACTGTGACCCACAGAGCGGGAACACCCATGGGAAGACAGGATCTTGGGTGGGTGCATTTTAACAGCTCCAAAGGTGACCTGACTGCTCTCTCTAATTAAGAATATCCTCAGTCCCCTTCTCTCTGTGCCTCTGATTCTTCCATGTTGCTACCAGAGTCATTTCAATTTAAATCTGATCACGTCCATTACCTAGTTAAAATTCTTCAATCGTTCTTCATGATTCGTTCCAGGGCAGTAGCTGTCTATTGAGGATATGAATCAGAATTATCAGAGAAGCTTCAATGAGAATAAACGACACACGGTCGGGTCCCACCCCAACCATTCTAATCCAGCATGTGGGGCCTGAGAATCTGTGTTTGGGGTCAATGAGGCAGAGTAAGAAATCACTCCTTCACTTCTTTTTACTTTTCTGTCCATTTCTCTCGAGGATCTTATAGAGAGGAGTGACTGGTCTCAGGCTGGATTTGTGTGTCCCTGGGCCTCCTAGTGAAAAGACATCTTAGTATTACCTTAACACCCTGGACAAAAGTTAAAAAGCTCCTCAAAAGACAGCCAGTCTATGTTATTTTCAATCTTGGATTATGTTAGGATACAACCATAGGGAATGGTGTGGACATCTGCTCTGGACATTAATTATAAGCTGGTTTTCTTGGTGGGGTTGTGCTTGACTTCTAAGGATTTGGGGACAACACAACCAAATTCTCATGAGCAATATATCAGAGACAAAGCAAAACTGGACTTCTCTTCTTTGACTTTATACACTCTTCAAGTATGGTGCTGTTTGGAAATATACACTGTCAATGGTGGTGGGTTTTAGTTATCTTTTCAAGCATAATTACTGAGAACTGTCTAAATGATGCTGACACCGGATGCTGATGTTCTGTAATTCTGCTGCGTATCACATCCAGTGAAGGATGGAACTCTGGTGCTAACCAAGCAATCAAGGTGTAGAACACACAGTCAACTCTCATGATTTGTGGCAGTTACATAAAGTCGCCAGGCACGCCGAATTCGCAAATACTGAACTTTGCTCCTACGGGAAATACAGGGTTCGGTTCCTGCAAGCCTCTGATCACAACATTTTTATCAAAGGAGACACTACTTCTGTTATACAGATTCGTTTGCCAGTGTCCTTGTAAAAAAAAAAAAACAAGCCCGTCCCATCAGTGCTGGAAACCTGCTTACCCACATAACCCTTTTCCTGCGTAACACTCAGTAGGTATTTTAAAAATTCTTCAGCAGCCTCCTGATCGACAGAACCTGCCTCGCCTGCAAGTTTTTACCTTTTCTCATGCTGTGAGGCCTTCCAAGCTTCAAGAGCCAGCCAGCACCAGCTCAGAAGGGTCTAACGCTTTTCTGACCCTGGGAAACATGACTGTAAAATTCTCTCGTTTTTAGTTGCACAATAATGTAGTCTGCTATTTTTTTTTTTTAGCCAGACATCATCTTGTGAATCCGCAAATATAGCTGCACATCTTCGTCACATGCCACAGATTTTACTTCAGCATTTTCCAGAGTGGTGAATTTCTATCTTCCTTTCTCTGGAAGTTTTCGTTAACATTGAACTCACAGCCAACAGCACTAAAACTCGTGCTTGAACAAAGCTCATCTAACACTTATTTTCTCCATTAGGCACATCCCGGCTTTCCAGCCGTAGGGACCCCAGACGGCATTTCAGGACTTCATTTAGGGGCCACTCTATACAGTGAAATAGCCAAAAAAAAAAAAAAAAAAAAAGCACAAAAATATAAAATCATGGCACCAAATAACCACGAGAAAGATACTTGTTTGCAGTATGAGAGCTGAAACAAGAAGAAGGCAAAGGGTCACCTTGTTCAAGCTGAGCTGGGAATGCACTTGGGGAGACTAAAATTTTTTGCAGCGCTCTCTGTGCACGTCTGCAAATGATGTGAGAAGTGCCGTGTTGATTTTGGGGTTACAAATAAATTCTGGCAAGCAGGTGAATTCCCAGATATGGCTTCCGCAAATAATGAGGATGGGCGAACAAGTCGGGGAACTTTTCAGGCAACCAACTACGCTATTTTTAGCAATGGTGAGTGTCACGGAAAGCTCTGTGCCTTAATTCCTTTGTGACAAAAGCAAAACACATCAGATGTGATAATTTGATAAAGCTTATTTGGACAAAGCAGGCAATGTTTACCTAATCCCTTTTAACGTCTTTCCCTATTCAAAGCAAACAATGAGTTCATAAAGAAGCCAAATATTGGAGCCTCTTTGGTGATGAAGTGGCCGATCTCTAGAAGTTACTTGATATCCTGGCTTAATGGGACACATGCTAGAACTGTTTTCTCCCTAGCCCATTGTTCAAATCCATCTGACCATCTGTCACCCGTCTTCCTACCCGTCAGATCCAAAAGACAATGCTCTGTCAATACCCAGTGAGCATGGGCAGTGGTGTGGCTCATGCACAGTAGACCTAACACTCCAAAATGTGTTTGCTCTTTTTCACAATCACCCCGTGCTGCTGACTCATGTTCAACAATCTTTCCTTCCACACCACCCACTTTTCCAGTTAAAGAGGTTAATCATTCTGCCTTTCTTGACTGCCATTGTTCCTACAAGACTGCCGAATACGAGGAAGGAAGACTTTTCACAACCATTCTCACAAACCCTCCCAGGCATTCGGTTCACATCGTGCTCACTCCTGATCCACGTCTGACCAGGGCTCGAGTTCACTTACTCTCTAGCTCACTAATGAGCTGGTTGTTATGTAACTTGACAGCCCGATGCTGTTCCACCTGATCTTCCAATTCAAATATGGTTTCCTTCATGTCTTTAATCTCCGCATCACTCTCTGACGCTTTCTCTTGCAGTTTCAGGCTGGTTCGGCTCAGTTGTTCTGCTTGATGATCACATATCTCCTTCAAGTAAGAATAATCCTTTTCCACCTAAAATGAAAGGAAGGTTGCCTGGTCAGTTTACCAGGAAAGAGTTCCTCACCTATCAGCATCAGGCTCATCCATGCAACGGCGGAGGAAGCTCTTGGCATGTGCTAAGAGCTGGTACCCTGGTATCATTTCTGTATTCTTAGCCTCGGAAATAGCCAAGGCTATAAATATACAGAGAAACGTGACTGTCTGCAAACGGCCAAATATGGTGGAGCCTGTGTCCCTCCCTACAGGCATGAAGGAAGCTGCAGGTAGTTAGGTGCCCTGCGGTCCTGTGACTGGGTGCAAGAGCGCTTCCCTGGGAGGCTCTGGTACTGCACCCGGAGCGCTGGCCCGGATGCGGGCGAGGCTCCCCTCCTCACATCTGCTGTGGAGCAGCGCCCTCTGCTGGGGAATCCAGGAACAATGCCCCCGAGACCCGACCGATCCCCTGCAAACGCCAAATGTCTTTAGCCGTAAGGTACTAGCGGGTACAGTGTTTCTTTAGAGAAATGTGACATTCATGTGACGGAGAACACCAGCTGAAGGCACAGAACTGAAACATGGGCATGCACCAGACACAGAGAAGCGGCACAGGACAAGCACTCATTTCACCTTTTCAATTCTGAATCATTAAACATTTTAAATACACAGAAGAGCACCCAGAGTGACAAGATAATAACCATGTGCCCAAACGGACTTCACAGTGATGAAATTTTGCCACATTTGCTAAATATTTTTACTTCAGCAGGATTTAGTAAAGTCCCAACCTTCTCTCCCGCCCCAGAGAGTAATTCGCATTATCCGAAAAGTGGTGTGGTTGTTGCTTGAATGGTTTTTCACTTTTACTGCATATGAATGTGCCCGAGATAATACACAGTATTGCTGTGTTTAAAAATTTATTTTATCTTTTGTTTTATTTTTATTTTTAAGTAGTTTAATCTCTGCACCCAACGTGGGCTCGAACTCACAACCCTGAGGTCAAGAGTCACATGCTCCACTGACTGAGTCACCCAAGTGCCCCGTTTTAAAATTTTTATACAAATCATATTATACTATAATTATGCTTTTGCAGTATACTGTCGCTCTGTATTACATTATATGGTAAGATGCTTTTGTCCTGTACTATACTATACTTCTTATGCTTTTGAAAACCTTTTTTTTAAGATTTTATTTATTTGAGAGAGAGAATGAGATAGAGAGAGAGAGAGCATGAGAGGGGGGAGGGTCAGAGGGAGAAGCAGACTCCCTGCCGAGCAGGGAGCCCGATGCGGGACTCGATCCCGGGACTCCAGGATCATGACCTGAGCCGAAGGCAGTCGCTTAACCAACTGAGCCACCCAGGCGCCCCTGTAAAACTTGTTTTTAACCGTGTTTTTGAGATGTAGCCACACTGATATCCACAATGTGTGGGCCAGGAGTGAAACTGGAGGGTGTAACCAGGGAACCAGAAAGGATGAGCACCCCGAGGTGGGGGGGTCTCCACGTGCAGCTGAGGCTGCTGGCCTCCCAGGGGCCCCGACCCAGCTTTACTTCCTTCGTGTTGGCTTGTCGTGATCACAAGCACCAAATGGTAAGCAGAGCGGTGGGGAGGGGCCCCTGGGATGGGTGCTGCGGACGGCTGGGGCCATTGAACTTGTAAGTCAGTATGCTGCTTCAAATCACACACATCATTCTTCCTTCTTAATGTGGGAATCATTCTCTTAAGTTTAGCAATATATTCCAGAAAGCTCTCTTATGAAAACCAACAACAATAACAACAGAAACTCTTAAGTAACTTCATAATTTCTGCCTGCAGGAGCTTCCTGGGTAATAACAGGCAGCTATTGTTATATTCATTTTACAGATTAACAAATGGAGAGAGGGAGAAGTAAAGCCACTTGAAAAGAGTCCAATTTATCAGGTAGCTAGGGCCAGCACCTTGTACTGCCATGACCCTCTGGAGTTCTGGGTTGCCGTCCACGGGACTGGCGTTCCCACTGGCCAGTTTTTTCGTTCAACAGCTACGCTATCAGACAGCCAGCAAAGTGATTTCCAATGTCTCCTTTTCAGAAAAGAAATCCCTCTCACGCATCCAAGGAAGACCTCTCATCTTCAAAAATCAACTTGCTCTAGACATGGGGTGTGCAGAATTGCATTACAAACAGAGTCAAATGAATTTCCCCGGGGAGCCCCAGTCCTTCCTGGAGAGGGATGGTTAGAGCCAGTCCCAGAGGCAGATGGCAGCAGAGACCACTCGGGACTCCCCCACCCTGCAGGGCTCAGCCCGGTCTCCAGCCTTCCAGGATGGGGGACACAGGGACAGGGAGGGCGGCTCCGAGAAGAGATGGGGCGAGAACCTTTCCCCTGGCTTGTCAGACACTGAAACTGAGGAAAAGGTTACCATCAAGGGTCCGCACTATTTCCAGACACTGGAAACTACTCACGTCACTTCCAGGATTGGGCCAACCTTTCTGGCCTGAGAACTAGATGTTCTCTTCTGGCCACATTCCTGCTGTCCCCACCCCGCAAGCTCCCCTGGTGACCTCCTACTCCCCTCAAGATTCAGGTTGTAAATCAAACAAAAGGACATGTCCTGATGACTCAGGGTTTCACTGTGAATTTCTCTATTGTGTTCTAATCAAGTAAAATTCTCCTCATTCGCTGAGACTTGAAAGGTGGTTTTCTTCCCACCAAAACTCTCTGGCCTTAAGACTCCAGTGTGTCAGAGTCCTCAGGTCTGCCTCAGATGTTTTTCTGTCTCTTCACTGCCACGGAACCAGGAAGCAGCACAAATCAGTGATGAGGAGTAACAGTTCTGGGGGTCAGACCCCACTGTGAACCCTGGCCTTCATCAATTCATCAGTTTAGCTAGTCGCTGAGCCATTCTCTGCCTCAGCTTCTTCAGATGCAAAAAATTAGACAACAACAGTATCTCTAGCATAAAATTATGACGATTAAATCAGATTAGATGATCTAAAGGGTTGAAGAGTCCTAGCACATATAAAGCCCTAAAATATTAGTTATTATTAAAATATGACCATAATTTTATTTTTTAACATATTCATAGCACTATAGCAGCCTCTCCCCTAATTCGGTTACAAGTGTCTCTAACATTCACTCATTTATTCAACAAGTATTTCCTGGATATCTAATATATGGAAGAAGTCACAATGTTAAAATTACACAGTGGATCCGTGAACAAGGGGAAGGGGGCGGTTAGGGGCACCAACCTCCCTGCCACAGTCAAAACTTTATGACTTTACTAAACCGGAACTTTTGACTCCACCAAAACTTAACCACTAATAGCCTTCTATTGGCTGGGAAGCCTTATCGATAACATAAACAGTGGGTTGACATATGTTTTGTATGTGATATGCATTATGTACTGTATTCTTAGAATAAAGGAAATGAGAGAAAAGAAAATGTTATTTAGAAAATCGTAAGGAGGGATGCCTGGGTGGCTCGGCTCAGTCGGTTAAGCGTCTGCCTTCGGCTCAGGTCATGATCCCAGCGTCCTGGGATCGAGTCCCACATCGGGCTCCCTGCTCCGCAGGGACCCTGCTTCTCCCTCTGCCTCTGCCTCTCTCTCTCTCTCTCTGTCTCTCATGAATAAATAAATAAAATCTTTAAAGAAAAAAGAAAATCGTAAGGAAGAGAAAATACATTTACAGTATTGTACTTGCTGGGAAAAAAAAGCCGGGCGCCTGGGTGGCTCAGTTGGTTAAGCAACTGCCTTCGGCTCAGGTCATGATCCTGGAGTCCCGGGATCGAGTCCCGCATCAGGCTCCCTGCTTGGCAGGGAGTCTGCTTCTCCCTCTGACCCTCCCCCCTCTCATGTGCTCTCTGTCTCTCTCATTCTCTCTGTCTCAAATAAATAAATAAAATCTTTAAAAGAAAAAAAAAAAGCCCACATATACGAGGACCCATGCTGTGCAAGGGTTAGCTGTACAGAATGTGAACGTGAATAAACTTGGAGTGATTGCTTTAGTAACTTCACCAGGAATAAGAATGTGTTACTTCTGCTGTGTTTGTTTGTACATCTAACTTGGTTCCTCCAAAACTCCTTTTGCTTAATTCTTGGCCCTGTTCCGAATATATACTGCTGATGGAGAGCCATATTTCATTCATGCTGACCAAAACTTGAACTTTTTTTTTTTTTTTTGTAATGCTGCCCTGCCAAGCAAGGTAGAGGAGAACGTGCTAATTCAGTTTACACTTTTGTCATGGAAAAAGGAAAATGGCGGGCGCCTGGGTGGCTCAGTTGGTTGGGCGACTGCCTTCGGCTCAGGTCATGATCCTGGAGTCCCGGGATCGAGTCCTGCACCGGGCTCCCTGCTCGGCGGGGAGTCTGCTTCTCCCTCTCCCACTCCCCCGTCTCGTGCTCACTCTCTCTCTCTCTCAAATAAATAAATAAAATCTTAAAAAAAAAAAAAAAAGAAAGAAAGAAAAAGAAAAATGGCTATAATAAACACTCAAAGAAGAGGGTAAAAATCTGCATTTCACTTTGGAACTTTCTAGATTTTCCAGATGAGTGCTCACAGAGGGGCTTCCCGAGTGCTCACCCAGGAGAGACAAATGCTGGGGCTTCGCAGACAAGTCCTAAGGTCAAGTGAAGGGAAGAATGGTGTTCAGGCATAACGTCAGGAAAGATATGAACATGTCTAAAGGGAAAAATGGGCCCCTCCGAAGGGAAGGGGGAATCAGCCCAGGAATTCCAGAAGGGAGAGCCCACACTTGGGTCCACGGGAGAAGCAGCGCCCCCTCCTCTGAGTTACATGGAGGCACAGGGGGTAGGAGCACAGATCCAGTGGGTCTGGTCCTATTGGCAAGACCACCCTTACTCAAACATCGGATGTCTCCTGGCCAAACCCTCAGGTTCAGCTCCCACCCCCCTGCACAAGGTTGCAAGAGCAGAGCCCTACAGGGCGGGGGGCGGGGGGAGGAGGTTGGGGAGCCGAGGGAGCCAGCAGTCACGCGACATGTGACTGCTGTGTGTCCTGGGCCACATGATTGTCATGTCTGACCTAATAAAGGACAAAAGGGCATTCTGGCTCTACAGAGCCACTTCCTAAGCTCCAGCTCCTGGTGCACAGCAGGCTTCAAACTCTGCACTACCAGGCCGGGGCCTGAGGCACAGTCCCTGAGCAACAGCCCCCTGTGAAGGCTTCCCAGTGCAGAGCCTGCAGGCCTTTCCCCAACCTGCCTGGACAAGTGTCTCCACTTGACTTCCTCGGGAGGACTGGAAAACAGGCTCTGTCACACAAATTTCTTTTCCTCTCCTTTCCTTTTTTTTGAGAGAGAGAGAGAGCGCACATGCAAGGCGGGGGTGGGAGAGGAGGGGCAGAGGATGAGGGAGAGAATCTTAAGCAGGCTCCACGCCCAGCTTGGAGCCTTAGATCATGACCTGAGCCGAAACCAAGAGTCAGATGCTTAACCAACAGAGCCACCCAGGTGCCCCCACACAAGTTTCTTATTGCCTTCTTCTCAGCATGAAGTCACAGGACTCTGCTCTGCCCAGAGAACTGATAAACTGTTGTCAGCCAAAGGCACTGGAGAGAATAGGGAAACAGTCTGAGTTGAAGACCACTGAAATGTCCGTGTCTTCAGCCTGAACAATTCAACCATAACCAACTCTCCCAAGAGTACCCAGTGCATGGTGCACGAAGGGGAAGTGATCCCTACGTTCTCCTGAACTCCACCACACAGATTCACCAATACTTCTGAGCTCCTCCAAGATGCCAGGGATGGGCAGGCGGCTTTCATACGAGTGAGCCTAGCCGATCTGCCGTAGGGACGATGACCTGACAGAGCTCAGGGCCCATCCTTGTCACATCTTTCTCTCAAATTCTGGTTTTGCCACTTGTGACCAGTGGCCCCCCCAATTAGTTAGGCCTGGTGACCAATACTGGTCACGCAGGGATTACTGTACCCCTGGTTTTCCTTGACCACTCATAGCAAGTGTTTCTTTATAATCTCCTTTCTCTTCTGGAAGAGACACCTGAGTTTCTATAGTGAGAACTAAATCTCTAAAAGGATACCACCTATAGCTTTTGACCTTGGGGGAAAAAATCAGTATTTTCTTTTAAAACTTCTGTGTTTCAAGCCTTGTAAAAACATTCTAACTTGAAATCAAGATCCCGAAACAACTGAAAATTTGAACGTCAGAAGAACATAAACCTGGATTGCATTATTGTCCAGAAAACCAAGAATCTCATGCAACAACACGCTCCTTGCCGCTGACTGGGGCAGCCGTATGAGAGGCTTACAGGAGGCTGAGCAATCAGGACTCTGGAAAAGGAGACCCTTCCTCAAAGTCGTACGGAGGCACGTTCTATAATCATACAGGAAGCTGCCAGCAAAATTTGTGTTGGAGATCAGAGAAGCTGACAAGAATGGAGATACTAACTGAAGACAAAGAAAGGAGAGGAATAAAAAGCCTCCAAAATAATCACAATGATTGTAAATGTCCTACCAATTTTCCATTTACTGTGGGGAACAGATCCATCTTGTGCCCCCCCCACCCAAAGAAGTAAATTTTAAGGCTTTTCAGAGGCTCTTCTCACAGTATCTGACTCATTTATGTAATTTAGCCAAACTGGAAACTCTATGGACTTACTACATCTATCAGATCATAGGATGGTTTGGTACTGCTTTTCCTCTCTGTAAATATGTGATTTTGTTATTTCTCATAATATTCATATTTTGCCAAGAATTAGAGTGGATGAATGAAGAGTTCGGGTAGAAGTTGTTTATCATCAAGAAAACTGCTTGGTGATGAACAGGACACTCACCTTGACATCTGCTTAAGGCAGTTAAACGTGAAAGTTCTATGCAAAAATGTCTAGTGAGGCGATTGAGAACCGAAGAATTAGGATTTACCCCAGGAATGCAGAGATGATTTAACACTAGACTACCTTAGAAAATCTATTATTGTAATTTATCTCATTAACAAGTAGAGAAACCACCGTGATCACATAAAAACTACTCTAAGATCATGGCAGATGTGGAAGATCTACAGTAGATGTAGAAAAATTCAATCTCCAACCTTTTAAAAAAAAAAAGGCAAGCAAAATACTTGTATCACTCAATAAAAGGTACACAACAAGTGCTTACAACAGACATCCTTGATGAAATGTTGAAGGCACTCCTGTTAAACAAGGCCAAGGTCCTTGCACCACCACACCTCTATTCAGCACTGCGCAGCAGAGAGGGGCCTGCCCAAGGTCACAGACTGAACCATTAGCTAAGTCAGGAGGACCCAAGCTTTCTACCTACCAAACCACCACCTTCCCATCCTTCATGATGGTTTTGTGCTGAAAGTGTTCCTGTTTCTTTGGGGCATAAGTCCCTTACATCTTATAACTTGAATTCATGGTTGCTGGTGGATTAGTTGATATCCTGCATTGGGGCTTCTACAGTAAGCTTCCAGGCAGCCTAGAAAGTCTGGGTTTTTACCTTTTCGAAGGTAACAGAAAAGGACAGGAAGGTTAGCACAGTTTACAACTCCACTGCAATTACAGATCGGTGGCCCTGTACACGTAAGACAGGGCAAACTTAGGGGCGCCTGGGTGGCTCAGTCGGTTAGGAGTCTGCCTTCGGCTCAGGTCATGATCCTCGGGTCTTGGGATCAGCCAGAGTCAAGCTCCCAGTTCAGTGGGGAATCTGCTTCTCCCTCTCCTTCTGCCCCTCCACCTGGCTCATGCTCTCTTAGATAAATAAATAAAATCATTAAAAAAAAAAAAAAAAGAAAAAAGAAACATGATTTTAGGGCCAGACAGTATTCTCTTATATAAATATTTCTTTTTTTTTTTTTTTTAAAGATTTTATTTATTTATTTGACAGAGAGAGACACAGCGAGAGAGGGAGCACAAGCAGGGGGAGTGGGAG
>NC_138383.1:43007148-43039653 GCF_054177405.1 Leptonychotes weddellii | reverse complement strand
CTCTCTTTCAAATAAATAAATAAAATATTTTAAAAAGATAAAAGAAGTAAAAGCTAAGCTATCATACTAATATACAGAAAAACTATGGTTTATAAAGTAACTTTCAAACTAAGTTACTGGAAAGCTAAGAGTACTATGATACGCACTTAGTACTTTTTTTTTTTTTTTTTTTTATGACAGAGAGAGAGACAGCTAGAGAGGGAACACAAGCAGGGGGAGTGGAGGAGGGAGAAGCAGGCTTCCTGCAGAGCAGGGAGCCCGATGCGGGGCTCGATCCCAGGACCCTGGGATCATGACCTAAGCCGAAGGCAGACGCTTAACCATCTGAGACACCCAGGCGCCCCCGCACTTAGTACTTTTAGGTGTCTGACTTGCATCCTTCTTAATGGAGAAAATACTCGGTGAAGAAAAGATTTAATTATTCTTGCAAAATGAAGATAGCAATCACTCAGCAATAAAACGTTTTAGTAACTCTGGTTCTCTAGAATGAAGTAATCCTGGCAAGGGCCCCTAAGGAAAACGGAAGATGAACTCAAGTTTTGCTGTAACCTTCGTCAGAACAGGCAGCCGGGAGGGTCCAGCACTGATCGTCACAGACCCACTGGCCATTCCTTTTACAGCCCTGAAACTAAGGCTCCTTTCAACTATTTGTCAGTTCTGAAGATGGGCAGGGCTCAAACGGAACAGCAGATCAACTCTGTCATCACTTCCAGCCCAAGGGGAACTCCTCCCTTCTGCTGCCAAATCTCAGTTTATTCCCCACATAGGTGTTACTACTTGCACCTTACCTAAGCTACGAGGAATTTTTTTTAATATCCAAATACATTTGTGAAATACATCCAGCTGTGTATTATGAGACACACAATCCAGTCGTATTTGTTACAACATCTGTTCTTTTTTTTTAATCCGTTCTGACACCTCATTGGCACCAAAGGAAGTCACTAGTCTTAGTATTTTCCTAAGCTTTTTTTAAAAGGTTCTTCCCAGCTTTGTACACATCATTTCCAAAACTGTAATTACCAGAGGTTAAGTGTAGAGGGTTGCGAAAATTCACTGTCAGACCAGACTAAGATTGGTGCACGGCGGCTCACCCCCCATCTATGCGGATCTGCAGCGCAGGCGTCCGCGTCATGGGCGTGGCCAGCAAGTCCTATCGCTCAGAATGTAATCAGTCAGAAGGTTCTACTACTCAGAATCCACCTCAAGGACTGTGAGTGAAGAAGCCTCACTGTTGAGCAATACATCCTGGAACCCTGAAACAGGGCACACCACCTGACACATATACCATGGCAAGGGGGACACAGAGGTGGCCAGAAGCCTGGGGCTCATAGAACAGGGACGGCTCGACTGCTACTCTTACTTCTTGGGTCTTTTCCCCATTCTCACACCAGACCATAACTTATTCCTACTGAGGCTAGCTGTCTAACTGCATGAAGTTAAAATAAAAGCAAGCTCCACCTCATAATTGGGAAGACTAATATGATTTTACAAATCATGTTTGATATGTTACATTTTAAAATGCCAAATGAGGGGCGCCTGGGTGGCTCAGTCCGTTAAGTGGCTGCCTTTGGCTCAGGTCATGATCTCGGGGTCCTGGGATCGTTGAGCTCCCTGCTCAGTGAGGAGCCTTCTCCCTCTCACTCTGCCCCTCCCCCTGCTTGTGCTCTCTCTCACGCTCACTCTCTCTCAAATAAACAAAATCTTTAAAAGAAAAACTTCTTTAAAATGTCCTCCCCCCTTTCTTTTCTGGTAACCAACCAGTCAGTCCCTAAAACCTGCTAACTGGTTCTGGAAATGTTTCCATATTTTTCCTTTGTTTTCCTTTTGGTATGGATCCAGTCCAGGTCTTTAAGAATGTTCCGTCTAAATTTCTGAACTGTGCTCACAGGTCCTCCTGATGCCAGTCTCTCCCAGCTTGGAGACATAATGGACCAAAAGCCCTTAAACAACTTGCTCGCTGTTCGGTTCCAGAATCTGTAAGCATCCCTGCCTGCTGCATCAGTGTTAAACTTCTTCCCTGGGCTTTCAGGGTCAGGCATAATAGTATCCGAATCAACATATCCAACCTTTTCACTTCGGGTTTTTTTTCTCCCCTCCAACATACCTATTTAACCCATTCAATGTCTCCAATATACCTATGGCTTATTGAAATAGCATTTCCTTTCCACTGGATCCTTCTGGTGGGCATTTAAACAAGATTAACTCTCTTCAATTAAAAAAAAAAAATCGGGGGTCACCTGACTGGCTCAGTTGGTAGAGCATGTGACTCTTGATCCTGCGGTTGTGAGTTCGAACCCCACGTTGGCTGTAGAGATTGTTTAGAAATAAGATCTTTTAAAGAAAGAAATCTGGAGTCCACATCATCCTCCAGCTAATATCTGATTAGCTTCCCTACCCCTGTCATTTACTCCTCTACCCACTGCCATTACTCAACCAAAACCCTGTCTGCTGAGGCCACTGACGACCTCCATGTGGGCCAACACAACAGACATCATCAATCCTCTCAGCAGAGCTGGTACAATTCCTTCCTTTCTGAAGCATGCTTCTGATGTCCCACTCTCCTAGTTTTTCTCTTAGCTCAGCAGCGGTCCTCTATCTGTCTCTCTCCTTTGCTGGCTCCTCCTTCTCTTTCTGCTTCTACTGGTCAGAAGCTTCAGAGCTAGGTCCTGGGCCTTTTTTCTTTTCTTATTACAAATTATTTTCCTGGTGATTCTACTCCATCTCATGATCTTAAAATACCACCTATATACTGATGACTCCCTAATTAACTCTCTTACATGGACCTCCCATCTGAGCAACAGATCTGAATATCAAACTACTTACTTGATAAGCATAATCGAATTATAACAAAAGTTACCTCTAGTTTAGATCAAAGGCATAAGGGTAGACTAAGAAAGAGTGAACAGAATGTGCAAAAGGCCTGGAGTGCAGAGAGCCCTGGCAAGGAGGGGGCTGATGAGGAAGAAGGCTCATTTACAGAGGGTTCTCAAGGAAGGCCTCACTGACAGAGCTTGAGATTCAAGGTGATATACACCCATTAAAACAAGGCCATGATACTTGGAAGAAAGAAAAAGACAGCACAAGAAAAAGCTCTCAAATTTTTTAAATACTTTTTTTTTAAAATTAAAAGATTCAACAGAAGGAATGGAATGCAAAATCAAGGAACTCTCCCAATATGTAGGGAAAAAAATAAAAACAAGATGGAAATAGAAAAGATAAACACTCAGGGCCAATCCAAAAGATCAATCAATTAACAGAAGATCCAGAAATAGGAGCGCCTGGATGGCTCAGTTGGTTAAGCATCTGACTCTTGATTTCAGCTCAGGTCATGATCTCAGGGTTGTGATATCGAGCCCTGAGTCCTATTCTGCGCTCAGCTCAGAGTCTGCTTGAGATTCTCTCTCTGCCCCTCTCCCTGCATGCACACGTGCTCTCTATACAATCTTAAAAAAAAGAAAAAAGAAAAAAGATCCAGAAATTTAGATCAGTAGAAACAGAGTGGAGGAAATTCCCAAAGAACTGACATGAGAGAATCCCCCAAAGATGAAGAACATGAGTCTTCAGAACTCCTGTCAGGCAAAACGAATTAAAAAAGACCCACAGGTACAATACACCTTCTATCAATTTTCAGAATACCAAGAATGCCTATAAGTTCGGGGAAGGGGTGTGAGCGTGAGACTGGCCATCATCATTCATTATAGCAATACTGAATTCTCAGAGGCAACAAAGCAAATGCCTTCAAAATTCTGAGGGAAAATGATTTTCAAACTAGAATTCTATACCCAAACTAACTATAAACCAATCACAGAGGTAGAAAATACATTTTAAAACATAAGAAAGTGAAAAAAAATTAAACAGTAACACTCTTTCTAAGTAAGTTATTTGAAGATGTGATCCAGGAAAACAAAGGGGTAAACCAAAGAAAAAGAGGATGAATGATGATCCTGGGAGAGCAGAGGTTCTAACAGAGCAAACCAGTCAAGGGAAGTCTCAAGATGATACCCACAGAGCAAGTCTGGAGAACAAATCCAAACCGGGTCAAGAGGATAAAGTGCCTCTGAAGGGAAGTTTCTTTGAAAGAACATCTGACTGGATGAAGAGTATGAAAAAAAACAAAAAACAAAACGAGGATATAATAAAAACAGTGAAAAAAACAGAAACTTCATAAAAACAAGAAGTTGCATAAGAAAGGTCACAAAAACATGACTTTACTTTGCAGGAAATATATATATAGTCACAATTACATTGATACTATTTCAATTGACCTATACACAAAGTATGCAAGACGATTTTATAGAACATTGGAATATTATCCCAGCTAGCAAAAAAGTTAAAGTAGAGGGGCGCCTGGTGGGCTCAGTCGGTGACTCAGCACGTGACTCTTGCTCTCAGGGTTGTGAGTACGAGCCCCACAATGGGTGTAGAGATTACTTAAAAAAAGATTAAAAAGCTTTAAAAAAAAGTGAAAGTACAAATGAAAGAAACTGGGAGGTAGAAGACAGGTGGAAAGAGCTGGTAGAAATGGTAGTGACAATAATATCTAACCTCATCTTACAAAAGGAGAGTCAAAGATACTATATACAATTGACAAAACAAGAAATAAAGATGGAAAATGTTACTGAAATAAAAGACGTAACCAAGAAAGGAACTTAAAAAAGTGATATTAAGACCCTAGGAGGAGGTGAAGTTATGAGTTAAATCCTCATCTGTGAGAGGAGGAGTCAACAAAATGTCTAAATTTGAAAAGCCAAAAAACAGGTATGTCAGGAGAATGATAAGACAAGCCACAGACTGGGAGAAAATACTTGCAAAATACATAAATGATAAAGGGCTGTTATCCAAAATATACAAAGAACTCAAGGATAAGAAAACGAACAACTTGATTAAAAATGGGCAAAATACCTGAACAGACACCTCGCCAAAAAAGATACACAGATGGCAAATAAGCATATGAAAAGATGTTCCATACCACCTGCGATTAGGGAACTGCAAATTAAAACAATGATGAGAGACCACTACCACCGACGAGAATGGCTAAAATCCAAACCGCTGACACCTCCAGCTGATGAGGATGTGGTGCAATATGAACTCTCATTCATTGCTGGTGGGAATGCAGAATGGTGCAGACACTGGGGAAGAAGGTTTGGCAGTTCTTTACAAAACTAAACACACTCTTGCCATGATTCAGCAATCGCATCCCTTGGTATTTACCCAAATGAGTTGAAAAGTCATGTCTACAAACAAACCGGCACAAAGCTCTTTACAGCAGCTCTATTGATAATTGCCAAAACATGGAAGCCACCAAGATGTCCTTCAGGAGGTGACTGGAGAAACCGTGATACATCCAGGCAACGGAGTATTATTCAGTGCTGAAAAGAAATGTGCCATGAAGCTACAGAAAGAGGGAGGAAGCTTAAATGCAGATTGCTAAGTGAGAGCAGGCAGCCGATCTGAAAAGGCTATATACTGTATGATTTCAACTATCTGACATTCTGGAAAAGGCAAAGCTATGGAGACAGTAGAAAGATCAGTGGTTGCCAGGGGTTGGGGGAGAAGGAAGAACGAACAGGGGGAGCGCAGAGGATTCTTAGGGCAGTGAGTCTATTCCGTATGGTACTATAATGGTGGATACATTTGTCCAAACCCATAGAATGTGAACCCTAATGTAAACCATGGACTCAGGCTGACTGTGATGGGTCAACGTAAGTGCATCAACTGTAACAACCGTACCCACTGTGGCGAGGGACGTTGATGGTAAGGGAGGCTGTGCACACTTGTGTGGGGGGGCGGGGGTTGTATGGGCACTCTGTGCTTTCCCAATTTTGCTGTGCCCAAAACTGCTCCAAAAGCCTATTTTTTAAAAAAAATATGCGGTTTACGCAAGTACATGTGGTTAACTTTGAGAAGTGGGACAACAAATGGGAAGGTGTAGGGCAACAGCAGTTTTGCTTTTCCTGAGAAGGGCCCTGTCCTAGTCCTAGTTCATTTTCTAACCTGTGCGTATACTACTTGGATAACGAGAATGGAGAAAAAGAAATGGGAATGTTTGCAAATACGGTGCGGAAGTAGGTAATCAGCAGTCAGTTGGTTTTACGGGCAGCACTGTTCCTTTGGACTTAGAACAAGTGAGATAAAAGAAAAAAGTCTGAGGCAACACAGCGAACAGAGGCACAGCCATAAGGAACTAAATCTTGTTATCAAATCTCGGGCCCCACCTAGACTGTGGCCGAAAAGTCGTTTTTTCCTAGCTAGACTACCCTGTGGGGAGTTTCAGTGGAGGGTTTTCTAGACATTCATATATCTCATATTAAACTTAATGGAAACTCCTTTGCAAACCAAACAGGAAAAAAGCACAAAAGAATCCTACACAGACTAATGGACCAAATTACTTGCTCGTTTTGCTGCCTTTGCTAAAAACAAACAGCAGGGTCCACATTTAGAGATGGTTTTTGTAACAGCATAAGAGTTTTTTGTCTTGTCTTCACTTTGCCCCCCTCCTTTTTTTTTCTGAGAATGCCAAATTAATTTTGCTCGCATTCCACTTGCTCAGCAGCTTGGGTGAGAGTTTAAAACACTTGTAAATCTGCATCCTTCTCTTTCCCACATAGTCACACTGTTCCACGGCCACCATGAACGGTGCTCCAGATGGGAGAGGGCCTCTGAACAAAAGCCCCCTAACACTCAGAAGGGGCTCCGGGAGGACACAGTGACCACTCTGTGCTGGGTTAAAGGCAAAATAAGGCAGGAGACAAAGCAGCAGTGTTAACGAGTAGAGGTAATAGCATGCGCTGAACAGCTTCTTGCAGGCGGCCCACACAGCCGGGCGCTGGCATCTCCAGGAGAAAGCCAAAATGCAAAGCGGCTCTGGAAGGGCGGCTCCCAACATGCCATGTGAAAAGCGCGGAGCAGGCGGGGACGCCTCCTTTCCATTGAAACTGAAGTGGCCCGGGGAACGGTTGGTCCCACAACTCACTCTGCGTGCTGCGTTAGCCTCCTGGCCCATTGTTTGGGCCAAATGAAATCTTCATTCCCTAACTCAAGAGATTGGCACCTCTGCACAGGAGGTGCCCCCAGGGTCCCTAGGCAGCAGACACTAAGAAGGAGGAGCTGAGGGCGGTGGGGCTTTAGTGAATTGGAAGATCTGCCTCTTTATGTTGCAGCCTTCCTTTCGGTAAAGATGAGAAAAGATCCACTTCCCAATTTATAAGTCTTTGGGGGCGGGGGGGTGGAGCCCAATGCAGGGCTAGAACTCACGACCCTGAGATCAAGCTTGGAGCTGAGATTGAGAGTTGGATGCTTAACCAACAGAGCCACCCAGATGCCCCTACCAATTTGTGAGTCTTTTTTTTTTTTTTTAAAGATTTTATTTATTTATTTGAGAGAGAGAATGAGAGAGAGAGAGAGAGCACATGAGAGTGGGGGGAGGGTCAGAGGGAGAGGCAGACTCCCTGCCAAGCAGGAAGCCCGAAGCGGGACTCGATCCCGGGACTCCAGGATCATGACCTGAGCCGAAGGCAGTCGCTTAACCAACTGAGCCACCCAGGCGCCCCAATTTGTGAGTCTTGACCCATTCTAGATCACAGTTTAGCTCTGACTCCCTAAAATTATACACTTGACTCAGTGATAGCTCCATGCCTAGCAATCAGTGAGAAACTTCCAAGTTACACCATTAAAAGACACCAAATTCACCTGAATTTGCAATTACAGAAATTAGAGAATTAGGTGGACTGGGTGTGCCGAAATAGGTTTATCTAAATTACCATTTCTTTCTGTTCTTTTTTCTTAAACCATGCATAGGTCGAAACATAGAACTTTGAGGAATTGACCACATTCTTTAAACTAGGAGTTCTCGATGCAGGAAATGGTCATACCAGTTTATTTGTGTAGTGCTCTGGCTTTCATAGCATTTTCATACACATTAACTTGAGGCTCACAAAAATCATTTGGCAAAGTATTGTTATCTTCATTTTATGGATAAGGAAACTGAGAGTCCGAGAGGCTTCACAATTTGCCCACGGGTCTCACAATAAGTACGTCTTCTGATACCTAAGGAACCACAAAATCATTATTTCAGAACTGGAAGAAACAGAGAAATCATGTAGCCTAATCTTTCAAACTCAGTAGTAGTGAGAGCATCCAATCTCTGTTGCTATTTACCAAAGTCTCATGTGCCAGTTACCAAAGAAGATTTTCAGGGAAAGAGAACCCAGCATTAGATAGCTCTTTCCATTGTGGGAGGCTCAAAGAGCTGGACAATCCTTCTTTATATGTGGCTGAATTTGATCTTCGTGAACATGGCACATGCTGGTTCCAGTTCTGAGACAATCTGGAACCACAAAGAACAAAATGACTGCTTCTTCCACATGACATCTGAAAATGTGAAGGCAGCCCTTTGTTTGTCCTTGGGTTTCTATTCTGTAAGCAGAGCATTCCTAATCCTTCCCACCAGGCCTCACGGGACCTGGGGTTATTCATCGGGTGGACTGCCTGGTGAGCCTCTGATTTAGCAACATCCCTCTGAAATGTTACCCAGAATCTCAAAAATGCTGCCGATGCGGTTACTACGAGCAAGGAATCTCCTAGTCACAAGAGAACACCCAACTCAAACCTGCAACAATCAAATGAGATGTGTCTGGCTCACGTAACTGGAACTGGAAATGGCTCACGTAACTGGGGGCAAGTCTGGCTTCGGGTCCAGCACAACTGAAATATGTTCTCGTGGCCCATCACTCTCCCTCCCCTGCTCCTGCGTTCAACAGGCCGCCTTCATCAGTGAGCTGCCTTGCCTCACGGCAGGGGGAGGCCTGGACAGTTCCAGGCCTCACATCTGCACACCATCACACCAGGGAAGAGAGCTAGGTCCCTGCCAGAGGCCCCAACAAATGTCTCCTCGCATCTCATTCGGCCTGGGTCTCTACCCCCCTCGATTCATGAAGGTCAAGGTGATAACGCTGATTCACTGAAAGCGGGGGAAATTGGGGGAATTCTCCAAGGAGAATTCCTGACAGGAATGCCTGTTAGCAGATGCTGGGAACAAACCTCAAACGAATCGTGCCCATGATGTGGTCTGACCAACGTTGGGGTACTTTCCCAGCAGTACAGCACGTGGGTGTAGTAATGCAACATATAGAAAATGGTACCGTACACCAGCTTAAAACAAATAAAAAAGGCTTCAGACCCCAGTGGGGGATATTAGGTGACAAATGAAAATTGTGTATACTGTTTAGCAAGTTACCACTGTTTCAGGACAAAGTTTCCCCATAACTTCATGGCTAGAAAGAATCATTTTATTTTGCAGGTCAGGATTTGAGGAGAGGCTTGGCCGGGCAGTTCTAACTTAGTTTGATGCTCTCAGGTGGTTGCAGTCCTACGGTGGCTGGGGTTCAGTCACCTGAAGACTGGCTGGGCCGGACATGCCAGCTGACTCGCTCGTATGGCAGACAGGTCAACCAATGCTGTCACGTGGGAGTGGAGCTGGTCCCTTGGTCGGAGCACTGTGGGGTGGGGGGCCTCTCCAGCAGGGTGGTCTTGGGGTAGCTGAACCTGTTATAGAATGGCTCGGGGCTCCGGGGGTATTTCTGCATGCAAGGTGGGGGGCGGTCACTGTATGGCCTCTTATAAGCCAGCCTCGGCAGTCACACACGGTCACTTCTGTCCTATTCCACCGGCTGAAGCATTCCGAGGCCTGCCCAGATTTAAGGCTCACATTCCTCAACAGAGTCAGTGGGAAAGTCACAGGGTGTAAAAGCGCATGGGGTGGGAGGCAGAGACTACAATTCATCATGCCTCACTAGGCTGATGACACAGTTCTCTCTCATAAAGCCATTAACTGTGTGCCTCTGTTTCCCAAACTGGTGTTCTCCTCGTTAAAATGTCGAGACATGGAAGCCAATGTTAATTCTGCCAACAATTTGCCAGTTCCAGAGAGACACTGAAGACAGTGGGAAAGTTCACTCTGGTAAATACAAGATTCTCAGTGTTTGGCACTTTATTGGGCAAGCGGGTCCTAGTCCCATTTCTTCAGTACAGTGAGAAGAAGTAAAGGCATGGGGCTCAGTGGATTAAGCGTCCAACTCTTGATTTCAGCTCAGGTCATGATCTCAGGGTCGTGAGACTGAGCCCTGCGTGAGTGTGGAGCCTGCTTAAGATTCTCTCTCTCCTTCTCCCTCTCCCCCTCCTCCCACCCCTGCTCCCTCTCTAAAAAAAAAAATATATATATATATATATATATATATATATATATATGTTGTTGCTGCAACATGTTCTTCAAAATCAAGCTCTAAGAGCGATGAAAATATGTTTGGTGTTTTACCACAAAAAGAATAAAATGAACCCTCCCTTATCCTTGACTTATTAATATTTTTAATTTAAAGAAAGAAAAACAGCCCTCTCCTACGGACAACTTATTCTGCACCAGATACCTTACATGTATTAGCTCATTTAAACCCTTCATAGCAGGTGCTGGTTTTATATTACCTCGCAGGAAATGGAGGCATAGGTGGGTGCAGATACCTCATCCAAGGTTACACGGCTTGAGCTTGGGATTTGAACCCAGGAAACGCAGGTCTCCCAAGTTCATACTCTTAGTCACCAATCTCGCTCCTCTGCAAGTAGAAATAATAATGCTCTTTCCAAAACTGACATAATCCAAATTCCCTGCTTTCCTGAGATATGCATATGAAATATGAGATACGGAAAGAATGTGTTCTTCCATGCCGACACAGAGCGGGGCTTATTAGTCTTTTGTTTGGGGTCATAACATATGCATATATGACATAAAGCTGTAAACTTGCCTTTGTGAATTCTACTTTTTCACTAGAATATATGGCATTTATAGCCTTCCAGGACAGTGGAAATAGAGCTAACTTGTTCTCTTTAATTATACAGTAAGTACTTCATAGGAAGGATGAACTACAATTTATTCAACCAGTTCCTGCTGAGGAACATTCAGATTGTTCCCAGATTTGGGCCACTACAAAAAAGTACTGCAATTAACAAACTTTTTCTCCATTCACTACATACTCAAGTACTGGTGCTTTTATTTCTAGAGGACAGAATCCCCCAGACCGGGATTGCTTTGTCAATGGGAACACGTACTTTCAATCACAATAGCTACTGCTGGATTGTTTTCTGGAAAGATTACAACCGTCCACGCTGCCACCAAGAACGCACAGGAGTAACTGTGTCTTTACCCCCTGATCGGCTACTGGAAGTTACTATTCTTTTTGATGGGTGAAAAATGATTTCGTTTGACTTCCATTTCTCTGATGATAATCGATGTTCAATATCTTTGTTTCTCCTTCTTCTTCTTCTTCTTTCTTCTTCGTATCTTCTTTTTCCTTCTTATCTTCTTCTTCTTCCTTCTACTTATCTTCTTCTTCTTTTTCCTTCTTTTTCCTTCTTATCTTCTTCTTTTTCCTTCTTCTTCTTACATTCTTTTTCCTTCTTCTTCTTCTTCCTTCTTCCTCCTCCTCCCCCTCCTCCTCCTCCTTCTTCTTGCATTGAATTGCTGATCATTCTATTGCCAATTGACCTGTACTACCACCTCTTTTGGTAGTTTATTCTTATCTGTTTATGGTCGTACCTCATAGATTCAGGATATTTTGCAATATTTCCCCCAGATTATTACCTATGTCCAAGCAGAGGCTGGATATACCTCAGTATTTCTTCTCTTTTCCTTTCTCAGTAACATGACTTTTCTGGGGGCACATGGTTTCAGAATAAGGACATTCTCCAGCCTCTTTTGCAGCTGGGGGCAGCTGGGTAACTAAGTTCTGACCTACTGGATCCAGTATCTTCTGAAAGCTCTCCTTACCAGGCAGTGCTCACCCCTTTCCTCCATTCTGCTGCCTGAAATGCACATGCCACATGTGGGACCCTGAGTTCAGGATCTCACCTAGCAGAGCCAGATGTCAGCAAGAACCAAAGCCCAGCACCTTCGAGCCCCAGGCCAGCCTGGACCACCAACCCAGTCTTTATCTGAGAGATGAACTTGGGTCTTGTTTAACAAAATACAAACTTCTTGACCAACTTGAGTAGGCCTTTGTTGCTATAGATAGTCAAATCCCTACTTTAATTTATATATTATTCATATATATTTAACATGTAATGAGTATGACATATTATACATAAAACATGTACTTTAATAAATTGCATATTTCTTTAATATGTTAATATAATTACATATAATACCTTATTGCCTTATATAATATATATTATATATTAAACTTCTATTTATATGTACATATTTAAAATCACATTATATAAAATATATTCATTTAGAAATACTGATCCCATACTCATATTTCTTTTTTTTTTTTTTTAAGATTTTATTTATTTATTTGAGAGAGAGAGAGATAGAGGGAGAGCACAGAGGGAGAGGGAGAAGTAGACTCCCCACCAAGCAGAAAGCCTGACACAGGGCTCGATCCCAGGACTCCGAGATCATGACCTGAGTCAAAGGCAGACGCCCAACTGACTGAGCCAGCCAGGCGCCCCCACCCATACTCATATTTCAAGAACATTTTTTTTTTAAGATTTTATTTATTTGACAAAGAGAGACACAGCGAGAGAGGGAATACAAGCAGGGGGAGTGGGAGAGGGAGAAGCAGGCTTCCCAAGGAGCAGGGAGCCTGATGTGAGGCTCGATCCCAGGACCCCGGGATCACGACCTGAGCCGAAGGCAGACACTTAACGACTGAGCCACCCAGGGGCCCCTCAAGAACATTTTTATCCATATTCATCACATGCATGCTCTATAGCACAGTCTTTGTCATTACGAAAGCCACTTTTAAGCCTTCCATTTCAGGTTACCAGACAGCCATCTAAGTAAACTGTTTGAGACTTGGCATTTTTTGAATCCAGTGACTGCAATCATGCTATCACTGAAAATTTCATACCAAGTCTCAAATACATATTTACATGATATTATGTCAATTTCTTTTTAAAAAAAATTCTTCCTGTGAGTGAATACTGCTGATCTACAACACAACCACTTACTGTAACTGTCATATAATCTTTCAAAGCCTCAATTTAACAACACATAACACTTGCAACTCTGAGATTATACTCCACAGAATACATAGCAAATTTGTTTTAAATCTGCCTCCATTTTTCTAAACCAGCTCTGTCAGGTGGCCTCTATTAGGCTCTAAAATTAAAACTGAGGTTATTTTAGTCTGATTCCCCTGAATCTTACTTTGTTATTCAGAATCAAGTAATTAAGAACATGTCGCCTGGTTAAAAATGAAACGTTGTGAGTCCTGAATGTAAGGAGCTTCCTTTTTTTTCCCCTAAGAAATAATTCTGGGGAGAAATTAGTCTCATATCCAGGCATATTAATTTGAGATAGATTAATAATTTTATAATATTAAATCTGCCCATTCTGGAATGGAGTGTAGCTTCTCCATTATTTCAAGTCTTATTTTAAGAACCACAACGAGATTTAATACCTTTCACCTTATGTCCTATAATATTCTAGTTAAAATTATTCCTAGATATTTTATGTTACCTGTGAACTTTATTTTTCAATTTCTACCATTAACTCGTTATTGCTAGTACAGAAAAAAGCTATTACTTTTTCTATATTTATCTTATACACAGTCACAAATTCCCTTATTCTTGGGCCTAATTTTTCTTTTTTTTTTCAAGATTTTTTTTTTTTTTATTTGACAGAAAGAGAAAGCAAGCACAAGCAGGGGGAGCAGCAGGCAGAGGGAGGGGGAGAAGCAGGCTACCCACTGAAAAGGGAGCCCAAATCAGGGTTTGATTCCAGGACCCCAAGATCATCACCTGAGCTGAAGGCAGATGCTTAACTGACTGAGCCACCCAGGTGCCCCTGGTCTAATTTTTCTTTTCAATATTTAAGCCAAAGATGTTTTTGCCTTATTACATTAATACCAAAACAATGTAAAATAATAATGACAATACTTCAAGTTTTATACTTTCTCCAGGAGTAATTTTGTGAATTTATATTTTGAGGGAATTTCACCCATTTCCTCCAGTTTTTTGAATATATTGTTATACATTGAATTCCTCATTTCCTTCGTATCTGTATCAATAGATCCTTACTCATTTTTAATATTTTTCCTCTTCTTTAATCAGAGATCACTTCCATTATTTATCTTTTCAAAGAACTAGTGTTTGGTTTGATTTCTCTTCTTTACAGTTTTATGTCTTCTACCTTATGCCTTTCAGCTTTTAACATTATTATTTCTCTTTCTTTAGTTTTTCTCCTAGTTTCATAGGTTGACTATTTCACTCATACGTTTTCAGTCTTTTTTCTCTTATGGTAAAAAAAGCATCTGTGATCATACATTTGCTGTGATCATACAATGGAGCCGCAAGCCTCCTCCCTTTGTGTATTTCTAGATTATTCATAATTTGTTTGACTTTCTCTTGGTGCACAGATTATTTAAACACACGGAATCTCTGGGGGCGCCTGGGTGGCTCAGTTGTTAAGTGTCTGCCTTCGGCTCAGGTCATGATCCCAGGGTCCTGGGATGGAGCCCCGCATCGGGCTCCCTGCTCAGCGGGAAGCCCGCTTGTCCCTCTCCTATTCCCCTTGCTTGTGTTCCCTCTCTCGCTGTGTCTCTCTCTGTCAAATAAATAAATAAAATCTTTAAAAAAAATAAAATAAAATAAACATGGTATCTCTGAATTCCAAAGTAGTTTTTTTTTAAACAATTATCTTTTTATCATTACTTTCACTGGATTAAGGTGACAGATTATTGCACATTTAAAATCAGAATTTTTATATTTTGCTTTCTGTGACAAAGTACACGATCAACTTCTGCAAACAATCCCTAGATCTAAAGAGTGTATATTCCCTGTTCCATAAATGTGTTGAATCTTTTATTTACAACCCCCATATTTTTCCTTCTTTTATTTGTTTGTTTTGGAGGTTGAAAACTGGCAGCCTGCAAGCTACAGATATGTTTTATTTGGCTGGTGAAGTGCTTTAAAATGTATGAATCTCAGTGCCTTTAGGCAAGGCATGCATTCTCCAGTTCACTGTGCAATTCCCATCATCTCTGCTGTCTTACACCCAATAATTCACATATTCATGCTGCCCATATGGTCCCCGTGGGCATCCACGTTAGCAATCTAGTTTCCCTGGCCTGTCAAATTAGAAAAGCCACATAATTAACATCTTCTGGTACAGTATGGTTTTTTAAAAATTAAACACTTCTTTTATTTCCAGGGTTTGTTCTATGTATTTTGTTGCTTGAAGATTAAAGACGGTTACATATTTTTGGTTTTTATCAGTATGTAATACCCCTCTTTGTCCTGTTCAATGCTTCTGTTCTTACGTTCTGCTTTGTGGGACACTAATATTGTTCCTAGTTGTTCTTTAATAGGTGAATTTAGCTTAAGAATATTTATTGTGGGGCTTTTCTTTGGCTTTCTTGTTTTTGCTTCATTTTGTTTCGTGTTTATTAACTCTTCTTTCATCTCTTTTCCTCCCCTCACTTTTGTTGATTTGATATTGCTTCTCTTTATTCCTTTCTGACCTGCTTACCTGGCATTATCATCCTCAATCCCTCTTATTTTGGGGAATACTATGTATTTCTATTCTGTTTGTGGTTACTGGCCATTCTTAATAGTCCTAACCAAACCTTCATCAAAAGTAAATCACCATGCCCCCCAGTTCCTTACCAACAAAGATGAGATTAATTTTAGAGTAATTTGACATATGAAGGCCTTGAATGCCCCCACCTGCAATCGTGGGTTTTGCTGAGCTAGTCCAGAATTTTTAGTTCTGTGCCATTGTCTAGATTTTCCCTGAAAGTATGATCTTTCTTTTCAAGAATCCCACTTTACAGTTACATTATGAATTCTCGGCTATGTTGGCATCCTCGATTTATATCCACAATGTATCAGGCTGCAAGATTCACCACTCATCACTGTGTCTGATATTCTTGATCTTCCCCTGGCTTGAGGTTTCTGCTGATCCAATTACCAATATCTAATTGGTCATTTGAATATTTGCTCACGTACGGTATAATAAATCCTTCATGTCTAAAAATATCCTTTTTTTACTCTGATTCATTAAGAGATATTTTGGCGGTAGAATTTGTAACTGGCATTCTTTCTGATGACCTAGCTTTTCCACCTTTCTTTCCTTAGTCTTTGGAAGGCAGGGTCCACCTCCCACTGAATAAGCTGAGAATTATCAGCTGTTTGCTTCTCGACCCCTCTTTACAAGCTTAGGTGGCCCCTTGGTCCTGCCAATATTTTACACCTGCCCCACATTTTGACTCAGGAACCAATGCTGCAAAGCATGGACCAGGATGGGAAATGCATGCTGGCAGCTATGATGAGGATCAAGATCACGATCCTGGTCAGCAGTGGCCCAGGTGCTTGCGGAGGCCCCAGTACCAGCAGTTGTGGGTGTGAGCGGCACTGTCTGCCGAGGCACAGAGCAGCAGCCTCCAGCCTGAGCCAATTCTGTGTGCAAGTTCAGGCACTGTTCCAGGCTGCACCATCTCCAACGTCTCACTCTCCAGCCCTCGGACAATTCCACAGCAACTCAATATCCATGAAGAACTGTTTTTTTTCTTCCTTCGTCATTCCAGATCAGCTTCTGCGGCCCGTGAGCAAGAACCCAGGCTGATACGGCTGGGTATAGAAGACTTACAGTTCCTTTGGGTCAAAAGTCCTGACTGACGCTGTCCTAGCTGCTGGTGCCTGAGCATTCCAACACCATCCTAATTCCCCTCAAAATTGACCTATCTTCCTGTCTAGAAGTTGGTAGGATTTTCATCTTTATTGCTGCCGTTTAGCAATTAAATTATGCCTTTTTCCAGACTTTTGTGAGTCCTTTTAATCTGAAGCCTGAAATTTTCTTCAGCTTAGGTTTTCTCCTTTTATTTGTTACATCTTCTCCATCCGTTCCTTCCCCCCTTCCTACACTGGTCTCTCAAACATCTTACCAATTTCATGATATCAGTATCTTTGTGTCTGACAAGATACTCTTCCCCAAAAAACGATTTCAGTTCTCAAGAGGGGCTGTTATCCTTTGTGTTTCATCTAGTCAAAGTTTCAAATCAGGAACAATAACTCTTTGAGTTACTACTTTTTTTCTGGTGGATGCTTTCTTCCGTCTCTTTGATTTGGCGTTGCTCGTTCTGAGTGTTCAGCTTGAGCTCTCTATCTCAAGTTATTAAATCCCCCTTCAAGGGGATCACACCTTTTCTTTGCTAAACCTGGGTTTGGCCTTCGGCACCCAGACGTATCAGGGCTTCTCAGGCAGTGGCAAATCCCCATGCAGAGGACATGGAAGTTTTCATTTGAGAGCCCAGCAGCACGTGGACTGGCACACTGGGACCCCGTCCGCCTAGCCACAGGGAACGTTTCTGTCTGATCTCACGTTTCTGAGGATACACACAGGAGAAGCACTCCTTGCCAACTGCTAGCTCCTCAGATGTGTGGGACCCGGGGCTCCCTCAAGGACTGAATGCAGGAAAAGGAAAGGGAGCTGTTAACACCGGCATACTGTGGCTTTTACTGTACCGAAAATCATTTCTGTCGTAAGCAGTGGCCAAAAGGCAGGACCAGGCCTAAGGAATGCCAGGGACAGGCAGGAGAGGGGATTACGCACTCTGCTCTTCTCTTTCAGCACCATTTCCGTAATCCGCTTCTCAAGCTTCAAATAGCCATTCCATGTGAGCAATTCCTAAATATTAATCTCTAGCTCTAAGATTTCCAACCATCTGTTTAATCTCTCCGTCATGATGCCCTGGCATGACTGTAGTTCAGATGGTTTGCATTTTACAAACCTTCCCTAAATATCTTGTAAGTGCCAAGCACAGTGGTAGAGGTATTGACGTAGGAATGTATGTAACAGCTACGTAAGGAGATGGCTGCAATACAGGAGGGCAAATAGAGTAGAAACAGAAAATGTGCAACCTGGGGAGCACAGAAGGACACTGGGCCCAGCCCAGAGGGTCAGGGAAGGTGGTCAAGGAAGGGATCACAACCAAGTTGTGTCTTGACGGTAGACCGGGAAGAGTGGTGAGGACAGGTAATTTCGACAGAACTAATGGACTCGTGAACAAAGACAGTGGAGCAGACAGATGAAGCCACAAACCAATAGACAACATGTAATCAAACAGGAGAACACACCAGCATTGCTAAAATTAGGGAGGGGCCAATCTTACTTCATAATCTTTAAAAGCGTCACCCTGAGAGAGAACAGTTTAGAGGATAAAACTCAGAAAAAACTCCAGAAAGAGTGAGGGCAGGGCCACCGAGTGAAAGCAAATGAGAACTGTAAAGAACACATCTTACTGCTCTCCACTCCTCCTATAGGAACAGAAGCATCTGGGGGTAGGAGGATGGATATTTAGTCAAAGGGAAAAATACGGACCATCTCCATTGACCAGCAACCACTTTCCCCCACTACAAATCAACAGCAGCTTAACAGAAGGTAACAGAACCATTCAGATGTTCCTTTGGGCTAAAATCAAAATTTCTAAAAGTGAATTCTTTAGGCTGCCTCTCTAATTCTCCTGAGCTTCCTGGTCTCAGTGTCTCTCAGGGTCTCTCTCAGTGTGTCTGTATGTCTGTCTCTCTCGCTCACTCATTGACAGCACCATTTTCCCAATCATTTGATCTTCATACATTGCCTTTAGTTCATTTCTCCCTTTACAGAGAGAAAGTTAAAATTTTTACTAGGGTGGGATGCCTGGCTGGCTCAGTCAGCACAGCACACAACTCTTGATCTCAGGGCCCTGAGTTCAAGCCCCATGTTGGGCATGGAGCCTACTTAAAAAAAAAAATAAATAAATTTACTAGAGAATATAAAAGATAATGAATACATCACATTCTGAGAAGGAAAGGCTTGGTACTGAAAAATGTGCAGATTCTCCCCTGAAGTAATGCAATTTCACCAGATTTCACACTAGATGTTTTCTGGAGCCAGATAAAGTGATTCAAATACTCATTTGAAAAAATAAACAAGGAAAAATAGTAAAAAAAAAAAAAAAAATTTACAATGAAGAGAATTTGATTTACCAGACACTAAAATATTACATGGCCACATGTAATTGATGAAGCAGAATATAGAGAACAGCAAATATAACCAAGAATATGTAAGTATATAACATAGATTAAAAAATAGCAAATTCAAATCAATGAGAAAAAGAAATCTTACTCAGTATATGTTATTGGAATAATTTCCAAATGTTTTAAATACATTTTAAGTCATAGACCAAAGAACATTCCAAATGGATTAAATACATAAATATTAAAAAATGGAATATGAAACCCAAAAACATCTGACCTTTGGGTGGGAAAAAAATTTTTCTAAGCCTAGGAATAACGTAAGAAATCACAATGGAGGGGCGCCTGGGTGGCTCAGATGGTTGAGCGTCTGCCTTCGGCTCAGGTCAGGATCCCAGGGTTCTGGGATTGAGTCCTGCATCGGGCTCCCTGATCCTTGGGAGACTGCTTCTCTCTCTCTCTCTCTGTCTCTGTCTCTCATGAATAAATAAATAAAATTTAAAAAAAAAAAAAAGAAACCACAATGGAAAAAATAATTCTGCATCATTACAGTTTTAGGCTTCTATATTTCAAAGAAACGTAATAATCAAACAATATACTACTAAAAAGCCCTGCTGAAATGATCTGCAACAATATAAAAGAAAGGGATTGATAGTGTTAACATACCACAGAATAAATAAGAGTAACTTCAAAACCCCATTGGAACACTGAGAAAAGTTAGAAAAAGACAAATCCCAGGAAAAAATGACCAATATATACACAAAATTCAGTAGACATGCAAATTAAAACAATGAAGTCCTTTTTTTGCCTAACAAGTTAGGGAGAATTATTAAGGATCATAATAATGCTGGCAAGGCTGTCATGAGACCAACAGTTTCCTCACAGCTATATGTATTTTATAACACTTGTACAAAGAACACAGAAATACATATCACAAGGTTATAAATGATCTTATATTCTGGCCAAGTAAATATCTACTTAAGAATTTATTTATTTATTTTAAAGATTTTATTTATTTATTTGACAGAGAGAGAGATAGCGAGAGCAGGAACACAAGCAGGGGGAGTGGGAGAGAGAGAAGCAGGCTTCCCGCCGAGCAGGGAGCCCGATGCGGGGCTCGATCCCAGGACTCCGGGATCATGACCTGAGCTGAAGGCAGATGCTTAAAGACTGAGCCACCCAGGCACCCCTCTACTTAAGAATTTAGTCTAAGTATAGAGTCAGAAACTTAAACACAGATTTATTTATTAGAATTATTTAAAATAGAGAAAAATACTGGATCCAACAATAGGAGGATTAAATAAATTACTGTACTAGATCCATTAAAAAAAAGTTTAATAAAAATGGCGTTCCCTTTTAAAATTAAAAAAAAAGTATGGTACTAGAATATAATACTACCATAGTATAATAGAATATTAAAGAGATGTTAAAAATATTTAGGAGTATTTAATGGCATGAAGAAATCTTATATTACACTGTTAAAGAAGTCAAGAAAGGAAATGAAATATACAATATGGTTTAACTCTGTGAAAGTGTGTGTGTGTGTGTGTGTGTGTGTGTGTGTGTGTGTGTGTATAAAAGGCTCCATAACCACACCACACAGAAATGTCAAGAGTCGGGGCACCTGGGTGGCTCAGTCGGTTAAGCATCTGCCTTCAGCTCAGGTCATGATCCCAGGGTCCTGGGATCGAGTCCCACATCGGGCTCCCTGCTCAGTGAGGAGTCTGCTTCTCCCTCTGCCTGCCACTCCCCCTGCTTGTCCTCTCACTTTCTCTCTCACGCTCTCTCTCTGGCAAATAAATAAATAAATAAATAATCTTTAAAAAAAAAGAAATGTTAAGAGTCATTATCTCTGAATGGCAGAATTGTGAATGATTTTTATTTTCTGAATACATTTCTTTAGTTTCTTCATGTTCTATAAAATGAGATGTATTACTTACATAATCAGGTAAAATATTCATATTAAAAAAAAAAGAAAAACAACAACCAAACACCAAAACAGCTCCCCTGGTCGCCCTCTCTTCACGGGATACATTCCAGACCCATAACCATAGAACACTCTGGTTTCACCCTACACATTTCTTTGCCTACCACTCCTCCTTAATGTTCTGGCAACATCAAAGATCTAACTAGTCCTCCGAACCCTGGATTCTTTCACAACTCCATTTCTTGGCGATTGCTATTTCCTCTGCCTAAAAACCCTCCCCTACTCCCTAGCAAAGGCTTTTCTTCAATCTTTAAGACTGGGTTCAAATGTCCCTCTTCTGTGAAACCTTTCCCAATGTCCCCAGAAGAAATACTGCTTCCTGGTCTGAGTTCCACACCTCTTTGCTTAGGGCATCACTGTGAGGTGAGTGTGCTATATAAAAAGGTTTATTACATAGCTTCTTCCCTGTGGTGGACTGACTGATGTCACCAAAGATGACCACATCCTAATCCCCGGAACTTGTGAATGCCTTACATGGCAAAGGGACTTTGCAGGTATGATTATGTTAAGGCTCTTGACTTGAGGAGGTTATCTTGGATTATCTGGTGGGCTCACTGTAATCACAAGGGTTTTTTTAGAGGGAGGCAGGCAGGTCAAAGGCAGGAAAGGGAGACGTGAGGATGGAACCAGAGGTTGTAACAACGAACTATGAAGATGGTGGAAGGTTGTAGGTGGTCTTGAAGTTGGAAAAGACAAGGAAATAAATTTGCCCTGAAGTCTCCAGAAGGAACACAGCCTTGCCAACATCTTCTTTCTAGACTTCTAGCCTCTAGAACTCTAAGAAAATAAATTTGTGTTGGTTTAAGCCAGTAAGTTTGTGGTAACTTGTTATAGCAGCAAGTGGAAACTAATACAATCCCTGAATATCCCAAAAGTGCCTTGGGGCAGGTGCAGGGGAGAAGGACAGTGGGCCCCAGAGGTGGGGAAGGAAGCCCTCTGTCAACATCTGGTGATAAACGAAACATTGTCTACCTCAAGGAAAATGACTGAAAAGAAGTAGTGAAATGAGAGGCAGGAGGAGGAAGAAAAAGAAGGGTTCACATTTCCTGAGACATTAACATTTATTGTTAATTTTTTTTGTTCATATTTATTAACATTTTTTGAAAACTCATTACCTTCCAGGCATTGTTCTAAGAATGTTATACTGTTCTAAGAACTCCTTTAAGGAAGTGCTATTATTCCCATTGTACAGGAGGGAAACAAAGCAAGGGATTAAGAGACTAGCACCCCATCCCCCACAGCTAGTGAGTTGGAAAGCCAGGATAAGAATGCAGGCATTCTGGCTCCAGGGCCCATGCTGTTAAATATTAAGAAGAAAAAGCTGACACACTGACAGATTTGCAGGAATTTGCACCTGTACATAAGCCAAGGGGACTAAACTTAGTTTAAATCAGGCTGAATGTATTAAAGGAATATTCTCTATTCAATGTGCCATGTTCTGTGTGGTTCTGCTTTCTGCACTAATTCGCATCTGGATTCAAATCCAGACAGGAGGCAGAAGGGGAGGTTTAAAGGCTATGGGAATGCTGCTCTGGAGTGGATCCTTCATGCAACCCACCCTCCCACCCCTGTCCCGCAGAGACCCTGAGCTGGCCACGGTGAGAGAAGCTCTAGGACCTGTGAAAAGCCCAGTGGTGTTCTTTGGGGCCAGGAAGGCTGCTGGGAGAGAGGTGGGTGACCAAAGGTGGGCAGCAGCACTAAACCCCAGGAGCAAATCAGTCATGGTTCCCAGATTACAAAGCAAGACCGGTGTGGTAAACACACCTTTACAAAGTCTCCTACCCACACTCAGTAAGGTTTGGAAGGAAAACTTGGCATCGGGACAGATGGCTTTTATGCGCAAACTACTGATGATCAGTAATACTGACCCACAGAAAATCCAGTCAATGAATTAGAAGACCAACTAAGGAAATCCACTCAGAATCCAGAGAAAAGGGATAAAGAGACGAATATGATTCTTTGGAAAATTAAGAGACAGGAAGGAAGATCAGAAAGATCTGCCGTAATAGGAAAGCCGGATGGCACGAAGAAAACAATGGGAGAAAACTAAGCTGAGGTAAAGAAAAGCGTTGAGAAACTCAAAGGGGATCGCCAAGCGCCAGGCGACATTAATGAAGAGAGGCCTGCGGTCTGAATCCAAAGCGCCCAGGCCAGCTCAGAGCAGGTGTTCTCTGACCGGAGGCTGGAGGTGAGGGGCTCTGCCGGCCTGCTGATGGGGTCAGAGGCAGGAGCCCAGCCAGGACGAATCCCGTTTGGGGGCTCAATCCTGCTCTCCACGCGGGTCCAGGCTGGAGGGGCTGTGCCCACAGTGCAGGGGTCACACGGGAAACTTCACCCTGGAAGGAGCACTTCACTGACAGCTGGCCAAGGGGTCCCCAGGCAAAGGGAGCAGAAGAGGGCAGGGGAGGCTCAAGGCCTTCAAGAGGCCCAGAAGACTGAACCGTTTCCCTGCTGCACTCACACTGACTTCTGACACCAAATGTGCAGGCTTCTCCAGACTCTCTGGACCCCGAGTGGTGTCCTCCAGCTCAATTCCGACACTAACCACCTGCAGTTCGCATAGACCCCACAGGTTAAGGACTTAGTCCCACGTCGGGTGCCAGTCCCAAGTCCCAGGCTGTCACCTGCACTTGTGACCAATCCATCGCCAAGTGGGGCTTTCCACAGGACCCACCTGAGGTTGGGTAATTTGCTCTAACGGCTCATAGAACTCAGGACACAGTTTACTTACTTGATGACCAGTTTACTACAAAGGAGACAACTCAGGAACAGCCAGATGGAAGAGATGCAAGGTGTGGGGTGAGCATGGGGACTCCATGCCCTCTTCAGGGGTGGTACCCTCCCATAACCTCGATGTGCTCCCCAGCCTGGAAGCTCTCCAAATCCCACCATTTAGAATTTTTATTGTGGTGCCATTATGTAGGCACGACTGATTAGATCACTGGCCATTGGTGGTTAGACTCAATCTCTAAACCCCCTGCCCCTCCCCAGGGGTCCCGGGGTAGGGCTGAAGGTTCCAGCCCTCTAACCATGTGGCTGGTTCCTCTAGCAACCAGCCCCAACCTCCAAGAGTCACCTCAATTAGCATAAACTCCAGCGTGGTTGGAAGGGGCTTATTATGAATAACAAAAGATGCTCCCTCTCACCCCTATCACTCAAAAATTCCAAGGGTTTTAGGAGCTTGGGGGCCTGATGTATATATTTTTTATTCTATCATAAGGCCTCTCTCACCCTCCACTCTGCAGGGCAAGCAGTGGCCTGGCCTCCCACCCGACACAGGCACAAAGCACGTGCTTGTGAGGCACTGGCTAGAGGTCAAGGGAAACGGGGCCTGGCGAGCGCGGGAGCCAGGAGTGAACCGGAGTGAGTCAGGCCTGTCCGTGTGCAGGCAGAACCTGTGGTCAGCCATGGAGCCAATTCCCGGAGAGTGAACTTTTTAAAGAAGAAAATAGTGGGTGGATTTCTCTTTTTTCTTTTTTTTTGCTTTCAGGGTATCAAAATGTCCCCGTCAGGGCAGAATTCACAAAGGAAATGAAAGACTGCTAGAAAAAGCAAGGAAACAGACCCTCCCCTGAAGCCTTCCCGGGGCTGATGCGAGGGAAGGTACCAAGGTCTGACCACCTGGTCTCAATCTGGGATGACCTTGGAGGACCATCCTAGCTCCAGCTCCTTGGGACTGAGAAGGTGGTTCTGACTGTATCACATTTCAACTTCTCTCTCTGCTTAGCCCTGTTTCCTTCACCCCCTTCCTGGGGACTGTTTCCGTGGGCACCCCCCTCCCCAAATTTTTTACACACAAATCTCTGTCTCAAGGCGGATTTCCTGGGAAGCAACCAGGTCTATCCTTTACAACCTCATTACACGTGTGTAGTATATGAATTTAATTATTTTCACTCATCTTAAAATAATCTTTATTTTAACTTAGTCTGATTTAGTTTTAATTAGACTTTTGTTCTGTTTTGTTTTGTTTTAATCAAAGGTCAAAAATTCTCGTGCCTGTAGAGCTGGACAGGTAAGTACATGTCTGTGAAAGGCAAAGTAAAGAACCAAAGAGAGTGGTAGGAAATGTGACATGTGGGGAGCTCAGGCCCCATGAAAATATTCTTACTCAAAAATCCTTGAGACGTTGCCTAAGACAAATGAGGTTGGCCACTGTGTGTCCTCTGGGCTATACTTTTTACAAAGACGTCCTCGGCGTATACTTGGCACTCAGCTTTGCTCATTCACCTCTCTGTCAGACGTTTCTCATCCTTGCGTATAATCCTGACAATTATATCCTGACAATGGCAGTCTGCTTACTATCTGATGAATCAAACCACTATAATTACTGAAACATTCCTCTATGTTAGATGGCACTGGGAGGTGACCTAGCAATGTTTGTGATAGTATTTATTAGGTAGGGGTGTTTAACTGAATGTCTCCCGTAATCTCTGGTGAGCCTAGATTAATTTTGCTAAATTTAGCTCTCAAGCAGTGCTTCTGGTACGTATACAATTAAGCATGGCATTTTTATACGTAAAAGTGACCACAGTGCTCTGGAGGATAATACAATCATCTCAGTATTACGCAAATATCTTAAAAGTCTGAAGAGAAACTTTTCTGGGAATAATGGTCAAAGCTGACCATTTCACCTAATATGAAATAAAACAGAAACCTTTAGGTCAGTTAGCAGCCTGCATTCTTTTCATGCCAGGGCAAAGGCTAGACTTGGAGACTTGGATTTTAGCTATTGTTTCCCTTTGTTTAGCCGAGTATCTTACGCATCCTTATTTGGAAGTTTTCCTTTCTGGCCTGCAACTGGGGGGAAAAAAAGTAGTATTCTGTAGGATTTCAAAATGCTTTCTAGTCTGACCGAAGTGTATGATGAAATCACACACTTCTAAAGGTGGAAAGGACATCGGAGATGTAGCTCAAGCCCTTTTACCGACATGAAAACCCATCAAGGTCAAAAAAGGAGAGATGAGCCTGAACATCTGTCTCTGAATCCACGGTTCTGTCTAATACTCTAACCTGTCACCTACAGAAAATGGAGTTTGTTTATTTCACGTAATCCATTTATAATCAAGCCTCACCAGAAGTCTCTCGCGGTATTGGTCCCTTCAAGGCTAATTGCACACAGTCTCATTTCTGAAATACTCAAATCTGACTCTTACAGCCTTGAGGGGTAGAGGAGATTAAAATTTCTCCAGGGTACGCAATCACATTACATAAATCCCAGTCCACAGCACACTCCCACACTCTGTCCTTCCTTTCTCCTCACTTCATCACACCTTCCCCTGCATGTCCCTCCCCTGCACCTCACCTTCCCTTACATGTCCCTCCCATGCACCTCACCTTCCCCTGCATGTCTCTCTCAACACATAGTGCCTCCCCTCTCTCACTTCCTCCCAGCCTGGCCCTGCAGCTGAAAAAAGCCTACATTTATCAACGTATCACAAACCCTGGCTAAGTCCAACCAAGCCCCCAGCCCAACAAAGCCCTGGGGGCCATTTAAGAGCCAGCAAATAAAAAAACATCTTGTCCTCTGGGGGAGAAGGGAAGCCTACCAGGTGGGGAAAGGTCTACCTAAGGAGGTGACATCTGGGCGGAGGAGGCCTGAAAGGCTGAGAAGTAGGATGAAGGTATAATTTATCTTGAAAATGGCATTTTGAGAATAAAAGCAACCGACATAAACGGACCCACAACAGGTGTTCACTGGGACTATCCTGGACAAATGGGACTTATGGTCAACCTACAGAAGAGTCAGTTGCCAAGTTCTATGAGAGGAGCATCCCTGTCCAAGGGCCAGGAGAAGGAGCATGGTGTGGTTCACGGGAGGCCTGTGGGTCTTAGGGGAGGGCTAAGGCAAGGGGATGGTGCGTGACCACACAAATACACCCTGTGCCTGATCTAACGAAGACTTGGCTGCACAGCTGGAGATTCTCAGCTACCCAAGATGCTATCATTAACCAGGAACAGGAAGCGGTCTCCAGAGAAGCTACAAAGGTCTATGCCCTAAACGTCAGACCTTTTTATTATTAGGAGAAGCACTTCTGATTTAGACACAGTTCTGGCTGCTTTCATTCCTGGTTTCCAGGCGCATGGGAACAGATGAGAGGCAGCAGATGATGAGTGAGGGAAGTGCAGAGTGCTGACAAGCATATGACCACGGCGCAGCCTGGCCACAGCCATCAAGGAGCCCCCAGGGCCCCCCCAGAGTCAAGGCTGGTAACAGAACTGACATTGACTGTGATGACCTGAGTGAGGAACGGGAAAATAGCAGACAAAAAGGAGAGGTCTGTAATACTTTAAGGACTATCTTGTATCTAAAATGGTTAGCACAGGCTCTGGATACCAGAATTTATTATAAAGACAAGGACATTTTCATGTACAGTTTCCATTAAAATGTCATCACTGCTCCAATTACTGTTGTGTCTTGATTTTCATTCTTTCTTCTTCTAAGATTTTATTTATTTAAGAGAGAGTGTGAGCATGAATGGGGGGAGGTGCAGAGGGCGAAGCAGACTCCCCACTGAGCAGGGAGCCCCAGGCGGGGCTCGATCCCAGGACCCCAGGATCATGACCTGAGCTGAAGGCAGACTCTTAACTGACTGAGCTACCCAGGGACCCCCCTATTCTTTCTTCTTTCTTAATCACCTACAATTACTGATTGAAAGTCCCTACCAAGGCATAAAGCGCAAATGCAGAAGGTTAGGGAAGCTGTGAGGGGTACATGGACACACAAACACACCCACACGCAAACATAACCCCACTCCCACATACACACTTTGCTAACCTGCAAAAAGAAACTGTTCCACTTACATCTTTGGTCCAGCATATAACTGCAGGTTAACACTGGCCCGCTGTAATGTACTCAGATGGAAGGAAGGGCAGAAGAGACCAAAAGGTACCTATAAACACATAATTTTCATAATAGTTCTATGACCACTATGAATAGACTCTTTGTTTATCTGTCAATAAATCAGAAGGTTAGACTGCTGATAATTTAACCTTCCAAGATTTTTTTTTAAAGTTTGGCTGCTGGTAGAGAGAAAAGCAGGACCAATTAGAGGGAGAAAATGAATTCTTTGGCAGATAAAACAAAGGGGATTTTCAAGGCCTTGGGAGGTTGTTGGCACTGGTTCTTCATCGTATATAGTTACAGGTCAAAATTTATGACCTTACCTTCCCAGGTTTATCATGACCCCTAATCTTAACACTTACCCATAATTAATTCAATTTGCAACACGCAGCTGGAAATGAGAGAGGGTAAAGAAGTGAAGGGGGAAAAGACTAATTTTTCCAAGAGCAGGGGTTAAGAACAAGGAATGGGGCAGAAGGATATTGGTAAGAGAGTATTTACGAATAGGTGGGAATTGTAAAAACGCAGAGGGCCATGGAGCTGGGGGCCTGTTGGGCCTCTGGGATGGGGGTGGTGCCCTGTGCCAGGCCCCCAGGGAGTGGCTGGCCCAAGGATTTCTGGGTTATCTTTGTAGTGGTGTGGAATGTGGAAAATCTCTTTCTGTGAAGCAAGCTTTTCTGAAGTTCATAACATGAAGTGATTTTTTTTTTTTTTAATCTCGGTCTTAAATATTTGGCCAACCACATCAATTTTAAAATATAAAGACTACCTTCTCCTGAGAATTAAAAAATTTCCAGGAAATACAAGGGATGGCTGCCATTAATTCATTCAAACCGTGCTTTTTTGCTAGGGCCTCTGGGGAGTGTCTGGGGGGCCGTGGAGAGGGGTCAGACAAGCAAGTGTTCTCAGGTAGTTCCCACTCAGCTGGAGAAGATCAAGCTGTCACACGATGTTCACGTGGAGGGGGACACTGGGGGGCCTCGAAGGCTGAGTGGGATGTGGGCGGGCACACTGGGGAGATGGCTGCTCATGAAGCACAGCAGCGAGAATATAGCCTCGACAATAGGCCGGTCGGGCTGGAGGATGGTCCCGGGGGCGTGCTCTGTCATGGGATGGCAAGATCTTCAGGAGGATACGCTGAAGCCTTCAAGATGCTCAGTGTTCTCAGGCTGCTTCCATGACACTACAACACAGGCTGGTTTCATCTGATTGTGGAGCCATATAAAAATTTTAAGAAAGTAAGGGCCCCTGGGTGGCTCAGTGGGCTAAGCGTAGGAGTCTTGATTTCGGCTCAGGTCATCATCTCATGGGTCGTCAGACTGAGCCCCATGTCAGGATCCCCGATCAGCGGGGAGTCTGCTTGAGGATTCTCTCCCTCTGCCCCTCCCCTCCGCTCGCACACGTGCTCTTCTTTATCCGTCTCTCAAAAATTTTAAGAAAGGAAAACAGAATTCAACAGCCTAAAAATCTCATACCTAAGGCACATTTGGGCAACATGCTCAACAGAGAAAACTCCAGTCTTCTCCACTCACAAAATACCTCTCTGACTTAGAAAGTTTAAAAATCTAAAATCATAGGGACGCCGGAGACTCCTTATCTCAGGGTCATGGTGAGCCCCTCCTGAGCCCCCACGCTGGGTGTAGAACTTACTTTAAAAAAAAGCCTAAAAACATAAAATCATAGCATACTGAAGTTATCAGAAACTTCAGAGCTAACCTTGCACACACACCCTTTGTCACATATAAGGCAACAAGGAACCAGTAAAAACTTACGCTAATTCATCTTCCATGTTTAAAAAAAAAAATCCAAGAGGGGTATTAAGAAAAACCGGATTTAAAATGTCATAGAAGGCAAAAATTTTCAAATCCATGACATCATTATGTCTAACAAGAAAAGTCGTAACGTCAAGATGAGTGCCAAAAGGCATTTTACAAAATGCAGCAATGACTTCTGATTTTACAACCCATAATATATGAAGGATAATACCCCCATGAACAGAGGATATCCGTATCATCATCACTGGGGTCTAAATCTCTAAGAGTTTACAGTTTACCACGGAGGCCTTGTACATTCCTTATTTCTCCCCCAGATTTTATACACACTTTGTTCATACTGTGAATGTGACCTTCTAACAAACCACTGTTTCGGGTTATTACTAGCATAAAGCAAGCTACTGTTAAGACACACACACACACACACACACACACACACACACCCCTACGTATATACCTATGGCTTGTACATGCATATATGTATATGTGCGTTTCCAAGTTGTTTACTGAACTCTCATTAGTTTTAATAGTTTTTCATTTGACCTTCCCGGCTTTTCTTGCAAGAAAATTATTGTACCAGAAATAATGCTAATTTTGTCTCATATCAATAAATATTATTATTATTTTTTTTACAGTTTTTTTTTTTTAAGATT
This sequence comes from Leptonychotes weddellii, assembly GCF_054177405.1. NCBI lineage: Eukaryota > Metazoa > Chordata > Mammalia > Carnivora > Phocidae > Leptonychotes > Leptonychotes weddellii. The sequence goes on along the minus strand of NC_138383.1, from coordinate 43,009,395 downwards.
TTATTTATTTATCTGACAGAGAGAGAGACAGGAGAGAGGGAACACAAGTAGGGGGAGTGGGAGAGGGAGAAGCAGGCTTCCCGCTGAGCAGGGAGCCCGATGCGGGGCTCGATCCCAGGACCTTGGGATCATGACCTGAGCCGAAGGCAGCCGCTTAACCGACTGAGCCACCCAGGCACCCCTAAATATTATTATTATTATTTTTTAATTATATTGCTTTGGCTAGTCTATTTAGAAACAATGTCCTGTATGGGCACCGCTGTTATTTTCCTGACCTTTACAGGAATGTTTTCAGTTTCCTCTTAAGCACGGTGTGTATGGCTTTCAGACCATTTTATTTATTATCTTAAGAAAGGATCCATTCATTCCTATTAAATGTTTTTTCTTTTTTAAGATTTTATTTATTTATTTGACAGAGAAAGACACAGCGAGAGAGGGAACACAAGCAGGGGGAGGGGGAGAGGGAGAAGCAGGCTTCCCGCCGAGCAGGGAGCCCGATGCGGGGCTCGATCCCAGGACCCTGGGATCGTGACCTGAGCCGAAGGCAGACGCTTAACTGACTGAGCCACCCAGGCGCCCCATTCCTATTAAATGTTTCTGAGGTAGATGTTAAATTGTATTAAATACATTATTGACATAAAGTAAGATGAAAAATTTTTTTTCTCTTTCAATTTACTGTTGGTGTAAATTTATAGGATAGTGTTATTGCATTCTTGGAATGAACCAGTTTTTTACAGTGGTATAATATTTTTAAAATATATGGTTGGATTAAATTTGGCTTATATTTCAGCTAGGACTCGTACATCAACATCAGGAAGAATGTACTCGGCTTTCTTTGCTAGCTCTATCTTTGAAAGGCTTTGGTATCAGGAACAGCATTGGTAGTATTAGTACTACTTTTGTGAAAATAAATTGGAATGCTTTCCATCTTTTATGTACTTCAGGATATTTTCCAAGTTTCCATTATTTGAGTATCACCTTCACAATTCTATCTGTATTTGCATTTACTTGTCCTATTACAATAGATTTAATATTTTTCTGCATAAACTTAATACTGGCTCATGTTTTTAGCCTAACCTCATCCTAAGCAACAGAGATTTGATGTACCAGATATAATTTTCTAACACATTTTAAATTAATTACTAAAATGAGAAATAGTCATGTGTATATACCTTAAACCATTACCTCTACCCTCCATAATACTGTAATCTTTGGGAAACAATGCACTAGATAACTTTAGCATGGAAATTATATTTCTCATATTTGAGAAACTTTACCTATTAAACCATCCAGGTTCAGGATTATTTTTGCAGCTTTTCTTTTAAATTACTTTGTGATGTCTTCCAAGATTACTTTTCTGTCCAAGTGTTTCATTTCTTCATGAACTGATTTTAGTAGTTTCATTTTCAATTTCATCAAAATGTTGTAATTTTATTCTATTTTTTAAAATCTCCACATCTTTGATTATATACATTCTTACACTGCAAATTTGGGGCATTTCTGTTCTCTGTTTCTTCATTAGTCTAACTACAGTTCTATCTACTTCATTGTTTTAACAAAGAACACACTCTTAGGTTTTTCGATTCTAGTGGGGTTTTTTGTTCATTTATTCAACAAGTACTACGTGCCATGCAGGTATCGGGCACCATACTAAGTGCTGAGGGCAAGAGAAGGCTGAAACACACACAGTTATCATCTGCTTCATTAATTTCTGCCCTTTCAAAAAACACCCTCCTGTTTTCCCAGATTTCTTTTCTTGTTCATTCTCTTTTCTTTCTTTTTATTTTTTTTAAAGATTTTATTTATTTGAGAGAGAGAGAGAGAGGAACAGCATGAGAGGGGAGAGGGTTAGAGGGAGAAGCAGGCTCCCTGCTGAGCCAGGAGCCCCATACGGGACTTGATCCCAAGGACCCCAGGATCATGACCTGAGCCGAAGGCAGTCACTTAACCAACTGAGCCACCCAGGCACCCTCTTGTTTATTTTCTAATTTCTGAGTATAGTAATTGATTTATTTTCATTGTTTCTTTTCGGACATCAAAGAATTTCAGAGGAATGAATTTGCTTATTTGTAACTTTACAGAGCACTTCATAATCATTTTTTAATAAATTATAGTTCTCAGTTCTATTCAGGTCAAACTTTTCCAAATGGACTAAGTTTTTAAAATTTCAACTTTTTTTTTTAAATTTTTTATTGTTATGTTAACCACCATACATTATATCATTAGTTTTAGATGTAGTGTTCCATG
>NC_138383.1:42987191-43007048 GCF_054177405.1 Leptonychotes weddellii | reverse complement strand
AATATTCCATTGTATATCAACTTTTATTATCTACAATTTTATTGCATTATGATCACAGAGTGGCCAGTAAAATTTCCCTTAAGAGACTGTAATAAGGTTTTCTTTCTGGTATAGAACAGATCAATGCTTTAACCATACCATGAACAATTTAGAAAAACTGTGTAAGACATATTGTTGAATTCTCTCATTTTTTCTTGTGAGTTTTTAAATGCATTTCTAGTAAGTTTTGCTATAGTCACTTCCAAAGTTTGCTAGTGTGATGAATTTCGTAACGGCTACTTTTTCTTCTTGAATTGCACTTTTATCAATGTACAGGGTCCTGTCTGATTTAAGGTACTTTGTGGTGTGTATGGGTGGGTGGGTGTGGAGGCAGGGGGAAGAAGGCCTTTAACTGATACTATTGTTTCCTCAGACTGATTCAGTAAGTCAAACAAAGCCATGAGAGAGATCCACAATTAAATCACATTTCTATTACTATCAAGAAAGATACCCCCTTGCAAATGGCAAGATTTCATTCCCACCATAACATAATAAAAAAAAAAAAGAAAGAAAGAAAGATACTGCCTTAAGAGACAGAAAGTGTAAGAAAAGCAGGTAGTGTTCTATCAAGTCAAAAGTCTTTGGAGTTAGATGAGAAATATTTATCTGTTATGTGCCACAAAAGTACAAACTCTAATCAAGTGATGTGGCTATTTGAATGACGATCTCAGGCTCCCAATTATGAGCTGTAAGAATTAAGGAAAACATAACTTAAATCTAAGGTATGTGGGCATTATGACCACCTCCTTCTTCAAGTTTTGAAGTCATTGTTACAGAGAGATTACAAAGATCCTGAACCTAAAATACTACACCCATACAAACTATCAATAAGGATGAGGGCAAAATAATAGATATCCTCACATAAAGGTTGAGAAAATTTATCATGCATAGACTATCTTTGTATGTGCTCAAAGCAAATATGCTCCAACCACAACAAAATGGGCTCTAGTGGGTATGTGGAGTCCAGGGTATGAATCCTGTCCTTGTCCCTGCCCAAGGTCTCTGTTGCTTAAAAACCTCAGCAACCTGAGAAGGCAACCCCCAGAATCACATGGGATGAAATTCCTGTACTATTTATAACAAAATGCTTATGTAAACTACCTTTTAATCCTAGAATGATTTAGAATTAAGTAGAGAAGTATTTAAAAGAATTAAATGGGGGTGCCTGGGTGGTTCAGTTAAGCGTCTGCCTTTGGCTCAGGTCATGATCCCAGGGTCCTGGGATGGAGCCCCACATCTGACTCCCTGCTCAGCGGGGAGTCGGCTTCTCCCTCTGCCCCTCCCTCCACTCATGTTCTCTCAAATAAATAAAATCTTTAAAAAAAATAAATAAAAGAATTAAAAGAGTAGTAATTATGTAATTACATATATGTATAAGCAGTATTATGTATTAAGAAATACCTACTTTTTGGGATTCCACGTTTAACTTTAGGAGAATTGGACCTATTAAGAGTTCAGATCAGCCTCATGATTCCAATCTAAAAGGTGTAACTGAGTAATTAATTTGTGATTTTAATTTGAAAGTGTGCATCTACATATACCCACATAGGCAGAGAGAATGTGTGCTCTGAAATATACAAGCGGATTTAAGAATCACCATGTTTATAAATGTAATTATTAAATTTATAAGGTTTTACAAAACTGGACTGGTTTGTCAGTCAGACCTAATAGGAACCTAAATATATTAAACTAATAAACACAATTTAAGATATTTTAAATTTATTACCAAGTTTGTAAATGGAACTGAATATTAATCAAATATCCCCTTAAATGGTGACTATTAAATTTTTCTGGACTTATACATAGACTAACAAGATGCTGACCTTGAAAGCTTAATTATTCGCAACTCTAACTGACTTAATTTTTTTTTTAACTGACTTAATTTTAAAAATCAAAGTATTGCCAGAATATACTTTTCTGCAGCATGTATATTTTGTTTTCTGTCTTAAGCTACAGGAGCGGGCTCTTTTTTTAAAAAATGCAGATTTTAACCCATTCACATTTATTACAGTAACAGATATATTTGATCTTATCTGGGTTTTTTCATGTATTATCACTCATATTTGATTTATACATCATTTTTAATTCTAAAAGAGCACATTTTCCAAAGTATGTCTCTCAGAACATTAGTTCCACTCTGAAATTCTTCTATGGTACAAAATACATCTGAGAAAACTGTGTATTATATTCTCTTCTTAGTGAATATTGTAAAAACTCTGATGAATCCTTGAAATCTAAAACTAATGCCAACAGAAGCCATTAACTCATTTGCTCAAGCCTTCCAACCAACTCCACTCCCGTGCCCCAAGCCCCAAACTGCTTTGAATAAGATCAAACAGATGACAAAAAGTATTTTGGAAATAGAAAATATAGTTAATGGAATTTTAAAAGCCAACAGGAAGTCTGGAAGAAAAAAGTGAATACAGAGATTGACAGAATATATAACAGTTTGGCAACAATGGGTCACAGGAAATACTCCAGCCAAAGCAAAAGGAATGCAAAAACAGAGAAGGAGGATCTGAGAAGTAGTGGCCTAACCCAAGAGTGAGACAGGACCAGAAGGTAACCAAGTGCAAACTTAAACGTGCTTATCGGATACTTTCTATGTGTGATGCTGCTCTAACCTTTCACCTGTTTTTAACAACAACCTCATGAAGGAGGTTATATTTCTAACCCCTTTTCTAGATGAAAAAACCTGAGGCTCAAAAAGCTTAAATCACTTGCCCAAAGTCTCAGAGCTGGAAGTGACAAAACTGGGATTTGCACAGTCTGGCTCCAGAGCCCAAAGTCTTAACCACCGTGCTTTTCATCTTCAAGAAGAAAACAAATTCTCTATAATAATGGAGGTAAAATTGAGAAGTTCCATAACAGGATTAAAGCATGTTAAAATCATTTTAAAAGTAAATAATTATAATATTTGTACTAACTCCTTTCCAAGCTACTTACTCCTGTTTTTCTTTTAAAGTAATATCGTCTGGGGCCCCTGGGTGGCTCAGTTGGTTAAGCATCTGCCTTCGGCTCAGGTCATGATCCCAGGGTCCCGAGATTGAGCCCCACATGGGCATCCCTGTTCAGAAGGGAGTCTGCTTCTCTCTCTCCCTCTGCCCCTCTCCCCCGCCTGTGCTCTCTCTCACACTCTCTGTCTCTCAAATAAAATCTTAAAAAAAAAAAGTAGTATCATCTGCCACAGATCACAAGTTAAGCAATGTAAGATTACATTTCCTCCTCTATAAACCTAAACGTACTACCTGGTTCTCCACTAAATAATACATATGGGATCCTAATATGTTAGTTTTCAACTTTTAGAATCAATCTATGGACAATGCACACAAGATTTAATAATACTAATTACAGAACAGAACATTCTAGTCACGTGAAAGGTTGAGAGGCAGACCAGGACAGGGTATGGAGGATAATGTGGAAAAGAAAGAAGAAATTTAGGGATGTTATATCCTCATTTACCTAGCTAAGGACACTGTTTAAGTTGGTTTTTCAAGAAATGCAGGTGGGAAGAAAGAAGGAAAAGGAGGGGGAGGAGGAGGAGAAGGAGAAGAAGAAGAAGAAATAATAATACAGGTAGTAAACAACAGATTTCCTTAGAATTCTAAACATTTTTTTATTTTTTTTTATTTTTATTTTTATTTTTTTTTTAAATTTGAGAGAGAGAGAAAGAGAGAGAGCACATGAGAGGGGGGAGGGTCAGAGGGAGAAGCAGACCCCCTGCTGAGCAAGGAGCCCGATGCGGGACTCGATCCCGGGACTCCAGGATCATGACCTGAGCCGAAGGCAGTCGCTTAACCAGCTGAGCCACCCAGGCGCCCTCTAAACATTTTTTAAAATGAAAATTTCATACAGCAAAGTTGAGAGAATTTTACATTTTATATACACACCATCTATATTCCACCACTGGCATTTTACCATACTAACAAGAGCTTCAGAAAATTTAAGTATGACTGGCAGATTTGGGGGGTGGGGGGGAAGAGGACTACAGCAGCAAAAATGCACTAATTCCTCAACTTTCACAGTGAGGGTCAGTAGATAGTCTTGAAAGCTAGGAAGTCAGAAAAGAGTACAGGTAGAGTGTATTATGTAGAATCATGGCAATAACCACCATTTCTTTGAAATGCCCCCCAAAATAAGGTGGGATAACAAATGAAAGGATGAAGAGATGGACAGATATATAAAGCGAATGTAGCAAAATGTTAACTGTACAATCTAAGTGATGGATATATATGGGTGTTTACATGTCTTTCAATTTTTCCAATCAAATTTTTTCTTAATATTGACACACGTGTGGTTGATTGTCTGGAAAGAAACTGCCAGTATTCACCAATATCTGTGCTGTCCTCTGCCTGGCACTTCACACAGACATTTTCTGGTTCCTGAGCAACCAGGTGGGGTCGTGTGACTGAGACAGGCCAGTGGAACCCGGGGGGAAAGGATGTGCGCCACTTCCAGGCCTGGCCCCTAAAATCTCCTGCAGTATCTTCCGTGTGCTCTTTCTTCTCCTGACTGTGGGCAGATCCAGCGCAAACTGGCACCTGGGCACTGAAGATGAATGTTGACCAGCTTCGGTCTCTAACAACCATATACTGCCCAGACTGCCCCCAACTCACACTAGACTGTGATGTGAGGGAGCAATCAACTTTTACCGTCTTAAGTGGCTATTCGGGTATTTGCCTTTAACCAGTTAGCATCAACTATAGCTAATATAAAGTGGGACCTGAGTGGGTATGAATAGACGCTTTTACTTTTGGTTTATATCATTTGTATTCATTGTTTAAACACATACATGCAGGGGCATCTGGCTGGTTCAGTTGGAAGAGCATGTGACTCTTGATCTCGGGGTCGTGAGTTCAAGCCCCATACTGGGCAGAGACAGTACTAAAAAAATAAATAAACTTAAAAAAATAACAAAATAAAAAATAAACACATACATGCAAATTTAAAATAAATAGTAAGCAAATATCAGCTAGTAGTAGTGAAACTGGGTAAAGCCTACTAAACTCACCTTTGACTAAGGCCTCCTTTAGTATATTAGGCACCTTTGTGTGAATATAAACAGGTAAAACTGCAAAATGGCACCCCTTCCTCTGAACTGATATAACCTTACCTGGGCCCCCTCATCCCTTTATACCGAGATGCCTTTGAACAGTGCACAACCTGTGCAACTATACGCAGCAGCCCTCTCTACGATGCAGGTCCTGACAACCTGGTTGGAAACTGAAGGACTGTTAACTGGGAACTTGTAGGAAGTTTTCATTCTAGCTGCCCTCACTTATGCAAATTTTCATGTCTCTTACTTGATCCATTTCTCTTGCCCATCCTACAATACCACAATAAGTCATAATGACCCAACTCAGAGGGTCACCGACACCCCAAAAGAGGAAACTTGCTGCCACCATGGCCAACTCCAGGGCTAGAAAAGAAGCAGCAGTTGAGAGCCTGTCTTCTGCTTTGGGTGTGCCCTAGAGAGGACAAGGTGCTTCCACCTGGAAAAGATGAGGGGCATTCTAGCCCTTTTAAGCCTGGGGAGGGGTGGTCTAAGATGGAGATTTTACCTCATTTGCCCTTTCAATAGACCGTCCCTGCCCAAGCAACTGAGGTCCTGTGGCAGCAGCCATGAGATGTGCCACTTGGACCTCTATTAGAGAAAGGACTTAGTGTTCAGCTATAAGGACTGCAGGCAGCGGACACCTCTGGCTCTCAGTGCCACCAGGATCCCAGGACTCAATCTGGCTTTTGAGCTGAAGGTATATTCTTCCTAGGCCACCTCCAGCAGTGACTGACCACAGCAAGAGCACTGGGGACTGGCCATTTCTGCCCCATCAGGGACTCTAATGGGCAGTCTGTTCTGGAGCTCCCCCAATCAGCTGGCCAAGACCTTACCAGATCTGCACAGCTCTTTGAGGCTCTCCCTGCCCAAACCTGCTGCCTCCCTGCTTCCTTTCACACATGTTGGATCTGCAGCATGGTCTAAAACTCTTGCCTGGGTGGCTCAGTCGGTTAAGCGTCTGCCTTCAGCTCAGGTCATGATCTCAGGGTCCTGGTATCGAGTCCTGCATCGGGCTCCTTGCTCAGTGGGGAGTCTGCTTCTCCCTCTGCCTGCCATTCCCCCCTGCTTGTGTGCGAGCGCTCTCTCTCTCTGACAAATAAATAAATAAAATCTTTAAAAATAAATAAGTAAAACTCTCCTCAGCTCAGTTCTGGCTTCCCACTCCTTTTCGTGTTTGTCAGGTCTCTAATGAACTTCTTTCACTCCTCAGTCTGTTTAGTAATAACTCTTTTAAAGTAATCTCTATACCCAGCGTGGGGCTCAAACTCACAACCCCAAGATCAACAGCTGCATACTCCACCGACTGAGCCAGCTAGGGACCCCTCCTAATTCTTTTTAAAGGTCTGCATCTCAAACGACAAAAGTGACACAAGAACTGCATAAAAAAATCAGACTTGCTCTCCCCTTGTCCAGCCTTCCTGTTTCCCCCTTACCTCTACCACTCATCTCTGGGCCCCTTGCTCTGACAACCCATTAATCACTCGTTCTGATTCTAGTCCAATGCGCCACAACTACCAGTGGGAGGCTCCCACCTCGTCCTAGCCCTCATGGTAAAGCAGATTGAAGATACATTCATCTTTAACAAAACTCTAATTTCCAGAGGTTTTTTGGGGTTTTTTGGGATGCATTCTACAGCATTTCATCACAGCATTAAGAGACCAGTTAAAATTATACTCACACTTTCAGGCAACACTAACTAGTCCCTAAGATTTTCCAACTGTGATCTTTACGTGTAGCAAATCAGATCGATTTCCCATTGTGAAATTATATTCATTCTTGAAAAATGCAATAAAGTAAGTCCCTGGCATAAAAATGTCCTTTTCATCTCCTGTCCATTAGAATGCTTTAAGCAATGTCACTTTGGGGTGCCTGGGTGGCTCAGTCGGTTGAGTGTTGGCTCTTGATTTGGGCTCAGGTCATGCAATCGAGCCCTGCAATCTCATGGTCATGCAATCGAGCCCTGCATCAGGCTGTCCACTCAGAGGGGTGTGTGCTCATCCCTCTCCCTCTGCTCCTCCCCTCACTCGTGCTTTTTCTCTGTCTTCTCTCTCTCTCTAATAAGATTTTATTCATTCACTTATTTGAGAGAGAGAGAGAGAAGCAAACTCCCCGCTGAGCAGGGAGCCCAACTTGGGGCTCGATCCCAGGACCCTGGGATCACGACCTGAGCCGAAGGCAGACGCTTAACTAACTGAGCCACCCAGGCACCCCTGAATAAATAAAATCTTTAAAAAAAAGGACGCCTGGGTGGCTCAGTTGGTTGGGTGACTGCCTTCAGCTCAGGTCATGATCCTGGAGTCCCGGGATCGAGTCCCGCATTGGGCTCCCTGCTCAGCGGGGAGTCTGCCTCTCCCGCTCCCCCCTCTCGTGCTCACTCTCTCTCTCAAATAAATAAATAAAATCTTTAAAAAAATTAAAAAAATAAAAAATAAAAAAAAAGCAACATCACTTAGAAGTTGGAACCCAGGGGTGCCTGGGTGGCTCAGATGTTAAGCCTCTGCCTTCGGCTCAGGTCATGAGTCCTGGGATGGAGCCCCACATCAGGCTCCCTGCTCGGCGGGAAGCCTGTTTCTCCCTCTCCCACTCTCCCTGCTTGTGTTCCCTCTCTTGCTGTTTCTCTCTCTGTCAAATAAATAAATAAAATCTTTAAAAAATAAAAATTAAAAAATTAAAAAAAAAAGAAGTTGGAACCCAAATAACTCTTAAAAGCTCTAACAAGAGGGGCAGTCTCTTCGCAATTGTGACACAAAGAAAATGAGTTTTTACTCATACCTGGGCAGTTGTGTGCTAATGAGGTGTTTTTAAAATGTTACATATCCTTTACCTAATAGTTTATCATAGCGCTGTTTATGACGAAGGCATTATTTTGCAAATATTGGCTGTTCTGCCCAAAGAAGTTCAGGTACCTGCTGTGTCATTTAGAGTTACTCGTACGTAATCTACACAGTAACCCTGTCTCTGTCTTCTTCATAGTGTTCCCGTGGGGCAAAGTTTTCCATCCTGGTTCTTGTACCAGTCCAAGGCACCCCCACCTCTGCCCAGGCCCAAGGATACGGCCTAAGGCTACTTGGCCTCCCTGCCAAGACCCACAGCTGAGGCACTGGGAGGTGATTCAAGAGCTAGGGACAGACGCTAGGAAGACCAAAGGTCTACTTACAGTGCTGCTCCCAATGCCAGGGATGTCACTTGCACAAGTCACTCCACCTCTCAAAGCCTCAACGTCCTCAGTCAAACCCCAATTAAAAAATCACACCCTTGAGAAATTTTTGAAGGGTTCTGACTCTGTCACAGGAACACATACATACTCGCCACCTGCCACTCCAGGATTCCAGCATTAAGTCGACCATCTCTCCCCAATCAGCCAAATGCCATTTTTGAGGCTAAATTAAATTCCACTTCCTTCGTGTGACAGAATAGAAATGTTCTGGTTTTCTTTTTAAACACACCCCGTGGTTATCAGCATCTAAATCTGTGCCGGAGGCCACGATGATGAACCAGAAGATGAAAACTAGAGCCCAGCTGACTCTCCACCAGGCTCGCTTAATTTCTGAAGAAATAAAAATCGGAAAAGCCGGCGAAGTTTTTGGTATCCCAGAATAAGCACGGGCTATTTTGGGCAAGAAACAGTCACAATCAAGCCCTTGGTGTGAGGATGAGTAACAGATCTGCTGACGGGTTGCCACCTTCCACGGGACTCCAGAAAGTGTGTAATATGCAAATGATGCACCGCAAAATGGACAATGAACCAGAACACGACCGCCAAGTCGCACTTTTCGTTGCAAATGCCCAGGAAGTCTGCAAGAACTGCCTACACGCACGGTACTGGAGACCCTGTCTGGGCGGCAGACAGGAGGGGCAAGTCGGATTCCACCGGGAAATCGGCACGGAGCGCCCCCCGCCCCGACCCCTCTCTCCACGGGCCTGGCCTGCGTGCTCCCGGCCACGCAGACCCGCTCCCGCCCGCCCCACTCGCTGCGTCCGGGCGGACCCAGGGCTTCCAGGTACGTGTTTATAGTGAGTGGCATTTCCTTGTCGCGGAACAGACACAGGTAATTTCACCACCCCACTGGCGCATTCCAAAGGCAAGAATCACATCCCGGGAACTTCACCTTTCCACTCGCCCCCTGGGCGCCCGCGGGGCAGCGCGGCGGCCGCTGGCCCGAAAGGCGGGTGGGGGAAGGGCGCCGGGCCGGGGAGGGGGCGCGGCGCGACCCCCGCCGACAGCACAGACCTGGTTCGGGATCTTCGGGCCGCCCCGAGTGGTTGCCCATGGTCGGCCGACTCCGGCAGCGGCCAGGTGGCCGGCCTCGGACAGGGTGTCCGCCGCGCTGCGGCTCGCGCCGGCTCCGGCTGGCGAGGCAGCTGCGTCCGGCGGGTCCGCTCCAGTCAAAGAAAGGGCCGGGCGCCTTCCAGTTCCCGGCGGCCGCCGGCGGAGCCGCTCCTCGCCCGCGCGGGCGGGCCCCGCCCACCTCATCTGCATACCGCCCGCTCGCAGCCCGCCCACCTCGACTCCAGGCGGCCTGCCCGGCGAGGCCCGCCCATCTCATCTGCATAGTGCCCTCCCATCTCATCTACATATCGCTCTGGAGCATCCGAAGGGTTCCCTCCCACGCGTGGGAGGGCCGCACCAGCTGACCGACGTCAGGTCTCTAGGGGCCGACGCTGAGAACTGCAGCTGGACAAGGTAGGCTGGAAAAACCCCACCGCGGGGAGGCTGAAGCCAAGGGCCACGAGAAAGGCAAGATGCCGCGAGTGAGACATTAGATCTCATGTCAGGGCAAGAAAAACCTAGGGTTGGCGTGGTACAGGCGCTGGAGAGATTTCCTGGGTAAATGAACGAATGGACGCACAAGCAACTCTTGAGGAGGACGTGAAGAAGAGTAACACTTAACAAAGACGTGCCGGTTATCCAAGATGAATACGACCGCGAATAATAAAAATGCATACCAATCCTTAGTGGTAACTGTTTTTGCTGCGTATCAGAAAGGACTAACTTATGGAAATTGCCCGGAACGACTTTCATAGTTAATCTGACAGTGAAAACAGCCAGAAATAACTAAATCCTGCAGTGAAAAATATTTAGGACTAATAAAATCATGAGTGGAATGGCTAGTTCACTCTGCATTACTTGAACGCTATGGCCCATTCTCAGTTCTCTTCTTATCTATCAATATCTCAAGTCACCGCTGATCATTCAACTCCTCAAAACGGGAGGAGGAGTTCAGACACCAGGACCCCAACTCTCTGGTCTCCTCTTCTCAATCCCCTTTGTTGGTTTCTCCTCATCTCCTTGATCTCTAGCACCTGGAGTGCCCCGAAGCCCAGAGATCTCTATCCACCTTGATCATCTCTTCTCTAACTTGGCTGTCCCCACCAACTTGTGGCTTTTAAATACCACCTCTGTATCTTGAGCCTGGTACCCTCTTCTGTATTCCAGACTCATTTAACTAACTACCTTATTGACACCTCCACTTAGGTGTCTTTAGAAGCATCTCCAATTTAACTAGAAAAAAACCCAAATTCTTTATTTTCTTCCATAGCTGTCTCATATAGTCTCCAGCTCCATAAATGGATTATGTCAGAATTCTTATCATGAATGCCACCATGTCTCAGCACTTCTCACCACCTTCCACTGCTACCACCTGGTCCAAGCCACGGACCATCCTACCAGGATGATTGCAACTGCCTCCTAACCAGTCTCCCGTCTTCTGCCCCTGCGTCTTTATACTCTAATCTTCACATAACAGAGTGGTGCTTCTAAAACATACGTCAAATCATACCAAACTTCCATTTACAATGCTCCAATAGCTTTCTGTCTCACTGGGAGGAAAAGCCAACTCCCTGACGCTGGCCTCCACGACCCTGAATAATCATCCCCTCCTTCCATCAGTGGACTCACCTTCTCCCTCTCACACTGCTTTTGCAACAGTGGCCTCCTCACTGTTCCTCAAATAAGCCAGTCATGCGCCCACCCAAGGGCCTTTGCCCCTGCGGCTCCCTCTGCCTGTAATACTCTTCCCCCACATTCCTACATTACATAGACCATATGTTTCATTCTCTTTCACTTCCTAGGTCTCTGGTCCAACGTCATTCCGGTAAGAGGGGCTTCTCTTGTCACACCACATTAAATAGTAAGCCAGACCCCCAATGTATACACTTCCCTGCTTCGTTGACCTCCAGGATGCATATCACCTTTTAGCATGCTATATATTTACTTGTTTACTGGTTTATTGTCTCCCCACTAGATTGCAAACTTCCTAAGAACAGGGAATGAACGAATGAATTTATAGGCTGTATCATAAACCAATCAGCTCGTACACATTACTTCTTTTTAACAGTGCCATGGGTTGGTTTCTCCAACAAAACTAATTTGTCAAAAAGAGGAGCCATAGTTCTATTTCTGTAAACTACACAACCCAGCACAGCACTGAGCACACAGAAACAAACGTACCAAGGAAAATAAATTGCACAGGATGATTTTAGAGCAGAAATGTATACGAACTCAAGTTCGGCCTCCCCACCCCCTTTTTTAAAGGTGAAGAATAAGCCCAGAAAAGATGGTTGACTACAAATATTTATGAGATGATAGACAAAGGCTACAATTGTGAACCCTGTAACAGTGACACAACTTCAATTTACAGAACAGTTACATCCTTATCCACAGAGTTTTGAAAACTGATGAGTCATTTTATTAATCCCATAAAATGTTAAGCAATTAACCTGTGTCTTTTTTTGACAGCTAAATAAGACACTAACCCAAGATACCTCCTGGACTCCTATGGCTCTCTCTCTCTCTCTTTTTTTTTTTTAAAGCTTTATTTATTTATTTTAGAGAGAGAGAAAGCAAGCACCCTGGCAGGGGAGGATGAGGGAGAGAATCTTCCAGCAGACACTCCACTGAGCATGGAGCCTGACCAGAGGCTCAATCTCACGACCCATGAGATCATGACCTGAACCGAAACCAAGAGTCAGACGCTTAACCGACTGAACCACCCAGGTGTCCCAGGCCTCTATGCTTTTATATCTGCTATATTCCCTCTGATTTGATACTCTGATATAGAATAATCTGGCTTCCTGGTAAGTACCTATTCATCTTTTAAATTCTTGCTCAAAGGGGTGCCTGGATAGGTTAAGTAGGTTAAGCATTTGCCTTCTGCTCAGGTCATGATCCTGGGGTCCCGGGATTGAGCCCAGCATGGGCTCCCTGCTCTGTGGGGAGTCTGCTTCTTCCTTTCCCTCTAGCCCTCCCCACTGCTCATGCTCTCTCTTTCAAATAAATAAAATCATATTTAAAAAAATATTTAAATTCTTGCTCAGGTAGGGGCACCTGTGTGGCTCAGTCATTTGAATGTTGGTCTCCTGATTTCAGCTCAGGTCATGATCTCAGGGTGGTGGGATCAAGCCCCACGTGGGGCCCCAAGCTGAGTGTGGAGCCAGCTTAAGATTCTCTTTCCCTCTCCCTCTCCCTCTGCCCCTCCACCCCGGCTCTTGCTCTCTCTCTCCTAAATAAATTTAAAAAAATAAAATAAATAAATAAATAAATAAATAAATAAATAAATAAATAAATAAATAAATAAATAAATTCTTGTTCAGGCATCAGTCACTTCTGGTGAGCCTACCCATCCCAGCCAGAATTTAATACTCTCTCCCTCATGAAAATTCTGTATACCTTGTAAATGCTTGTATTTTCCCACAGAACCACATTTCAACCATTCTTCTTTATAAACTCTTTGTGCAGCAGTGATGCTGTCTTAATAATTTTTGCATTCCTTATATCTAATGTATAGTAAGTGAAGTAAATACTATATTTATTTACTCTGTCAGCTAAAAGCCTAACAAACAAAATAGCTCTGTGATGGTTACTTAAACTTCTGAAGGATTTTCTGATACCCAGAGAAATCCAATGTTATTGAAATGAGAAGGCTAAATTATATAAAAGTCCAGTCCAAATTAATCTATGATTTTAACAAAATGCAAATTAATCATGAACTTGATGTGTTTATTCCAAAATTCACCTGGATGAATAAAGACATTGGACAATACAAGAAGATTATAAGAGGAAGAATAAAGAGGAGAGATTTACCTTATTAGAATTTTTTTTAAATGCCATAAAATTACATAAGAAATATAGTATGGTTACCACAGAATGGAAAGGAAAAAAATCTCAGATTTAAAAGAATTTACTACAAAGTAGCACTTCAAATGAAGTGAGACCCATATCTCACCATTTATGCCAAAAATAAAGTCCAATTCAATATAAATTTAATTGTAAGATATGAAAATATAAATATCCTAGAAGTAAATGCAGATGAATGTTTTTATAATATTGAGGGGGAAGAAAGTCTTTATTATCCCACTTTTCATTTTGAAAAATTTCAAATTCATGGAAAAGTGTGGCGAGAACACTACAGTGAACACCCTCATATATTTACCACCTACAGTTACCAATTGTAAACATTCTACCATTTGCTTTTTATCTCCCTGCCCTTCCATTTTTCTTTTCACTGAATCATTTGAAAATACAGTGCAGACATCATGACACTTCACCCCTAAACACTTCCACCATGATCTCCTAACTCATTCTCCTACCATAGCATTATCTCATCCAAGAAAAATAATATTTTCAAAATATCATACAGCATATATCCCATAAAAAAATGTACCCAAATGTCTCCAAAATCTATGTATTTTTAATCACCGGGATCCAATCAATGTTAAATACTGGGTAAACAAGGCACATCCTCAAACAACCTTGATCAATGAGTTTGAGATGCTGATAGAGGTTGCCCGATAAAACCATTTTAAAAGGAAACTGGGGCGCCTGGGTGGCTCAATTGGTTGGCATCTGCCTTCGGCTCAGGTCATGATCTAAGGGTCCTGGCATGGAGCCCCGCATCGGGCTCCCCGCTCAGTGGGGAGCCTGCTTCTCTCTGTCCTTCTGCCCCTACCCCTGTTCATGCTCTCTCTCTCAAGTAAATAAATAAAATCTTTTTTTAAAAGTAATTAATTAATTTTAAAAGGCAACAGTGCAACTCTAAATTCCTATATTTTATACAATGTGTGATTTCAAATGTAAAGGTATAACTAAGTTGATAAATTCTGTATTTTCCTTTTTTGCTTCTTCTTTTTTTTTTAGTAGGCTCCATGCCCAGTGTGGGGTTTGAACTCATATCCCTGAGATCAAGAGTCATGTGCTCTACTGACTGAGCCAGACAGGTGCCCCAAATTCTGTATTTTCTATTTCATCTATATTTGAAATGTTTATTTAAGGAAGAAAAAAAAAGGTTTTTAGAAATAGTCATTGAATATAAAGATCCCCTGATGTTTAGGCATACACAATAAAATAATATGTATGTGGGCCCTATTTTATTAAAAAATACCAAATGATATTGTCCATATTTGTGCATATAGAAATATATTTGGATGTGTATACAAGAAATTACTACAACTAACTCTATCTGAAGAAATAGAGTTATAGAGGACTTTCTTTTTCTATAGCAAGTATCGCTAATGCCTTAACAATAAACATATTTTCCTTTTATGATCAGAACACACAAAAAGAAAAAAACGTACATATCTGTCTTCTAGGAATGTATTCAAAAGAAATAATTGCAAATATATATAAACATCTAGCTTCCAAGATAATGATTCTTAATGTTTATTGAGAAATAATCCATGCCAGGGAGTATTCTAATGACTTTACATATTTTAACTTATTCAATTCCTTACCAAAATCCAACAAGATAAAACTTTTTTTTTTTTACCCAAATTAAAGATCAGAAAATGACCAAGAAGGTATATAGGTTGGCCAGGGTTACTTAGCTTTCAAGTGGCAGAGTCAGGATTCGAACCTGGGTCAGGGGATGCGTACACCATTGCCAGGTTTGGAGATTCACTAGGAGAACTGGCAGGACTCAGCATGTAGTTGGGCTCGTGGCTAGGACTTACTCCAGGGAGAGGAAACAAAGAAGGGAAAGGACCCAGGGGACAGGCCAAAGGAAACCAGCCAGATGCAAGCTTCCAAATAGTGGAGTCATACCAAGTAGCCTCAATTCCTCCAGCAACAGGTTGGGACAACACAGGTATGGTGGTATAGAAGAGCGAAGCTCACTAGAGACTCAGCGGCCAGGTCTTTATTGGGGTCTGGGCCCATAGGCACCTAACAAAACTCCAGACTTTCATAAGGAAAGCAGGTGTTCAGCATCATAAGCCACAGTGTTTGCAGGGACAGTTTCAGCCCAGTGAGCTAGGCCTATCAGTCGGGGTGCTGGAAACCATCCTGAAGTCCAAGTTCCCAGAAGCCAGCCGAGCATCAACCTTGCAAGCAGCCTTTCTGAGGATAGCCATCCCAGGCCTGCTACGTTCACTTTTTTCTGCACAGTACCCCTTCCATTTAACTCCAGAATCTGTGCTCTGAACAACTGTCCATTGCTTCCCTCCCATTTGCAATAGCAAAAACCTTCAGTGTTGAGCACAAGTGGCCTAGTTAAATAAATTATCATACAGCCACACAATGGCATCCTATGTGGTCTCTAAAACCATGTGCCAGATAGTATTAAGTGATAAAGCAGAACAATATATATGTTAGGAATATAATTCTTAATTTTTTGTACATAAACAAATAAAAATTATCTGGATGCAAACAAACATCTAGATAAGCAGGAAAGGGTTTGGAAAATTGTTCCTCAAATTTCTGGTTAAGGGTGACTCTTCTTGAGTGGGTATGATTTTTATGTCTTTTATGTCCTTTTTTTGACTGTCCATATATTTTTAATTTTGTTCTGATGTGCATGTACTGTTTTTTGCTTTGGTAATTTAAAAAAATCGCTTTAAAAAATCACATATATTCTTAAAATCATTTTAGGTAAAATTGCTTATATATATACATATATATATATTTTAAAGATTTTATTTATTTGACAGAGAGAGTGAGAGAGCACAAGTAGGGGGAAGAGTAGAGGGAGGGGGAGAAGCAGGCTCCCTGCCAAGCAGGGAGCCCAATGCAGGGCTCGAACCCAGGACCCTAAGATCATGACCTGAGCCAAAGGCAGATGCTTAACCATCTGAGCCACCCAGGCACCCCAAAATTGCTTATATTATACCAAAAGATTCTTCAGTTTCTAGGAAAATTCTTTAAATAATTATTAACCCAGCACATATACTTATTTAATATATACTCATTTCTTCCCCATAATACTGTTAAGAACTGGGCTTGATCTGAGGGAGGTACCATAAGAGAGTTCATATTTTTACTAAACACCAAAGTGCCCATCCACTATTTTGTAATAACATGACATCAAACTTTAATTTTAAACATTTATTACAAAAAAACACCAAATAATCAAAATCAGAAAGAAATATTATAATGATCCTCTATGTACCTAACAACCCAGTTTCAACAATTAGCAATTCATGCTCAATCTAGTTTCATTCTACTATCATCCACTTCTCTCTCTATCCTCAGTTATTTTGAAACAAATCCCAGATATCCTATTCTACTGGTAAATATTTCAGTATGTATTCCTACATATAAGGACTCTTTAAAAAAAAAACACACACATCGCAATTCCATTACCCCAGCTGAAAAAATTAATAATTTCTTATCAAATAGCTAATCAGAGTTCGAATTTCCCCTCGTGCCTGGATTTTTTAAAAATCATGATTCATAGGGGCACCTGGGTGGCTCGGTCGGTTGGGTGTCTGACTTCAGCTCAGGTCATGATCCTGGAGTCCCAGGATTGAGCCCAGCATCAGGCTTCCTGCTCAGCAGGGAGTCTGCTCCTCCCTCCCCCCACCCCCTACTTGTGTGCTCTCTCTCTCTCTTTCAAATAAATAAATAAATAAAATCTTAAAAATAATCATGATTCATACTACTACACACCTATCAGAATGGTGGAAGTCCAAAACACTGACCATATCAAATGCTGGTGAGGATGTGGAGCAACAGGAATGCTCTGGGGCATCACTCTTGGGAATGCAAAATGGTACAGAATCCTGGGAAAACAGTTGAGCAGTTTCTTACAAAACTAAACATATCCTTACCACACAACCCATCATTCACGCTCCTTGGTATTGACCCACACGAGTTGGAAAGTTATGTTCACACGAAAACCTGTACGCAAATGTTGCTGGCAGCTTTATTCATAATTGCCAAAGCTTGAAAGCAATCAAGATGTTGAGTGGGTGAGTGGACGAACAAACTGTGGTCCATTCAGACAATGTAATATTATTCAGTGCTGAGAAAGAAATGAGCTACTAAACCACAGAAAGTCATGGAGGAATCTTAAACGCACATTGCAAGTAAAGGAAGCTAGTCTGGAAAGACTATATACTGTATGATTCCAACTATATAACATTCTAGAAAAGGCAAGACTGTGGAGACAGTGAAAAGATCAGTGGTTTCTTTTTTTTTTTTTTAAGATTTTATTTATTTATTTGAGAGAGAGAGAATGAGAGAGAGAGAGAGAGCATGAGAGGGAGGAGGGTCAGAGGGAGAAGCAGACCCCTGCTGAGCAGGGAGCCTGATGCGGGACTCGATCCTGGGACTCCAGGATCATGACCTGAGCCGAAGGCGGTCGCCTAACCAACGGAGCCACCCAGGCGCCCCAGATCAGTGGTTTCTAGACGTTTTGAAGGAGAGAGGGAAGGATGACTTAGGTGGAGCACAGGGTATTTTTGAGGCAGTGAAATTACTCTGTGATACTCCAGTGGTAGATACACATCATTATGCATTTGTCAAAACCTGTGGAATATACAACACAAAGAGTGAACCGTAATATAAACTTTGACTGTAGTTAATAATAATGGATCTATATTGGCTCATCAATTGTAACAAATGTACCACACTAATGCAAGTTATTAATGCCTTGGGGAAGGGGGTGGTGGTGGTGAGGGGTATACAGGAACTTTCTGTACTTTCCACTTATTTTTCTGTAAACCTAAAACTGCTTTAAAAAATAAAGTCTATTCCTTTGGGGAAAAAAGTCATGATCCAAATAATTACCTCAAACTCAAAGCAGCAACACTGCAACACAGATATAACAGTCACTGGGCTATCAGGACTATCAGCCCTTTCCTACTTCTTTCTTGTTGAAGAACTCCCTGGATGTGACACTGATGGAGGATTACATTATTCTTAGCCCAGAAAAGAATCTTAATGACACAGTCCAAGCCAATCGTGGTGATTCCGTTTTCCTTGCTAGCCACTGGGTTAGGGACGGTATGTGGACCCGGTTCTGGCCAACAACACAAGGGGAGGTCTGCTGGTGGGAGGGTTGGGGAATGTTCTCTTGCCCTTAAAGGGATGTGCTGAAAGAGATGCTCTTCTTCCACTAGACACTGTCCTCTCAGCTCAAGATCACCAGAACTTCAGCAGCCATCTTGAGGTGGCCAGGGGAGCTAGCCAGAGGCCCACGCCAACACGCTCAGGATGGGGGATGGTAGACAGGAAAGACAGAAAGAACCTGGATTTGGGGCGCCTGGGTGGCTCAGTCGTTAAGCGTCTGCCTTCAGCTCAGGTCATGATCCCAGGGTCCTGGGATCGAGCCCCGCATCGGGCTCCCTGCTCCGCGGGGAAGCCTGCTTCTCCCTCTCCCACTCCCCCTGCTTGTGTTCCCTCTCTCGCTGTGTCTCCCTGTCAAATAAATAAATAAAATCTTTAAAAAAGAAAGAAAGAACCTGGATTCCTGACAGCCTTACTGTGCCCTCACATTCCACAACTTTTGAGTCACCTACTTCTTCTTTTGTTATACAATATAGTCTACACTTCTTAGTGTGGAAGTCCAGCTGAATCTTATGATCTGACCTGGTAGCTCTTCTCTTTCTCCTCTTAAAAGTAAAACACTCAGGTTCAGGGAAATTAAGCTATCTTGCCCAAGGACATAGAGATTAAAAGTAAGGAGCTAGAATGTAATTCAGGCCTATTGTCTCCACAGCACTTTTTTTTTTCCAGTCTATACCTCTTTGCCTCCAGTAGATGCTGGGCACCGAATTTTCAGAGAGGCCAGTATTTCAGGATTCAGAAAAGCAAATGGTTTCTTGCAATAAGTAACGATAAACTGTGAAAGAAAATCTTGGAAATCCTTCTTGAATTATAGAAAACACATTTTTGTCCTCAATAGGGCTTAACTTAAATATGAATAACACCACTACAATCTAAATGAAATTATTGAGATAAGATAATTAGCACTATAAAACCCTATATGCAAAAATTCCCATTGTCTGTACTTGTCTCAGCCACTGACTCATTAGTGACCATGTTCAGGCCACCCTCTGAGCGTATGAGAGCTTTATTATCTACCCACCACCTTCCCTGGGAGCTTGGCATAAATAATAAAAAAAAATAATCATCATCGGCCTTCAAGATTCTGAAGTTCAGGGGCGCCTGGGTGGCTCAGTTGGTTAAGCGACTGCCTTCGGCTCAGGTCATGATCCTGGAGTCCCAGGATCGAGTCCCGCATCGGGCTTGCTGCTCGGCAGGGAGTCTGCTTCTCCCTCTGACCCTTCCCCCTCTCATGCTCTCTCTCTCTCATTCTCTCTCTCAAATAAATAAATAAAATCTTTGGGGCACCTGGGTGGCTCAGTTGGTTAAGCGACTGCCTTCGGCTCAGGTCGTGATCCTGGAGTCCCGGGATCGAGTCCCACATCGGGCTCCCTGCTCAGCAGGGGTCTGCTTCTCCCTCTGACCCTCCTCCCTCTCATGCTCTCTGTCTCTCATTCTCTCTCTCTCAAATAAATAAATAAAATCTTAAAAAAAAAAAAAA
>NC_138383.1:42944776-42986691 GCF_054177405.1 Leptonychotes weddellii | reverse complement strand
AATGAATGGGTCAACCAGGAAATTAAAGAAGAATTAAAAAAATTCATGGAAACCAATGAAAATGAAAACACAGCTATTCAAAATCTTTGGGATGCAGCAAAGGCAGTCCAAACATTTTATTT
Source organism: Leptonychotes weddellii (assembly GCF_054177405.1). Taxonomy (NCBI): domain Eukaryota; kingdom Metazoa; phylum Chordata; class Mammalia; order Carnivora; family Phocidae; genus Leptonychotes; species Leptonychotes weddellii. The sequence goes on along the minus strand of NC_138383.1, from coordinate 42,986,569 downwards.
TCTTACCAAGCTTCTTTTCTTTCCAGAAGAGAGTAAGACTTATATTTAAACCGTAACTCATAAATTATATGGCATAAAGTAGAAAAGAAATGAGAGAGAGGTAGGGAGGGGAGGAGGGAGGGCAGTGGTAACAGCTATTTTAGGAATATGATTAGGTGTCTGGTCCTGGGGGAACATCAGAGCCCATGCACATGTCTCTTGCCTCCTCGAATCATGTTCCTCTGCTCCTTCATCGCTGCCCTCGGAACCTGTGTTGGAAGAGTTGTTTGGGGGGCCTCAGACTTATGACCTTTTTAAGGCAAGAGAACAGAAGGGCGACGGGGAACCCATTCTGGATGATCGTGAAATAATGAGGGTCTGAGAGTGGGAGAGGCACTGAGGTCTTGACTACAAGTACAATAAGCACTAGGAAGCGGAAAGCTAAGGCATTCAAGTCTGAGAACTAACAAAATATGAATGTTCACATAGCTCAATCACCAGGGGACTCGGCAGGAAACAGAACATAAGTGAACATGCTGAAAATACCTAGCTTGAGCTTTTCAGAGCATGTACTAAGTTTGCTCTTGACCTCCTCCTGCTCTTGCATAGGTCGCAAACTGGGCTGGGTGGTTCTGCCACCGGGGGCCTTTGGCAGTGTATGGACACAGTGTTGGTTGTCACAACTTGGGGTGTGCTACTGGGTAGACCTAGAGATGCTGCCAGACATCCTACAATCCAAAGGGTGGCCCCAATAATGAAGTGTCTAGCCTAAACGTCAGCAGTCAAGGTTGAGAAACTCAGATCTAGAGGAAGAACCAGAGTTCTTGGATGCTAGTTCTTAGACAGGCACCTGGTTCGTTTCCCATCCAACACTGGAATGTTAATGCTGAGACTCTGTTTTGGGAGCAGCCGAGGGAATCCCAGGCTTCAGCTGGAGGCCACAGGAAATGCTTCCAAGTTTATTATTTCCTGTGGTCTTGAGATGAGAACTCATCCCATTCGCCTTAGATTCCTTCCCGGTAAATAAGGAAAAGAACAGATCTCCACTCGATATCAGAAGAAAAATGGCAAACTAAAATTTATCTCATCAGCAGAAGTCATTTAAAGGAAACAAGAAACAAGAAGTGATAAAACAAAATCTAAACAGAAAAGAACATTTGTACATCGCTAACCACACCATCTCAAACCTGAAAAACAAACAAACAAACAAACAACCCCCTTCAAAAATGAAGTAAGAACTTGTAGAAACCATGAAATGCTGCCACAAGGCAGAGATCCATAGCAAATGGGGTGTAATCTGGGATATGAAACAGAGGAGTTGGGTCACTGAATATGAAATGCAGACCCGAGAAAGAGGCTATAATCTGGGAGCTATATTAAGACCAGCAAGAGCTCAGAATCACTGCCCGGGGCCATCCTGCTGTCTCCAAAGCTGAACCAAGAAGGCAACATCCCAAGCAGTGGATGGCCACTAATTAGTAGTTATTTCCTTACCTATAATGTGGCTTCACATCAAAGAATTAAAAGTGCATGAGCCAAGGCAGGAGAAAAGGAGATGGAAATGAAATACTTCAAGAGCTCTTTCTATAGAAATAGTTTAAAAAAGAGCTATCGAAGGGTAACAAAGAATAAAAAACTAGAATGCAGTGCCAGAACCATTCAATAGGGAAGGGCAGTATTTTCAACAGATGGTACTGGGAAAACTGGATATCCACATTCAAAAGAACGAATTTGGATCCTTACCTTGCGCCATAAACAAAAGTTAACTCAAAAGTGGATCAAAGACCTAAATGCAAGCATTAAAATTGTAAAACGCTTAGAAGAAAACATAGGGGAAAAGCTTTGTGGTATTGGGTTTGGCAATGGATTCTTGGATATGATACCCAAAGCACAGGCAACAAAAGAAAAAAATAAATAGGACTACATCAAAATTAAAGACCTTTGTGCATCAAAGGACACAATCAACAGAGCACAAAAGCAACTCATGGAATGGGAGAAGATACCTGCAAATCATTTATCTGGTAAGGGGTCTGCTATGGACTGAATGAACGATGTCCCCCACATACCCCATATTCGTTTGTTGAAACTCTAGCCCCCAATGTTATTGTATTTGGAGACAGGGCTTCTAGGAGATAAATTAAAATTAAATGAGGTCATGGGGCGCCTGGGTGGCTCAGTTGGTTGGGCGACTGCCTTCGGCTCAGGTCATGATCCTGGAGTCCCGGGATCGAGTCCCATATCGGGCTCCTTGCTCAGCAGGGGGTCTGCTTCTCCCTCTGACCCTCCCCCCTCTCATGTGCTCTCTCTCTCTCATTCTCTCTCTCAAATAAATAAATAAAATCTTTAAAAAAAAAGAAAAATTAAATGAGGTCATAAGGGTGGGATCCTAATTTGATAGGATTGTTGGACTTGAAACCGACGAGAGGTCTTATGAGGACATAGTAAGAAGGCAACCATCTATGAGCCAGGAAAGAGTCCTCAGAAAGAACTCAATCGGCCAGCACCCTGGTCTTGGACTTCCCAGTCTCCCCAACTGTGAGAAATAAATGTCTGTGGTTTAAGCCACTTAGTCTGTGGTATTTTGTTACGGCAGCCTGGGCAGACGAAGAAATGGTTAATATCCAGAATGTAAAAAGAACTCCTACAACTCAACAAAAGCAAACATGATTTAAAATGGACAAAGAACCTGAACAGACATTTCTCCAAAGAAGATATACACATGGCCAATAAGTACATGAAAAGCTGTAACACACGACTAATCATTAGGGAAATGGAAACTAAAACCACAATGAGATACCACATCCAACCCACCAGGATGGCTACTATACACAACAACAACAACAAACACAAAATAACAAGTGTTGGTGAGGATGTGGAGAAACCGGAACGCTGTGTACTATTGCTGGGAACGCAAAATGGTGCACCCGCTATCGAAAACAGTATGGCAGTTCCTCAAAAAACAAAAAAATAGAATTATCATATGTGGTAAGCCAACTTCTGGGTATATTCCCCAATGACTGAAAGCAGAGTCGCAAAAAGATACTTTACCTCCATGTTCTTAGCAGCGTTATTCACCATAGCCAAAAGACAGAAGTAACCCAAGTATCTACTGCTGGATGAATGGATAAACAAAATGTGGTATATGAATCCAGTGGAATATGAGTCAGCCTTAAAAAGAAAGAAATGTGATACATGGCACAACATGGATGAACCTTGGGGACATTATGCTAAGTGAAACAAGCCAGTCAGAGAAAACCAAAATACCATATCTATGATTCCACTTATATAAAGTAGTCAAATTCATAGAGACAGAAAGCAAAATGGTGGCTGCCAAAGGCTGGGGGGAGGGTGGCATGGGGGTTAGAATTCCAGTTTTATAAGGTGAATACAGTTCTGTGGTTGAACAGTGCATAATGCCATGGAATTGTACACTTAAAAATGGTTGTGATGGTAAATTTTTGCGTTATGTGTATTTTCCACAATTTTTTAAAAATGTGGTAAGAAAAACAAAAACAAGAGCGTAGGAGGGAACTGGAGACTTTCCAATATATTTAGGTGGAAACACCTTGAGCTATGTTATTTACTTGGTCCCAGTTCTGGACCCTGGCTGGGACAGCGGCTGGGCCACTGAGGAGAGCTCAGAAGGGAACCGTTTTCAAGGGTGTGGGCAGGATTTGGAGGAGCAACAAGGGGAGGTGCAGAATCCCCGGGCTAGGCCAGTTATCACCCCCCCAGGCCTTCAGGACTCAGAGGAGGAAGCAGTTGGAACCCAGAGAGACTGAAAGAAAGAAACTGTGGCCTTCAGTAGAGAAACACAACCAACCCATGGAGACCCATTTAGCAGGGGGCTGGGGGAAAAAATGCCTCCAACTCATCTTCCTGCACTCTCTGCAGTCTGTTGCTCACTGCTCTCCTTGGAGGAGAGAGACCGAGAGCAGATGTGGGAGGCAAACAGAGGAAGCGCCGGACACCGGTCGTGTCCCCCCTTGGCCTGGCCCACTTCAATGCCACCTTCTGAAGTGAACGCGAGTATCTCCCCCTCTCGAAACTTCTCCCAGTCCAGGGGGCCTCACAAGGGCTCTGAGACTTGCCTGCTGACTTACCTGCTATGCAGCTGGCTCGTGAGCCCTTCCCAGGGGGCAGCCTCCTGGCATTAGCCCGAGCTTGGCCGACCCCAGCACAGTGCGCAGCACAGACCCTGACTAGCCAGCCCCGCCCCCCGACTTCCCCATTTCTATTATCGGCACAGCCTTTGGCTGGCTCTCCCAGACCCGAAACCTCAGTGGCATCATGGGCTCCTCCCTGGGGCTCCCCTTTCTCTAGCCCACAGCGGCCCAGGCTGGGGGCTGGAACTCCCGCCACATTTCCTGTAGGAGGCCTGCCTTTCTCTCCAACACGGACTTCCCTGGGGAAAGTTCCTCCCGAAGCTCATTCCCGGACTCCTAACAGACTTCCCAAAGTCTGTCATCGTCTGCGATCGCCACTTCCTGCTCCAAACCCTTGGTCTTGACTTATCTTTAAGCTAACATCTATCAACGCTGACCATGTGCCAGGCATGACAATCAGCCATCGCCAGAGATGAACTTCTCTAGTGCTCCTGACTGTCCCGGGGCACCTGGTGTCACCCACGCTGTCCAGTCGGTGACAAGTGAGGCTGAGAAGTCTGCTAACTTCCCCAATGCCGACCCAGGCTGTGCCGCTTTGGGCCGGGCACCCAGGCCTGGGCTCACAGCTCCTCTTTGGTCCAATTTAAGGGACCGCCCAGTGGGGCTTGGCCAAGCCCCCCTCTCTATTTACCCTGATCTTCTCCACCTGGCCAGTGGGCTCACGGTTCTCATCGTGGGGCGTTCACCTCGAGACCTCCCTCTGTGAATGTTCTATCCCCTTTCTAAACCTGCAGAAAACCCTGCTGCTGTCTTCCGGCACTCCCATACCCTGTCCTGGTCTCTCACCTGGAGGCTACAACAGCAAACCCCAGCCGGTCTCTTGGCCGCCAGGCCCGGCCCACCTCAGTCAGGAAGCTCTGCCCTGCTCTGTCCCACGGCTGGCTTCCAGCTCCTTTTTTTTTTTTTTTTAAAGATTTTATTTATTTACTTGACAGAGACACAGCGAGAGAGGGAACACAAGCAGGGGGAGTGGGAGAGGGAGAAGCAGGCTTCCCGCTGAGCAGGGAGCCCGATGCGGGGCTCGATCCCAGGACTCTGGGATCATGACCGGAGCGGAAGGCAGACGCTCAACGACGGAGCCTCCCAGGCGCCCCTGGCTTCCAGCTCCTTGAACATGACCCGCTAGTTCCCAACGAAGAGCTTTGCACTCTCCGTTCCCTCCGCCTGGACGGTTTCCCCAACTCTTCACGTAGTGGGCTCCCTTCCCCTCAGTTGGTCTCTGCTCAAGAGCACTCCCTCTTGGGAGGGGTTTTCCTTCCCTTCTCTCGAGTAGCTCTCCCACTCCATGCCGCAACCCCCTGCTCATTTCTTCAGAGGCTTCATCACCAAATTAAGACTATCACAGTCCTTGATCATCTACCTCCCTCTGCCACCACAGAAGCTCGGTGACAGCAGGGCCTTACCTTCCTTGCTCATCACGGTGTTTGCGGCATTTACACTGGGGCAGGGGGGCATGTAGTTGGTGCTCAACAAATATTCGCTAATGCATATTTAGTTTCTGCCTTTCATCGAAGAAACGTGTGCTGGTGTCTCCCTGCCCCTCCCTCATTAGGCAGGGCGAGGCCCTGAAAATGGGTATCATTCACTGAGTACATGCTGAATTCATGGGCAAATACAAGACAGAATTATAAAGCAACGACAGTCTTTTTCCTTATTCATGAGTCTTATACATGTCTTTAAACAGGTGGGAAACAAATCTAATCCCAAAATAGCTTCCAGGTTGGGAACCCCATTGTCACAGCTGTAGCCCTTCTACCTCAGAAATAATATTCATGTTGATGTATAAGAATTAGCATTATAAAAATTCATCTCAATCACTTATAACATGCTTGAGAAATAGTTCCTGAAATCATTCAATACCAAATCTCTAAAGTCACCTACTGCTTCCTCTCATTTCCTGGACTTATTCCTGAAGGGTGGCCTTTAAAATTTTTGGTATGCATCCTAGCTTTACAGTAATAAATAAATAATACTTTCCATTTGTATGGTTTAAGATTTCAGATGTCTTGGGGCGCCTGGGTGGCTCAGTTGTTAAGCGTCTGCCTTCGGCTCAGGTCACGGTCCCAGGGTCCTGGGATCGAGCCCCGCATCGGGCTCCCTGCTCAGTGGGAAGCCTGCTTCTCCCTCTCCTGCTCCCCCTGCTTGTGTTCCCTCTCTCGCTGTGTCTCTCTCTGTCAAATAAATAAATAAAATCTTAAAAAAAAAAAAAGAGGAGAGATTTCAGATGTTTTAATTGAAACATAAAAATAAATGAAATTATGTTAGATGCTTAGTGGTAGCTGACGGTAACCACAGACTTAGGGACCCAATAATTTAAAGGATCAAGTCTAGGTATCTTGTCTTTTATCCAACCTTTTTTGTGTCTTTGTTCCTGAATGGGGCCCCTCAGGCGGGTGGGACAAGGGGCAAAGCCTAGTGATGTCAGGGACACAGCTCCCAAGGCAACAGGCTGACCAGTTCTGACTCATTTTGTTCTACTTCCTCTAGGAACAATGCAAGCGGCAGGGCACGCTGCCCCACCCACCCAGCAGAACCCCTGTGCCCTCCACCAACACACTTCAGTGCACCTGCACTACCACAACCCAGGAGGGAGGGCACAAAGCCTCCCCCCAGCAAGGCTGAGCATAGCTGCGAAGCAGGGAACTTCCGCGACAGCAGCCTCCGTCCACAGGTAGAAAGCTGGGCCCTCTCACCGCATCCGCTGCCCCCTCTTTAGCCCTGCTGACTTTCCACCAAAGAAAAACATAAGCCAGGAAGGAGCCAGCACCAGCTCTACAAAGTCTGGAGAGACCGCCTCCATGCACCACAGTGTATATTACAAATGCCACTCAACAAGAGAAACCACAGAGGGTCATCTCACGGGGCCCCTTGCTAAGAAAGTGGCTTACCAATTCAAGAGTTGTGGCAGAGGAATCCCACCCACACCCCACTTCTGACTGAGAGGCGAGAGTGCTGGGGGTAGCTCTTCCTCCCCGTCACTGTCCATCATGGCGGGAGCAAGCTCTCCAGCCAGCGAGGTCCATGAGTTACGCAATGGGACTTCCTCAAAGGGCTCGTTTCCCCTCCAGGGCTTTATCATGAATACTGAATTCCTCTCCCCCCTCGAAGATGTGTGTTCACCTCTACTCATTTCTCTTCACTCATCTGCATCTCCCGTCAGAGACGGGGTGCCCTTAGGAGACAAAGGGAGGGGTCCACCTGACAAGGGCCCAAGCCGTCAGCGTGTATTTGCGTTTGGCGGGGAGGGGGGAAGACAACCAATTCAAAAACCAAAGTAAATTTTTGAGCTTGGCAAAGTAAAGACTATATATAGAGGGGAAAAAAATAAGACTGGATCTGGTTTCTCTCTTGCTTCTTGCTCAACGATGGTGGCCTTCTCCTCTGATGTGGTACCTTCAGAGTCTTACGGTTGCTGACAGACTCACCAAAGACACCCATCAGGTAGAAGTGGATCTTCTACGATGATGACTTTATTCCGAAAAGGTAGCCCTAAGTCATGAGAGCTTGCAGGGCTCAGAAGAGCAGGGTCTCAACTGGATCGCAACCACGCGGAGGGCTGTGGCCCAGCAGGGGTGGCATGTCAGCAGGCTGGGGTGGGGGGCCATGCCCTGGCTGGCTGTCTGAGCAACGGAAGAATCTCTGGGGATGAGGGAGATGGGCAGGAATTGGACCATCATAACAACACTGAGATTCTGAGGTCTGCCACTGTATGGAGTCTCTGGGGACACACCGAAATCTTGGCTGTCTGGCACCTCCCAGCTACAAAAAAACCCCACGGTGGTGGCAGGGACCAGTGGTAGTGGCAGAGGGAGAACAGTGTGGCCCCGGGAGCCGTGGCGAGGTGTCCGGAGGATGGCAGGCAGCGAGGCCTTGCGGGCAGCAAGCTTCGGGGAGATTGCCCTGTCCTGGGGCGGGGGGTGGGGGGTGGGAGGGAGATGGGAGAGGCTTGGCAGCAGCTGAGCCTGTTAGCAGCCTGGGACCACCGGAAAGAAATGAGGGAAAGATAGGAGTTTGCTGGTGCCTGCATAGTTTCAGAAGGGGCAGAGAGCTAACTCTTGCCTGCACCACCACCCCGGTTGCCTGCGAGTCCCTGTGGACACCCCCTCTTCGCACAGGCTGCCATTCCGCTGGACTTCCTTATTGTTACTGGATTAAGCTAAATCACTGAATGCAGCTGATTTCTTGTTTTCGCATTCCTGAAATATTCTTTTCTTTTTTTAAAGATTTTATTTATTTATTTGAGAGAGAGAGAATGAGAGACAGAGAGCATGAGAGGGAGGAGGGTCAGAGGGAGAAGCAGACTCCCCGCCGAGCAGGGAGCCCGATGCAGGACTCGATCCCGGGACTCCAGGATCATGACCTGAGCCGAAGGCAGTCGCTTAACCAACTGAGCCACCCAGGCGCCCTGAAATATTCTTTTCTAACCCACGGGCTTCAGCTATTTTCCTGTAATGCCAGTGGGCTAATGAAAGCCACTGCTGTGCTTTGCAGGGTTAATTTATTCAATGTCTGGAATATGCTCTCTCTTCCCCCAGCATGACACGCTTCTGGTACTGTGTTTTCAATATACACAAGAGCCGCGAATATGAGGGATAATGTTGCAGGCTGCTCCTGGGATTACCTTGTCATTACGTGTCCCTTGCACGGTGCTCAGGAGAAAACCTGCACGGAACAGCAACACAGCAATGGCTCTGTCCCCAGGGCGAGAGCTGGAGACAATTATGGAACGCTGCCGCCGCTTCCCCCTAAGGATGGGCTTTGTGATACAGTTGGATCCGAGTGACTTTCAGTGAAGAAAGACGGTCCCCTGTCCCTCAAAAAACATAGCACGAGCCATGTGGTAATGCCGCCCCCAACCTTCTCTTTGTTTCAGGGTGAGGCACATTTTGTGCTCTGCCCACTCCTTCCAGGGGCCTCGTGCTCAGACCCAGCGCAGCCAATGACGGGCAGCTGCGGATCATCTAGTCTCCAGGCCTCCCCAAGGCCAGTCCATGCCCAGAACAGTGGGCTTCCCACCCCTGATTCCCACTCTCAGCCCAACTCCTACAGTCCTTGTAAAACCCAGCCTCCGGCCCCTTGTCTGAGAAATAGTCCTGCTTCCCCAGCGCAGTGACTTGTCTCCCACCCTCCAACTCTCCAGCCTAGATGATGCTTGAGCAAAGGACTCGTTCTCATGCCTCTGTGATCCCCCAGCTCTGGGCCCAGGGTCTGGCGCATAATAAATGTTAAAGATGAATCATCAACCTAAATATGAAACCTAAGTAGAACTAGAAAAGCACTAGAGGAAAAGAGGAGAAAATCTTTGTGATCTTGAGTTCAGCAAAGATTTCTTAGATACAACACCAAAAGCATGATCCATAAGATAAATTAAAAACAAAAAACAAAAAACCTGATAAGTTAGACTTCACCGCAATTTGAAACTTCTGCTCTTCAAAAGACATTATCAAGAAAATGAAAAGACAAGCCACAGATTGGAAGAAAAGCATCTGCAAAACACAAAAGTGATAAAGGGCTTGATTCTTGCATTTATAAAGAACTCACCCAACTCAAAACATACAACTCAATTAAAAATGGCCAAAGATTTCAACACTTTGCCAAAGAAGATAGTCTCAGAATCGCAAAAGAGCACATGAAAAGACACTCAACATCATTAGTCATTAAGTAAATGCAAATGGAAACCAGTAAGAGATATTACTACACACCTAGAAGAATGGCTAGGAAATAAAACAAAACAAAACAAAATAAAATAAAATAAAACAGTATCAAGTGCTAGCAAGGATTTGGAGAATCTGGAACTCTCTCATTCTTTGCTTGTGGAAATGCAAAATGGTACAGATGCTTTGCAAAACAGCGTAGTCATTTCTTATAAAATTAAACCTGCACTTAGACAATTCAGTAATCTCACTCTTCAGCATTTATCCAAGAGAAATGAAGACTTGTGTTCACACAAACGTTTGTAATATGAGTGTTTATAACAGCTTGGTTCATAGGCTTGGTTCATAATAGTGAAAATTTGAAATAACCTGCCTGTCCTTCGGTGGTGAGTGGGTAAGCTGTGGTATGTCCATGTACTGAATGACATGCAAAAAAAAAATGGATGAATTATAAATTCATTATGCTAAGTGAAAGAAGCCAAACTCAAAAGGCTACTACTATATGATTCCATTTATACGACATTCTGGAAAAGGCAACACTACAGGGATAGAAAACAGAGCAGTGGTTACCAGGGCCTGGGACCTCACACTATGTTCCTCTTCAGCTGGCTGTTCGTCAGGATCCTTTATAATACCTTTATAAGGAACTGGTAAAAGTCCATAAATGTTTTTTCTGAGTTCTGTGAGCTGCTCTAGCAAATTAATCGAACCCAAGGCAAGGGTTGTGGGAACCCCTGATTTATAGCAAGTTGGACTTGTGATTGGCCTGAATGGGGAGTCAGGGAGGGGTGGGAACAGTCTTTTGGACTGAAGCTTTAACCTGTGGAATGTGATGCTATCTCCAGGTAAGGAGGGTCAGAATTAATTGCTCGGTGTATTGGAAAATATACATCAGAGGGGCTGACGACTAAGAGGTACAAGGAAATTTTGGGGGTGAGAGAGAAGGTGTAAATCCTAATTGTGGCGGTGGGTACACATGTATTTGTTAAAGCTCAAGTGGGCTGAATGAATGTAATCTAAGGCTCTCCTTGCGTTGGCCCACACCTACCTTGCCAACCTCATTTCCTCCTCCCCTTCCCCCCTTTTATGCTTTCCACGCTCCAGTCAAGTTGGCTTTCCATGACCCCCAGAAGCATGGGCCTTGCCCACCTCCCAGCCTTTCTTCTTGTTCCCTCTGCCCAGTCCCCCTTTCCCACCCTCAACCCCCTTATGCACAAATCTTATCCATCCTTCAAGCCCCAGGTCAGATGTTACCTTTTTCTGTAATCGTATTTGACTACCACCTCCCCACATGCACAAAAAGCTGGGAATTATTTGATGTGCCTCTAAATTCCAAACATTTTATCTGTATGTCTCTTACATTTATCAACTTTTTTGTATGATCATATGTGTCAATATCACATATCTCCAAGTAATTTTAAGTGCCAGGTTTGAATCGCTTTTGCATTTATGCACAGCGTCTAGATCCATGCCTTTTGATGAATTAGTGAAAAAAATCAATGGCCAGGGTGACCTGTGGCAGGTAAAGTTGGTGTGGTCAGCACCCAGAAAGAATAATATCCAGACTAGACAGCTTCTCAGTGATGAGCAAACAGGACTAGTGAGGTTATAAATCTTCAGCTACTGTTTGCATGGTAGTCACCTGGCTGATCAAAATTACCTTCAAGGCTGGTTAGAAACACACATGCGGGGCGCCTGGGTGGCTCAGTCGTTAAGCGTCTGCCTTCGGCTCAGGTCATGATCCCAGGGTCCTGGGATCGAGCCCCACATCGGGCTCCCTGCTCTGCAGGAAACTTGCTTCTCCCTCTTCCACTCCCCCTGCTTGTGTTCCCTCTCTCGCTGTGTGTCTCTCTCTGTCAAATAAATAAATAAAATCTTTAAAAAAAAAAAAGAAACACATGCCTGGGGTCCTGACTCAGCTCATCAAGGGTGAGTCCTGCGTCTGCATTTTTAATAAGCTCCCAGTGTGACTCTGATGAGTCAAACTTGGGACTTACCTTTCTAAATGGTCAGAAGGCCAAAGACTCACCTACAGGTGGCTGACAAAAAATGCAGCTTTTGAAAATCTATATAGAGGTACCACACACACACACACACACACACAAGTGTGAATGGATCATCAAATTGTAATACATCCCATACCTATCAATACAAAGGAATGAACTACTGATACACAGAACAACACGGATGGATCTGAAAAGCATTGTCTTGAGTGAAAGAAACCAGACACCAAATACTACATAGTGTGTGGTTCCACTGATCTGAAAGGCTAGAAGCAGCAAAAATAATGTAGAGTGATAGTTGATCAGAGTTTGGCCCCTCCCCCGTGGGGGCCACGGGGCAGGGCGGGGGGGCTGGGAACCGGACTTCCTGTAAAGGGACACAAAGGGAAATTTGGGAGTGATGGGAACGCTCCATATCTTGATTGTAGTGGCAGTCCCATGGGTGTACACATTTAGCAAAAGTCACCAAATCACACATTCAAAGTGGGAGCATTCGCCGAGACTCAGAATCTAGGAACCTAATGATGACCCTGTCATTGTCCTTGGTCAGTCACCAAGTCCTGCCACTCGGATTGCCGAAGCTCTCCCGGATCTTCCTCTGCCCCTTAGTTCCACACTTGCGTCATCATGGGGATCAGAAGAATTACTGCTTGTTTCCCTATCTAGAGTCAAGGCCACCGCCCCTGTCTACCACACACTGCTAGCAGGCTTTCTAAACCACAGCCTGCTCAAGTCCCTCCTCTGCTTAAGCCCTCCCGCCACCACCCCTTTCAGGAGAAAGCCCGAATTCCATATGCCTGGCTTCTTGCACCCTCATGCCCACCCCCAGCCCCACCTCTTCCCATTCTCTCACAAGCCCACTGCAGATACCTGCTCCCACACTGGACTGCTTGCAGCTCCTTGAAAGCACTGCAACCCCTTGCAACTCCAACTTTCACACACGCCATCCTTTCCAGGTGCAACACTCTCCTTACTCCCTCAGCCTCTTAACTCCCATTCACCATATCGGGCTCAGCTGAAGCATCCCCTGACCTAGTAAGTTCCGTTGGCTCGAATCCAGCGCTGGGTCAGATGCCCCTCCTAAACATCAGCATCCGTCACACCATGTCACAGTTGCTATAATTGGTCCATCTGTCTCTCAACAGATTCAGGTTGGGCACCATGTTTTTCGCCTCTGGATACCCAGCATCAAGCAGATCTCTGGCACACAGAAGGGGCTCAGTATGGTTTCTGGGTATTTCCAATGAATGACTGATGGCCTGAATGAATGAATGAATGAATACCAAAGGACAAAGTGTTAGAAGTCCACTAAAGGGCTATGATGCTTGAGAACGGGGAGATGCTTGAGGACAAAGTGGTATTTGAGCCAGACCCTTGTTAGGAACTGAATTGTGCCTCTTCCAAATCATGTGTTGAAGTCCCCACCCCCAGGACCTCATACTGTGACTATATTTGGAGACAGAGCCTGTAAAGAGGCGACTGAGGTAAAATGAGGTCTTTGGGGTGAGCCCTCTGTCCAGTGACTGGTGTCCTTACAAGAGGAGGAAACTGGGACACAGACGCACACCGAGGGAAGACCGCGTGAAGACACAGGGCAAACACGGCCGTCCACAAGCCAAGGAGGGAGGTCTCGGACGGAACCAACCTGGCCAACACCTTCATCTCAGACTTCTAGCCTCCAGAACTGTGATGAAGTTAACCTCTGTGTTTAAGCCCCCGGGCCTGGGACACTTCATGGCAGAAAGGACATTCCAGGTGAGAAGCACAGCCAAAGGCAGGGAAGAGGGCACAATTATGGGGTAAACGCACTTGGAGTGGTTTGGTTTGGCAGCAGGGGATGAGCGTTGTGGCAAGTGGAGCAAAACAGCCCTGGAAATAGGGTCGGCAGCAGACTGTGGAGGTCCCAAAAGCCAGGTTAAGGAGTCTAGCCTTTCCCCTGGAGGCCAGTGTGCCTCTTTCGTGTGTGACTGAAGGAGGTGGCAGGCTGGCAGGACCGGGCGATCCTGAGGCAGGCCCTGTGGGGTTGGAAGCCAAGGCCGTTGTGCGTCCCAGACAGGGGCACGTGAGCCACGGGGCCGCTGTGGTGGCTTCTGGGGACAGCAAACATTTGTTAATTTAAAAGTGCTATATGTATTTTAACACATGAAACTCAGGACCGAACTGTGGCTCTTTTGTGAAAAGGGCATTGATCAGGGCAACAAATACGGGGATTCTGCCAACTGGAATGGTCATATGCTATCAGCTGTACAGTCAAGATATACCCCAAATCCACCTGGATCCTCTTCCAACTTTTGCTCATCCCTATCCACAGTGCTCCTTTTAAAACATGGGTCAGATCCTGTCACTTGTTTGCTTAAAATCCTCCAGTGAGCCCCCATATCCCTTGGAGTCCGATCCACGCCCCCTACCTGCATGTCCCCACTACCCCAGCCTCCCCTCCTGCCACTCCGCTCCATTCCCTGCCCTCCACTGCACTGGGAATAGCAAAGTCAAGCCCCAAGGGGATAGTGTGAATTCACTCGTTCACACAATCAAACAGCTGAGGACTGTTTCATTCATTTGTTCCCTCAACAAACCCTTTTGGAGCACCTGCTCTGTCTCCAGGAGGTACCCCCGCACTGGGATGAGCAAACACAGACATAATCCCTGCCTCACCAGGGGGTTCATGGTCTAGAGCAGGGGACAGCCATATAGTCCCCCCCCCCCCGCACTGTGAGAACTACTGAAGAGAGTCACACCGTGTTATGAGAGCTTATCCTGGGGGGTATGGCCAAGCCAGGGAGGATAGCCTGAGAAGGCTCCATGAGGAAAAGACCATTCCAGAATAATAGGCATTAGCTAGGTGCAAAGGGGCAGAGACCATCCACAGGCAGCGGGAACAGTCAGGCAAGAGAAAGAGATGCCCTGGTAGGAGGTGGGAAGCTAGTGTGAGGGACCCTAAGGGATGAGAGCAAGCAGGAGCCTCAAGACACCAGGCTGGGAGAGCAGGGGCTAAGGAGGGCCCGTCAGGTGGGCCTTGGTGGTGGCCGAGGAGACCCCCGCCCAGGTGCTCAGCAGCCCAAGCCTATTCACAAAAGCCCCTGGGCACATCCCAGTGTGGGCTCCTTCCATGCAGCGAGGGCTCCAGGTAAGCACCGGGGAAGCCAGGACTCTGGAAACCCTTTACTTAAGCTCATCAGTGAGATCACGGACAGGTCCCCTCCAGGCAGTGGGTGGGCAGGAGGGTGGTCTGGGTTGTAAATAAAAGTCTTCATTGAGCCTGGGGGCTGGGGAACTCCCGCAGGATCTTGTCCTTTATCTCCTGCCAAAACCCTCCTCCCCAGCTACTCTGCTGACTCTTCCCAGGGGGAGACTAGTTAGGCTCTTCTCATTATGAGGTGGCCCCTTCCTGCAGCACCAGCTGTGGCTCCAAGGGCTGTCTCAGGGGGTGGACCCTCGGGCTCCCTGGCTGTCACGTGTCCCCAGCTTATCTCACCCTTGTGACTGCAAAATAAATCACTGCTCTCCAGTCTCCTCTTTCCCTCACCTCTTTCTTGCAGTGCCCTTGTCCTGAATTCTACTGGGTAACCAAGTCATCGTAGACAAGAGTCATTTTCTACTGGCTAAATCTCTAAACCTAATACAGTTCCTTCCACAAATAGCATCCCTTTGTGATCAAAGTGACCTCGTAGGCCTTACAGAGCAGGTGACAGAGTTCTGCATTCATTACTGGTAAATTGTCATTTTAATTTTTAGAGTTGGCATTATTTCGTTTTCATTGTTTCTCATGTACAGTGAGTCAACAAGTTTCCTTTTAAAATATGTTAGTGATGTCAGTTTTAGGAAATTTAGTAAGTAAGCCATGGCAGTTGGCTATGGCAAAAACCATGAAAAGAGGAAATGTGAAGGACTACAGTCTGGGGAATGGTGGTCCCAGTGAAAGGAACAAAGAAACAGCAGGAGGAATGGAGAGAAGGGGACAGAATGGGAGAGATGGAGTGATGGAACCAGCATGGGGTTCCAAATGGTTGGATGTGGGGGAGATGGGAGGGGCGGTCCCCACATGTGCTTTTCTTAAATAGCCTCCCTTTGCTTGCCCCATCCTGAGCACCTATCTAAATGGGCCCTCAGCTATTATTCTCCTTATTTGGTGGCTTCATAGCAATGCTCATGATTGGTGATGAGTAATTGGTTAGTGGATTTGCTGCTCCCACCGGGCTGGCACATTCCCTCTCCTGCTCACCCTTGTCTCCGCAGGGCCTGGTGCACGGCCTGGCTGGGGCTAGGCCCTAGGTATCTGCCGGGTGGATAACTGGATGAATGGTTATTATGAAGGTTGGATGAACCTTTTAAAAATGCAGATAAAGGGGGCGCCTGGGTGGCTCAGTCAGTTAAGTGTCTGACTCTTGATTTCGGCTCAGGTCATGATCTCGGGGTCGTGAGATTGAGCCCCACTTCAGGCTCCACACTTGGCAGGGAGTCTCCTGGAGATTCTCTCTCCCTCTCCCTGTACCCCTCCCCCCCATGTGCCCTCTCTCTCTCACATAGATAAACCTTTAGAAATAAAATAAAATAAGGAATAAACAGGGACACAGATGAAAAGGAAGGGGAGAGGCACAGTGTGTCTGGGGTGGGGTGAGCCACTCATGTGGGGACTGCCTGCAAATAGCAGGAAAATAGAGAGGGGAGCTGCTTACAGGTCAGAGCTCAGCAATGAAGCAACTTTTCCTCTTTGCCTCTCAGGCTGAGTTTTCTCAAGTTCCTTGCTTCTTTTCCTAAAACATAAGTTAAAACCTGTAAAGAATGTGAAAACACTGCCACCCAAATGTTCACTCTTCCTAAAATTTGTTGTGTACTTTCCCAGTTGTAGGCCTCTACACCTGGGGTTCTGCTCCCTAAAATTTTCTTGCCCGTGGGCCTGGAAAAATACCTCCCTGTCTATCTATCTCACACAAATAATAGACAAATGGACTTATAGGAAAATTCAAACATAGAAATATGTGTAGCAAAAGGTGAAAGAGACCTTGCCCTTAATTCTACTTCCCATAGTAAAGAGCTTGATATTATATATCCACCACTTTTTAAAGATGAATTTTTATATACAAACAAAAATAGGCAGTTTAATTTCTTGTTTTGAGAGAACGAGAGCTCACGTGAGTGGGGTTGGGCGGGTGGGGGGGAGGGGCAGAAGTGGGGGAGAGAGAATCTTAAGCAGGCTCCATGCCCAGTGCAGAGCCCAATGAGGGGTTCAATCTCACGACCCTGAGATCATGACCTGAGCCGAAATCAAGAGTTGGACTCTTAGTCACCCAGGTGCCCTTGGAGTTTAGGATTCTTAACATAAATAATGAAATTTTAAATGTTAATATGACCACACTGTATATGCTTACTTGAAAATGTACAGAATTGTTCTGAGATACATTAAAGGTTATTTTACTTTCGGTAGATTTTGTAAAAATTACCAAACAAAAAGCTTTACTAATTCTTGTTCCATATATTTGTGACTGCCTATGCCCATCTCCGTATGTTATCTTTGACAATAGATGTTCTGTTTCCAATTTTTGCCAGTCTGTTGCAAGGAAAACATTTCATTAGTATTCGAATTTGCGTTTCCATGATTCTTTTTTTTTTAATTTTTTATTGTTATGTTAATCACCATACATTATGTCATTAGTTTTTGATGTAGTGTTCCATGATTCATTGTTTGTGCATAACACCCAGTGCTCCACGCAGAATGTGCCCTCTTTAATACCCATCACCAGGCTAACCCATCCTCCCACCCCGTTTCCATGATTCTTACTGAGGTTGAACATTATATGTTTACTGATCAGCTATATGTCTTCTCCTGTGAGTTGCTTGTTTATAAAAATAAATATAATTTGCCTATTTACAATTGTCTTTGCCCAGTTTTTCTTTATGTATTTGTCTTTTTCTAATTGATTTGTGGGAATTCTTTATTTATAATGGGCAGTAATCCTCTGTGGTATGTGTTTTGCATATATCTCTCTGTAACTTTCCTATCTTTCAATGTACCAAGTTTCTTAATGTATATAGAGTCAACTGTTCTTTCTCTGTCTCCCAAGATTATGTGAAAGTTTGTCTCAAGCCATATAGGGAAAGAATGATACATTTGACTATATAAGAAAATATATAATATATATTTCTTAATACATATTATATAAAATATATATTGTGCATTTATATACATAAAAATATATAGGTATACATCAAATACTCTCTATACATATCTATATACATAAAATATTGTTTCCAGTGGGTTTTTTTTAAATTTAGTTTTTGTTTCCTCACCTCAACAACCCACGGAGTGGACACTATCTATTACTATCCCACTTTACAAATAATAAGACTGAGGGACGCGTAAGTTAGGGCTTAGCAGCCTGCCACCTGAGCCCACACGCTTAGTCAGTACTTCATGTTGACTCCACCCAACATCCTCTCTATATATCACAAAAGCAATAAAAACTAACACAATGTGATAAAGGCACAGAAACAGCTGCTATAGATAAAACAGATAACACAAAAAAAGTCATTTAACATAGAAAAGCTGAGGAACTAGAGAACACAAAGATTTCTCATAAAAGATGCTGGAAAAACTGCATTATTTTAAGTCAGTTTAAGTCCACTTTTCACATCATCCACCCAAATAAAAACTAGAAGGGAAAAAATAAATCCCTTAAAAGAGGATAATAGGTCTCTAAGGTAAGAAGAATCAAGAAAAAAAGATGGACAGTTTGGACTATGTAAAAATGTTAAATGGCTGCATGTTTTTTTAAAAATTCATTTAAAAAAGGTGACCAGTAGGCTGGGAAAAATAACTGATGAAAGTATGGCAAATAAATCTTATGAAAAACCTACATAAACTAGCAAAAAAAAAAAAAAGGCATTAAGATCCTAACAGATGAGCAAAAGAGAAAGTACAATTTGTAAACATATATGTGAAAAAACCATTCAACCTAATTATATTAAAAGAAATGCATAATTACAAAGGGCTTCTGTTTTGCCTATTTTTTTTTAAATGATATCGCCCTTGGTGGAGTGGATGAAATCAAAGGGACATCTCACAAAGTGTTGATAGAGAGTAATTCAGCACCGTTAAAATAAATGTTCATGCCCCTTTTACCTAGTAATCCCATGTCTGAGAATCTACTCTACAGATATGATCCAGAAACCTGGGGAAAATCATATGGACAACATAGTTACTGAAGTATTCTTTTTCTTTCTTTCTTTTTTTTTTAAAATATTTTATTTATTTATTTGACAGAGAGACAGCGAGAGAGGGAATACAAGCAGGGGGAGTGGGAGAGGGAGAAGCACACCTCCCTCTGAGCAGGGAGCCCGATGCGGGGCTCGATCCCAGGACCCTGGGATCATGACCTGAGCCGAAGGCAGACGCCCAACGACTGAGCCACCCAGGCGCCCCTTTTTTCTTTTTTTAAAGATTTTATTTTTAAGTAATCTCCACACTCAATGTGGGGCTTGAACTCACAACCCCAGGATCAAGAGTCGCCTGCTCTCCTGACTGAGCCAGCCAGGCGCCCCTGAAATATTATTCATAATAGCAAGAAAACAAACAACAAAAAAAGGAAAACAACCCAATTTTTAAGAACAGGTAATATTAAGTAATTTATGGAACAATCACTGACTAGAACATTATACACCATTAAAAATAATCGTGAAACTAATAACATTGAAAAAAAAAAAAACCCTATGCCATAATATCTAGTTGTACAAGTAGAAAGAAATATAGAAATTTTAAGTTGTTTGAGGGGGTGGGATTAAGTCACTATTTTGTCTAATTTCTCGGTTTACTGTGGATTTAGAAAGACCTGAGTCCCAATCCCAGGTGCACCACTCCACCGAGTTACAAAATCTTTCTATGCCTCAGTTTCCTTGCCTATAAAGGGAAGACCATAAATGTAGCCACTTCGTGGGAGTGTCTTGAGAATCAAATGAGATAACTTGACCAGTGTGCCTATCACCTATCAAAAATGTTGTTCTTGGGGCGCCTGGGTGGCTCAGTTGGTTAAACGACTGCCTTCGGCTCAGGTCATGATCCCAGGGTCCTGGGATCGAGCCCCACATAGGGATCCCTGCTCTGCGGGAAGCCTGCTTCTCCCTCTCCCACTCCCCCTGCTTGTGTTACCTCTCTCTCTGTCTCTCTCTCTCTGTCAATTAAATAAATAAAATCTTAAAAAAAAAATGTTCTTGTCATATGACAAAGTGTTAACATGTTTGCGTGGGGGGCGGGGACTGAAATGAGGAAGGTACTTCATACACATAGTGTGTATTTTCACTTGAACGTTTAGTATGGTTAAAAGCGCTCCCTCTACTTTTGTGGGTTTCTCCTGCTTAGACACACTTACTTGTAAACCCACTTACCGAAGGGAAGATTAAAGGGAGTGAAACCTCTACTCTGAACTAGAACCATGTAAAGATACATCATCTATGGAGCTCAGTGGTAAAGGAACAAAACAGAGCCATATTAGTGAGTCCTGCGGTAGAAGCAGCAAACGTGTCTTTTTTTACCTTTGCATTCTTTTTTTTTTTTTAAAGATTTTATTTATTTATTTGAGAGAATGAGATAGAGAGAGCATGAGAGGGGGGAGGGTCATAGGGAGAAGCAGGCTCCCCGCGGAGCAGGGAGCCCGATGCGGGACTCTATCCAGGGACTCCAGGATCCTGACCTGAGCCGAAGGCAGTTGCTTAATCAACTGAGCCACCCAGGCGCCCGCACCTTTGCATTCTAAAGAGAGGGGGAAGATCACATTGTTCGAGTACACTTAAAACATCAACTTTCTGCATTACTGAGCTAACTATTTTATTCTAACGAGAAATTAGAGGAAAAGGGGGGGAAAAAAACCCTAAAAACTTCATTTCTAGAAAACAGAATGGTGAAGAGACATTTCAAAGTAGCCTGTGCTTTGGCTGCGGCGAGGGCAGGGGTGGGGGCTGGGGGGTGGTTAGTGCAAAATACCGTCTAAACAGAAACCATCTAATAAGTAACTTCCTAGAAAAGCCTCTATCTTTGTCATATCTTTGAAGTTCTGCCATCTAGGCCTCATAAGCACAATGTTTGGCCCAGATACTAAGCTCTGGGACGTTATCAGGCCCTCTGCAAGATGGGAGGGCACACTCCACATACTCATCTTCAAGGGGAGAGGGCTCTAGAACCTTCCAGGGGGGGCTAAGCACCAGTCAACTGGGTGGTTCTCTCCACGGGACTTCATACGTCCCACTCTTGACAAAAGGAATGCACAGAAGCAGCCCTATTCGCCTTGGTTGTGAAAACAGATCTCCACTCCACGCTCCACGCCCACGGAGAGGATTTCTTTTCCCAAAAAACTCTATACATTAACTTAAAGTCAGCGTTAATGATTTTTACTTTGCAAGATGAAAAAAGTAACAGGCAGGGAAAAAAGACGATTTTTTTCAAGGTGTCAGAAGACGAGTTTCAAATTCATTTTTAGCCCCCAGAAAGCATGTATGTAGCATTAACTTATGTAGTCCTTGAATCACACACACACAAAATGTATTAATCAGGCCTTAGTCATATCGGGATTCACTGGGTATGGTAGACTTTATAGCTAAAGCAGAAGAACCTCTTCCCCCGGAGAGAGTTATTCTTCTAAGATTTTCCATCCCCATCTTTAATAATAACCAACTATGTACTTACTGCAAAGGCTTTGGCTTCTCGTGCCTCCTGGGAGCTGCTGACCTCAATCAGCAAGTCAGCCGCACTATTCTGGGGTTTGGTGCTGGCCAGAGAGGAAAACCACACTCAAGGAGCCTGGGCAGTGAGCATTTGAGCAATGCTTCACTCAGGAAGGAGGCGGGCTCTGGGCTCCAGGCTTCTGACAGCCTCCCCCCAACCCCTCCCTGCTCCCTCTCCCTCCCTCCCTCTGTCTCTCACGATCTCTCTCTCTCTCTCTCTCTCACACACACACACACACACACATACACAAACAGTGCAAAATCACTTCTATCCTACTGGTTCCTGAATACTTAATTTGTACCTCTCTAGAACATCAGGATTTAAAGACATAGGCTGACTAGTTTCTTGCTGTTTCAAACCTGAGATATCAAACAGAAAAAGAAGAAGAAGAAGAAGAAAAAGCCAAGCTGTCTTCAAAGGTGAGTTTGCCCTGAAGCCTCAGGGCCCCTCACTTGCCATAACCTGTGGGTTGTAGAGAGTTCTAAGTGGGATGGGGAAGTCAGGTTATGATCAGGAAGCATTTCAAAGCCGGCAGTTCTAGTGAGCTGACTAAAAATGTTCTCAGAGATAAAGCATCTAAACCTCCAAGCCTCTGGTAATTTGTTGTAATTTCTTTTTTTCATTCTAAAGATTTTCATACCTAATTTTGAATTCAGAGAGTTTCCAAAATTATATGAGCACTCTCGCAAAACCTGAGGTCCACGTTCCCTGCTACTATGGATGTTCTACACACCCTAATGATGATGAGATTACCCGTAAAAACATGGAAGAAATTTGTGAAGGTAAACAAGCAGCATGTGTTCTATCTACACTCACAAAGAACTGCAGTCAACGGGGCTAGGCTGAGCTTAGTCACTGCCATAAGCTGGAGTTTACTTGCGATTTTACTGGATAATAGGTGTGGAAAGTGGCCAAGTATCTCTTACACGGCAGAGAGCTCTTACTTAGGAGGCAGTATGAGTTTGCAGAGCCTCAGGGACACTGAATCCACCCCTCATAGGCAGACTTTGCTTCTCTAATGGCAGATCACAGTAAGGAGCTGTGGTCATGCAGCTCAGAGCTGGCTGTCCCCTGTGAGAGCTGTTATTACAACGGTGGCCCCATGCACCCTGGCAAACGCTGCTACCTTTGGTCGCCTTCCCTCTTTGCCTTAAAAAAAGCAAGAGACACAATGCATGGGACCTGTTCTCACTGAAGAATATCCATCTTCCCGGGGAATAAATGGACCTAACTCATCCAGGTGCCCAACCCCCGGGCACAGCACCACGGCAGAGACACGGGAGATGGTGTGGTTGGGACTCTGCAAGTGACAAAAGTCCCAACACAGCCTCACTTAAGCAAAAGAGCAAATTTATTGGCTTGACTAACTGGAAAGTCTAGGGATGAATTCAAGCTGGCTTTAAGCCAGGAGACCTGGAGATTCCAAAGTCATCAGGAATCTGCTTTCATCACCTTTCGGCTCTGCTTCCCCAAGTTTGATGCGTTCAAATATGGTGCTCTTAGGATGGGAAAGCCTTTCCCGGTAGCATTCCATGATGAGAAGTCTGTGGCATTCAAGACCTCAGAAGATAGGTACTCCTCAGAAAAGAAACCTCAGCGTGAGACACTGTCCAGCCCCGTGGCAAGGGAGAAGGACCTGGGTGACTCACAGCCCCTCTAGTTATAAGAAGAGCAGTTCCCAAAAGAAAAAAAAAAAAAAATGCTGGACAGGCAAAAAGATACAAGCTAGTGCCTTAGATTAAGCCTTTCATGTGATTGCGTCTTAATTTCCCAGTTAGACTGTAAATCTATTATCAGAAGGACATACACAGTGTTAAGAGTGGCTATCTCTGAGTATTGTGGGTCATTTATTTTTTTAAATTCACACTGTATCTTCTAAATTTTCTAAAAATAATAAAAATTATTAAATTGTACAATAACAATACATTGAAATAAGTTATTGTATGCTAAACAAATCCTGCTTACAAGCAAAAATATGTATAGAATATCTATGAATAAATCTGGTAAGGAAATTACAATCACCCCCAAAAAATCTACAACATTTTCCTGAACAACAGAACAGAGGACTGGATGAAAAACATACCATGATATTCCAATTAGATATTCATTCTCCACAAAATAATTATATACATGTATTTTAATTCCAACAAAAATTCTAACAGGATTAAGAGGTGTGAAAAACTGCTTTATAAAACTATCCTAGGGGCGCCTGGGTGGCTCAGATAGTTAAGCGTCTGCCTTCGGCTCAGGTCATGATCCCAGGGTTCTGGGATCGAGCCCCGCATTGGGCTCCTGGCTCAGCGAGGAGCCTGCTTCTCCCTCTCCCTCTGCCTCTCTCCCTGCTCATGCTTTCTCTCTCCCTCTCTGTATCTCTGTATCTCAAATGAATAAATAAAATCTTTAAAAATAAATAAATAAAACTATCCTAAAATGCACCTGGTAGAATAATTGATTCTTCTCTATAAAAGATATAGAATAATTTATTCTTCTCTGTAGAAGAAAATTGTTGAAAAAATATGAAAAGGGACTTGTACTGCCAGATATTAAAAACAGACCACAAAAGTAAAATAATTGCAATGTTGTGGTTCAGGAATAGAAACATCATCAACGGATCACAACAAAACCCAAAAATAAGAATCAAGATAAAGATAGCATTACTAATCTAAGGATAAAAAATGGATTGTTTTTAAAAATGGCACTGGGAAAATTGGCTAATCATTTGGAAAAAAAAAAAAAGACTCCTACCTCATACCATGTCCCCAAATGATTTCTGATAGAATAAAAATTTAAGTGGCGAAAAAAAAAAAAAAGCAGCATTATCAGAACTAAAAGGAAAGAGAGGAGATTGTATATCTGAACAAGGTGAGAAAGGTCTCTCTGAGCCCACATACAAAGGCAGAATACATAAAAAAAGAAACAGATTTGACTTTGAAAATAAAAAACCTCTGTAAACAATGAAAATCCTATAAATAAAACATAAATGCCAATGACAAAATGAGACAAACATCTCTGTACAACCTTTGGTTCAGTTATTCCATTTGTAGGAATGTATCCTATGAAAATAATCATGAATGAATGCAAAGCTGCATATGCAGGAGTTATAAGCTTATCCTTGGTTGTAACAATGACAATAAAGGAAATAATTAAAAGTCTAATTGGTTACATTATGGTATATCCATGTAATTAAACATCATGCAGCCATTAAAAGTGATATTATATCAATACTCCCTATGACATAGATGTAAAAATCCTTAACAAAATACCAACAAACCAAATCTAGCAACATATATAAGGGATTATATACCATGACCAAGTGGGGTTTGTCCCAGGAATTCAAGGTTGGTCCAACATATGACAACCAATCAATGTAATACACCTTACTAATAGAATGAAGGACAAAACCACAGGATTGTCCCAACAGAGGCAGAAAAATCATTTCACAAAATCCAATGCACTTTCATAATAAAAATATTCAATAAACCAGGAATAAAAGGGAAACTCCTCAACCCGATAAAGGGCAACTATAAACACCACATTTAATGGTGAAAATCTGAAAGCTTTCCTCTAACATCAGAAACAAGATAAAGGGCAACTATAACATCACACTTAATGGTGAAAATCTGAAAACTTTCCTCTAGCATCAGAAACATCTCTGCTCTAAAGAAAAAAAAAAGAAAGAAAAGAAAAGAAGAAAAGAAACATCTCTGCTCTCACCACTTCTGGTCAGAATTATATTGGAGTCTTTAGCCAGGGAAATTGGGCAATAAAAAGAAAGGCATCCAGATTGGTAGAAAAAGTGTAACTATCCCTATTATCTAATGATCTTCTATGTAGAAAATCTCAAAAAAAATCTATAATAAAACAGAGCTAATAAACTTGTTCAGCAAGGTTGTAAGATACAAGATCATTATATAAAAATCATTTTCAATTCTATACACTTGCAATGAACAATCCAAAATATTAAGAAAGCAATTCTATTTACAATAACACCAAAAGGAAAAGAATATTTAGTAATATATTTAACAAAATACGTGCAAGAGTTGTACACTAAAAACTATAAAACATTGAAAAACATTAAAGAAATGTTAAATGGACAGACATCTCATGTTCATGTATTTTAAGGCTTAAGAGGGCAATACTCCTCAAACTTATCTACAGATTCAATGCAATCCCTATCAAAACTCCAGTTGCTCTTTTTACAGAAATTGACAAGCTAATTCTACAACTCATATGGAAATGCAAGGGACTCAGAATAATCAAAACTATCTTGACAAGGATAATGAAGTCAAAAGACTCACAGTTCCTACTTTTAAAACTTACTACAAAGCTATAGCAATCAACACTGTGTAGTATTAACACAAGGATAGATACATGTAGATCTGTAAAACAGAACTGACAGTCCAGAAATGAACCCATACATTTATGGAAGGTGATTTTTGACATGAGTGCCAAGACCATTCAATGGGGTAAGAATAGTCTTTTCAATAAATGGTGCTGGGGCAACTGGATATCCATATACAAAAGAATGAAACTAGACTCCTATTTCATATCATATACAAAATTACTTCAAAGATGTAACAGCTAAAAATATAAAAATCTTAGAAGAAAACCTAAATGTAAAACTTCATGATCTTGTTTTCTTAGAGATATTAAACACAAGCAACAAACAAAAAATTATATAAATTGGCCTTCATAAAAATTAAAAACTTTTGTGCTTCAAGGGGCAGCGAAAAGATAACCCACATAATGGAAGAAAATATTTGCAAATCATATATCTGGTATATGGGTCTGTTCTCCAGGACACGTAAAGAACTCTTGTAACTCAATAATAAAAGGACAAATAACTAACAAATGGGCAAAGGATTCAAACAGACATTTCTCCAAAGAAAACATAAAATATACAAATGGCCAATAAGCACATAAAAAGTGTTCACCATCATTAGGCATTAGAGATAGGCAAATCAAAGCTACAATGAGATACCACTTCACACCTGCTAGTGATGGGTACAGACAAACAGAAGATAACAAGTGTTGACAAGGATGTGGAGAAATCAGAACCCTCATCCATTGTTTGTGGGAATGTAAAATGGTGTGACCGCTGTGAAAAAAGTTTGGCAGTCCCTCAAAAAGTTAAGCACAGAGTTGCCATTATGGCCCACGATTCTACTCCTTGACCCTAGAAAACTGAAAATAAGAATTCAAACAGAAATCTGTACATGAATATTCATAGCAGCACTATTTGTGATAGCCAAACGGTGGGGGAAAAAACCCAAATATTCATTAACAGATGAATGGATAAACATAATGTACATTCATACAATAGGATATTATTATCAGTAAAAAGGAATAAAGTAAAAAATAATAAAGGAATGAAATGCTCATACATACTACAACATAGATGAACCTCGAAAATTTTATATTGAGTGAAAAAAACCAGACACAAAAAGCCACATACTGTATGGGTACATTCATATGAAATTTCCAGAATGGGCAAATCCATAAACACAGAAAGTAGATTAGTGGTTTCCATGAGATGAAGGGAGGGACACAAGGGGGGAGTGACTGCTAACAGCTCCAGGATTTTTTTGGGGGGGTGGGTAACGAAAATGTTCTGGAATTTGATAGTGGTGACTGTTGTGCAAGTTTGTGAATATACAAGAGAATCACTGTACTGTACACTTGAAAAAAGGTGAATTTTATGGTAGGTGAATTACATCTCAATTTCTAGAGTAATACTGTAAAATATTTGATCATATGGAATAATGATAATATATTTAGTGGAAAATAGACTATAAATGGTGTATATGGTAGGAGGCCATATTTACTTAGGTAAAAGAAAAAGAGACTTAGAGAAACTTTATATATTAAAAATGGCTATTCTTGGCACCCTTGTTGAAGATTAGTTGGCTGTAGATGCATGGATTTATGTCTCAGGTCTCTATTCTATTCTATTGGTTTATATGTCTGTCTTTATGCCAGTACCATACTGTTTTGATTACTATAGCTTTGTAGTATATTTTGTTTTATTTTAAGATTTTATTTATTTATTTAGAGAGCGAGAACATGAGTGGGAAATATGATGCCCCATCTTTGTTCTTCTCTCTCAGGATTGATTTGGCTATTCATGTTTTCTTTGTGGTTCCATATGCATTTTAGAATTTTTTTTTACTTCTACAAAAAATACCACTGGGATTTTGATAGGCTTTGCAATGAATCTGTAACGGGGAAAGGATAATTTTTTTTCAACAAATGGTGTTGGAGAAACCAGATATCCACATGCAAAAGAATGAGATTGGACCCTTATCCTATACATCAAATTAACTCAAAATGGATTAAAGACTTAAACGTAAGACCCAGAACTGTAAGACCCCTAGAAAGAAACAGGGCAAAACCTTTGTGACATTGGTCTTGGTAATGATTTCATGCATATGACACCAAAACCACAGGCAACAAAAACAAAAATAAACCAGTAGAACTCTATCAAACTAAAAAGGCTTCTGCACACAAAGGAAAAACAATCAACAAAGTAAAAAGGCAACCCACAGGATGGGAGAAAATATTTGCAGACCATAAATCTGATAAGGGGTTAATCTCCAAAATATACAAGGATCTCTGACAACTCAATAGTAAACAAACAAAACAAAAACCGCCCAATACTTGATAAAAAGATGGGCTAAGGACTTGAATAGACATTTCTTCAAAGACATACAAATAGCCAACAGATATGGGAAAAAATGGTCAACATCACTAATCATCAGGGAAATGCAGATCAAAATCACAGTGAGATATCACCTCACACCTGCTGGGATGACTATTATAAAAAACAAAACAAAAACCCGAACGACAGTGTTGGTGAGGATGTGGAGCAGTTGGAACTCTTGTACATTACTGGTGAGAATACAAAATGGTGCAGCCACAATGGAATAATGTATAGAAGTTCCTCAAAAAATTAAAAATAGAACTACCATATGATCTATTTGGTATCATGGAATGGAAATACCATTTCTGGGTATTTATCCAAAAGAATTGAAAACAGGATCTCTAAGAGATATTAGCACTCCTGTGTTTACTGCAGCACTATTCACAATAGTGAAGATGTGGAAACCACCTGAATGTCCATTGACAGATGAATGGATAAAGAAGATGTGAAATATACATACAATGGAATAGTATTCAGCCTTAAAAAAGAAGGCAATTCTGCAATATTTAACAACCTGGATGAACCTTGAGGACATTCTGCTAAGTGAAATAAAGGAGTCACAGAAAGACAAAAACTGCATGATTCCACTTACATGAGGTATCTAAAATAGTCAAATTCATAGAATCAAAGAGTGGAATGGTGGTTGCCAGGAGCTGAAGGAAAGGGGAAATGGGGAGTTACTAATCAATGAGCATAAAGTTTTAGCCAAGCAAGATGAATAAATTCTAGAGATCTGCTCTACAATATTGTACCTATAGTCAACAATAATATATTGTACACTTAAAAATTTGCTAAGAGGGTAGAGCTCATGTTAAGTGTTCTTATCACAATAAAATAAAATTCAATAAAATAAATTACTAAAAAGAGACATTTATCTCTGGTTGGTAGTGTTAACTTCCTTTATGCTTTAAAGATTCTTCTCCACTAATTGTAATGAATATGTAGGAGTTTTATAATTTAAAAAATACTATTTAAGCATAAGAGCAATTATCTGTCATTATTTGTGACTGATGGCTGATACTGCAGAAAGTAAGTTCATTTGACCCAAGGAAGACTTTCTTAATTGCAGAAGTAATTAAAGCCTGGATGAGACGTCCTCTGCAGAGACCATGAAATCTCTACTCTTGGAGGTCTAAGAATAGGGTAAGATGATGGCCTACAATGGCATGTTCAGATGCTCATTTGCATGGAGGCTGGGCAGTGTCAGGGTGGTCTAACTCCAAGAGCTGGATCAATGAATCCAGACCAATGCTGAAGGAAACCTCTGTGCAGGCTGAGCTCCTAAGTGCTTCAGTGGGAAACCTGTCAGCTCTCCACAAAACAGAATTTCCTAAAACTTAACCAAAAATCAAAGCCTAAAAGTGCTCTGTTTTGGTCTTGCAAAATAAATTTATCAACTCTAAAAATAACTAGGACAAAGCCAAAAGATGAAAGTGACTCTGAATGGGTTTCAAAGACATGTGTGTCAAATTTTTGCAAAGACTGTCACAGTCAGATCCTTAGGACTCTGGCATTAGCAGAGAAGTGCCCAGGAGAAATTCTTATGATGCGGCGTGAAAGGACACATGTCCAGGGGCGAAAATGGTGAAGATCTTATCTTCATGGGTCTCTAAGCTTCATCCAGCCATCAACAGATCCAGTGTCTATTACTGGAAAATGAGTATAAATATAAATTGCTTGTCTGATGAATTCAGTGGTCATAATGAATACGTTAATCTACTAAATACAATCTGAAACTTGACATTTGCATGCAGTGTAGAAATACGTTGCCCTTCTTTGTAAATATCTATAAAGCCTGACCGTAAACACTCATTCTGACTAAGAGGAACCTGACTTCTATGTTAACCTAACCATTTCTTTCGATGACTTTTTAATTTAGTTCTAAAGCATAACATTTCACTGTGAGAAATTGCACAGAGAGAAGTAATTACAGAGGGGGGCACAGTGTACTGGACAAGTGGTGGTTAGTGAAGCTGGCCTTCTTCTGAGCTATGCGGCAAGGTTCATCACATCCTCCCCAAGAAAACATCAAAGGGGAGGCTCTTTCTGCAAACGCATAGCTAAGGAACAAGAAGTTTGCTGGCTTACAAGTTACCATACGCTGATGTTTTCTTTTTGAAAGGCACTGCTGGGGTGCCACATCAATTTGCACGCCTGAATTCTGAGAGGTCACGTAGCCAAGAGGCATGCCTGGGTCTGGGGATGGACCCTCTCTGCTGTTCTCCCACCCCGGCACTGACCACCTTCTGTGTTGAGTCATACACCTGCTGCCCACACTTCACTTCCCTCCCGGGCGGGAGTGAGAATGCTGAGTGAGGCTATGCATATGTTTGAATTTGTTTAATTAGCCAGGAATAGGAAAGCAGCAACTCTTTTGGTTTCCAAGCAGATGTGAAACTAATTTTGGGAAAGAACAAGAGCCCCAGAGAGTCTGAAGAATGACTCAGCCTCAGTCCCTCACAAGTTCCATCACACTTGGGGACGTGCCCATCAGCAACTCTCCTGCCATCAGGATTCTGAATCTGAACGAGGCCTCTCAGACCTCTGTTCTTCTTCTGGTTGTCCCATTACCACCCTCCCTCGCAGCCTGGTGTGCTCCCTAGTCTCAGGTTATTTCCCTCCCCTGCCAGACTCACGGCCTCCCACCGCCCATTTGAACACCAAAATCCTTC
The DNA here is from genome assembly GCF_054177405.1 of Leptonychotes weddellii. Classification (NCBI taxonomy): domain Eukaryota; kingdom Metazoa; phylum Chordata; class Mammalia; order Carnivora; family Phocidae; genus Leptonychotes; species Leptonychotes weddellii. Next base: position 42,955,683 of record NC_138383.1, on the reverse strand, counting down.
CACCATGCTCCCCACCAGTCCCTGGATGCCTTTACTCTGGCACTGCTGGGTCAGCCACCAATCAGGGACTCCCAAACCATACATTCTTTGTTCCTGACCTGGTCTCCAAATGGAACTATAAAGACAGAGCCTGCCTGAGGCCATGTGGCCCTAGTTATCTCTGAGAAACTGATTTATTTAACTCTAACAGGCTTCTTGTTGAACCTTCCAAAAAAGCATTTATGTTAAGAATATCTTGGTCAAGTTTAATTCAGAAAGGGAGGGTCATTAGCTTGACTGTGAGCACGGGTCAAGCAGTCTTCTCCAAGTCAGCCTTAGCATTAACAAAGCTGATCTCCGATCTCCATGGGTCTGATTCCTGACTTGTGTTCCTTTTTTTTTTTTTAAGATTTTATTTACTTATGAGAGAGAGAGAGAGCATGAACTGGGGGAGAGGCAGAGGAAGAGGGAGAAGCAGACTCCCCACTGAGCCGAGAGCCTGACACGGGGCTCGATCCCAGGACCCCAAGATGAAGACCTGAGCCGAAGGCAGACACAGGCACCCCCGACTCATGTTTCTTTGCTGATTTTGAACTATATTTGTGATGGTGGGGGTGGGGAAGAATGATGTCAACAGTAATTTTCCAAACCCCCAACAACCACCTTTGATCTCTGGTCCCACCTTCCCCTGTGTGCAAAGAGGGCCGTCCCTAAATCCACAGTAAGTGGAAAGAAGAAATGAATACAGATAAAAGCATCAGTTAATGAGATGAAAACGTTTTTTTAGAATGGTCTTGAAGATTAAAAAAAACTGAAATTAAAAACAAGAGAGAAGATGTAATTACTGTATGGATTTGTAAACTAGGCCAAACAGATAATTTTCTAGGAAAACACAGATTACCAAAATTAACTCAAGAAAGAAACAAGCAGTCACACAGAGAAAAGGCAAAGGATAAGAAAAGGCAATTCACAAAAGGAAAAATACTAATAAAGATGTAAAAAGATGCTTAGTCTACCTAGTATCCAACAAACATGAACTAAATCAATGGAATATTTTTAAGTCCATCTCATGGACTAATATATTTGAAAGGGATAAAAGTGTTCAGCAAAAATGTGGGAAATGCACACTTTCACACACTTGTGTGTATGGCTCCTGGGAGACAGCTGGAGTGGAGATTGTAAAGGAGACTTTTCATATTTTACTCTACTTCTATATTTGAATTTTTGTAAGAATGTGTTTTTTGTTTTATACCTGAAATTTTAACAGTGGAGTTCCTAAGTCCGTATGGGCACAAGGATTGATACCAAAATACTTACTGTATGTTTAAGATTGGAGAACAAAGTAATTTGAAATGAGGATATAGATCGTAAAGTAGTTTATGGATCTTAAACATGGGTAAAGAAAGGAGAAATAGCAAAATAAACAGCAAAGTACAGACTGGATATGATATAGAAAACCACACATGCAAAAACATTAGCTCCCTGAGGACAAAAACTCTGTTCTATTCACTGCATATCCCTCTGCCCCTTGCAGAGTGCCCAATGCAGAACACTTAGTAAAGTAAATGTTTGTTAAATAAATGAAAGAAAAAATGGGACTAAAGAATATCAGAAGGTACTCTGGGAATTTCGATTTCAAAAGAAACAAATGAAACAATTCTGTTCACATATATTTCACAAATTTGAAATGTAAAATTATTTTCACTGAAATTCTGTTATATTCTTAATATAATCATTAAGTTTGGGGGTGCCTGAGTGGCTCAGTCGGTTAAGCGTCTGCCTTCGGCTCAGGTCATGATCCCAGAGTCCTGGGATCGAGCCCCGCATTGGGCTCCCTGCTTCTCCCTCTCCCTCTCCCCCTCCCCCTGCTTGTGTTCCCTCTCTCACTGTGTCTCTCTCTATCAAAAAAATAAATAAAATCTTTAAAATATATATATATATAATCATTAAGTTTGGAATTTATACTTGCACTGGCATTTTTCTGCAGCTGATCTTCAATTAAAAGAATGTGGTTCGTCTTGGTTAGTCTTATTACTGAGTTTTCACAATATAGTGTCATAATACTCATAAGCTGGTATTTATATTTGTTAAAATTCACAATTTTCACCTTTTTCTATTTTGTAGCATTATTATCAGTTCAGGAAAATTAACGTAGCAAAGTGGTTTAATGAAATGTAAAAGTCAGGTTGCGAGTGATATAAATATGACTCTTAACAATGATAAGATCACTAATGAACAGGACTAAAATGCAAGATGGAGAGATGTATGCCCTGTATGTCAAGTGATATGCCACATAGGCAGTTAAGAAAGGGAAGTACAAATAGGAGGTACACTGGAAAAGGCTGAAAAATTGGAATTTATTGGACCATTCCTCCATTTGCTCTTAAGGCTAGAGCACTTCACTGTTTTTATGAAGCTTCGGAAGCAGTGGCAATAAACCACAAATGCCTTCCATGTCACTTTCAAACAAAGTACAATGGCCTCTTTGGTAAACCAACCAAGTTCTGCCTCAAGGGCAAAATAATGTTTCTCAGTGCAAAACCGATGCTTTCATCACCAAAGGGAAAGAGCAAAACAACTGAAGCATCGTTTAGAGTTGCCATCCTCAGAGATAAAACGCATGCAAACACACATTAATGAAACGTCTTTTAAGAATAGCCCCAAAGGGCGCCTGGGTGGCTCAGTCAGTTAAGCGTCTGCCTTCGGCTCAGGTCCTGATGCCGGAGTCCCGGGATCGAGTCCCACATTGGGCTCCCTGCTCAGTGGGGAGTCTGCTTCTCCCTCTGCCCTTCACCTTGCTCGTGCTCTCTCTCCCAAATAAATAAATTAATTAATTAAAAAAAAATAGCCCCAAAGTCAATGATACATGTTTTGGTCAGCAAGAAACAGAACAAGATATTAGCAAAATTCCTCTATCAAATAATGCACCGAACATCAAGGAATATCAATGGCATGCCATGTGGAAGAGGAATTGTGAGCTTCTGTGTGGGCTGCCAGATAATTTCATTTTACCATTGATCGGAACCTCTGTGGATAAGTCAGTACCTTTCCTGTGTGAGGGTCAGATTTGAGGGCCAAGGTACGCAGTGGAGAAGGAGCCCAGGGACCTGTTATGTAAGCAGCCGGGAAGAAAAGGAGCTGCTCTACAGAATAATCACACTGAATGCCAATCTACACCACTGCTGTTTTTCTCCAAGAACGGCTGATGATCTAAATAATCTGATCTTCATTTGGTACTGAAAAAAAGGATAAACATTTTGAATTAAACTACAATTCATGGACAATCTGTCTTTTGAATGTGCAGTAGGACAGGGAGTACCAGGTTTTGCTTTCTACTCTGCAATACACTGCCTTATAAAGGTACTCACATGGATATGAGAAATGAGGAACAGTGTAAAACTATCTCTTCGTGACACTGAGAAGGCCAAAAAGGCCATTTCTATGATCTCAAATGACTGGCTTGCATAGTTTACGTCAGAAATCAATATTTGGAACAGCCTGAATCTTAGCCAAAATATTGTGACTTTTTTTTTTAATGCTAGAATGTTGGGATAACTCGATTACGACCAAACTGCAATATAAGTAGCTAAGTCTCCATGAGTTTGACTTCCCCAGTAGTTGACAGTTTTCATTACAAATTAAATAAATTTTTCATATATTATTGCATCCTTTAAAACTATGCTGAAATGCAGCAAAGCAATATAAACAAGGATTTTGCGATGGCTGAACTCTCTCCTGCATGAGAGATAGGAGATAAAGCTGGAAAGCAGGACAGGGAGCAAACTTCAAACCGCTTTACCTGCATTGCTGAGGTGTTTGGACTTAGTAACCCTTAGTCGGTGAGGACAATTTAAGCAAAGAAGCAAAATGAACAGGCATTTTAGAATGACTGATCTGACGTTAGTGTGAAGGACATATTTAAGGGAGTATAGCTGGAGGCAAGGAAACTGTCAACAGGCACTTTAAACACCTTTGATGAGAAATAACAATCTAAGAGAATGACAGCAAAATGCAAAGGGGGAGGAATCAAAAGATACCTAAATGGAAATAACAGGACTTGATCACCAGTCGAATCTGGGGGAGGAAGGAGGAGTTTCCTGGTTTGGGCACAATTTGCTGAGATTGGGAAAACAGAAGGTTGGCCATGTGTACTGGTTATCTATCACTGTGCAACAAGTTACCCACAAAATATAGCAGCTTAAAACAACCAATGTTTATTACCTCCCAGTTTCTGTGGGTCAGGAATCTAGGAGAGGTTCAGCTGGGTGGTTCAAGTTCAGGGTCGAGATCTCATGAGGCTGCAGTGGGGATGTCAGCTGGGGCTGCATCATCTGAAGGCTTGACTGGGGCTGGCGTTGCAAGGAGTTCACGCACATGCCTGGCAAGTAAGTGTTGGTTGTTGGCAGGAGATGTCAGTTCCTTTCCAAGTGAACCCCTCTATAGGGTTGCTTAAATATCCTTCTGTTATAGCACTTGGCTTCCCCCAGATCAAGTGATCCAGGAAAGAGAGCCACGAGGAGGCCACGGCGTCCCTAATGACCCTGAAGTCTCACCCCATCACTTCTGCCTATTTCATTTGTTAGAAGAAGGTCACTAGGTCTGCCCACATTCAAGGACAGGGGAGACTTAAGCTCTGCCTCTTGAAAGGAAAAGTACAAAGAATGGGTGGATAAATCTTAAAATCATCACACCACATAGGTGGATAATGAGTTCAACTCATGCTGAATTTGAAATGCTTAAGACATTCAGCTGGAAGTGTCCAGCAGACGGATGAACATACCCTTAGATAATCATTGCTGAATTTAGCAACAATAAAGTTGACAGAATGACAGAGTTAGAAGCAAGGTGGCAGAATTAAGGAGAAAATGAAAGATAAAGGAAGTAGGGTCAGGCTACTCCCGAAAACTTCACCCTAAGAGGAAGTCAACAGTTAGAGGTCAGAGTAGGGGATTTGAGGGGTATAGCTCAGTGGTAGAGCATTTGACTGCAGAGTAGGGGATTTGGGTGGACAAAGGTGGCAAAGGTCTTGGTAGAATCCCTTGTTGATTGACTTGGGCCAGAGGAGGGACCTTTTTGCTTGAGCGAGAAGGAAAAGAAGAGAGAATGGGTGCTATCTAGTGTGGTCCTGTCTCTAGGAAAATAGATAAGCAAGAACCTATCTGTTAGGAATACAGATGCAATACCTGGAGGAACATATCTCAAATTGGTTTGTTACCTAAGCCTCCCTACCTTCTCTTGTAGGCAGACCCCTGCTACATCTCCCTGGCCTGTTGTAGGTTTGTCATTCTGACTTACCTACTTCCCTGTTCCCAAACTTCTCATAATCCCTACTCCTCCCTGGAATGGCATTTGATTGGGCTGCCTATAGACCAAGAGTGACTTCAGCTTGTCCTCAGAATCTCTCCTATGGAAAGTACACATCAGTAGCCCTGATAGACTTGGTATCTTGGGGCCCTGCCCTGCTCCCAGTCTGGGGCCTAGTAGGATCCCTGCCTCGATCCCTAGTAGTATGGATGAGATATTAAAATATCTTTGAATCATAGTCTGTCATATTCCTCAGTGTGGACCAGATGAAACTGTGTTAGTGCTGGTGTTTCTGTACTTGAGCTCCATTTTAGTGTCTAGATTCTTTCATGTATTACTTTTCAGCTCCACTAAAACTTATTTTAATACAATGTTCAATACAAATGTAGTTCCTTTTCTGCTTTTTATGGCCTCAACAAAATTTGACCAACAGTAGATGAACATTAAACTATGACAATTCATGGAAATGAATACACTGATACCAGCAAGTCCCCATTTTAGCAGTTACCATGGTGACAATGTGCACAAATGGCTATTTAAAGGTGCCATTCTTTGAAACATCTTATTAGGCACAAGATATTAAAACTAATGAAATCATGGAGAAATTCCTTATTTTTGACATCTTAATGAAGAAGGTGATTAAGCTAGTAATACTTTAGCGACTATTTTGAAAGCAACTGCTCCAGGTCAAACACTTTTCTAGGATTTTTTGTTTAAGTTGTCACATTTAAAACTCAAAAAGCCACTATCGGCCAGGTATTATGTTTTCTCCTCAGGACAGTTGAGGAAACAGGGATCACAGAGGTTATGCAATTTGCTCAAGTTCACACAACTTGGATGTAGAAAACCTGCGATTTGCACAGGATCTCACCTAAGTCCAGGCTTTTTCTAGTATCTCACATCACCCCTGTAATAATTAGTAACAAATTTTGAGTATAACTACCTTGACCTCTAACTGGATATTGCCTCCAAGGTCATTCACAATCATACCAGCCTGCTTTATTTTCTCCATAATAACTGACTGCAACCTGGAATTTTCTTATTTATTGCCTATCTCCTCACTAGATTATGAACTCAATGAGAACAGGTTCCTTGTCTCTTTTATTTCCCGCTGATCATCAGTACCTAGAACATTACCTAGCATAGAGCAGGTGATAAATAAATATTTGTTGAATTAACAAATGAATGAAAAATTCAAAGGAAGAAAAAGCACTAAAACAAATGCTTATATAAACATACATTTTTTTTAAAAAAAGCATTTGACAAGTTTAAGGCAGAATTTAAATTATGATTGTTTTAAAGAAATACCCAAATTCTTATCTGGGAAATACTGTGCTATATTTTTCCATGCACTATTTCAGTAAAGCAGTTAGCAAACTTGTAAGATCATAATAACAAAGAGATGTTTCTATAATTCTGAATATGTGTCTAAAAAGTTCCTCTTTAGAAAGACAAATACCATATGATTTCACTCATATGTGGAATTTAAGAAACAATACAAATGAACATAGGGGAAAGGAAGGAAAAATAAAATAAGATAAAAACAGAGAGAGAGGCAAACCATAAGAGACTCTTAACTATAGAAACAAACTGAGGGTTGCTGGAAGGGGGGTAGGTGATGGGTATTAAGGAGGGCACCTGAAACAGTAATACACTATATGTTAACTAACTTGAATTTAAATTTTTAAAGAAGTCCTTATTTTTATCAGTGAAATAAGTTCAAAGCACATAGTAAATGTGGCTGGGTGTGGAGCCCACTTAAGATTCTTTCTCTCTCCCTCTGCCCCTCCCCCCTTTCTCTCTCAAAAAAAAAAAGAGCTAATTTTCCTATACACAAATGGTACCTGCAAACCCAAGAAGAAAACCACCAAAAACCCAAAATAGAAAGGTGTAAAAGTAATGAATGGACAGTTCACAGAAAATACAAGTGGCTCTTCAACACCTACAGTGTTCAGCATCACTTTTAATAAAGGAAATGCAAATTAAAACTATAGATGTATTTTACCTATCAGTATGACAAAAATTTAAAAGCTTTGGGGCACCTGGGTGGCTCAGTTGGTTAAGCGACTGCCTTCGGCCCAGGTCATGATCCTGGAGTCCCAGGATCGAGTCCCGCATCGGGCTCCCTGCTCGGCAGGGAGTCTGCTTCTCCCTCTGACCCTCCTGCCTCTCATGCTCTCTGTCTCTCATTCTCTCTCTCTCAAATAAATAAAATCTTTAAAAAAAATAAAAAAAAATTAAAAAAAAAAAATAAAAGCTTTGGTACACATCTCCATGTTGGTGAGTGTATGAGAAAACTGGCACTCTCACTTTTTGCTAGTAGGTTGTATATTGATAACTTCTATGGAGGGCAATATGGTGATATCTATTAAATTTACAAATGCATATGTTCTTTGACAAGGCAAGTCCACTCTAAGAACGTATTCTACAGATTTATTCTTTCCAGGGCTGAGAACTGGGGAGCAGGGAACAGAGGCAGAACGTAAATGTCTTTTTACCTATATCCTCTTTTGAACATGTTGAATTTTGTATATTGTTCTTTATTACTTTATTGCAAAGTGTAATTTTTAAGCTATGTTCTTATAAAAGAAATCATATTTATTTACTCTCCCCTTCAGTTAAAGCCAAAATAGAGAAGGAGGGGCGCCTGGGTGGCTCAGTCATTAAGCGTCTGCCTTCGGCTCAGGTCATGATCCTGCGGTCCTGGGATCGAGCCCCGCATCGGGTTCCCTGCTCCACGGGAAGCCTGCTTATCCCTCTCCCATTCCCCCTGCTTGTGTTCCCTCTCTCGCTGTGTCTCTCTCTGTCAAATAAATAAATAAAAAATCTTAAAAAAAAAATAGAGAAGGAAATTCCACCTATGAAGGAAGTAGAGAATGTCCTCACCCCCTGGGCAACAGATACAAAGACTATCTTCCAGAGACAGGAATTCACTGAACAAAATTGAGAAAGGACTACAAGAATTTATACTTCTCTAGATCTTGAGCGAGTTATAGATTGCTCTAAATTGAGTGAGAGGCGGAAGCAAGGACTGTCCTCCCAAGGGCCCTGTTCCCCCCTGAGGAAAGATAAGGGGCATCACAGAAGAGCTCATAAGACAACAGGAGGAGATGAAAAGGACAAAAATGGAGGAAACCATCACATGATGATCAAATGTTACACGAGGAAGAATAAGAAGTGAAACCAAAATGTTGGAAAAGTCAGTGAAATAGAAGACTCATTTGAGAAAATGGAATAGAGGAAAACAAGGATGAAAGTGATTAGAAAAATGTTAAATATGGAAGATAGAGATGTGACATACAGACAATTGCTAATTCTAAAGAACACAACAAAACTGATGGTATAGGGGAAAAAATTAAAGATATACAGTGAAGGAAAACTTCCCTGAAATTAAATAACTCAATCCATGGACTGAAAAGATTCATTATATACCCGGAAAAATCAGTAGAGTACAATCAAGATAGGATGTGTCCTGACAAAGTTAACTGGTGCTCAAGGGCAAAGAAATAACCTGCCAACAAAGAAGCAGAAGCAGCAGATTACCCATAATAGGGAAGCAAGTTAAACCCTCTACAATCTCCTCCGGTCTTCTCCACAATATTAGATGATAGGAGACAAAAGAGCAATGCCAATGGAGTGTTGAATGAAAGAAGGGACTCAAGAAATCTTTATCAAGTTAAAATGTCACTCATATTTAAAGGAAACAAAAAGTCATTATAAAATTAGAAGGAACTCAAAGATTATAGCACTCAAGAGTCCTTTAGAAAAATGCAGTCATAGTTTAGCCAATTAAAAGTTAAATGTAGGGGCGCCTGGGTGGCTCAGTCAGTTATGCATCTGCCTTTCAGCTCAGGTCATGGTCCCAGGGTCCTGGGATGGAGTCCCGCAGTGGGCTCTCTACTCAGCGGGGAACCCACTTTTCCCTCTGTCTACTGCTCTGCCTAGTTGTGCTCTCTCTCTATCAAATAAATAAATAAAATCTTTTTTAAAAAGTTAAATGTAATAATGTGCTCATTAATGTAAAGTTCACTGCATGAAACCACACTGGTTCCATCTAGCAACACAACATGCATGGTTTTCATGAAATAAGCCAACTCATCTCCTCTTTCCACTTGTGTCCCCTACAGTCCACTCTCAACATGGCAGACATAGTGACCATGTAACATCTTCAACAGAGCCCTCTAGTGGCTCCCCATATCACTCAGTGTGAAGTGCAGTCTGTGCACTGGCCTACAAGGCACTCGCCCATGTCCTCCTGACACCTGCGACCGTGTCTCCCACACTGCCCTGGAGCTCCCAGCGTCCTCATTGCCCTCAAACATTGGGCATGCTCCTCCTCAGGGTCTTTGCTCCAGCTGCTTCCTCCTCTTGGCATGATTTAACTAACTCCTTTTCTTACTCTAAGGCTTTGCTCAAATGTCATCTCTCAGTAGGACCCTGCATGACCAACCTATTTAAAATTCTAACCCATCCCTCCTGGCACCCTGGATGTCACTTATCCTATTTTGTTTTTATCTCCATGGTTCAGCACTGGTTCTCTTCTAACATACAATTTCATTTACTCATTTATTAGATTTATTCTTTGCTGCCTCCAATTGTACATACACTCTAGGGGCCAGGGATTTCTGTCTTTTTTTCTTCACTCATATAATCCAAGCACCTAGACCAACATGTGGTTTGGGGAATTCCGTATATACAAAATTAGCAGTAGCGCTGAACTGGTTAAGCACAGAGTTATTTCTAAATATAATTAAGTCTATCGGCTGTGGCAACTTTTTTCTAGATATGTCTCGTGAGGCAAGGGAAACAAAAGCAAAAATAAACTACTGAAACTACATCAAAATAAAAGCTTCTGCACAGTGAAGGAAACAATCAACAAAACTAAAAGTCAACCCACGGAATGGGAGAAGATATGTGCAAATGACATATCCAATAAAGGGTTAGTTTCCAAAATATATAAAGAATTTATAAAACTCAACACCCAAAAAACAAATAACAAAATTAAAAAATAGGCAGAAGACATGAATAGACATTTTTCCAAAGAAGACCTACAGATGGCCAACAGACACAGGAAAGATACTCAACATCGCCGATACCACCTCACACCTGTCAGAATGGCTATAAAATCAACAACACAAGAAACAACAGGTGTTGGCAAGGACGTGGAGAAAAAGGAAACTTCTTGCACTGTTGGTGGGAATGCAAAGTGGTGCAGCCACTGTGGAAAACCATGGAGCTTCCTCAAAAAGTTAATAATAGGGGCGCCTGAGTGGCTCAGTCATTAAGCTTCTGCCTTCGGCTCAAGTCATGATCCCAGGGTCCTGGGATCCTGCTCGGCAGGAAACCTGCTTCTCCCTCTCCCACTCCCCCTGCTTGTGTTCCTGCTCTCACTATCTCTCTCTCTGTCAAATAAAGAAATAAAATCTTTTTTTTTTAAAGATTATTTATTTATTTATTTGAGAGAGAGAATGAGAGAGAGAGAGAGAGAGAGCACATGAGAGTGGGGAGGGTCAGAGGGAGAAGCAGACTCCCCGCCGAGCAGGGAGCCCGATGCGGGACTCGATCCCGGGACTCCAGGATCATGACCTGAGCCGAAGGCAGTCGCTTAACCAACTGAGCCACCC
>NC_138383.1:42891121-42944276 GCF_054177405.1 Leptonychotes weddellii | reverse complement strand
TAGTAGGAAGGGAAAAATGAAGGGGGCAATTGGAGGGGGAGATGAACCAGAACTCTGAGAAACAAACTGAGGGTTCTAGAGGGGAGGGGGGTGGGGGGATGGGTTAGCCTGGTGATGGATATTAAAGAGGGCACGTATTGGGCGCCTGGGTGGCTCAGTTGGTTGGGCGACTGCCTTCGGCTCAGGTCATGATCCTGGAGTCCCAGGATCGAGTCCCGCATCGGGCTCCCTGCTCGGCGGGGAGTCTGCTTCTCCCTCTGACCCTCCTCCCTCTCATGCTCTCTGTCTCTCATTCTCTCTCTCTCAAATAAATAAATAAAATCTTTAAAAATAAATAAATAAATAAATAAAATAAAGAGGGCACGTATTGAATGGAGCATTTGGTGTTATACGCAAACAATGAATCATGGAACACTACATCAAAAACTAATGATGATTAACATAACATAAGAAAATAAAATTTAAAAAAATAAAGTCATGTTAAGGCTCATTCTTCCTTTACTCATGAAGACTTCATATATACAGATTATCTTTAAACATCAAGAGAGAAAAATTGTTTAGACATGTGTGAAAATTTAAGGGTAACTAAAGAGCTCAATTTCATTTATCATCAGGGAAATACGAATCTAAACCACAATGTGATGCCCACCAGGATGACTAAAATGGAAAAGACAAAAGTTATCAAGAGATGACAAGGATATGAAGCAACCACATATGCTTCTCAGGTACATAAGTTGGTACAATCACTGTTGGAAACTGTCGGTATTTACTTAAACCCTTCGTACATGCCGTGACCAAGCAAGTCCCCTCCTAGAGATATACTTGACAGAAATACAAACATTCATTCCACAAAAGACTTGTACTAGAATGTTCATAGCAGTACTATTCGTGACATCCCCAAACTGCAAACAACCTAAATGTCAAGCATGTAAAATGGATATCTACATTGTGGCTATACATGCAATGGAATATATACTGCAACGAGAGTGGACAAACCACAACTGCACTCAGGAATATAGACAAATGGGCGCTTGGGTGGCTCAGTGGGTTAAGCATCTGCCTTCGGCTCAGGTCATGATCCCAGAGTCCTGGGACTGAGCCCCACATCAGGCTCCCTGCTCAGTGGGGAGCCTGCTTCTCCCCATGCCCCTCTGCCCACTTGTGCTTGCCCTCTCTCTCAAATAAATAAATAAAATCTTTAAAAAAAAAAAAAAGAAATATAGACAAACCACACAACTGTAATGTTGATGGAAAGAAGTTGGATATAAAAGAGTACATACTATATGATTCTATCCATATAAAGTACGAAAACAGGCAAAACTAATCCATTGTGTTAGAAATCAACATAGTGGTGGGGCGCCTGGGTGGCTCAGTTGGTTAAGCGACCGACTTCGGCTCAGGTCATGATCCTGGGGTCCTGGGATCGAGCCCTGCATCAAGCTCCCTGCTGGGCTGGAAGCCTGCTTCTCCCTCTCCCACTCCCCCTACTTGTGTTCCCCCTCATGCTGTCTCTCTCTCTCTCTCTGTCAATTAAATAAATAAATAAAATCTTAAAAAAAAAAAAAGAAATCAACATAGTGGTTATCCTTGGTGGTAAGCCACATGAGGGCAGATTCTGGAGTGTTGGAAAGGTTGTTTCTTATTTAGAGTGCTGAATATATGTGTGTTCAGCCTGTTAAAATTCATGGAGTTATACACTTAACATGTGTGTACCTTTACACACTTATGTTGTACCTCCATAAAAAAAAAAAATGCCTCCAAATTTAAAGGTACCTAACATAGAGTAGAAATAATATCTGTAATTTCTGTATCTTGAGAGGAATAACATAGATTAAGAAAAATTCAGTCAATCTAACAAAAAGTAGGAAAGGGATGGTGGCTGGCAGGAAATAAGCAGAAGATATAGAAAACATAAAATAAGATGGCAGGAAGCAGGTCCCAAATATCAGTAATTGAAATAAATATAAACAGGTTAAAGCTGCTTACTGAAAGGCAAAGATTTCACACCGATAATGATAGATGCTATCAAAAAAAACCCCAGAAATTCCAGCAACCCTCAGTTTGTTTCCTGAGACTCTGAAAAACAAACTGAGGGTTCTAGAGGGGAGGGGGGTGGGAGGATGGGTTAGCCTGGTGATGGGTATTAAAGATGGCACATTCTGCATGGAGCACTGGGTGTTATATGCAAACAATGAATCATGGAACACTACATCAAAAACTAATGATGTGATGTATGATGATTAACATAACATAATAATAAAAAAAACCCAGAAAATAACAAGCGTTGTAGAGAATGTGGAGACATTGGAACCCTTGTGCCCTGTTGGTTCGGTATGTAAAATGGTGCAGCTGCTGTGAAAAATAGTTTGGCAGTTCCTTGAAAAGTTAAATACAGAATTACCATATGACTCACAATTCCAGTTCTGGGTATATGCCCAAAAGCGTTGAAAGTGGGGTCTCCAAGAGATATTTGTATACCCATATTCATAGCAGCATTATTCAAAACAGCTAAAATATAGAAGCAACCGAGAAATGAAATGATAAGCAAAATGTGGTATATATACGCAATGGAATATTATTCAGCCGGAAACAGGAAGAAAATTCTGACACATGCTATGACACCAAATGACCTGGGGACTTTATGCTAAGTGGAATAAACCAGTCACAAAAAGACAAATACATAGGTACTTTATGAGGTTCCTAGAACATGAAAATTCATAAAGACAAAAAGTAGAGTGCTGGTTACCAGGAGCTGGGGGGAGGAGGGAATGGGTGGTGGTTGTTTAATGTGTATAGAGTTTCAATTTTGCAAGATGAAAAAGTTCTGGAGATTGGTTGGACAATAATGTGAATATACTTAATACTAGTGAACTGTACACTTAAAAATGTTAAGACAGTAAATCTTATGTGTATTTTACCATAATTTTTTAAAATCACAAACATTAAGTAATAAAACAAAAATCTAGCTCTAAGCTAATTGCAAGAGTAAGAGCTAAAACACAGAAAACTGAAAATAAATGAATATAAACAGATAAGCCAGATACGTACTCACAAAAATAAAGCAAATGTAGCAGTATTAATATCCAACAAAACAGAACCAAAAGCAGAAACAATTAAATAAAATAGATGACTATTTATTCCCCAAAGGTACGAGAAAATATAAGAATTGCAAAGCTTTAAAGTGTCTAAAAACATAGCTTCAAAAATACACGTAAATATATAAACACTGTTTATGGGTGGCCCGTAAACATACCTATTACAAAACTAATAGAACCAAAGAAACCCACTGGGAATCATAGTGGAAATCTTTAACGTAAGTCTCAGAATCAACAGGTCAAACAGAGAAAAAATAAGCTAAGGAGACAGAGAACAAGATTTGTAATTAAGAAATTTGAAATAAGGGCGCCTGGGTGGCTCAGTCGTTGAGCGTCTGCCTTCAGCTCAGGTCATGATCCCAGAGTCCTGGGATCGAGCCCCACATCGGGCTCCCTGCTCCGCGGGAAGCCTGCTTCTCCTTCCCACTCCCCCTGCTTGTGTTCCCTCTCGTGCTGTCTCTCTGTCAAATAAATAAAATCTTTAAAAAAAAAAAAGAAATTTGAAATGAATCTATAATTTTGTACAGGGAAATGTCACAAAAACTGACAGTTCATTAGATTACAAATTAATTTCTGTTTTTTTAAAAATCTCCATCTTTCTTTCAACAATATGGCAGAATAGAGATCCCAAAGCCTTCCAGGCACAAAATATCTTTAAAAACTGCTAGAAAAATAACAACAACAACTTTGAAATCAATGGCTTAGAAAAACCTGGTGAAGCCAAAATTCAAGAGTGCAGGCAAAATAAAAGCATTTTCAGATATTAAAACAAAGAATGCATCATCACTGCAGGAATTTCTAAAGAGTGTACTTCAGGGAAAAGGAAAATGATCCAAAGAAGAATATCATGATATAAGAAGGAATGAAGAGGGGCGCCTGGGTGGCTCAGATGGTTAAGCGTCTGCCTTCGGCTCAGGTCATGGTCGCAGGGTCCTGGGATCGAGTCCCGCATCAGGCTCCCTGCTAGGCGGGGAGCCTGCTTCTCCCTCTGCCTCTGCCTTTCTCTCTCTCTCTGACTTTCATGAATAAATAAATAAATAAACATTAAAAAAAAAAAAAGAAGGAATGAAGAGTGAAGAAAGTAGGTAAACAGGTAGATAAGTCTAATAAATATTGACCTGGAAAATCAGTATAATAGTAACATCAGCAATAATGTCTAATGCAAAGAGTTAAAGTAAAAACAGAGCTTAGAGGCAAATAGGAGGTGACTGGCATGAGAATATTAGATGTTCTTGCCTTGTTCAGGAGGATTGATTACATCAATGATGGAAGCCATCAAATTCAAAAGGCTAGAACTTACAGACATAAACTCAAATTAAGTAGCAAGAAAGATTAAGAACATAAGTGGATGACACAGAAAAATAAAATTAACAGGATTAATCAGTAAATCCAGAAACTGGTGCTTTGAAAAGATAATAAAATAAGCAAGCATGAAAAAAAAGGCACGCATACAAAAGTGTGAACAAGATAGACAACATACCATAGATGTAGAAGAGCTATTTTCTTACAACAGAAGACTATAAACAACATTATGCTAACACATATTAAATTTCAATAATGTTAATGATTTTCTGGGAAGATATAAAATATTAGATTGACTTTGAAGAAACAGAAAACCTGAGAAAAATCCATGATCATGGAAAGAATAGAAAAGATAGTTAAGTACTGATACCAACTTCTTAAAAAATATTATCACCAGCAGCCCAGGCAGCCTACAGTCAGATTCTGCCAAACTTCAGGGAACAGATAATTCTTCTGCTCCAGAGCATAGAACATGGTGGAAAGTTTCCCAATTGAATCACTGAAGACAGCCTAACCCTAATTACGAACTTAGACCCCAAAAAAGTGGGCGGGGGGGGGAATATACCAATCTCACTTATAAATACCAAAACTCTAATTAAATGTTAGCTCACTGAATCTTTCAAACAACCCAAAAGTGCATTTTAAACTATCCCAGGATTTTAGACACAGAAAATCTAGCCGCAGCGTCACCTATGTTATCAATTTTAAGAAGAAATCTACATGTTCATATCAATATATGCTATACAAAAACACTTGGGGGGAAAAAATCAATATCCACCCCTAACTTTTTAAACTCTTAGTAAGTAGGCATAAATGAAAACTTACTTAGTATGATAAAAATATATTTAGTGACGATCCCATGGGAGCATTCCCCTAAAACCAAGCCCAAAATAGTCAACACTGTAGAGAAGATGGTCAATGGAAAATAAGAGACATCTGCTGCTTCTTAACAGATGACGAGATTATTTACCTAGAACAGCCAAACGAATCAACTGAAAAACTATTAAAACTGATAGAGGTTAGTATGAAGGCTGAGCTTCAGATCTAGTCTTAGCTACCAAATTAACCGTGCTTGCTTTGAGAGTTACTCATGCAAAGCTATTTTCTGTAGAGTAAGAAATTAGGGTGGACAAACTTTTGCTCCTTCTCCCCTCTCCCATCTTAAACGTTGATATACCATCGAGCCTGAAACTGGATAACAAAAATCTTCTCAAACCAAAACTGGTCCTGAGGGGCTGAGTTGTGACTCTACTCAAAAACACTTTATCTCCTGCCCGCAGCTACCGCAGTTACTAATGGATAAGCATGTCAACCAGTCCAGCATCATTCTTCCGATAGAGGGCAAGGAAGAGCACCTTCAGAGGAATATTTTTTTCAAACCTTATACTGCTTATTATATAAACTTGCGTGCTAGCAATTGCAGCTCGCACAAAATAAAAATAAGCTATTCGGGGTCAAACTTGCTTTAAAAAAAAAAATAAGGACATAAAATTAATTGTATTTCAAAGATATTTGGGAAGGAGGTTGTTCCTGTTGCACTCCTGGCAGGCTCCGCATCACCGGCTACCCCTAAGCATCCAAACGGTCCCCCAGGACACCGCCAGCTGACCCGGGAGAGCGCGGCCAGAGCCTTCCCCGGTCACCCCAGGCCAACAAGGGGGCCGGAGCTCTGTGGACGCGGAGGACGGCCAAGGGTTACTCGGTCCCCGACACACACACACAGCAGCCTCAGGACAGCACCAGGGAGGGTGCGGGAGGCTCCGGGGGCCCCGGGGAGCCCCGGTCGGGCGTGCCCACGCAGCTGTCCCACCCCGGCGAGGGCTGGGGGCGCCTCTCAGGGCCGCAGTCCTCGGGAGTCACCTGGTCCTCCGTCCTGGGCTTCTGCGCCAACCCCCGGGGCCCGGAGGGGAGAGGGGCGGCCCCCTGCCGCTGCCACCTGCGGCGCGGGTCCCGCAGCTCCCGGGCTGGGTGGGCAGGACGGGGTAGGACATCCGTCCCGGGCTGGGGGCGGGACCCGCCGGGCGGAGGGGGACCGGGGCCACCGCGGCGACAACGGCAGCAGAGCGTCTTCCCTCTCAGACGGACCGTCCTGCGCCCCGGCTCCCGGACCCTCGGAACCCAGGGCTCGCCCTCTCGACCCGGGAAGACGACGCGGCTGAGGCGCAAAGGAGCCGGCGACCAGCGCCGCACCTACTCACCGGCCCCGCTAGCTCCAGCCGCGCCGTCGCCGCCGCCGCAGCCCGCAGCCGCCGCGGCTCCCCGCGCTCACGGATGCTCCGCCAAAGGTCCCTGGCATCCTACCCGCGCCTCCGGGAGCCGCCTCCAGGGGGCGGGCGCGAGCCGGCGCGGGGCATCCTGGGAGATGTAGTCCTGGGGCCTCTGCAGCTTCACCGTCTGCCGCTCTCCATCCAAAAACTGGTGGTGGTCCTTTCTTCCCCGGTCCTTCTTCTGTCTCTCTTGGGCTCACCTCCGCTTCTGACTGATAAATGCTGGAGCGCCCAGTCGAGCCCTAGGGCCTCCTCTCCTCACTCTAGATCAGTGGTGTGTAGAGTGTGGTAGCTGGACCACCAGCTTCAGCATCGATCATGTGGGAACTTGGTAGAAATGCAAATTCTCCATCACAAGGAGGTTATTCAGTTTTTACCGTATTAAAAACTGGGGTGGGACCCAGGAATCTGCATTTTGCAAACTCTTCAAGTGATTCTAATTGCTCTACACACCACCGCCCCTTGCCAAGGTAGTTAACATTACAACTACGGCATCACTTACCCACACGCATACACACATACCCACATGTCCCTAGGTACACTGCGGGATACCTAGGCAGTTTATGTCCCAGCCTCGACCTCTCCCCTGACTCCAGCCCTCATTGTCTCGGTGTCCACACAACATCTCCTCTAGGATGCCTCTGAGACACCTGAAATCCAACAGGGTCAAGGCCAAATTCAGGATCTTTACTTCCCTCCATCTGGTTCTCCTCCATTGTGCCTATGACCACAGGCTGAAAACTGTCCACTGCGTTTATAGACATGGAAGTCACTTAGAACTGTAGCGAGAGCTACAGGGGTGGAATGCCAAGAACCCTGAGTCATATTTGAAGGAGAGAGAATCAAATAATGGAGGCAGGAAGAATAGCCAACTCTTGCAAGATGTGGTGGGGAGGGGAAGGAGAGGTACCAGTGGTCGGGGATGGAAGTGTGACTGAGGATTTTTTTTTTTTTAAAGATATTTGAGTATTTATGAAAAGAATCTGGTTGAGAGAGAGCTTCCGACTCTACAGAAGAGGAAAAGGTATTTCCTACTGTATGATTCCTGAAAAGATTGTATATATGTGAGGAGGGAGGTAGAGTCCCAGGCATAAGTTAGAGGGATGAATCTAGACTAGTGGTTCTCATGCCCCCCACCCTGACCCAGGAAAATATGGTGATGTCTGGAGATATTTTTGGTTGTCATGATTAGGGGTGGTATGGGCATCTAGTGGGTAGAGGTCAGGAATGGTGTTAAACATTCTGCAATGCGCAGGGCAGCCCCCCACAACCAAGAATGTTCCAGCCTCAAATGGCAATAGTGTGGAAGTGTGTGAAATGCTGAATCATGGGATCTAAGTGGAGTAATAAGAGAAGTAGAGGAGGGAGATTGTTGAATGGTGGGGAAGAAGTAGTGGGTTCAACAGACTGGGAATTTTGATAGGGGCCAGAGATTTAGTTGTCTTATTGGAGTAATTAAAGAAGCAAGCTGGAGAGGAGCTTCTGGTAAGAGAATAGGGATGGTTGCTGATGAGCAGGTCAGGATGTGAGGATGGATGGCTAACATGGAGTGGAGGCAGGACCACCAAGTATCCTTATGTACTTTGTACAGCAAGCAGGGCGGCCCCAGCAGGAGCAGTGGGGTGAACAGAAGAGCTAAGGTCATGCACGTGGATGTGGAAATACCCATACACATGGCAGAACACCTTTTGCATCACTGCGAGTGATGTCTTCAGTGAATAAGAAAGTGGAGAGGTATCAGCAAGGGGAGAGGGTGGTAATATCACGTGACTGAAATCTTAAAGAAGCAGGACTTTGGACAAGAGTTCAGGGGAGCAGGGGCTTAGAGAACAACAGGCTCAGGGGTTCTCAGGAGTTCTCAGGGAGATCTGTGTTTCAGTGAAGACCGAGATGGAGACAGTGTTTGTAGATACAGCAGAATATGCAGGGTGTGGGGCAGAAGTTCCAGAAGATTCTAGGTCAGTATGGGAAGGGCTTAGGAGGTAGGTTCACAGAAAGATGAGGTAGCAGTGAGGGGGAGCAGGGCGTGGTGGGGCATAGAGGTGGGATAGCATCTTATATTTTGGAAGTTGACTGATGAAAACAGGGATGAAACATGAAGACTGAGCCTCAAGACCAGACAATCTGCCTCACTGCACAGGATGGGGGCTGAGGAGACATCCGCCCTTGCCCATTGCATTCTCCGAGAGACTTGTGACAAGTTTCCTAATATGGAAATAATAAGTCTTAGTTATAATAAGTTTCTAATACAAATTTTTTAAAGATTTATTTATTTATTTTAGAGAGAGAGAGAGGTGAGCTGGGGGAGGGGCAGAGGGAGTCCAACGCTGGGCTCGATCTCACGACCCTGAGATCACGACCTAAGCTGAGACCAAGAGTCAGACGTTTAACCAGCTGAGCCACCCAGGCACCCCCCGATAAAATTTTTAATTTATTTCTGGAATAAGCTTACATGTCCTGCTTTTTTTTTTTTTAGTACGTGGCTGATTCTGTTTGCTTATACTTTACTTAGGATTTCTACATTGATATCCAAAAGCAAGCATGAGCTATCATTTTCTTCTTGAATGTCTAATGATGTTGGTTTTCAGAATCAATGTTACGCTCACATCATAAAAAACATTTCGAAGCTTTTGTTCTTTTTTTTTTTTTTTTACTCTGGAACAATTTAAGTAGCTTTAAAATGTTCTGTTCTTTGAGGTTTGATCATTGCCTGGTTGAACATTTCTGGGCCTGATGCTTTCACTGGGGAGAGTACACCTTTGACAATCTTCTTTATTCCTTCTGCGGTAATTTCACAATTTAGATTTTTAAGACTCTTTTAGAGTCTATTTTGGAAAATCATATTTCATCCATGTTTTCAAGTGTATTTGCATCAAGTGGACCAAAGCAGTCTTTTGCAAACCTGTTCATTTCCCCCTAATTTCTTGTTTTGCATATGTTTACTTTCTTGATTATGTTACCATTTAAAATTGTATTTTTCATTTCAGCTCATAGATATATTTTTTAGTTCTACTATTTATGTTTTTGTTTCCTAATTTATTCATTTCTGCTTTTATCTTTATTAATTTCTTTTTCTCTGCTTTCTTTATGGGTATTTTTGTCACTCTCCAACTTCTTGAGTTGGATGTTTAATTTTTCAATTTTTACTTGTAAATGTAAGTATTTAAGGGTAAGAGGCCTTTAGAAAAAAATAGGTATTACTTTAGCTATATCCCCAAATTTCTGATGTATCATATCTCTGTTATTGTTATTTTGTGGAGATTCTAAAATTTTGGTGTTTGACTTGCCTTTGATACAGAGTTTTTAAATTTCAGGAGAGAGTGGTAGAGTTTTAAAACTTGCAGGGATTAGAGTCTTTTGTTTCTGATTGGGTCATTAATGTTCAGTTTTATCTCATTGTGATCAGAGATGGGAGGTCAATGTTGTCTGTACTACTTTGTATCTTTGAAATACTTGAGTTTTCTATTTGGTCTAAACGAGGGTCGATTTTGGTGAATGTTTTAAGGGCCGTGGAGAGGAATGCATATTCCCTGTTTTTGGCATAGAGATTTTGATACATAGCAATGAGATATAACTTATTATGTTGTGTAGGCTTCCGTATCCTCACATGTAGTTTGATCTGATATAATCGGAGAGAAGTAAAATTAAAACCTTAACTACTATTGTGTTTTTATTTCTCTTTATTTCTCTGGAGTCCTTCTTTATAAATGATGACACTATGTTATCTGTGCACAAATAGCTTTATAATCTTGTGAATTGTCCCTTTTAATTATAAAAGGACGTTTGTCTCACTTGATGTTTTTGACCTTTGCCCTGAATGTAACCTTGTCTGATATTATGACAAATCTGCTAAATTTTGTTTACATTAGCCCAATACAGCTTTGCCCTTCTGTTTTTATGTTTTCTGAAGCCTTTGTTTTAGGCAAATCCCTTGACTAGAACAGCAAGGGCAACCCTCTAGGGTCCCCTCCTTCTTCGGGAGCTTTGTACTACCGCTCAATAAACTTTGCTTTGCTGCCCACAAAGAAGAAAGAAAGAAGGAAAGGAGAATAGAACACCAAGTTTTGTTTTCTGATTTAATCTGAAAGTCTTTTTTCTTGGAATAGATGGGTTTAGCCCTATTCACGTGATGGTTATGTTATTTTATGCTGTGTTTTCCTAGCCTTTCAAGTTCTTCTTTACCCTTTTATTATGTGCTTTTGTGTTTGCTTTGCTGTTTTAGGTGTGTTTTTCCTGCTCTTGTGGAAGGTTTAAGTTGTATATGAGGTGTTGCCTTTATAACCATGACAGTAAATAATACCTTCAGTCCTCTACTCCTTCAGACTGTTTCTGTTACTCCCTCCTGAACAACGACAACGCAGTACGTCTCCTTTTTCTTTATTCCTTCTCCTCCACACCCAATGTCAAACGATTTTATCTTTCTTTAGTGTTCACTTTTTTCTTAAAATTAAATAGGTTTACACATACTTCTACTACCTGATTTTTAAAATCAGCTTTAAATAAGATATTTTGGGGTGCCTGGGTGGCTCAGTCAGTTAAGCATCCGCCTTTGGCTCAGATCATGATCCCAAGGGTCCTGGGATTGAGCCCTGCATTGGACTCCCTGCTCAGCGGGGAGGCTGCTTCTCCCTCTGCCCCTCTCCCCGCTCATGCTCACACACATGCGTGTACCCTTTCTCTCTCTCTCAAATAAATAAATAAAATCTTAAAAAAAATAATAACATTGGCTGGTACACTGGGGTTTCCACATATTGAAACCTCAAACTAATGGGTTAACCCACTAACCCAGGTGATGGCTAATGTAGTGCATTCCTTGTGGTGATCCACTCATTCATTTGTTCAACCAACTCTGCTCCAGGGACTGAGAATACAACAATGTTAAAAGTATCATCAGTGTTCTTCTAGTTTATTTGGGGGAAAATCTGTACTTCAGATTTTCCAGTCTGTACTACCTGGGGCCTTACTGAAATCAGTCCAGTAGTCAAAACCTGGAACCGACAATCACAGCAGTAAGCACCTTGGCATATTAGCTCATGCTAAGGTAAACCCCTTAAAGAGCTGTAAGAAGCTCTGGATCTGGGTTCCATGCTCTGTATAAAAAAATGTGGCAAGAAAATTCAGACCAGAGGGAATATGTTTATATCAAGGGTTTTGCTGCCATCTAGAGGACTTGTCTAGTACTGAACTGTGTGCGCCAAAATTCAGAGCCCCAACTGGACTGCTTTTAACTGAATAAAATTAAGATAAAGACATAAAAAAAAAAATCCTTTATCGAAGACCTATTTGGAATTTTGAACAAGAACTGTAATTTTTTTAATATTTATTTATTTATTTTAGAAAGAGAGCACTTGTGCATGGGGTGTGGGGGAGCAGAGGGAGAGGGAGAAGGAGAGAAGCAGACACCCAGCTGAGCACAGAGCCCATTCATGGGGGAAGAGGGGGAGTCCCCACAACCACGAGATCATGACATGAGCCGAAACCAAGAGTCAGACACCCAAACAACTGGGCCACACAGGTGCCCCAAACAAGAACTTTTAGATATTTTATGGCAGGAATTAATAACACTTTGGGTCATGGACTCATTTGAAGATGTGATCAAACAGTGGACACTCTCTTGGAGAAATGCACCAATCCAATACATTTCCAGGGATCCTGAGACTGCTGAAGATCATACACAAATTTAGAACCCAGTTAAGAACCTCTGTTTTATATGGGAATTAACAAAAAACCTCAGAATTCAAATTCAATTCAATTTCAAATATAAATACAATTCAAAGACAGGCTCAAAAATGCATCTATTTACAACTTAGCCCTGGACTGCTTGTTTTACTTCCCAGTGAGATGTTGGCCCACAGAGAGACACTCAGAGTGTGAGAAAGTAGAGGGAAATTCAGAGCAGAGCGTCAGGTGGGCCAAGTCAAATTTTCCTCGATCTCTGGTACAACTCTGAAGGACCCCTCCGCTTGTTCCAGAGCAGTGGGTAATGGCGGGCTGTGGGCAGATCCTGTTAGAACACTGGCTGTATCATTTACTAGGAGTGTAACTTTGGATCTCAGCCTCAGTTTCCCCAGATACAAAATGGGTATAATGGTATTGACCTCAAAGGGCTGGGGTGAGGTTTAAATGAAATCATGCCTAGAAAGGATACTTGCAGTGTGTGATATAGAATAAATGTTTAATGAATGTTAACGGTTCATATCTATAGATAGGTCTCCTGGTCAGGCCTTGGTAGGACATTACACAAAGCTCTTGCCTTTGCAGTGCACCTTTAACATTTGTGTAAGAGAAGAGTTCCAGCTAAAGATGACCAACTGAAGCAGGGCTCCAGAATCTCCCTTATCTGAAATATAATAAAAGTAACAAAATATAGGGAGAAAACAGTCAAAAATTCACAGGGGCAACCAAGCAAAGGGGATATAATATTAAGCAATAAATTTCGAAGAGTGGCAGCCAGGGAAGAAACCAGAAATTGTGGTTCTGCATCAGGCAAGATTCCCAACTCCAACCCAACCCCCAGTGAGGCTGGAGGATGAACTGCCTAAGGAAGTATGTGGGCAGAGGTGGTGGTCATTACACCCGTTCACAAACATACTGTTTCTTCTTTTTCCTGGATCATGGTAGGATGACAGTTCCCTGCTTATTTAAAATGTACTTTTGGAGTTTCCTTTAGAGTTAGGCATAGCCATATGATTTGCTTTGGTAAATGTAATGTGAGCAGAGGCTCTGAGACCGAGCACACACTTTAGCATGCCCCCTTTGCCCTGATACCATAACAGTGAAAGAATACATGGTGATGAAATCACTGTCATTTGTGTCCCTGAGCACCACAGTAAAGCAGAGGCCCCCTTGCACCTGTGTGAGACATGTAAGATGAGTGGAGAATAAACTTTGTTGTTTCAGCTCCTGGATATTAAAGTTGTTTGTTACTGCAGCATAACCTAGCCTATACTGACTGATACAGCCGGTCTAGGGAAAGTACAGAATCAGCTCTTATGAGTAAGAGAGGACTTGAATAGGGCTCCTGGGTGGCTCAGTCGGCTAAATGTCTGCCTTCAGCTCAGGTCATGATCTCAGTGTCCTGGGATCAAGTCCCGCACTGGGCTCCCTACTCAGCAGGGAGTCTTCTTCTCCCTTTGCCCCTCCCCCCTGTTCATTCTCTCTCTCTCACACACAAAAATAAATAAAATCTTTAAAAAAGAAGGGACTTGAATAGACATTTCTCCAAAGATATACAAATGGCCAATTAGCACCTGAAAAAGTGCTCAGCAACACTAGCCATGAGAAAACGAGCAAATCAAAACCACAGTAAGAAACCACTTCTCAGGGCACCTGGATGGCTCAGTCAGTTAAATGTCTGCCTTTGGCTCAGGTCATGATCCCAGGGTCCTGGGCTCGAGTCCCGCATTGGGCTCCCTGCTCAGCGGGGAGTCTGCTTCTCCCTCTCCCTCTGCCTGCTGCTCTGCCTGCTTATTCTCTCTCTCTCTGTCTGTCAAATAAATAAATAAAATCTTAAAAAAAAAAAAAAAGAAAAGAAACCACTTCTCATAGCCATTAGGATGGCTACTGTTTTAAGAAAAAATAAAATAAGACCAAAGCCAGAAAATGACAAGTGTTGATAAGAAATTGGAACCCTTATGCATTGCTGGTGGGAATGAAAATTGCTGGAGCCGCTGTGGAAAATAGTTTGGCATTTCCTTAAAAATTTTAACATAGGAATTACCATATGATTCAGCAACTCCACTCATGGGTGTATATATTCCAAAAAATTCAAAGTAAAGACTTAACCACTGTTATATACCAATGTTCATAGCAGTGTTATTACCAACGGCCAAAAGGGAGAAACAATCCAAATGTCCATCAACAGATGAATGGATGAACAAAACGTGGATTTTATTATTATCGTTATTATTATTATTATTATTATTTTATTCAGCCTTAAAAAGGAATAAAATTCTGGCATGCTACAACATGAATGAATTACTAAGTGAAATAAGCCAGTCAAAAAAGGGCAAATATTGTGTAATTTCATTCATATGAAATACCTAAAATAGTCAAATTCAGAGAGACAGAAAATGGAATGGTGGCTGCCAAGGGTGAGAGGGAGGGGGAGTGGGGAGTTAGAGTTGAATGGATATAGAGTGTCAGTTTGGGAAGAAGAGAAAGTTCTAGAGATGGATGGCGGTATTGGTTGCTCAATAGCGTGAACATATTAAATGCCACTGAATTGTACACTGAAAATGGTTAAGATGGCAAATATTATGTTATGCATATTTTACCACACACAAAAAAGAGTAATAGCCTTAGCCTCCATGGACTGTACTATTTCCACAGATTGAAGAGAAGCCACCAGAGTTCAACACTGCGTCTCCATGTTGAGTTGGAAGAAGTAACCCATCGCTGCAAAAGTGGGGTCCTCTCCATTGTGATGAACTACGCAGTGGTCCTGAACCACCAGAGACAGAAACTTTTGAGGGGGGATGTTGGAGGAGCCCACTCCCAGACTTGAGATTTCAAAGGAAACCCAAGGAATAGAAAGACCTTCGGAAGTCAGTTAACTTGGGCTTCTCGTGTCAGTTTTGTTCAGTGTTAAAGTGGGGTTAACATAATTATCAAGCAGGTTCAGGGGTCCAAACTCAATGACATTTCATCACGTGATTGACTTGGCTTCTTACGTGGCACAGAGAGCAGAACATAAGACAAGAGTAGTCTTTTTTTTTTTAATATTTTATTTATTTATTTGATAGAGAGAGACACAGCGAGAGAGGGAACACAAGCAGGGGGAGTGGGAGAGGGAGAAGCAGGGTTCCTGCCGAGCAGGGAGCCTGATGCGGGGCTCAATCCCAGGACCCCGGGATCATGACCTGAGCCAAAGGCAAACATTTAACGACTGAGCTACCCAGGCGCCCCGACAAAAGTAGTCTTTTTGCAAATTACTCAACTTTGCTCTTGTGATGTGAAAGCAGCCATAGCGAATATGCAAATAATGAGCATAGTTGTGTCCCAATAAAACTTTATTTACAAAAATACGTGATGGATGGATTGTATTTGGCCCAAGATCCCTAGTTTGCCAACTCCGCCTTTGGAATCACCCAGATCTGAGTTTGAATTCTGGCTCTGCTGCAGATTATCTATAGAGTGCTGGCAAGGCTTTCCTGAGCCCTAACTGCCCCATCTGTAAAATTAGAATGATGATCCCTGTCCCTCAAAGGTTCTAAAAGGTTGTGAGATAATGCCTAAAGGATGTCTTGCCCATAATAGCTATTCAATAATAGGTAGATGTATTACTGCAAGTATGACAATTTAGAAGCGATTAAGTCTGCAAGGGCTGGCTCAGTCAGGGAGGACTTCCTGCAGGAGGTGGATCTGGAGCTGAGTCCTGAAGAAAAGGTAGGAGATGGATAGAAGAGCCGGAAAGGGACCCTAGGATTATTATTAGTGCACCTGGTGGCCCAGTCACATTTACCTACCCTCTTCCTCTGACTCTATGAACACAGAGCCTCAGGTCTTCGGCTTCTCTGCTACAGTGCCCTTCTCAAGGGCAACAACAGGGTCTAATCTTCTAGGCACCTGCCCCAGGGCCTAGAACAGGGGCTAGACCTTCAACATAAACAACAAAATCATTGGAACAACAGCAGCAATACTGAGTGACTTCTATAGGCCTGACTCTGTTCTACAGACTTCAACTATATTATTTTTAAACGTACAACCACCCTATGAGATAGGTGATATTTTCATTTTACAGATGCCCCTCATCGAGGGTAAATAGTTTACCCAAGGACAAAGACAAAGGACAAAGACTGGGTCGGGATAGGTATCCAGATCACTAAACCTACATTCTTCCTTGTACGAGACACCATCTTTTAAGAGCAGACATGTAACAGGAACTCAGAAAATGTTTAAGGAATGGTGACTGGATTCCGTCTTCCCTGCCGGTCCAAAGGTTGTCACTATAAGGAGATGGACTCACCTGGGGCGCCGGGGTGGCACAGTCAGTTGAGCATCTGACTCTTGGTTTGTGCTCAGGTTGTGATCTCAGGGTTGTGATCTCGGGGTTGTGATCTCGGGGTCGTGAGATCAAGCCCCACCTAGGGCTCCACGCTCAGGGCGGAGTCTGCTTGGGACTCTCTCTCCCTCTCCTCCTGCCCCTCCCCCCCAAAATAAATAAATACATCTAAAAAAGAGAGAGAGAAAGAGATGGACTCACCTTGCTCTGCAGTTGCCAGTGAGGAAAGACCAGACAAGAAATCCCTTTTGATCCCTTTATACACAGAGACCCCACCCCCACCCCAAATAAGACCTTTCTCTTTCTAGAATGTGGGCTTCACCATCTCTCTTCTCATCTTGCCGCAAGAGTAGTACAGCTCTGGTCTTTCCAGCCCCCCTTGTGGAAGCCTTCAATTAGCCAGCTGGTCTGGTTCCAGCGGCCTGTGAAAAGTAAGGTTGCACAAGTCTGGGGTGCTAGTTATTGTCATATCTGCCTGTCTCCATAGTTGACTATTGCCTGATGCAGGGAGGGCAAGGCTCCGTTTCTCTGAACTTTCAGCTGTTACCAAAAAGAAGTCTTACAAACATTTGTACCAAAAAGCAATTATAGGCTTGGATAGACTCCTGGATAGAAAGTTCATCCTTGAGCATCTTGGTTTGACAAACCCCACTTTAGGTGGGGTCTATCCTCTGCCTTGTGGCTCTCCTGTGGCTTTACTTGACTTGAAAACGAAAGCTCTTTGGAGGTGTCCTGCACTTCTGCATGCAGACCCATGTCTCACACTTGGTTTTTGACTCTCCTCAGTCAGGACCAAGAGAGAGAGTTTAAGTCAGAAAATCTGGAGCCGAAAACCTCTCAGTCACTTCCACATGAAATGTGGTTATCATTTTCAAATGAAATGAACCATTAAATTTACCAAACCCAACCATTATGCAGCATGGTATAAAGAAAAGGGGCTTTACAGGCACACAGAACCATGTTCCAATCCTCGGCTCTGCCTTTTATTAGCTTAAAGATTTTAGGCAATTCATTTTATCTCTCCAATGGCTCATCTCCTCATTTGCAAAATGAGGCAAATAATAATACCCAACATCCCAGGCTGTTGTGAGACTTAAATGCTACGTTCCTTAAGCAAATGAAAAGTCCCTTGGACAATATCTGGCATACAGCATACACTCAACACATGTGAGTCCTTTATCTCTATCTTTTTATCTAGATATTGAGCATGTAGGAATAGATGCTCATAATAGAATATGGGAAGACATCATCTAAATTTATTCCATGATTGTGGGCAGATAGGCGATCGAAGGAGGGGGCAAGAGGAATGATCATAAAGGTTCAGGTTCACTAGTTTCCTTTTGGGGGGATGGGGGAGATCAAGCAATTTTAAGTTAAAGATCAGTCTCTACATTCTCTTCTTTAGAATCGTGCAGGCTGGTGTTACCTCAGAGCCTATATTAGACTTTTTCATCTGCAAAATGAGAGCCTCTATGGGGATTAAGTTTTCCAGAAAGTATGTCTCTGAAATTATCACCATGGTGGTAATGATTGTTGTTCTTACACGGTGAGAGACTTCAGTTTTCTGATCCACAGAGCGTGAGGACTTGAGGGAGGCCATTGCCAAGATCCCTTTTAGCTTTGACCATTCCTGATAGTAGGGTGCTCTGTGAAATACATTTGAGACATCCTGGATAAAGGACCACACAGGACTTGTGGTGGCTTAACTGACTTGGGAGGCTCAGCCACTCCTGACGCATTGGACATGACTCAACTGTCCTTGTACACACAAAACAATGGCAACCAAAACCAAAACCCAAATGGGTTATTCTAGCAATCCATTTATCTAGTTTCTTTACAGCCCTCAGTCCCAGCAGCACATTAAGGATATGGGCAGTCAAACCTTTGGCCCTACAGATACCTAGAATCCACGCAATTTGGTGACTTGTACAAACACATTCCCTTGGCTTCACTCCTGGCCACTCTGGACTTTCAGGTCTGGAGTTGGGGTGGAACATGTGTGGTGACCCACTAATTCCCATCCCTCTCTTGGGCTACTCTAGACCCTCTTGGTCTCCTGTGGCTCTGGTTCCAGCTCTGCAGGGGCTCTGGACAAATTCATACCGGGTACCTCACTTCCTGTCCCA
Organism: Leptonychotes weddellii; assembly: GCF_054177405.1. Classification (NCBI taxonomy): domain Eukaryota; kingdom Metazoa; phylum Chordata; class Mammalia; order Carnivora; family Phocidae; genus Leptonychotes; species Leptonychotes weddellii. The sequence goes on along the minus strand of NC_138383.1, from coordinate 42,925,483 downwards.
ACTGTTCCTCTCCCCTGTTCTGGTGCTTCCATATTGACAACACCCTGTGGTTTGTATGCACAGCCTGAGGTGCAGGAGAGTTAATGCCCTGTGGGGTGAATTGTTGATCAATGGGAGATAAGAGCTGGTGGGTGCATTTATACAGGTTATTGGGGGCATGACCCTACAGACCGGCAAGCCTTCCCACTTGGTGGCAGCCCACTCAATAACACCATCTCATGTTGGCTCCACTCTGTCCTGCTTCCCTCCCCTTGTTCTTTGCTCCTGCTCCCTGGGAATGTGCTCCTGGACATAGCCCTGCCATGAGCCCTCTGCTACCCGCTCTGCTTTCTGGGGAACCCAGGCTAAGCCTAACTGGGTGATTGAGATTTGGGAGTTAGATTATTCACCAGTATGATAGACATAAAAACATGATGAATTGTGGTGGATGGAGATGCAAATAGCCCCGTGCAAACAGAGGGGAACCCCATGTGTCACAATTACTCAGGCTTTCAGCTATGAGTCATTGAAATGAAGTTTGGTGGTAGGTCTGGCTTCTGGCTGAAAACGAAACAGCAGGTTCAGGGTAGCCAATCGCCAATTCCAGCCACACTGTGAAAAGCCACAGGGCCCCTCTGGCAGCTTTCAGGAAGCACCCGTAGAACAGACTTCGCTGAAGAGCGGCCTAGGATCTAACTGCAAAAATGGCAGAGTTGATGGAAAGAGGGTTGCTGGAGGGGAGGGGGGTGGAGGGCACGGGGTGGCTAGGTGATGGACATTGGGGAGGGTATGTGTTGTGGTGAGCACTGGGTGTTGTGTAAGACTGATGAATCACAGACCTGTACCCCAGAAACAAAATAATGTATCATATGTTAATTAAAAACAAACAAACAAAAAATGGCAGAGTTGAAAAAGAGAATGCATCGTCTTGACAGGTGTCCTAGTCAAGGTCAGCACGACAGAGAAGAGTGGAATCTGAGCTGTGAAATGGGGACGTTGGAGTAGATAAGCCTGAGAAGCTTGACCCGGGAGACTTCTTGAGCCCCCTTCTCCCCAGAGGACACTGTACCATGACTTTTGCTGAAGCAGAAACCTTGCAGAATGTTCTTTCTCTACTGAAGATCCACCCTTCCACTCTTGACTATTTTAAAGCAAATAACCAAAGTCAGGTGCCTGCATGTCCTGGACAAGAAAATCAGTCGATGCGGGCGCCTGGGTGGCTCAGTTGGTTGAGCGACTGCCTTCGGCTCAGGTCATGATCCTGGAGTCCCAGGATCGAGTCCCGCATCGGGCTCCCTGCTCGGCGGGGAGTCTGCTTCTCCCTCTGACCCTCCTCCCTCTCATGCTCTCTGTCTCTCATTCTCTCTCTCTCTCAAATAAATAAATAAAATCTTTAAAAAAAAAAGAAAATCAGTCGATGCTCTAGGAGAAAATAGCATACATATCGTAGGACTCGTGGGCCCTGGCTACTGTGATGGGAAGAACCTGGGTGGGGGGTGGGCGTGAGAGAGTGGATTTTGAAACTGTTGGCTTGGGGGAGGGGTGAAAGATAAGCCTGGGTAAAGCGGACTTTTCCCCACTTGGGGGCCTTCATCCACAAATCAAGACGCAACGCTATGGCCACAATACCCACAGCTGGTCCTAATTAACTACTGAGCTGGAACTTAGCCTAGAGAAATGAAGAGGATATTAGCAGAACTTCCTGGACACAGTATCAAGGAAAGGTCAGAAGGATAAGTATGGACGTTGGAACTGATTTACTGTGTAAGACCCGAGAACCGGTCAGAGGAGACACTGCCTTTATTAAGGCCACCAGCATCTCTGAAACACTCAGTGGTGGCAGACCTCTGTCAGCCTGGTGTGGACAGTGAGGGAGGTGCTACTATCAATGGGAATGACAGGATTGCAGAATGGCAGAGGCCAGTATCTGCATTTAAACATCAAAGGAAGGTGAGTGTAATTATTGTGTTGGGAAGCAAGCCTGAACCAGCCATCAAGGTTCCTTGACCCACAGGGATCTATTTGGAGAGATGGCTAATGGATCATAGTGTTACTAGTGGGGAAAAGATGGGGACAACTGAGCAGGGCATGCTTATTTATATAATTAAAAAAGAAATCAAGAGCTCATGAGTAGAAGGCTAATGTCAGCTGTCATCATGGAAACCACATTCCTTCTCAAGTTCCCAAGGGAAAGTCAGTTCACAAGCCCAGAGTTCATTGTTTGAAAGGGAAGTCGAGTCCCCTTAAGGAAGGACCTTGCAACACCACCCTAAGTCTATATAGTGAATTTTTCCCCAATCTTTCCCCCGGATAGACTTGAGATCATATTCCAGGGTAACTATGCACTAGGATAAAAGAAAGACCCCGAATTTCCAAGGACTGTGACAAGGGATCTCAGATAAGACTGACCGAAACCAGAGGACATCACATCCTCCTCTGCCTAGAATGAAGGCTTATGCAGGTCAAACGATAATCAAGTCCAGGCTCAAATCTAGCTGATGATGGGCCCTGTGATTATTTCCTCAGCCACAAAGTGGGGATTGTGATAATGCAGCAGCTACTGTAGATACCTGGCCCACACCACTCACTACTTCTGTGCACCGTAACCAGATATCTTCCTACAGCAAACATCAGTGAGTCTTTGCCTATGGTCTTTCTTTAGCAGCTAGCCTATGCATGGAGAAGGTTGGGTTTGCCAGAGAGATAATTCCAGGTCAGAGAGATTGGAATGTCAGAATGTATTATGTCATGCCAGAGGATCTCTCAGCTGACTATGTTTCCTAAGAGGTCCCAGGAGTCACCCCTCTGTAAAACAAAGAACGAATTAGTGAGAAGGCCACTGGGTTATTGAGAACTTGAATGGTGGCCCAGGATTTATGGTAGGAGAGGCTGTTATGGAATTGGGCTCCCTAGTGTTAATGGTGATAACAGGATTCCAGAATCGCAGAGCCCACGTGACAGCCCTAAATTGTCAGAGATATAATTACCACATTGGTGGGAAAAGTACCAAGAGTGCCTGGATCCACAGAGATATGTGGGAATGGCTAATGATGATTATGTTCTTGGAGCGAGCAGATGGGCAGTGTTATGGACTGAATGCTTATGTCTGCCCTAAATTCATATGTTGGAATCCCAACCCCCCAGTATGATGTTATTATGAAGTAGGGCTTTTGGGAGGTGATTCAGTCATCAGAGAGCCCGCATCAGTGGGACTAATGCCCTTATAAAAGAGACCCCAGAGAATTCTCTTGCCCCTTCTGCCTTGTGTAGACACAGAGAGAATGTGACCATCTATGAACCAGGAATTAGACCCTAAGCAGACACAGATTCTGCCAGCGCCCCTGATCTTGCACTCTCCAGTCTCCAGAACTGTGAGAGATAAAAGTTTTTTGTTCAAGGCATCAAGACTGTGGTATTTTTGTTAGAGCAGCCTGAAAGGACTAAGACAGGCAGCAAACAGGGTATTATTTGACTCACAAAATCAAAAGATCAAGCCCAGGTATCAGAAGGCTGATGTCACTACCATGATAGAAAAGTCATGAGCTTTCATCAGTTTCCAAACCTGAAAGAGTTCTAAGATCTGAGCCTAGCAATTGAAAAGGAGGCCAAATCTTGAGAAACCCTGAAATACCACAACAAATACATATAGTGGCTATTCTCCCAATCCTTTCTTCAAATAGGGCCTTTAGTCATTTATGGAGGCATAATCAATATGGCTTTCCCTAGAATTTGGCAGAACCTTCACATTGGCCCCCTGACCTATTGAGTGAGCGTCATTAAATTTTTTTAAAAAGGAGAAAGAAAGGCCAACTAGAAGCTTCTGAAACTACTCCCAACCCCTGGCCAAGAAAATAAATCAAGCCATAGTACATCCTGGGTGGAATGACAGATCACTGCCTCCCTCAGAGATTTAAAGAATGAGCAGTGGTTCCCATTGTACTTTCCATTTCATTCATGGGCATATGGCCCTGCAAAACCCAGATGGATCATGTTGGATGATGGTGGACTACTATAAATTTAACTAAGATGTAGCCCTAATTATAGTTGCCCTTCCAGATTAACACAGCCTCTGACAACTGGTATGTGGCTATAGATTTAGCAAACGCATTGTTTTCGAATTCCATTAAGAAGGAGGCTCAAAAGCAGTTTGCATTCATCCGGGATGGAGAACAGCACCAACTCAGTCTTGTCCAGTCCTTGTTAATTCTATTGCTGTCAGTGGATTAACCACAGTTCCCCAGTAATACAGAACTCAGAGAGACAGAGAGAGATTTTTTTTTTTTAAAGATTTTATTTATTTGACAGAGAGAGACACAGCGAGAGAAGGAACACAAGCAGGGGGAGTGGGAGAGGGAGAAGCAGGCTTCCCGCCGAGCAGAGAGCCCGATGCGGGGCTCGATTCCAGGACCCTGGGATCATGACCTGAGCCGAAGGCAGACGCTTAATGGCTGAGCCACCCAGGCGCCCCAAGAGAGATTTTTTTATAAAGGGTTGGCTCATGTGATTTAGGAGGCTGAGAAGTTCCATAATATGCCATCGGCAAGCTAGAGACCCAGGAAAGCCAAGGTGTGATTCAGTCTGAGTCCAAAGGCTTGAGAACCAGAACTGATAGTACAAATCCCTGTCTGAGAGGAGACCATGAGATGAGATGTCCAAGCTTGAGCTGTGAGGCAGCAAAAAGGGGGTAAAAATTCCTCCTTCCCCCAACTTTTGTTCTGTTCACGCCCTCAACAACTGTATGATGCCCACCCGCACTGGAGCAGGCAATCTACTTTGCTGAGTCTACCAATTCAAACACTAACTCATCCAGAAACACTCTCATAGACACACCCAGAAAGAACGCTTACTATGGGCACCTTGTGGCCAGTCAAGTTGACCCATAAAACTAACCATCACACTGAGTATCAAAATAGTTGAAGCAATGCTATCCAACAGAACTATAATGTAAGTCACGTGTAATTTTAGTAACCACACTGAAAAAAGTCAAAAAGCAACAAGTGAAATTAATAATGTATGTATTGACTTACCAAACATATCTAAAATATTACCAATTACAATATGTAATTGATATAACAATATTAATGAGATACTTTACATTATTTTTTCATACCAAATCTTCAAAACCTAGTGTATTTTTTATGGTTATAGCATATCTTAATTAGCCACATTTCAAGTGCTGAATAGCTACATGGAGCTAGTGGGCTACCATATTGGACACTGCAGGTCTAAAGAACCCTGCATTGTCTGGACATTCTGCAGAACATCACTCTAGGACACTATATTGATGACATCATGCTAACTAGACCCAGTGAACAAGAAATGGCAGGTATTCTAGATGCCCTGGTAAGACACATACATGCCAGAAGGTGGGATATAAGCCCTACAAAGATTCAGGGGCCTGCCACCCTGGTGAAATTTTTAAAACTGTTAGATATTTATGTAGAAAATAATTTAACTTGCCCAAAGAGAGGTCTGGCCTCAGCTCTTGGCTAGTAGGCAGTCATCTCTAGACTGTTGTAATGTCGTATCTGATAGAAGTGTTTTGTTATAACTTGGGCCAGCCATATTGTAACAGTATGATTTGGGGTGGGGCCTTTGTATCACGTGGTGACCTCTGGAGGTGCTGCAGACTGAGATCAGTTGCAAAGGCAATCAACCACGCTTGTGTGATGGAGTCCCAATAGAGAATTTGAACTCTACCCTTGGGTAAGCTTCCTGGTTGGAAATATTCCATCGTATTGTCATATATCAATGCCAGGAGAATAATACTCTCCTGACTCCATGGGGAGAGGACAATTGGAAGCTCTGTGTTTTGTACTTGCCTGGCTTCTGCCCTATGCATTCCTTCCCTTGGCTGACTCTAACCTGTATCTTTTAGCAGTTAGAAATTATAGCTATGAAGGTAACAGCTATCAGTGAACCTAGGTTCCCAACTGGCTGAGCCACAAAGGCGCCCTGAACCCCCAGCTATTTTTAATAATATTTGTTGGGCACCTGGGTGGCTCAGTAGGTTAAGTGTCTGCCTTTGGCTCAGGTCATGATCCCAGGGTCCTGGAATCGAGTCCCGCATCAGGCTCATTGCTTAACACGGAGTCTGCTTCTCCCTCTCCCTCTGCCCCTCCCCTGCCCACTCACGCACACACTCTCTCTCTAATAAATAAATAAAATCTTTTAAAAAATAATATTTTTTTTGTTTTTTTATTTCCTGAATTTTCATTATAATAGTCTAGGTGTGTATTTCCTTTTGTTTGGAGTTCATAGTGATTTTTTTTTTTTTTTAGAGAGAGTGTGCTAGCGGGGGTGAGGGGGTGGAGAAGCAGAGGGAGCGAGAGAATCTTAAGCAGGCTCTATGCCCAGTGTGAAGCCCAACGAGGGCCTCGATCTCACGACCCTGAGATCATAACCTGAGCTGAAATCAAGAGTAGGACACTTAACTGACTGAGCCACCCAGGAGCCCCTCATAGTGATTCTTGAATTGGTAGGCTGGTTTCTGTCTTCACTTCAGGAAAATTGTCAGCCATTAATGTTTCAAATATCTCCTCTGCCAAATTCTCTCTCTTCTCCCCTTCTGGGACTCTCATCAAGCATATGGTAGACCTCACTGTATTCTTCTCTATGTCTCTCACCTTCACTACATGCTTCATTCTGGATATTTTCTTCTGACCTGTCTTCGATTTTACAAATTCTCTCTATTGTAACTCTGCCTACAAATCCATCAATTTAGTTCTTGGTTTCAATTATTTTGTTTTTTCAGTTCTAGAATTTCTAGTTGCTTCTTTTTCATCTATATTCTGTCAGTTTTTATACTTTCCAGTTCTCTGCCCAAATTTCCAATGTTCTTTTTTATATTCTTGATCATAATAAGCATAAGTATGTTCAAATCTATGACCAATAATTCCATACCTGGAGCTCCCGTATCACTATTTCTATTGTTTATCATTTTTCTTGGCTCTTGTTCCCAGCGTCTTATCTCCTCATGCACCTGGTATCTGTGATTGTGTGCCAGACATTATGTTTGAACAATCATTTATGGAAATAATTTGAGACCTTGGGTGGTATTATCTTATTCCATGTGGATTTTTATTTGCTTCCACCAGGCACCCAGGGCACCAGGAATCAGAATTTTCTTGATGAATTGCTGGGGGTTAAGATTTCCTGAGCCACACAGATGACTTGAAGCTGGGTTGCCATCCCTGGAAATGGCTGGTTTACTTCTGATGTAGCTTTTTCAGAATCCTGACCCAAAGCAAGCCTGGGGCTCCAAATTTTGTCCTAATGTCTGTGACATCATCAAAAGCATCACTCAGCTAGCTTCTCAGTCTCTTTTCCCTGAACAGGGAAGCTCCCAGAAAAGAGGTCCCAAATGCGGGACTTAATTCACTGGATTTTGTTTTTCTGCTCTCTCTTCATCTGATAATTTTTCATTATCTTCTTACTGCCTCAATGTCTTGCAGTTTTTGGGTTTAGTTTTCCTTTTTTAGTTTTCCACAGCAGGTGACTAGTCCAAATGACCTGCTTTACTGTTATTAGAAGTTATTTCATGAGAGGGAGGTATATGCAAGGGGACCTCCAAAGGCCAAAGGAAAGACTGAAGGAAAAGGCCAACAACTTCAGCTTGACAAGAAATGGTTTATTAAGGGGACTTATGGACAGAAGTGTGTCTTGGGCAGCTGTAAGAAAGTGGGTTTCCACAACCCCACCTCCAGTGAGAACTGCTTTTATAATTCTAGAGGCCGGGGAGTACATGCTTGTAGACCACCTGCGAAGAAGTATTTGAGAGTAGTTATGTGTCATAGTCTTACCTCCAGAGCAGATCAAGGATGTTATGCCCCAGGGGTGTATGTAAGGAAGTCTCTGTTATGCATATTTAAGAGATTATTGTCATATCTCCTACTTGTTTCGGGTTCCTTTGATGGGAAAAATGTGCACTAAACTCCCATTTATCTGGCATGATTAGAGACTATAGAAGAAATAAATTACATTAAGCCCAAATTGCTTTGATTTAGCTTTGATTAAAGCTAAACTCAGAGGCCACGATTTTTCTTAGAGATAAATTTTACAAAGCTGTGGATGCAAATGCTTTTGAGAATGTAAAACACTGGTTTAAGAATTAGCCTTTGAGAGTTGATGAGAATTGTAAGTTACAGCAATACATATTCTGAGACTTGTCATAAATCTGAGTTTGTTTTTATCTGGTACAGGGACCTTTTTTTCCTATAGTGTCAAAAGATTTATTTGAATAATTTCCTTCAGGTTATGAATGTTTGATATAGACAACTACATTTGTTAGAATGTTTGTTATAGAATTTTTCATTAAATTTGTAAAAGGTGTTTTTATTCACTGGCTTTGTGATAATTACCTCGCTGATTTGTTGTGATTGATACAACTGTTATAAAAAGACTGTGAGGGGGCCGCCTGGGTGGCATAGTCAGTTAAGCGTCTGACTCTTGGTTTTGCGCAGGTCATGATCTCGTGGGTCGTAAGATCGAGCCCCATGTTTGGCTCGGCGCTCAGTGTGGAGTCTGCTTGAGACTCACTCCGTCCCTCCCTTTGCCCCTCCCCCCCCAAGTAATAAATTAATCTTAAAAAGACTGAGGATTCCCTTAAAATTTGGAATATAATGGGCGCCTGGATGACTCAGTTGGTTAAGCATCTGCCTTCGGCTCAGGTCATGATCTCAGGGTCCTGGAACCGAGTCCTGCGTTGGGCTCCCTGCTCAGGGGGAAGTCGGCTTCATCCTCTGCCCCTCCCTCCACCCTGGCTTGTGCGTGTGCATGCTTGATCTCTCTCTATCTCTCAAAAATAAATAAATAAAATCTTTAAAAAATTAGGAATATAATTAAAGGGATTCCTTCTGGTGAAAATTTATTTTATGTGTAAATTAAAGTGGCTTTAACAAATTAATTTAGAAATGCAATGCAGAATATCCAGTTTGCCACAACTGGGTATTCAGGCGAATGGAATACTCCTGCTTATTTTTATATTCTTGTTTTATTTTAACTTTATTCATCTGTGGGTCATCAAATTCCTACAGATTAAATGGTAGTACAGTACACTTAAAGCTTCCCTAAGCATATAAACCCTTTAATGGGTGATGATTCAGAAGGCATCTGCACTACTAGCTATCACTCATCGCCTTGTATTTGCCCAATAAATAGACACTCCATGCTGGAACATCAGCTGAATAGGTATTAGCTGGAGTTGGAGAAAAAGACAGGAGCAAGCAGTATGAGCAAAGAGCTTGGAGTCAGACTGACAGTGGTCCAAATCTTGTCTCTACCCCTTTCTAGCCTTGTGCTCCCTGGGTAAATTACTCTGAGCCTCAAAGTCATCATCTGTAAATTGGGGGTAATGATATTAAGCCCTCTCATGGGGTCTTTTTTGGCGAGGGGAGAATGTAAAGGATACACTGAGATTGTGATTATAAAGCACTTAGTATACTGAAAGCACAGAAGTACTTAAGAAATAATGGCAGGAGGGCGCCTGCGTGGCTCAGTTGGTTGAGCGACTGCCTTCGGCTCAGGTCATGATCCTGGAGCCCCGGGATCGAGTCCCGCATCGGGCTCCCTGCTCAGCAGGGAGTCTGCTTCTCCCTCTGACCCTCCCCCCTCTCATGTGCTCTCTCTGTCTCATTCTCTCTCTCTCAAATAAATAAATAAAATCTTTAAAAAAAAAAAAAAAGAAAGAATGGCAGGAATTACTACCTCACTGAGAATACATATTCTGCTGCCTGGAGGAGTAAAGACAGCTCCAGCATTTCTACGAGGAGGGGCTCAAGAGCAGTAATCACAAAGGAAGGCAGGGTAGGACGCTGCTTTTACATTGATTCTATGCTTAGAGAAAACGAGGAAGGGTTTACGACTTACAGGTATTAGAACATTCCCCCCATATTCCTTGGCACTGCTCCCGTTCAGTGATGATATTCAGGGGATTTCTTGCACTCCCTCTTCTGACCCAGGAAACTAACCAGTCAACAAATACAAAAAGGCGTTGCCAAGGGATTGGACTCCGGGGGAGAAGGGAAACAGAGAAGGGCACTGTGCTTTCTTGCCAAGTGTGTGGATGCCCTGTCCTTACACTTCTGCTAGATCCCACTTATTCCCTTATATCAACTGCACCTCGGCCGCACTCTTCCTTGACTTCAGCCAATCTCCATTTCCCGGGAGCGAAGGGCAAGACCTTTGGTTTTATTGGCCACAGGCAGCAAAGTGGTTCTCCTGAGTGCAGCCTGGTTTCCAACAGCCCCTCTGATCACTGGAGGACAGACACTGCCCAAATCCCCTTGCTGCCTCTACTGAGGCCCACAGGAGTTAAACAGACATCCATTCTCAGCACCAACTCAGGTCGAGGATACACTCAGGCATCCAGAGCCTCGGCCAGTCTCTCTCGCTTCTGCCTGGCCACACTCTCTTTACCCAGGCAGCAAGAGGTTCGATCTTTAGCTTTGGAGGTGACTCTCTAAGTTTGAAATCCAGGGTTCATCCCTAGTTAGCTTGTGACCTTGGGCAAGATTTTTTTTTTTAAAGATTTTATTTATTTATTCATGAGAGACAGAGAGAGAGAGAGAGAGAGAGAGAGGCAGAGGGAGAAGCAGGCTCCCAAGGAGCAGGGAGCCCAATGCGGAACTCGATCCCAGGACCCTGAGATCGTGACCTGAGCCGAAGGCAGACGCTTAACCATCTGAGCCACCCAGGCGCCCCAAGATATTTTTCTGTGCCTAGTTTTCCCCACACCAAGACTGACCCAAGGACCATTATTAATCTGGAGGGTCCGGCACAGTAACTGCATAGAAAACTTTCAATAAATATCAGCTGTGACTACATCACAGGCCCGGGACCAAAACAGACAAACCTATTAAGTTTCTCTAATTATATAGTGAAAAGACGCCGGGTTCTAATTATAGTCCCAACACTGACACTTAATAATCTTGGAAAAGTTGGACTCTTTTTGATCCTGTTGCCCCCGACCGACCGTCACGTGATGGACTTCACTGATGTAAAAAAAAAAACAAACCTCAGTGAACATTTATTGAGTGCTAACTTCCAGAGTCCTTCCTCAAAGGAGTACCCCCAAGGCTACAATTATTACCCAATCAGCGCACTCACCAGGTGGTGAGGGACACTGGTGGGGGTTGGTGGGGGGGGGGGGAAAGACTTGTTTCCCTCTGCTTTAGGGATGGATGGAGGGCCAGAGTTACTGGGGAAAAGGCAGTTGAACAAAGCTTGAAGGATCGTTCACGAGTTTGCCTTGTAATTACTGGCGATGCTTTTATTTTACCGTCCCTTTCAACCTTTAGCACTGGTGCAGGGATTTGGTTCTGAAAATCAGCCCACTTCTCCTTTTTATTGCCGAGGTCACTGTGATTGAGAAGCCAGTGGAGCCGCATAAAGCAGGTTACGCCTCCTCTTCCCTCTTCGAGGCATCGTGACCTCCTGGTACCCGCGCGACCCGGGGCGGGGTGGGGGTCTCTGCTCGCCTGGGAGAGCAGGCCTGGCGGTGCAGGGGGAAGCTGCTCTGGCCGGTCAGCTAACTGGAACGGAGAAACAGAAGCGGCTAAGCCGGAGCGTGGCAGTGCTGGCCTCACCTTGTGTACAAGGGCACGCTGTGAGTGCCCACGGCCGGCCGCCCCAAACCTGAGACACCGCGCCATACAGCTCCAAGGTCGGGGGATTAGGGGGGGGGGGGGCGCTCCGGCTCCGGGACGGTCACTTTCGCGCGGCATCTCTCCACCCGGGCCAGCGACGCGGGACCTGGGAAAGGGCACAAACCGCACGCGCGCAGGGTCACGTGGGCGGGCCGGGCGCGTGCCCCCGCACCCACGAGAGGAGGCGGGGATGGGGGCGGGGCCGGCGGCGCGGCCTCCCGTGAAGCCTCGCGCGGGGAAGGACCGGAACTCCGGGCGGGCGGCTTGTTGATAATATGGCGGCAGGAGCTGCCTGGGCTTCTCGAGGAGGCGGTGGGGCCCACACCCGGAAGAAGGGTCTCTTTTCAGGCTAGTGCGGCGGCCGCTGCGGACCCGGAAGTCCGGGCCGGTTGCTGAATGAGGGGAGCCGGGCCCTCCCCGCGACAGTCCCCCCGCGCCCTCCGCCCCGACCCGGGCCCCGCCATGTCCTTCTTCCGGCGGAAAGGTAGCAGACGGGGCTCCGGCGGGGAGTCAGGCCGGGCCTCAGGGGCGGCGGTGGGGCAGGTGGGCCTGCACGGGCTTCCTCCCGGGTGGCGGCGAGGCCCTCGGCCTCCGCGCAGACCCCCCCTGCGTGCCTTGCTTTGCTCCGGGACTCTGCAGGGAGGGAGAAGGTGGTCTCCTCGCGCGAGGTCAGAGGGGAATCGTCTCGCTGGTCCAAAAGTATTTGCCGAAGCCCGTACAAGTTAATGCCCGTTTGCGCAAAAACAGTTTTCGCGTTTGTGTGCGTGCGTGTCTAAACGGCGGATCCAGAAAAGAAATTCCTTTAGTACCGTGTTACGGAAGTCTCTGACTTTTCAGAATATTGGGGGTTTTATGTCTAAAAGCAACATGTGAAAAAGCTGTTTTCTTCAACTGGTGCTATTTTCTAGTTTCCCTTTTTTGGGGGGTGTGGGGAGGGGGAATCCTGCAGTTCCTAAAATAACATTACTTATTGCTAAAAGTTCCCTAATGAAGAAGATTATTTCTTTTGATGACAGCAAGTCGACTAACTATTGGAACGCTCACTTTGTAAACTACTTGTATTTCTGATTTTCAGTTGTAATAGCTGCCCAGTTTTTAAGTAGAGGCAGCTTAATTTTGATCCTGGATAAAGTTTGTGTTGCATTCAAAATATATATCCAAAATGAACAAGTGGAGGTCTTTTTGGATGATAGTGATTCTTTCAATTCTTGTTATTTAAGAGAAAAGGTACAAGAGAAAAACAAAAAAAAAAACACCAAACCGTATCAGGGACTTGGGTTCACATGACTGCTCTGCTACTTTCTGTCATCTGGGACAGAAAAGCGTTAACCCACTTTTTTCTCCTCTTTCAACCGAGAATTAGATGATTCCTAAAGGCCCCATTCAGATATGAATTCAAGAATTCCTTTTAAGTACAAGTAGAGTTTTAGTAACTGATGTCATGGGGTGAGTGAATGAAACTGTGATGAATGAATGAAAGCACTGCTGAATGAAGGAAACCTGTAAAATGGTACAAGGAAGCTTTGTTGATAAGGTATCTTGGTGTAGTTTATAGCTCTAATTTGTTTGACATTGTTAAAGTAGGTTTTGTGTTTTTGTTTTTTTAAGGGGAAAGAAAGCATTCTATGTATAATGAGGCAGATTGCATGTTGCGTAATAGACCGTTGTCTCTGTTCAACAAATACTATTGAATGTCTGCTGCTTGGCAGGCACTGTGTTAGGCCCTCATTATCAAGCACTGAACAAGACTAAGTCCCTGCACCTATGGAGCTTATTGTCTGCTGGGGCAGACAGACAATAAATCTCTTTCAGTACCTGTGTGTATTTACAAATTGGTAACATGTTATAACACAGATAAGGTGAGAGGAGAAGCATATTTTGGTTTGATGTTAGAGAAAAGCCTCAGCAGGTGACCTTGACGCTTAGAGCTGAGGAATCAGTAGGAGGTAACAGACTAGGGAGGAGCATGTTCAAAGGTTGTGAGTCAAGAAAGAGTTTGGTGCCCTTCAAGAAAGGACGGAAGGCCACTGTGGTTTGGGCTTAGAGAGGTAGACAAGATTCAGAGCTTTGTAGGCCATAGTTAGGTTTTATTCCAAATGCAGGGACACTATTTAAAAAAAAAAATTTTTTTTTTTTTGAAAGAGAGAGCACAAGAGGGGCAGGGGAGAGGGAGAGAATCTTAAGCAGGCTACATCCGCTTCGGGGCTGGATCTCATGACCCTGAGATCATGACCTGAGCTGAAATCAAGAGTCAGACACTTAACCCACTGAGCTACCCAGGTGCCCCTTAAAAATTTTTAAAGAGGAATGATTTGATCTTATGTTATAAAAAGATCATTGTAGATGCTTTTTGCAGACTGAATGTGGCAAGAGTAGAAGCTGGAGATGCTTCTGTTTAGGGATCCCATCCAGTCTTTAAATACCATTTTTAAATACCACCTATATACTGATGACTCCTGAATTTACATCTCCAGCTTGAATTCTCTCCCCTGAATTAGGAATGGTATATACATCCAACTGTTGGTCCACTTTATACCTCTACCTAATAGATATAGTTATATCTATTAATAGAAATAATAGACTAACAGATGGATCTTTTACTAACTATATCTAAAATTTAACTCCAGATTTTTTGTCACCTAGGTAAATTGCATTTATGGTCTTTTAATTGCTCAGGCTAAAACTTTAGTACCTTCTTGAACCTCTCTTTCTCTCCTACTCTATATCTACATAAGCAAATCTGCTAAGCCTACCCCAGAATGTAACCAAATTCAGCCTTTTCTCGCCATCCCTGACTATTAACTCCTTGGTCTAGGTGGTCATCTCTGTTTAGATTGGACAGTTAAGGAAGTCCTCTGAGAGGATGTCATTCAAATCTCAGCTTAAATGTTAAGAGGAAGCTGGTTTTATGAAAGTAGAGGAAGCAAGGGCGCCTGGGTGGCTCAGTCGGTTGAGTGTCCGACTCTTGATTTTGGCTCAGGTCATGATCTCAGGGTGGTGAGATTGAGCCCTGCATTGAGCTCCGCACTGAGCATGGAGGCTGCTTGGGATTCTCTCTCTCCCTTTCCTTCTGCTCTTCCCCCCCACCCCCCCGCAGCGCTTGCTTGTTTACCTGCTCGCTCTGTCAAATAAATAAATAAAATCTTTAAAGACAGAAGGGAAATAGGAAAAGCAGAGTTATGTTGCTGTAGGCTTCAATTTGGTTTCCCTTCTTCCATCCTTGACCCCTGTGGTATATTTTCAAAATGCGTTATGCCACATCTCTGTTCAAATTCCTCCAGTAACTTCCTATACATGGCCCTCCTTAATCTAGTTCCCATTTCCTCTCTGTGTTCATCTCCTCCTCTCCTTTTCCATCACTGTTCCATTTATATTAGCCTCTTTGTTGTCAAATACATTCCCGCCTCAGGGCCTTTGCACTTATTTTTTCTCTCTGCCTGGAAACCTCTTCCCACAGACACCCACTATTTTGCTCTCTCATTTTCTTCAGGTTTTTGATCATTTGGCATCTTGGTGAGGCTTTCTCTGTTCATCTTACTTTTAACATTGCAGTCCCTAGCCCCTGCACTCCTATCTTGCCTACTTTCTCTACAGCATTTATCACCATCTACTTTTCTCTGTATTTTATTAAGATGGAAGCTGATTTTGTTCACAGCTGTATCCCCATGTCTAGGTCAGTGCCTGGGTATAGTTAGGAATTTAGTAAATATTTGTTGAATAAGTGAATAAAAACAAGAAAAAATATCCACTAGTAAAAAGTGCTGAGCAGGGAATTTAAACTGATGTGGGATTAGATCACAGGATGATAATATTTGTTCAGATAATAAGGGAAGGCTTGTCTGAGAAGATGGTATTTAGTTTGAGATCTGAATGAGAGGAGAGAGCCAGCCTCACAAAAGATCAAAGGAACTGCATTTTAGCCAGAGAGAACTAGAAGTACCAATGTCCTGAGGCAGCAATAGCTGGGTGTGTTTAAGGAACCTGAAGAAGGCTGGAACTTACTGGGTATGGGATATGTTTTGGAGATAGAAATAGCATAACTTGAATAAGTGATTGGAGTGAAGAAAAACTGGGAAAGCTTTGGGCTTAGAGCTTGGGGCAGGAAAAATTAAAAACTGTCTTTTGGCAATTGTGAGTTTGTGATAACACATCCATGTGGATACATTGAGGAGGCAGTGGGATGTATGAGTCTGTAGTTCTGGAAAGAGGTCAGAATATGAGATCTGGTTCTGGCTTTAAATATATTTTGCAGGGGTGCCTGGGTGGCTCAATCGGTTAAGCTGCTGCCTTAGGCTCAGGTCATGATCCCAGGATTCTGGGATTGAGCCCTGCATCAGGCTCCTTGCTCAGCAGGCAGCCTGCTTCTCCCTCACCCTCTGCCTGCCGCTCCCCCTGCTTGTGGTCTCTCTCTCTCTCTCTGTCAAATATATAAGTAAAATCTTTTAAAAAGAAAAAATATTATGCATAACTGATGATTAATGACATGGGACTAGATCAGATCACCTAGAGAATACATAAAATGTGTGAATTAGTTATGTTGAAAGGCTAAGGCTGTTGTAACAAAGATACACTGAAGTGTAATGGCTCAAACAAGATAGATTTTTTTATTACTCTCTTGAGTGTAACGGTCCAAGTTCATTGGGTGGCTTTGCTTCACAGTCATTCAGGGATCACTTTCCTCCCATCTTGTTACACCTCTTTCCCTTAGGGTATGGTCTGTTTTGTCAAAACTGGGTCATAGCCCTTTCTGTCTGTCCTCAGTCCTTTGACCCATGGTAAGGAGGAAAGAGAAGCTTTGGCCAGAAAGTGGCACATAATCATTTCTATTCATCTTCTATTGGCGAGAAGTTAGTCATATGGTCATATATAACTGCAAAAGCTTCTGGGAAATTAGAGTAATTAGCCAGCTAGTAACTAGCTACTAGGCTACAGCCCTCTTGCTAGAAAGAGGAAAATGAGTTCTGTGGGCCAGGTAGCATTTCCTGCCATACTATACACAAGAACGGAGCCTAGGTGAAAGCTCTGGAGTTAAGCCAGCTTTTAGAAGTTAAGTTGAGGGGCACCTGGGTGGCTCAGATGGTTGGGTGTCTGCCTTCTGCTCAGGTCATGATCTCCAGGGCCAGGGATCAAGCCCCCTGTCAGGCTCCTGGCTTGGCAGGGGGTCTACTTTTCCCTCTTCCTCTGCCTCTCCCCTTGCTTGTGCTCTCTCTGTTTCTCAGATGAATAAATAAAATCTTTTAAAAAAATTTTTAAAAAAGAAGTTAAATCGAGGAACATGAACCGTTGGCAAAGGAGAATCGAAAATAAAATGCCAGTTATATAGTAGTGTGATATCATGGAAGCTAAGAGAAGATAATGTTTCAAAAAGAAGGGAGTATTGTGTTGAATGTCACTTGCAAGATCAAGATAGAAATAACTACTCAGTTTGATAATGTGGAAGTAAATGATGACTTTGAGAGGGGTATCAGTGGAATGGGTTGGAGGGAGAATGTGAAGTGTGGATAGTAGCAAGAGTAAAAACACCCTTTTCAAGAAACTACAGTGAAAAGGAGCTGAAAGGGGCTCTTGGGTTAAGGGATTGATTGATTGATTGATTGATTTATAAGATAAAAGATGCTAGAATATGTTTGTATGCTGATAGGAATGATCTGGTAGAGAGGGAGAAAATGGTACAGAAGAGAGAGGTGTTAAGTCCTGAGGGGTGGGATTAAAGCCTGACTATACCAAGATTTGGTTAGGGTATGCTGCTGTTGGGAATGGCAGTTGGTAGGACCACTTGTATAAAGTTTAAAAACCTTCAATCAGTACTGTATGTTGTTTATAGATACAGAAATATATTAAAGAATAAAAATATGAGTAGAAACAATAAATATTCAATTTATGAAATTATTTCCCTAGGGAGAAGGGGGAATGAGATCAGGGAGAGACTTAAGTTGCACATACATGTCTTATTTCTTTTGAAAATTTTTCAGAAGCAAATACAGCATAATGTTAAGATTTGATAAGCCTGAGTGTTACTCAAATTATATTCTAGTATTGTCTTTGTTTTAGATGTTTCATAATAAAAAGAAATAGAGAAACAAGAAAAAGCATAGTCAGCAGTACAAAATAAGGTGGCTGAAATAAACCTAAATAGATCAGTAGTCACAATAAATGTAAATAGACTAAATTCTAGCAGAAGATTGTATAGCTAAGAAACAAAAAGGCTGGATAAGATCCAGCCATAAACTACTGGGAACACAACTAAAACATAAGGACATAGAGAAATTGAAAATAACTGGATAGAAGAATATAGCAGACAAATGTTAACCAGAAGAAGCTGTGTGGCAGATGACATACTTAAAAGCGCAAAACATTATCAGGGCTAAAAGGTCACTACATTATGAAAAGATGAACTGCTTTGCACCAATATCAGTCTGAAAATACATAAAGCAAAATATACAGAATTACCAGGAGAAATCAACAAATTCATAGTCATAGTTAAAGTTTTAAGAATGATCTTTAGAAATCAAGAGCAGTAATCACAATAAACAGAAATGGGCTGTCTCAGTGAAAAGACTAGATTCCTCCTGTATACTGTTTAGTATAAAAAGGATCATGAGAAGGTTAAAAGCAAAAGGATGGGAAAACATATCAGGGATATTAGACAAAAAGAAAGCTAATATAGTCTTTACAGTAGCACATACACAAAACAAAAAAGAAGGGAAATTTAAGTTTTGGGAGGGAGGGGGAACAAAGGAATCATTAGTCCCAGATAACGTGATTGCATATCTAAAAAACTGAAGAAAATCTACACACATACTATTAGAACTCCTAAGAGTTCAACTGGGTTTTTAAAATAAATGCATTTATATGTAAGTATTTAAAACTCAGTTGTACTGCTGTATGCTAGTAAAAACAGAAGACTAAAATCTTTATGGAGTTTACAAAACCTAGTTTGACGTGAAAGGAAACCCAAATAAATGGAGAGGTATACTATGTTCATAGATAGAAGGACTCAATACCAGAAAGATGTGAACTCTCCCCCAAATTAATCATTCAGTCAGTGCTACTTTAAAAATTCCCATGGGGGTTTTAGGATCAGGACAAGTTGACCCTATAATTAATAGGGCAGACAGTTTCGAAAGAGAATAAGGTAGAGGACTTGGCCCTGCCAAAGTCTGATTATATAGTTAGGTAATTAAGACAGTAGAATTAAATGCCCAGAAACAGACCTATGTATGTATGGGAACTTGGTATATAAAGAGTTCCTGTTCAGTTGGGAAAGGTTGGACTAATCAGTAAATGATGTTTGCTATCCCTCTGGCAAAAAAAACAATTAGGGTTTTTCTATCTCTTACCATATATATCAGGGGTCTGTTAACTCTGTAAAAGACAAGATAGTGTCCTTGTAGCCATAGATAGTATGTTAACAAATGGACGTGGCTGTGTTAAACTAAAACTTTATTTATAAAAACTTAATTTGGCCCATGGGCTGTAGTTTCCTGATTTCTGACAAATAGAAATAAATACAGGTAGCTAAGAGCCCAGAATTTTAAAAAAGCAAAATTTGAAATCATATGGAAGAAAATACAGGGGGGAAAAAATCTGATCTTGGGCTAAGAAAGGATATCTTAAACAATGAGGTAGGAAAATACAATCCACATAATGTAAATGTGGCCACATTAAAATTTAAAGCTTCCATACAATAAAATACACATAAGGTATTTGTAACACAAAGGATTAGTATCCAGACTATGTATGGAATTTCTACAAATAAGTAAAGGACAAAGGAATTGAATAGCCAGCCCATAAAAGAAGATACCTAAATACCCAATAAATACGAAAGGATAGCCCTTCAAAGGAAATCAAGGAAATGAATTAAAAATACCATCAAATACCATTTGAAAAATATTCATTAAATAGCCACTTTAATTAAAAATGCCCATCATTGGTTACCTATCGGTTACATTTATAGTGTTCTAGAGAAATTCTTCTTTTTTAAAGATTTTATTTATTCATTTGAGAGAGAAAGAGTACAAGCAGGGAGAGGGGCAGAGGGAGGAGAGGCAGACTCCTGGCTGAGCTGGGAGCCCGATGCCGGGTTCGATCCCAGGACCTGGAGATCATTACCTGAGCCGAAGGTAGATGCTCAACCACCTGAGTCACCCAGGCGCCCCTCCTAGAGAAATTCTTACATATAGACTGCATAGGAAGACATGTACTAGAATGTTGATCACATCATTTTTTTTTTTTAAGATTTTATTTATTTATTTGACAGAGACACAGCGAAAGAGGGAACACAAGCAGGGGGAGTGGGAGACTGAGAAGCAGGTTTCCCGCGGAGCAGGGAGCTGGATGCGGGGCTCGATCCCAGGACCTGGAGATCATTACCTGAGCTGAAGGTAGATGCTCAACCATCTGAGTCACCCAGGTGCCCCTCCTAGAGAAATTCTTACATATAGACTGCATAGGAAGACATGTACTAGAATATTGATCACATCATTTTTTTTTTTTTAAGATTTTATTTATTTATTTGACAGAGACACAGCGAAAGAGGGAACACAAGCAGGGGGAGTGGGAGACTGAGAAGCAGGTTTCCCGCGGAGCAGGGAGCTGGATGCGGGGCTCGATCCCAGAACCTGGGATCATGACCTGAGCCGAAGGCAGACGCTTAACGACTGAGCCACCCAGGTGCCCCTGTTGATCACATCATTGTTTGTGATAGTAAAAACTAGGAAATAAAACCAAAGTGTTCATTACCAGGAAAATGAATAAATAAAGGTGTATTTTAGGAATTAAGCAGCTAAAATGAATGAACTAGAGCTACATGAATGCATCAGTATAGACAAGTCAAATTATGGGATGAATACAAGTTTCAGATATGTGTAGAAGAATACTATTCATGTCATTTTTAAAAATGTACAGAATAATTATATGTTTTACATGCATGTAGTAATAGTCTAAAAACATACATGGTTTGTTTGATAGTAAACACATGGTAGTAAACACATCCAAGTTAGGGCAATATTTATCTCTGGGAAGGGAAGAAGAGCAATGGGATCAGGTAGTGAGTCATAGGACCCTTTATATAATATTTAGGGGGGTAAAGGAAGTAAGGCAAAACACTAATATGTGGTAAAGTTGGATTGTGTGTTACTTTTCTGTTTGAAATATTGACTAGATCTGTTTGATGAGAATGTATTGAGAGTAACAAAGTAGAACTGTGGAGGTATGTTTTAATGGTAGAATCAATTGGTCTTAGAAGTGGTTTGGGTGTGGGAAGTAAGGGAGAGACATGTTAAGAATGACTCCGAGATTTTTGGCCTGAGAAACTGGGGTGGGAGTGTCATTCATGAGAGAGAATGAAAAGTAAGGTAAACCAGGTTTGGGAAGAGATGGTATGTTCCATTTTGGACCAGTGTAATTATAGAAGAGGATGGGTAGATGGTTAACTAAATGAATTTAAGGTCAAAAAGAATTTAGACTAGAAATAGAAATTCCGGATTCATAGCTTATCTACAGTATTGAAAACCTTCAGAATGGGTCAGTTCAGCCAAGAAATACATACGTGTACGTAGTGAAAAGAAAAGGTGCTCAAACCCTTTCTCTGAGGAACTCCCAGTAGGTAGAGGAGAAGTTAGCCAGGTGATAAAACTGAGAAGGAGCAGCTAGAAAACGAGGGGAGTTGAGTGCCTTGGAAGTCAAGACAAGTTCATGTTTCAAGTGGGAGATGTAGTCAGTTGGCAGATGCTACAGTGAGGGCTGCAACCCAGTTACTTCTACCACATTTCCTTATTTTCTTTTCTTCCCAACAGCAGTGATCAGTACCTGAAATGATCTTATTTTTGTCCATGTTTGTCTCCACATTCTTGTAGATAGACTTTTTGAAGACAGGACTGTTTTTTCGGAGCTGGGAGAGTGTCTAGCGCATACGAGGCACTCACATATTTGTTGATGGATTAATTTATCAGATACTCTGAGAGCTAGTTATTTCCTGCTACTAGCCTTTCAGTGTTGAATGTTTAAGAGCACGGGTAGAGAGATGGTCACATTTTGGGATTTCTTATTTTGATAGGCTTTTCATGGTAGGGTTAAAGAAAACTTAATGTTGAAAAAAAATACAAGAAAAGTAAGGAAGGTTAAAAATAGTCTTATGTCAGATCCTGTAAGAGTTCACGCTTTGGTTAAGCTGCCATGTACCTTCCTTTCTTGGATATTATATTATTAGCATATTTGCAGTAGAATTTTTACTGTTCTGTATAATAGAGAAGAGACTGAAATGGTTAAGCCTTGAGTATTAGATATTTAGAATATAAGTTTAGAATGTTTGTATTTGATGTTGTGAGAGGAATACACAAGAAGTCAGATAGGATACACAATCAAAGAACTCTTTTTCTTCAAGATGCATCTAGTAGTAGGCATATTTTAATAATATTAGTTAACATCCTAAACTAACGGTGTGCCTGTTCCTCTTCTAAGCCCTTTAACAACTTTTTATTTTTTCACTCATAACTCTCTAAGGTAGGTGTTGTTATTACTGTTCTAATTTTATAAATCAAGGAAATTGAGACCCAGAGAAGTAAAGTAACTTGTCCGTGATCACATGGCTGTGTAAAAAGTGGCAAGTTAGAATTTTTTTTTTTTTAAAGATTTTATTTATTTATTTGACAGAGAGAGACACAGCGAGAGAGGGAACACAAGCAGGGGGAGTGGGAGAGGGAGAAGCAGGCTTCCCGCCGAGCAGGGAGCCCGATGTGGGGCTCGATCCCAGGACCCTGGGATCATGACCTGAGCTGAAGGCAGTCGCTTAACCAACTGAGCCACCCAGGCGCCCCGGCAAGTTAGAATTTGAACCCAGGTATTCTGACACTGTCTCTCCATAAGCACACTCAGTGCTCTCGACTGAATGATGTTCAAAGGTCACTTCCTTAGAGAAGCTTCCCCTTACAACTGTCTTGCCCTGTCCCCCTCCAAGGCTGTTATTCCATCATTCAACTTTGAATATTCATCTGGTAGGATAAAGCTTGTCTAATTTTTACATCATACAGATGGGATCTTTCTGACTGCAAAAGTTGGTCATGAATGCTCTTTTTATCTTCCAGCGAAAGGCAAAGAACAAGAGAAGACCTCAGATGTCAAGTCAATTAAAGGTGAGTTCAGTGGCATACCATTATATTAAAAAAGTGATGTGCTTTGCATTTACAGGCTATTTTTAATCCTGTTATCTTCCCCCTTCTTTTGCCATTAATCGTCTCTTTCTTCTTTTATAATTATTTATGATTGTGACTTATTTCCTTGTTCAACCTGTATATTCTTCAACGCCTTGCATATAATAGGCTTTTACTAAGCACTTGTTGGCTGTTCTAGTGATAGAGTAAACCAGTGCCCTCCTATTAATCATGTTTGTTCCCTAAAATCGATGAGGTGACTTCATTATTTTTTTAACTTAAAATCAATGAATTAACATATAGTGTATTATTAGTTTAAGAGGTAGAGTTTAGTGATTCATCAGTTGCATATAACATGCAATGCTCATTAGATCAGGTGTGCTCCTTAATGCCCATCACCCAGTTACCCCATCCCCCCCCTCCTCCCCTCCAGCAACCCTCAGTTTGTTTCCTATAGTTGAGAGTCTCTTATGCTTTGTAGTTGACTTTATTTTATTTTATTTTATTTTTAAAGATTTTATTTATTTATTTGACACAGAGAGAGAGAGAGAGCACAAGCAGGCAGAGTGGCAGGCAGAGGGAGAGGGAGAAGCAGGCTTCCTGCGGAGCTGGGAGCCTGACGTGGGGCTCGATCCCAGGACCCCAGGATCATGACCTGAGCCGAAGGCAGCCGCTTAACCGACTGAGCCACCCAGGCGCCCCTGTAGTTGACTTTATTTTAAAAGACAAAAAGCGAGGGGCACCTGGGTGGGTTAAGCGTCTGACTCTTGGTTTTGTTTCAGGTCGTGATCTCAGGGTCGTGAGATCAAGTTCTGCGTCGGGCTTTGTGTCAGGTTCCCCGCTTGGCGCGGAGTCTGCTTCAGACTCTCTCTCCCTATGCCCCTCCCCACTGTGCGCACTCTCTCTCTCTCTAAAATAAATAAATACATCTTTTTTCTTTCTTTCTTTCTTTATTTTTAAGATTTATTTGACAGAGAGAGACACAGCGAGAGAGGGAACACAAGCAGGGGGAGTGGGAGAGGGAGAAGCAGGCTTCCCACGGAGCAGGGAGCCCGATGCAGGGCTCGATCCCAGGACCCTGGGATCATGACCTGAGCCAAAGGCAGACGCTTAACGACTGAGCCACCCAGGCGCCCCTTTTTTATTTTTTTAATTTATTTTATTAGAGAGAAAGAGCATGAATGTGGGGGAGGGGCAGAGAGAGGGAGAAGCAGACTCCCCGCCGAGGAAGGAGCCCGATGCGGGGCTCGATCCCAGGACCCTGGATCATTACCTGAGCTGAAGGTGGACACTTAACTGACTGAGCCACCTAGTACCCCATAAATAAATCTTTAAAAACAAAACAAAAAGTGAAAAATACTCTGAAATGAGCTGACAGTTCTGGAGTAAAGAACTGCCACTTATAAGATTGGTTTTCTGTTGTTTATCCAGAAGTGTGGATGATTACAGTTTTTACTTCTCTGTTACTTTGGATGAATGGTCTTAACTTAAAATATATTCAGAGTACCTTATTGTAATCAGTATATTGTCCTTGTTTATAGGTTAGAGCATGCTTCTTTAGGTTGTAATCTCTACTATAGTTTTGACTGATTTCATTATGTTAATTACAAAGATTGAAATGGAAAATTATAATGGAAATTAATTATATAGCCATTACATATAAATTTCATAAATAAAATTTATTTACCTGAGATCTGTAGATTGCTACTTAGATTTTTTTTCTTTCAAATGTTTGTATCTTGTGTGGCTAGCATTGAGTATTAACTATATATGCTCAGTTTGCTGGAGAGAGACTAATTATAACTTACGAGATTTGTAACATTAGGGAAGAACTAGGGTACCTGACAGTCTTATTTTCTGCTCACTTCTGGTAATTTAAAGCCAGTTGGATTCCATGTTGGTTCATACTGCCTTCCTTAAGCAAAATTTGATTGACTTTCATAACGACTTCAAGCCCTTAGCAAGCAACATGTGTAAAGACTAGATCTGAATGTAAGAAGGAAAGGATTTGATGTTTCGGGCATTTAGATTTCTCAGGTGTTCTACTCTAAACTCTGCTACTAGCAGTATGACCTTGGGAAGTCATGTAACCTTCCTCAGATTCTTCATTTGTGGAGAGGATTGGCCTGCCTAACTTCTAAAACTGTACCCGGCTAAAAAATTCCATTTTCCTACCCTGTGACAGTACATAATGTGCTTAGCATTCATTGGCTTACCTTAGAATCATATGGAAGCAGTATAGGAAACAGGCCCTCAAGAAGTTTGCAGTCTGATTAGAACTTAGACACGGAATAGAATCATACTATTAACATACTAATAACAGCCATTTCTTGAACACCTGTTCTGTTTTAGGCATTAGCCCAAAACTGCGGCTAAACCAAAAAAGACTTGATCTGCACTCATTGAACTTACAGATTGGTAAGGGAGAGGAACATTAATCAAGTGATTCCACAGATGGCATGGGCTAGATCTATAATGATGAAAATAAAGAGATCTGGATTGATCAATTTAGAGCTAAAATGGATAGAACTTTTGTTATTGATTAAATATGAGGTGTAAGAGACAGGGAAGTTTCAAATTAACACCTACTTTTCTGGCTTGCCTAACAGTGCGACTGGTGGAGAACCAAGTTGGGAAATTATATGTTCAATTTTGGCATGTTGGGTGGGAGGTACTTGGAGACATTTACATATATTATTTTATCCACACAATAATTCTAGAGTCTGAGTTTCCAACCAAAGGTAAAAGGGTGATTTCCTAGAGTCTGGCAGACCAAAGTTGAAATCCTGCCTGTTGATAGGACTTTTTACCAGCTCATTGACTTAGAGCAAAGTATTTAACTTTTGTCTGTCTGTATCCACATCTCCAAAATGAGGAAAATGCTGGTCTTGCAGAATTGTTGTGGGAGATAATGAAATAATGTACCCCCAAAAATGTATATCGAGCAACCGGCATGATGCCTGGTGTGTAGGAGGTACTTCCTTGGTAGCTCTTGTTTTCTGGTTGTAGCACAAGAGGCCTCAGTATGCTGACTTCGTTAAATGAAGTATTGTGGGCGCCTGGGTGGCTCAGTTGGTTAGGCGACTGCCTTCGGCTCAGGTCGTGATCCTGGAGTCCCTGGATCGAGTCCCGCATCGGGCTCCCTGCTCGGCGGGGAGCCTGCTTCTGCCTCTGACCCTCCCCCCTCTCATGTGCTCTCTCTCTCTCATTCTCTCTGTCTCAAATAAATAAATAAAATCTTTAAAAAAAAAAATAAAAATAAAAAAAATAAATGAAGTATTGTGAGGAGTTCAGAGGAATTTGAGATCAGCAAATGGTTTCTGAAGTGTAGGGAAGATTTTGTAGAAATGGGACTTAATATATATAAAAGTTGAATAATAAGGATTTGAATGAAAGAGGCAGTTCTTTCTCTTTTCCCTACCAGCCCAGCTTCTTATTTCTTTGAGTATATATTAGGCAAAGGGACCTTCAGACGAGTTAAAGGGATATTTTTACAGAAGACTGATAGCCAATTACAAGGGCCTTAAAGACCAGAACAGAGAGCTGAGACAGAGAAAATAGGGAGCCTGTAGGCTTTTGAACAGGATGTCGATGCTTTACATGTGGTATTTATGAAAGGTTGGTCCGGAAGAGTTCTATAGAATGGAGACCCTAGAAGTTCTTTTGCTGTAATACGGAAAGGCCTATACTAAAGGTGTGGTGTTGGTAATAAACAGGTTAGTAGATGTTTAAATATCTTTAAGGAAAAATTAACCGATCTTGGCAGGTAAACATGTAGACTGAAAAAGAATGGGTACAAGATTTTGAGCTTTGGAGACTGGCAGATTGAACAGAGACTGGGGAAATTGAGTAGGAGAATTAACGTGGTAAGTTTGATATTTGGACAAGTTGGTCTTGATATGGTAAAGTCATAGTGAGAATAGCTAGCAGTAAGGAATTAGAGATACAGGCCCCAAGTCCAGATCAAAGGACAGGTCTCAGATACAGGTCAGGGCATTTTCACTGGGGTTCCAGTACCATAGAGGTGTACCCTACGAGCTGTTGCCGAGAGGTCCAGGCCAGAGTGTGAGTGAGACTTTCCCCTTGAATCAGCCAGAGTTACTAAATCTTTTTTTTAATCTCCTTTAGATATCTATCTAGATTTAGGTACCTATATTTTTTAGAGTTTTATCTATTTTACAGATGTGTTAGGGTCTCACTTAAGTTTATTTGGGGGAAAAAGAGGAGTGCTTACAGGTTTAAATAATATGTTTGGAAAAGATGGCTCCAGTAATAATTAAAGGTTTGAGAATAAATGTTTCTAGCAGAAAGAATAAAAGAACAGAGAACCTCAGGAAGAGGAGTCATGGAAAGAGACCATATCTGACATAGTGGGCCTTTTTTTTTTTTAATTTCTTTTTTAAGATTTTATTTATTTATTTGTCAGAGAGCGCACAAGCAGGGGGAGCGGCAGGTAGAGGGAGAAGCAGGCTCCCCACTGAGCAGGGAGCCCAACTCAGGGCTCAGTCCCAGGAACCTGGGATCATGACCTGAGCCGAAGGCAGACGCTTAACCGACTGAGCCACCCAGGTGCCCCTAGTGGGCATTTAATAACTGTGTTCTAAGGGCTTGAGAGGCAGGCACAGATAGAAAAGGAAACTAAGGAGCAGGTAGTACCATGGAGACCAAAGGAAGATAGACTATCTGGAAGCAACATCTAAAATAAGTTAATAGTTCTAATAGAGAAGCTCAGAAAGAGGAGGAAAAAAAAGCCTTGCACAAAAATATTAATGGCATTTTGTATCATCATACATACCTAATTAGGAAACAATTAGAAAGTCTTATCATTCTTATAGAATGATATTTGTAGCTTGTTGTCTATAGAAAAAACCTAGCTATTACTGTTTATAAACTTGCTGAAATGATTTTGCTTTCTTCAGTTTATCATGAAAATTTAAAAAAAGACTTTCTTCTAAAATTAAAAATTTCAGGATGCCTGGGTGGCTCAGTCGGTTGAGCGTCCACCTTCAGCTCAGGTCATGATCCCAGGGTCCTGGAATCGAGTCCCACATCAGGCTCCCTGCCCAGCGAGGAGCCTGCTTCTCCCTCTGCCTGCCACTCCCCCTGCTTGTGCTTTCTCTCTCTGTCCCTAATAAATAAATAAAATCTTTTAAATAAATAAATGAAATTAAAAATTTCTTGAAGACAACTCAGTTGCATCATTCTCCCACCTCTCGTTGAATGACTAGTAAATATAGATACCTGGCAGACAGGTATGGACATTCACGTTCTTACCTGCTTAATATTTATAAAAGCATCTCAAAGAGTAATAGACTGAATTACATTACTATGTATTCTTCATAAGAAATATTGCCTGGTATTACTCAGATTCTGTGTCTGGGAACTGCTTGCTGAGATGAGAGCACTTATCTGTTGACAATGTAATAAAAAAATGGTGCTAGTAGCTTCAAGTTTGGTTCTCTGAGAGTATTTATCTTGAGGCTGACCTGTATCATTTCTGTCTTTTTTATTTTTAAGATTTTATTTATTTGTCAGAGAGAGAGAGTGCACAAGCAGAGGGAGGTGCAGAGGGAGAAGCAGGCTCCCTGCCCTGATGCAGGACTCGATCCCAGGACCCTGGGATCACGACCTAAGCTGAAGACAGACACTTAACCGGCTGAGCCACCCAGGCATCCCTTCTGTCCTTGCTATAGCAATGTACTAGGCCGACACTTCTTAAAAACCTTTAATAAGAGTCATTAATATTTGTGTGGAATAAATAGGAGAGGTAGAATGTTGATCCAGCTGTAGCAACAAGGTCACAGGACTACTTTGACAATATTGTGATACTGAGTTGTTTATATCCTATTAACATGTTAATGGGTAACCTCTTTATTCTGATGTCAATAGGATATTTCTTCAGACTACTAAAGAAAATGTATTTTGTGAATTTTTTAAGTGTGCTTTATCTTTAAGCAGCTTGAACTTTGATCATAAAAGTTTTTCATTAGAGAAATTTTGTTACCCAATTAAAAAGTAAAATAAGGGAACGCCTGGGTGGCTCAGTCAGTTAAGCGTCTGCCTTCGGCTCAGGTCATGATCCCAGGGTCCTGGGATCGAGTCCCTCATCGGGCTCCTTGCTTAGCAGGGAGCCTGCTTCTCCCTCTGCCTGCCGCTCCCCCCTGCTTGTGAGCTCTCTTTCTCTCTGACAAATAAATAAATAAAATCTTTAAAAAAGTAAAATAAGTATTCTGAGGAGTATTTTTCTCATTTTTACCCCATTCCACAAGTTTAGTTTTGTTCCTTGGACAAAAAAGGATTAAGGAATTGGAAAGGGTCCATAGGGGCACCTGGGTGGCTCAGTTGTTAAGCATCTGCCTTCAGCTCAGGTCATGATCCCAGGGTCCTGGGATTGAACCCCACTTCGGACTCCTGCTCGGCGGGAAGCCTACTTCTCCCTCTCCCATGCCCCCTGCTTGTGTTCCCTCTCTCGGAGTCTGTCTCTCTGTCAAATAAATAAATAAAATCTTAAAAAATAAAAAAACCAGAAAAGGGTCCATATATTAGAATGTTTTCTGGCTTTGGTACTTTCTGTCATCAGTAGAAGTTCTCAAAGAAACATCTCTGTTTTAAGTTCCATTTTTGGCACAGTATTTTGAGAGTTATAAATAATAATAGGACATTTCTTTCCAGTTTTCTGCTGCTTGATTGCCTTTCCCCTAAGTACTTTTTGTTGAGTGTGCATACTTAAGAGAGGTGTTTACAAAATTTAATTTTTAAAGTTCTCTTAAAGCCCTTTATGAGACATTTTTAGGCTATCAAATTGTGCTAAATTTTTAACCTTTTTTCTTTTTTTAAAAAATTATAGCTTCAATATCTGTACATTCCCCACAAAAAAGCACTAAAAATCATGCCTTGCTGGAGGCGGCAGGACCAAGTCATGTTGCAATCAATGCCATTTCTGCCAACATGGACTCCTTTTCAAGTAGCAGGACAGCGACACTTAAGAAACAGCCAAGCCACATGGAGGCTGCTCATTTTGGTGACCTGGGTAAGTGACTCACTTTTTGTTAACGTCCAACAGGAAGAAGGATTGATTGTATTATGTGAAACTCTTGCTGGAGGATACTAGAACTGTATAATGGGAATGGACTTTGAAAAAATGTATTTAAAATAACAGCTATAGGGGGGCCTGGCTGGCTTGCTCAGTCAGTAGAGCATGTGACTCTTGATCTGAGGGTTGTGAGTTCAGTCCCCACATTGGGCATGGAGCCTATTTAAAAAAATAAATAAAATTTAAAAAATAAAATAACAGCTGTAAGTATAATGATACTCTATTGTGTTCCCATAAGCATAAAATATAAAGCATTCTCAACTTAAAAAAAAAATGGGCCATGTACAGGGGAAGAAATACATTTGGTCACTAATATGAAAAACATGCCTCATTTCACTCATACTCAGGGAAACGCAAATTTTAGTAATGAGATAATGTTCCCCCAACATATCAGCAAATATTAAAGTTTGATCATTTGAGTGGTAATGGAGATGAAGAGAAATGGCCATTCCTATTTAGTGGAAGTGTAAATTGATGAAGATTTTTTGGAAGGCAGTTTGGAAATATTTATCACAATATAAAATAGAAGATCTAGCCCTCAGATGTATTCACATATATGCAAAGAGATGTATATACAAGTATGTATAAAACTGTTTATTGCAGTATTGTTTGTGAAAGCAAAAAAATGAGGAACAACATGCAAATATCTATTAATGGAAAAGTAGTCAAATTGTGGTATACCTGCATCTAGAATACTGGGGAGCCATTTAAAAGTCTGAAGATGACATAGAGAAATATCTAAGGTTAAAGTGCAAAAAGCAGGTCACATAGCAATGAATGTAGTAGGATCCCTATTATGTTAAAATAACTTCTCCTTTCCCCCCACCCGCCCCCAAAAAAGATATGCAAGAGATCGATGATTTCTGAATTTTTATTACCCAAAGTTCACTTACAAAAATTGCATGTCATGGGATCATAAATTGAAAAAAAAATGAATAAATTGATGTCTAATAAAATTAGTTCCTCTTTTGACATATTTGTTTAACATGTATATATTCAGGGGTGTCAAAGTGTTGATGGGTCATGCTCAGCAGTACATTGCAAACAGCATTTGTTGATCACAAAGTAAAATTGTAAGTTTTACTTGATTACTCCTATGTTGCTGGTGGGAATGTGAAATGGTACAGCCACTCTGGAAAACAGTTTGGCAGTTTCTTCGAGAGCTAAACATGCAGTTGTCATACGACCCTGCAATTGCACTCTTCGGCCTTTATCCCAGAGAAATGGAAACTTACATTCACGCATAAACCTATACTCCAATGTCCATAGCAGCTTAAAAGTAAAAAACTGTCTTTCAGCAGGCAAGTGAATGGTTAAACAAACTGGTACGTGCATGCCAGAGAATACTAGTCAGCAATAAAAAAGAGCAGACTGTTGATACACCTGACAGCTTGCATGAATCCCAAGGGAATTATGCTGAGCGTCAAAAGCCAATCCCCCCCCCAAAAAAAAAAAAAAAAAAGCCAATCCCAAAAGGTTATATGCAGTATGATTCCATTTGTATAATATTCTTGAAATGACAAAATTAGAGAAATGAAGAACAGAGGAGAGTTTGCCAGAGGTTAAGAATGGAAGAGTTAGTTATAAAAGGCCACATGAGGGATCCACGTGGCATTGGAACTGTTCAGTATCTTGGTGGTTACATATGATAAAATTGCATAGATTCCATTGCATAGAATGAAGTCTACAGGTGAGTACAGGGGAAATGGGGAAATCTGAGTAAGATTGGTGGGTCATACCTTGTAAGATTGTGAATGTCGGTACCTTGATGTGATACTGTACTATAGTATTGTAAAATGTTACCATGGGGAACCTGGGTAAAGAGTACATGGGATGTCTCTGTGTTGTGTCTTATAAGTGTATTTGAATTTACTGTTATCTCAAAATTAAGAATTTAATTTAAAAAATTGTAAATCTTGCAAAGGATCAGGATTTCCTGAAGTTCAAGGAAGTGATGTTGACAGAGATGCACTGGTTAACATTGAAAATGAGACAGCCGGGGGGTGCCTGGGTGGCACAGTCGGTTAAGCGCCCCACTCTTGATTTCGGCTCAGATCATGATCTCAGGGTCGTGAGATAGAGCCCCATGTTGGGCTGTGCTTGCTCAAGTGTGCCCTCTCTCTCAAAAAAAGAAAAAGAAAATGGGACAGCCAGCAAGGATGACACATGAAATGCTTCAAAAGAAAATGATTTGAATATCAAAGGATTAAAAAAAGCCCTTTTGAAAAATTGATGAAACCCTGTTAATTTTATGAAGATGAACCTCAATATGTCAATGCCGTAAATATAAACAACAACAACAAAATAACTGTGGTTATAATGGTAACCTAAATTTAGTTACATATAAAATGAACTTACTAAGTTTTGGTAAGTTTCATTTTATTTTTTCAAGATAAAATCCCAGAGCTACTCTTTATTCTGTTGTAACAAATGCTGAGAGCTGGTAACATCTTTCTGGCTGTATCCACACATGGACCATTTTTCCTCAGGAAAAGTTCCTAGAGGTGGAGTTACTGGATTGCAGATCATGCAGATTATTAGAGCTTTGCTGTTATGAATGCTCCTCCAAAGAGGTTTTGCCATTTTTTATTTTCATCATCAGTGGGTGCCAGTGTTGCCTGTTCTGCTGTGCCTTTGTTTTTGATATTTTTTGAAAAAACATCTTCCAGTTTGACAAAAATGTTATCTTGTATTAATTTCCTTTTCTGCATTTTTAATTAGATTGAATCTATTTTCATATTTTTATTGGCCTTCTTTCTTTGGGACTAGTATCGTAAGATTTTTTTTTTTCTCAAGAATTTACATGGTCTGAACTGCCATTAAAAGTTAGGTAAAGGGGCGCCTGGGTGGCTCAGTCGTTAAGCATCTGCCTTCGACTCAGGTCATGATTCCAGAGTGCTGGGATCGAGCCCCGCATCGGGCTCCCTGCTTGGCGGGAAGCCTGCTTCTCCCTCTCTCCCACTCCCCCTGCTTGTGTTCCCTCTCTAGCTGTCTCTCTCTCTGTCAAATAAATAAATAAAATCTTTAAAAAAAATAATTGAGCTAGAGCTTTTTAATAGATGGATTAAGTTTTGGAGACTTGTTTCTTTGCCACTTTAGAAGCCACAATGATAGTATTTCTAGCTCTTTATTCATTTAAATTGCTAGGGAAATAAACTTTATTCAAGAATTCTGGTACCACTGATGCTAAAGGTGGCTGACAAATCCGTTAATCTTAAATTGTTACTGAACTGCTAATCTTTGCTTCTTTCAGGCAGATCTTGTCTGGACTACCAGACTCAAGAGACCAAATCAAGTCTTTCAAAGACCCTTGAACAAGTCTTGCGCGACACTGTTGTCCTCCCTTATTTCATTCAATTCATGGAACTTCGGAGAATGGAGCATTTGGTTAAATTTTGGTTAGAAGCTGAAAGTTTTCACTCTACAACTTGGTCCCGAATAAGAGCACACAGTCTGAACACTGTGAAGCAGAGCTCATTGGCTGAGCCTGTCTCTCCATCTAAAAAGCATGAAACTGCAACATCTTTTGTAACTGAGTCTCTTGACAAGAGATTGGAGGATTCTAGCCCAGCCCAATTGCTTATGACCCAATCCGAAGGAATTGACCTGAACAGTAGAACTAGCAACATTCAGAATCACTTGCTGCTTTCCCGGGAATGTGACCATGCCCATTCTCTCCATCTTGAAATGGCCAGAACAGGAACGCATCAAATTTCCATGGAAACCCAAGAATCCTCCTCCAGACTTCTAGTAGCCAGTAGAAATAGTCCCTCTTCACCACTAAAGGAATTATCAGGAAAATTAATGAAAAGTAAGTATGTGGTTTTCTTGTCTATTTATCCTGTTTGTTTAATCAGTTTACAAAGTGGAACTTGAGGTGGGGAATAAAAGGATTGGAATGGTTTTCCTTTCTCTCACACCCACTTGCAAATTTGGAAGGATTTGGAGAATGTCCTGGAGGAGGATTGGTATATGAAAAAGGAACAGCAGGGATACATACCTACAGTGATTGGATCCTCTCAGAAGGGTATTAACAGAATTAACAAATGAAGAAGGGTCAAGTGTCATCCTACCTTTGCCATCCAGAGATTTTGAAATCAAATCATTATCCAGAGATGCTTATTTCATCCTCATCTCTCCTTTTTTTTTTCTTTTTTTACTGTTCTGTTAATCACCATACATTACATCAATAGTTTTTGATGTAGTGTTCCATGATTCATTGTTTGTGTATAACACCCAGTGCTCCATGCAGAACGTGCCCTCCTTAATACCCATCACCAGGCTAACCCATCCTCCCACCCCTTTTCCCTCTAGAACCCTCAGTTTGTTTTTCAGAGTCCATCGTCTCTCATGGTTCATCTCCCCCTCCGATTTACCCCCCCTTCATTCTTTCCCTCCTGCCATCTTCTTCTTTTTTCTTTTTTTTAACATATATTGTATTATTTCTTTCAGAGGTACAGATCTGTGATTCAACAGTCTTGCACACTTCACAGTG
>NC_138383.1:42874732-42890621 GCF_054177405.1 Leptonychotes weddellii | reverse complement strand
GCTGGAGTTCTGCCGTTCTCATTGATCGGTAAACTTGGTCTTGGGGGCTGTTCTTGCTGATCTTCTGGGGGAGGGGCCTGTTGCCGTGGTTCCCAAATGTCTTTGCTGGAGGCGGAATTGTCCTGCCCTTGCCGGGGGCAGGCTAAGTAATCGGCTGGGGATTGCTCTCGGGAGCTTTTGTTCCCTGCAAGCTTTCCGTACAGCTTTGGAGGACGAGAGTGAAAATGGCGGCCTCCCAATCTCCGCCCCGGAGGAGCCGAGAACTCGGGGCCCCGCTCCTCAGTGAGCCCCCAGAGAAAAGCAGTCAATCACTCCCGTCTCCCCAGTCTCCGGCTGCACTCCATGCTCACCCGGCCTGTGACCGAGCGTTTCTATCTCTGGCGCACGCCCCCGTGTGGAGTCTCCAAACCCAGCAGATCCCTGCAGTGCGCTCCTGCGCCGCTCCTCCCCGGGGGAGGAAGGGGAGTCTCCCCGTATCTGCCGCTTGTTGGGTCCCTGCTGGAGGAGCAGGGGCCCGACTGTGGCCCAGATCATGGTCTATGGCAATCCCGAGCTGAGAGCCCGCGCCTCGGCTCCGTCTCTGCAGCCAGCTTCTCCGCTCCCATACCTGGGAGCTCTGCTGCACTCAGGCACCCCCGGTCTTTCTGTGACCCCGAGGGTTCTGAGACCACACTGTCCCGCGAGGGTTCCACCCCCCGCTTAGCCACTGGAGCGATGTCCCTCAGCAGAGCAGACTCTAAAAGTTCCAATTTTGTGCTCGGCGGCTCTATTACTTGCCAGAAGCGGCCGACGGAGGACACCTCCCCCGCTGTCTATCCTCCCAAATATCGCCTCGGATTCACTCCTCCGCACGTCCTACCTTCCAGAAAGTGGTCGCTTTTCTGTTCAGAGAGTTGCTGCTATTCTTTTCTTAGATCTCCTTTTGAGTTCATAGGTGTTCAGAATAGTTTGATCCCTATCCAGCTGAATTCCTGAGACCAGACGAAATCCAGGTCTCCTACTCCTCCGCCATCTTGCTCCTCTCCTCATCTCATTGTTAATTTACTACTATTTTAATGAACTTTGTAGATAAAATTATTTTTTAACTGCCAACAGTTGACATTTATTGGGTTCTGTGCTAAGTGCTATACTTGGATTTCACCTAATGGTCACACCACCTCTATGAGGCCGGCATTATTGCCCCATTTTACAAATGAGAACATCATGGTTTAGGAAAGTTAAGTAACTTGCCTCCGGTTATAGATTGAGCAGGGAGCTAGAGTTAAAATCAGCATTTCAACAGTAGCACCTCTTTATTTCTTCTCTATTCATTTGGAAGTTACACTCTTAATTTTTCAGTTATCACCTTCTGGAATTCTGATTAGACAGCCTCCATGTTTCTCCTCTCTTTCATCTTATCTGTTATTTGTTTCTTGGTTTTTCTTTGCTTTTTCTTTTCTTTTTTTTTCTCCTGGTAAGACTTTATTTTTTCAGAGCAGTTTTGTTTTTTTTTTTAAGATTTTACTTATTTGAGAGAGAGAAACAGAGACAGCGACAGAGATAGCGAGAGAGAGAGCACAAGTGGGGAGGAGAGAGAAGCAGGCTCCCACTGAGCAGGGAGCCCTCCACCCACCCGGGGCTCAATCCCAGGACCCTGAGATCATGACCTGAGCCCAAGGCAGATGCTTAACCGACTGAGCCACCCAGGCACCCCTTTTCAGAGCAGTTTAAGGTTCACAGCAAAATTGAGGGGAGGGTACAGCCATTTCCTGTATACCCTTGGCCCCCACACATGTATAAAGCCTGCCACCTCCATCATCCACGTCCCCCACCAGACCAGGACATTTTTTGCAATTGTTGAACCTACCTGGATACGTTATAGTCACCCACAGTCCATAGTTTACATACAGTAGGGTTCCCTTTTGGTGTTGTGCCTTCTGTGGCTTTGGACAAATGTACGATGACATGTGTCCATCATTATGGTGTTAAGAGTATTTTCACTGCCCTAAAAACTGTCCATACTCTGCCTTTTCATCTCCTCCTACCTGCTAATCCCTGACAGCCATTAATCTTTTTACTGTTTTCGTATTTTTGCCTTTTCGAGAATGTCATATAGTTGAAACCATATAGTGTGTAGCTTTTTTACATTGATGGTAGTTTCTTCAGATCTGTGTTTTAGTTCATTTATTGTCTCTTAAGATGGGTCTAATCTGCTGTTGAATCAATTATCTAAAATGTTATTTTTATTTAAAAGTTACTGAATTTTGTATTTCTAGATTTTTTAAAATTCAAATTTGCCTGGTCAGTTTTTAGTTTCTTGTTCCTTTATCCCTTCATCCCACTTTGAGCCCATTTTTTATTTCTTTAAGTTTATTAAACATATATTCATCATCTGATAATTCTAGTATCTATAGGTTTTATGTACATGATTCAGCATTTGTTTCTTCAGACTCACACTCTTAGTAGCTTGTGATTTTAGTGGTTTTTGGCTGTCTGAACATAGGTTTTTGGATTTTTTCGGTGGGATTGCACAAACAATGAATCATGGAACACTACATCAAAAACTAATGATGTAATGTATGGTGCTTAACATTAACAATAAAAAATTTTTTTAAAAATTGGGTTATTCCAGAAAAAAATAAAAATAAATTGGGTTATTCCAGGGTATATTGGCATGTGCTTCTGCCATGCGTCTGGGGCCAGCTTCATTACCTTCCTGGTACCACTTAAACTACATTTTTGTCTTGGGTTTTTCAGGCAAACTCTTAGGGCCTTTGGCATGATTTTGGTCTAATCTTCTATTCTGTTTGGTCCCTGGGCAATTGCCCTTGAAAGTGCACACTTCAAGTCTCTTGGCGTTGCTGGTTTTCCCAGGTGAACACGCTGCCTGTCTCGCACTTTGCCCATCTTGATTTGCACTGGCTCCTGCAAGTCCACGATTTCTTTATCTGCAATTTAGAAACCCAGATAGCTTTGACTATCACGAGTTATTTTTTAGATGAACAAAACTTGACCTGAACTGGTATGAACTTACTGCAGAAATGTGAATGTGTTTGATTACGTGGTGTTGTCCCACAAGCTGCTAGAGTATTAACATGGTATATATAAACATAGTGCGTTCCCTTTGTAAAAACAAACAAAAAAACCCAGATTCTGAATTCTGAAATATTACTGTTTCCCTTACTCTACCAAAAACTCTGGGGCGCCTGGGTGGCTCAGTTGGTTAAGCAACTGCCTTCGGCTTAGGTCATGATCCTGGAGTCCCAGGATCAAGTCCTATATTGGGCTGCCTGCTCAGCAGGGAGTCTGCTTCTCCCTCTGACCCTCCCCCTCTCATGTGCTCTCTCTCTCTCTCTCTCATTCTCTCTCTCAAATAAATAAATAAAATCTTATAAAAAAAACTGATATACTTTTATAAAGCTTTTTGGGAGAATTCAGTATTGGGAAGAATTTCTTTGAACATCTAGTCTGGCCTGTTTCTGGAAATGGAAATCTGTTTCTTTCATTGTAGTACAGTTTATTGTTTTGGGGAGCTTTTTGTTTTGGTGATAGTTCATTTCAATAAAAAATAGAAATAGTGGAGTCATTAAAAGAGTACTAGTTTTTTTCAGTTTTAAAATTTTTATGCAGATTTGACTTTTTTTGACGTATACTTGCATGAATTTTAACACTTGCATAGATTTCCTGTAACTGTCATCACAGTCAGGATAAGAACAGTTGTCACCTTTGTAGTTAAACCCTCCTCTATCCCAGCACTAGGCAACCACTGATCTATTCTCTGACTGTAGTTTTGCCTTATCTGGAGTGCCATACAAGTGAATTTATATAATATGTAGCCTCTGAGACTGGCTTCTTTCAGTGTAAGGACTTGAAATTTATCCATATTCTCTTAGTAGTTCATTGCTTTTAATTGCTAAGTAATATTCCATTGTATGGATGTATCATCCATTCACCTGCTGAGTGACATTTGGGTTGTTTGCACCTGTTGATGATTATGAATAAAGCTGCTATAAACATTTGTGTACAGGTTTTTGTGTGGACAAAATTTTTTATTTCTCTAGGGTAAATACCCAATAATAGGTTTGCTGGATTATGTGGTGTGTGTTTAAAATGGTAAGAAACTGCCAGACTGTTTTGTAGAGTGGCTGTACCATTTTGCATTTTCACCAGCAACATAGTCCCGTACTTTATTGGATTATCTGTTTTATTACTATTGAATTTTGAGAGTTATTTTTGTGTTCTGGGTTTAAACCTTTATTGGCTATGTGATTTGCAAATGTTTTCTCCTAGTTTATAGCTTGGCTTTTCATTCTCTTAGTAGTGTCTTTCACAGAACGAGAGGACTTTTTTGATTAAGTCTAATTTACCAACTTTTTTCTTTTACGGATTATGCTTTTGGAATCATACCCTAAGAACTCTTTGCCTAATTTAAGTTCATGAAGATTTTCTCCTGTGTGTTCTTCCAAAAGTTTTATGGTTTTATACTTCATATTTAGCTATATGGTCTATTTTGAGTTAATATTGTATAAGATGTAAGGGTTAGGTCAGTTTTTTTTTTTTATATTGGTTTTTATTTTTGCAAATGGATATCCAGTTGTTGCAACACCACTAATTGAAAAGACTACTCTTACTCCATTGAGTTGCCTTTGTACCTTAGCCATATTTGTGTAGGTCTATCTTTGGACTGTCTGCTCTGTTCCATTGATATATGTGTTTATACCTTCACCAATATCCACTGTCTTGATTACTGTAGCTTTACAGTATGTCTTAAAATTGGATAGTACTTCTTTTTCCAAATTGTTTTGTCTCTTCTAGGTTTTTTTTTTTCATATATTTTTTAGCATAGTCTTGTCTATATCTACAAGAAAATCCTGCTGGAATTTTTATTGTAATTGCATTCAATCCATCGGTCAGTTTGGGAAGAATTTATATCTTAACTGTATCAGGTCTTAAAATCCATGGACATGGTATGTCTTTTTTTTTTACTTAAGTCTTTGATTTCTTTCATCAGCATTGTGTAGTTTTCAGCATACAGATCCTTCATATGTTTTGTTAAACTTATACCCAAGTATTTCTTTTTGTTGCTATTGTGAGTGGTATTTTTTAAATTTTTTGTTTCTAATTTTTTTATTGCCAGTATTTAGAAATATGATTGACTTTTATATGTTAACCTTCTATTCTGTGACCTTATGAAACTCACTTACTCTAGCAGCTTTTCTGTAGATTGCTTGAAATTTTCTACATAGACATTGATATTGTTTGTGAATAGGGACAGTGTTATTTCTTCCTTTCCAATCTTTTTTTTCCCCTTTGCCTTATTGCACTAGCTAGGACTTCTTGTATCATGTTGGTTAGGAGTGGTGAGAATGAATATTCTTGTCTTGTTCTTGATCTCGGAGGGAAAGCATTCAGTCTTTCACTCCCTGTGAGGTTGGCCATGGGTTTTTTTGTCAATGCCCTGTATCAGGTTGGTGAAGTTTGTTTCTCTTAATGGTTTCCTGAGAGTTGTTTGAATCATGAATGATGTTGAATTTTGTCATGTTTTTTCTGTGTTGTTTGATACGACGCAATGGTTTTCCTTTTTTTTTTTTTTGCCTGTTAATATGATGGATCATATTGATTGACTTTTAAAAGTTTGAATAAGCTTGCATTTCAAGGGTAAGCCCCATTTGGTTGTGGTGTATTATTCTTTTTATATGTTGCTAGATTTGATTTCCTAAATTTTGTTGAGCATTTTTGCATTTATGTTTATGATGGATTTGGTCTGTAGTTTTTTTGTACTGCTTTTGTCTGGTTTTAGTATCAGTGTAATGTTGGCCCCCAAAAATGAGTTGGAAAGTTTTCCCACCTCTTCTGTTTTCTGAAAGAGATTATGTAGAATTGTTTTTATTTCTTCTTTTTTTTTTTTAGATTTTTATTTATTTATTTATTAGAGAGCGAGTGAGAGAGAAATAGCATGAGAGAGGAGAGGGTCAGAGGGAGAAGCAGGCTCCCTGCTGAGCCGGGAGCCCGATGTGGGACTCGATCCCAGGACTCTGGGATCATGACCTGAGCTGAAGGCAGTCGCTTAACCAACTGAGCCACCCAGGCGCCCCATGTTTTTATTTCTTCTTTAAATGTTTGGTAGAATTTGCAAGGGCCTGGATTTGTTTGTTGTTTTGTTTTCAGAAGTTTCAAACTATGAATTCAAGTTCTTTAATAGGCATGGGACTATTCAGGTTATCTATTTCTTCTTAAGCAAATGTTAGTAGTTTGTTCTTTTCAAGGAATTGTTAATTTCATTGAATTGTTGAATTTATGGGCATGTAATTATCTATCATGCCCTTACTGTCTTTTTAATCTTGAGTTTGTAGTGATAACCCTTTTTCATTCCTGATGTTGGTAATTGTCATCTTTTTTCCTTGTTAGTATATATAGGGGTTTAATCTGTCTTTTTCAAAGAACAACTTTTGATTTAATTGGCTTTTATCTTTTTTCCCCCATTTTCAATTTTATGGATTCTCTGCTATTATGTTACTTCTTTCCTCCTGCTTGTTTTGAATTTATTTTACTCTCTTTCTCATTTCTTAAGGTAGAAACTTAGATTGTTTATTTGATATCATTCTTTTTTAAGATAAGCATGTAATGCTACAAATTTTCTTCTAATCACTGTTTTAGCTACACCCTGCAAATTCTGATACTTTGAGCAAAAATTAAATGTCTAATTTCCCTTGCATCTTACTCTTCTGCCCATGATCATTTAGAAATGCTTAATTTTCAGGTATTTGGAGAATTTTTGCCCTGTTATCTTTGTTGTTGATTTCTCATTTAATTATATTATGTTCAGAAAACATACTTTGAAAAAAAACACCACACTATTTCAGTTCCTTTAAATTTGTTAAAATTTTTAAATGGCCTTGGACATGCATGGTTTGTCGTGTTGACTATCTCACATACAATGAAAAGAATGTACATTCTGGTGTTCTATAGTTTTCTATAAATGTCAGTTAGATTGAGTTTGTTGATGATCGTGTTCAGTTTTTCTGTATCCTTGCTGATACTTTGTATGCTTTTTATATCCATTACTGAGAGGGGAGTGTTGAAGTCTCCAACCATAATTGTGGATTTTTCCAATTATACTTTCAGTTCTATCTATTTTTGCATGTATTTTGAGGTTCTTTTGTTAGGTGTGTACGTATTTAGGGTCATTATATCTTCTTGGTGAATCAAATCTTTTATCATTATGTAATGTTCTTCTTTGTCTCTGGTAACTTCACTTGTTCTAAGGTCAGAAGTAATCTGCTGTCTGATTTATATAGCCACTCCAGTTTAATGTGATTGGTGTTTACATGGTATATCCTTTTCTATCCCTTTAGTGAGTTTCTTTTGATAGCATGTAGTTGGGTCATGTTTTTTAATCCATTCTGACAGTCTGGTTTTTCATTGATAAATTTGTTTTAGTGTAGTTATTTGTATTAAGTGTAATTAATTACAACATGATTATTTACATTGTAATATATAAATATAATTATTCCTACTTGTTAAATATTAAGTGTAATTATTAATGTGTTTGGATTTAGGTCTCCCATTTTATTTTTTTCTTTATTCCCTCTGGTTCCCATCCTTTGATTTTCTCTCTCTTCTTTCTTTTGGATTGTTTGATTTTTTTCTTTTTTTTAAGAAATTATGAATTTTTTTAAAAGATTTTTTTTCTTTTTTTATTTGAGAGGAGAGAGAGAGAACAAAAGCTGTGGGGGAGAAGCAGACTCTCCGCTGATCAGGGAGCCCAGCGTTGGGCTCAATCCCAGAACCCTGAGATCATGACCCAAGCCAAGGCAGACACCCAACTGACTGAGACACCCAGGCACCCCATGAGTTGTTGATTATATCACTTTGTATAGGTTTTTAGTGGTTTCTCTAGGGATTACAATATATGTATACCTACACGGTCTACTTAAAATTAGCATTTTATCACGTTAAGTGGAATGTAGAGCACACCACCTAGGTCCCTTTTCCTTTCCACTCACGTGGTGTAGTTTGTCATCTATTTTTGTTGAAAACCCCATCATACAATGTTAGGACTTTGGCTTTCGACTTGTACGCAATTTAAAGAACTTAAAAGGAGAAAAATTGTCAGTTATATTTAAACCAGATATTTGCTGTAGCTGTTGCTGTTCCTTCATTCCTGAAATTGAGTTATTTCTGTTATCATCTTACCAGTGTCTCAAGAATTGCTTTAGCATTTCTTTTAGAGCAAGTCTGCTGTCGGAGAATTTTCTGTTATTTTCCATCTGAGAATCTCCTTATTTTGAAGTAATTTTTGCTTGATAGATAATTCTGGGTTGATTATTCTTTTCTTTTACCACTTTGAAAGTGGTGATTCACTGCCTCTGGCCTCCATGGTTTCTGGTAGAAATCTGCAGTCTTGGAATCATTATTATTCTATATTTAATATCTTTTTTATAGCTGCTTTTGAAATATTTTCCCTATCTTTAATGTTCAGCAATTTGGTTATAGTGTTTGGGTATGGATTTCTTTGAGATTTTTCCTATTTGAGGTTCACTGAACTTCTTGATTTTAAAAGTTTGGTTTTTACTGTTTTGGGGGTGAGTTTTCAGCCATTGTTTTTCACATTCTTGGGGCACTGTACTTTTTTCCCTTTTTTCTGGAACTTTAATGATCCAAATGTTGTATCTTTGTCATTGTGCTGCAGGTCCTTGAGGCTCTGTACTTTTTTCTCATTTTTTTCCTATTCTGCTTGGGAGATTTCTGTTCATATTATCTCTGGATTCACTGATTCTTTCCTCTGTCATTTCATCATGCTTTGTGTCTTTCCAGTGAATTTTAAGTTTGGGTTATTATTATTATTTTGATTTTAAAGTTTCCATTTGTTTCTTTTTTTAAAATCTTCTTTCTTTGTGGAGGCAATCTTTCCATTTGTTTCAAGAGTATTTGACCTTCTTGGGAAATGGTTATAATACCTTTTTTTTTCTTTTTTTTTTTTAAGAGCGAGCATGCAAGTGGGGGAAGGGCAGAGGGAGAGAGAGAGAGAGAAAATCTCCAGCAGGCTCCACGCTCAGCAGAGAACCTGATGCGGGGTCAGTCCCACTTCCCTGAGATCATGACCTGAGCTGAAATTAAAAGCTGGATGCCTAACCGACTGAGCCACCCTGGCACACCTATAATAGCTTCTTAAAAAACAACAACAACAACAACTTTGTTCTATAATTCCAGCATCTGTATCATCTTGCTTGTCTTTTCCCTTGTGAGATAATGGGATTTTCTGGGGTTTTGAATGGTAGTTAATTTTGGATTGTATTATGGACAGTTTGACTTCTGTGATTCTGGGTCATGTTTAAATCCTGTAGAAAAGCAAAAATTTTGCTTTAGCAAGCAATTCACCTGGTTAAGTTCAGGCTACAAGTTCCAGCTGGCATTCTGTAGGCTGTGGTTCCAGAGTCTGTTCATGTTTTGGATTTTACTTTATATATGCCTGCTAGTATCCAGTCTGGAAAGGTCATAGTTAGTTCTCAGACCATTTCGTATGCTCTTACAGTCACGTCCATGCATGCCCAGCTCAGGTGTGAGGCCAGGAGCACACACACAACTTGATAAGCTTTTCACGAACCTCCCTTTCTGCAGTCTCCCTAACAGCTTCTGGCGCGTAGGGGAGCCCACCTTCCTGGTTGTTTGGCTAAAAAGTTGGGGCTTTACTTTCCATGACTATGTCAGCCTCTGTGGCCAAGCAGCAAGAAGACAGAGGATAAAAGAAATAGGGATTCTCCTCTTCCTACTGGGACTGCAGTTTCTCTGTCAACAAACAGGGGTTTTGGAGCTTTAGGAGCCTGCCTGAGTGCTGCTGCCTTTGCCCCTATTGCTAGCCTGGTATTCCCTGGGGACCAAGACTAGCGCGAAAGGAATAGAACAGAAAAGCCCCGGGGATTTCCCTCACTCTCTGTTATCCATAGGAGTCCCCTTCCTGCTCCTTAGACCAGAAATAGGGGGCTTCTCTGGAGCTCTTCCTTTGTGCATCTGATGTGCGGTGTGGGCTTTTGAGTCCAGGCTGGGAGATTCTGGAGGAACAGAAAGTTGGAAACTTGCCCCGTTATGGTGGTACTTCGAGTCCTGGTTTCCTTTCTCTATCTGCCTGCTACCATTTACTTTTCTAGGTCCTCAGATAAATTTGTCCAGTGTTTTTATTAGTTGCATTCTGTGGGAGAGATAGGGTGGAGTGTGCTTATTTCGT
Source organism: Leptonychotes weddellii (assembly GCF_054177405.1). NCBI lineage: Eukaryota > Metazoa > Chordata > Mammalia > Carnivora > Phocidae > Leptonychotes > Leptonychotes weddellii. The sequence goes on along the minus strand of NC_138383.1, from coordinate 42,880,417 downwards.
ATGCACTCCTTAGGATTTCAAATCAAGTCACAGAATATGGATTTTCTATTTTCCCTTTAAAAGCAAATACATTAGGAAGATGGTGGTTTAATACCTGCCTCTGTGGTTCCTATTATAATTATTTTCATTGTATTAAAGCCTCTTAAGCTACAGAAGGTGGCCATGTGTCAGCACCTCTTATATTTGTGTTTAGAACTTTTCTGGAGCATAGAAATGCCTACTCTTCTCTTTCTGGTTCCAGGTCTCATTTTTCATAGGGTGGAAACTCTGTTTCTTATAAAAACTTTTTGTATTTGCCTATATCACTCTCAGGTGGCCTCAGGTTTTCTTAATATGTCCTTATAACTCCTTTTACCAAAAAAGGAATTTGTAATGGCCTATTGCTTTTGTAAGTAAAGATTAAGAATTCAGAGTTGATGTGTAATTTCTTCTGAGTAACTTCTTTAAGACATAGTGGTGTTTTGTACTTCCATTTAAATAGATACTAAGTTGGTTTTAAGGTCTTTGTGCTAAGAGGTGGAGGTTAACAAAATGCATTCTTCTGAGCTGACGTTAGTAAATGTGTTAATTTTTCATTTGGCTAAAACACATTCTCCTTAATAGCCACTTTGAGTAACTAATGGAGAGTCTTTTAGGAATAGGCTTGCATGTTCCTTGTGCTGAAGCCCACTTCCCTTGATTTTCTTCTCTGTTTTAAGCCATTTTATCACAAGACCTCTTCCCTCTAATTAAAAAGAATTTTTGACTTCAAATTTTTTCATAAGATGCTGCTAATTTAAAATAATAGAAAAAAATGTGTTACTGTCTCAAGTAAATTAATTCTTTCAGCTGATATTTGTGGTAAGTTTATTCTTTCAGTGGATATTTATTATGCACTTATGTAATGCCAGGTACTGTACTGGACATCAAGGAGGCAGAAATAAGTGAAATAGTCACAGGCTGGGCATTCAGGAAAATTTTTGTCCATTGCATGAAGTTTATAGTCTGAAGAATTTCTTTTCTTTCTTTCTTTCTTTTTTTTTTTTTAAGATTTATTTATTATTTGAGAGAGAGAGAGCAAGCACGGCGGGGGGCGGGGGTGGCAAAAGGAGAAGGAGAGAGGGAATCTCAAGCAGACTTCCCACTGAGCATGGAGCCTGAATCAGGGCTTGATCTCATGATCCTGAGATCGTGACCTGTGCCGAAAATTAAGAGTTGGTCGCTTAACTGATGGAGCCACCCAGGGGCCCCAAGAATTTCTTTATTTAAATTTTTATCTTTTGGGGGCACCTGGGTGGTTCAGTCGTTAAGCGTCTGCCTTCGGCTCAGGTCATGATTCCAGGGTCCTGCTCCGCAGGAAGCCTGCTTCTCCCTCTCCACTCCCCCCTGCTTGTGTTCCCTCTCTGGTGGCTGTGTCTCTCTCTCTATGTTAAATAATAAATAAATTTTTATCTTTTGTACTTTATTGTTCATGTTTAAATCTGTTAATCACAGCTTTGTCTTTAAAATCGGGGATTAAAGTAGATCCATTTTAATGAAATACTGTTGTACCTTGGTTACAGGAAAGTCTTGGTAAAGTTCTGGATATATTTGTATCAACTCATGGAGCCGGTTGGTGTTTTGTGTTTTGGGGTTTGTTGTGGTTAAGGATTAGTTTTAGTTAAAAGTACTAGCCATTTAAAAATTTTAAAACTTCTTAGTGAAATACTACACTGAGTAAATGGAATTTTGAGATCACTCAAATAATTGAAGGAAAGTTCTTTATTTCCAGTAATCTGGCCTCACAGGTTCCTAAAAGGTATGTTTTTATTTTTTTATTTTTTAAAGATTTTATTTATTTATTTGAGAGAGAGAATGAGAGAGAGAGAGAGCATGAGAGGGGGGAGGGGCAGAGGGAGAAGCAGACTCCCCGCTGAGCAGGGAGCCCTATGCGGGACTCGATCCCAGGACTCCGGGATCATGACCTGAGCCGAAGGCAGTTGCTTAACCAACTGAACCACCCAGGCGCCCTAAAAGGTATGTTTTTAAAAAACAAAGCAGTTGTTTTAAGCATTTCTATGTTCCTTTGTTCTTTTATTAAAAGAGTATTTTAGAAATTGGACCAAAGCATTTATCTTAGCTTAGCCCAGTATTTCTTTTTTCTTTTCTTTTCTTTCTTTTTTTTTTTTTTTTTAAGATTTTATTTATTTGAGAGAGAAACAGAACATGAGAGGGGGGAGAGTCAGAGGGAGTAGCAGACTCCCCACTAAGCAGGGAGGCCAGCTGGGGCTCCACCCTGGGACTCTGGGATCATGACCTGAGCCGAAGGCAGACACTTAACCCAGGCGCCCCAATGTCCTTTTATTCTTAAATGAAAAGTGAATTCTCCTGATCCAAAAGAAAGGTATAACCTCATTCAGGGTTTCTGAAATGAAATATAGTTAATGTTTTATTTAAAGGTGTCAAAACTTCTTTCAGTGAGCTTAATCGCCCAGAAAATAAATGTGCGTTAGTGTCTCTACAACTTCTTATAGCTTTTGCCTGGGATTGGCAGCTATTTTTAATGGTGGAAAAGCAAGAACTGAGAAACAACCCAAGTTCTGATTTTTAGGCTTTTTGACAGACATTTTCAGCAAAACGAGTGTCTTTGTTCTGATTAACAATTTGCTCATAGTGGCTATACAATAAATGTTTGTTGAGAGAGTGGACTTAGCTTGGATTATGTTATATCTGGTTAAAGGCAGAACAGTCCCCCCCCAGATCTTCACAAATGATACCTTTCATAGAGGCCCTGGTTGTAGAGAGGATTAATTTACACACAAGCACAACTTCCCTTCTCCAAGACATATCTTTTTATAGCTCTGTATATTAGAGGTAATACTGGTGCTGATGTCAAACCTGAGCTTTTGTCCTAATTCTTGGACTTTCCCTTTTTTTCTTTGAATTCTTTTTTCTTTTTTTTGATGTGATAAGAAAAGATATATGAACTCTACCTTCTTAACAAATTTTTAAGTACATGGTATGACGTTGTTAACTATACATACAATGTTGTATAGCAGATCTCTAGAACTTACTCATCTTGGGTAGTGAAACTTTATACCTGTTAACAGTGGCTCTCTATTTCTTCCTCCTTCCCCTAACAGCTACTATTCTATTTTCTGCTTCTATGAGTTTGACTGTCTTAGATACCTTATGTATGTGGAATCCTGTAGTATTTGTCCTTCTGTGACTAGCTTATTTTATTTAGCATGATATCCTCAAGGTTCATTCATGCTGTCACATATGGAAGGATTTCCTTCTTTTTATGGCTGAACAATATTCCATTGTATGTATATACCACATTTTGTTGATACATGTACCTATCCATGGACGTTTGGTTGTTTCTGTATCTTGGCAATTGTGAATAATGCTGCAATGAGATGGGAGTACAAATATCTCTTGACGATCCTGATTTCAATTTTTTTTTTTAATAAATACCCAGAAGTGGCATTGCTGGCTGGTATAAAAGGTTTTTGTTTTTTTGAGGAGTCTCCATACTGTTTTCCATAGTAGTCACACCATTTTACATTCCCACCAACGGTGTATGAGGGCTCCAGTTTCTCCACATCTCACTAACACTTGTTAACTTTTTTTTTTGTAACGGTCATCCTAACAGCAGGTATGAGATGATATCTCGTTGTGGGTCTGTTCTTGTGGCCTGTACGTCTGTCTTTATGCTAGTACCATACTGTTTTCATTATTGTAGCTTTATAATATATTTTGAAATCAGGAGGTGTATGCCTCCAGCTCTGTTCTTTCTCAAGGTTGTTTTGGCTATTCACGTCCTTTGTGGTTCCTTATGAATTTTAGGATTGTTTTTTCTATTTCTGTAAAAAAATACCACTGACATTTTGATTGGGGTTGTGTTGAGTCTGTAGATTGCTTTGGGAAGTGACATCTTAACGATACTAAGTCTTCCATTTCACGAACACAGGATGTTTTTCCATTTATTTGTGCCCTCTTTAATTTCTTTCAGCAATGTGTTACAGTTTTAAGTGTACAGATCCTTCACTTCCTTGCTTAAGTCTATTCCTAAGTATTTTATTCTTTGTGATGCTATTGTAAATGGGATTGCTTGCTTAATTTCCTTTTTGATTAGGATAGTTCATTGTTAGTCTATAGAAATGCAGCTAATTTTTGTATGTTGATTTTGTATCCTGTAACTCTGAATTCAACTATCAGTTTTTTGTGGAGTCATCAGGGTTTTCTACATATAAGATAAAGTCATCTGCAAATAGAAATAATGTAACTTCTTCCCTTCCAATTTGAATACTCCCCCCCCCCATCCTAATAGCCTTGGCTAGACTTCTAGTACTGTGTTGAATAGAGTTAGGGTTAAAAGTGGGCATCCTTGCCTTATTCCTTAATATTAGAGGAAAAGCTTTGAGTTTTTCATGATTGAGTAGGATGTTAGCTGTGAGTTCCATATATGGCCTTTATTATGTTGAGGTAATTTCCTTTTGTTCCTAGTGTGTTGAGAGTTTTAAATAATGAAAGAGTGTTGAATTTTGTTAAATGCTTTTTCTGCATCTGTTGAGTTGATGTGGTGTGTCACTATAATTGATTTTCATATGTTGGGCTATCCACTTGGTCCTGGTGTGTGATGCTTTTAATGTACTGTTGAATTCTGTTTGCTAGTATTTTGTTGAGGATTTTTATATCTGTGTTCATCAGGGATATTGTTCTGTAGTTTTCTTGTAGTGTCTTTGTCTGGCTTTGGTATTAGGGTAATGCTGGCCTCATAAAATGAGTTTGTTTGAAAGTGTTCTTTCTTTTTAATTTTATTGGAAAGAGTTTGAGGATTATTGTTAATTCTTCTTTAAATGTGGTAGAATTCACCAGTGAAGCCATCTGTTCCTGGGCTTTTCTTTGTTGGAAGGGTTTTTGATTACTGAATCAGTCTCCTTACAAATTATAGATGTGTTCAATTTCTCTGTTTCTTGGTGATTCAGTCTTAGTAGGTTGTATGTTTCTAGGAATTTGTTTCTTCTAAGTTGTTGGCGTATTATTGGCATACGATATGTTGGCATATCATAAGTGTCTTATGATACTTCTAGCTCTGTGGCATCAGTTGTAATATCTCCTTTCATTTTTTATTTTGTTTGAGTTGTCTTTTTATTTTAGTCTAGCAGTTGGTCAGTTTTGTCGATCTTAAACCAACTTTTTCATTGATTTTTTTCCCACTGTTTTTCTATTCTGTATTTTATTTGTTTCTTCTCTAATTGTTCTTCCTTCTAACTTTATGCTTAATTGCTTAATTTGTTATTTCTAGCATCTGGTGTAAAGTTAGGTTCTTTGAGATCTACTTTCTTAATGTAAGCATTTATAGCTATAAATGCCCCCCTTGATACTGGTTTTACTGCATCCCATAAAATTTTGGTATTTTGTGTTTTCATTTGTCTCAAGATATTTTTTAAATTTCCTTTTCAATTTCTTTTTCAACTCATTGGTTGTTCAAGAGTATATTGTTTAATTTCCATATATTTCTGAATGTTCTAGTTTTTGTTTTGCGTTTGATTTCTGAGTCTATTCCATTGAGGTTGGGAAAGATACTTGATATGATTTCTGTCTTCTTAAATTTAAGACCTGTTTTGTGACCTAACATGTGATCGGTCTTAGAGAGTGATCTGGATGTGTTGAGAAGAATGTGTATTCTATTCTGCTGCTATAGGGTGGAACGTTCTGTAT
>NC_138383.1:42868658-42874632 GCF_054177405.1 Leptonychotes weddellii | reverse complement strand
GAAGGCAGACGCTTAACCGTCTGAGCCACCCAGGTGCCCCTGAATCCATTTACATTTAAAGTACTTATTGATAGGGTAGGATTTACCGTTGCCATCTTGTTCATTATTTTTCTGAGTGACTTTTAGGTCTTTTTCGTTCTCTTCCTCTCTTGCTGTCTTCCTTTGTGTTCCCTTGTTTTTATGTAGTGACATGCTTTGATTTCTTTCTCATTCTTTTGCATATCTTCCATAGGTATTTTCATTGTGGTCACCATGGAACTTACATAAAAGATCTTACAGTGATCTATGTTAAGCTGATAACAACTTCAGTCACATACAAAAACTATGTTTTTGCTTCTCCCTGGCCCCACCCTCACCTCAGCACTTTAACTCAAATAGAGCATTTTAGTTTTTTATACATAAGGTGGGTTTTTTTTCCTGTAAAAATAGGGATAATAATCTATTCTTAAAAAAAAAAACAACTGTTTTGTTAACCCAGGGGTTCTCAAAGTATGGTTTGCACGCCCATAGAGGGTCCCTAGAGATTTTTTCAACAGGGTCCATTTAGTCAGAACTGTTTCCATAATAATTCTGAGATGGTATTTGTCTTTTTCACTGTGTTGACATCTGTAATGATGGGGCAAAGGCAATTGGGAAAACCTGCTGGCGCTGGGCCAAATTGTACTAATAGTCATTTTGTGCTGCTACATACTTCCAGTAAAACTAAGTGCCAGTTTTACTTAAAGCTGTCTTTGGGGAAGTAGATAATTAATTTTGTTAAATCTAAACCCTTGGGTATATGGGTTGTGTTTTTTTTAAGATACAAATTTTATTTTATTTTATTTTTAATTTTCTTATTTAAAGTCCAGTTTGTCAGGCACATGGGTGGCTCAGTCAGTTAAGTGTCTGCCTTCGGCTCAGGTCACGATCCCAGAGTCCTGGGATCGAGCCCCACGTCGGGCTCTCTGCTCAGCAGGAGCCTGTTTCTCCCTCTTCCTGCCACTCCCCCTGCTTGTACTCTCTCTCTGTCAAATAAATGAATAAAATATTTAAAAAATAATAATAAAGTCCAGTTAGTTAACATACAATGTAATATTATTTTCAGATGTACAATGTAGTGATCAACACTTCCATACAACACCCAGTGCTCATAGCATGGGTATGTGGTTTTGTAAGATGTGTGATGAAATGGGAAGTATGCAGAAGCACTTCTGCATACTCAAGTATACTACTTATTCTAAGGAAAAGTACATGTGTATTTGACTGCTTTTGTGAACTCAATTAGCTGCTTTTTTTTTTTTTTTGAAGATTTTATTTATTTATTTGAGAGAGAGTGTGCAAACGGGAGGGAGAGGGAGAGAGAATCTGAAGCAGATTCCATGCTGAGTGCAGAGTCTGACACGGGGTTTGATCTCACAACCCTGAGATCATGATCTGAGCTGAAACCAAGAGTCAGACACTCAGCTGACTGAACCACCCAGCTGCCCCTCAATTAGCTGTTTTTTAAATGGAATACCATTTTTACTCCAAAGAATGACTGTGGTTGCACAGACATGGGTATTTGCCAGGTGTCTTCTTGGAAATGAATGAAGTGAGCTTGTCATTTCATGGAAAACAGCCGACAGTATTTATTGCCCTTGGTAAAATGTAAGCTTTTCAAGTGAAAATTAGAATTTTGGGAAACTTGTATTCACCACCCTGTGCTTTGGCAGCTTTAAAGAGTGTTCTGATGGGGCGCCTGGGTGGCTCAGTCGTTAAGCGTCTGCATTCGGCCCAGGTCATGATCCCAGGGTCCTGGGATCGAGCCCCGCATCGGGCTCCCCGCTCGGCGGGAGGCCTGCTTCTCCCTCTGCCACTCCCCCTGCTTGTGTTCCCTCTCTCGCTGTGTCTCTCTCTTCAAATAAATAAATAAAATCTTAAAAAAATAAATAAATAAAGAGTGTTCTGATAAGGTGATTGGTGATATTAATGTGATTTCTTTTTTTACATTATATGATGCAGTGTATCAACATTTGGAAGGCCTGCATAAGCCAGTGAACCAATATTTTCCAAAATTTAAAAAATATATGATGTCATAAAATCACGAGTAAAAAGATCTACTTACCATGGAAGATAGACCATTGGATTTTAATGTAACAGACAAGTTCACTGATCTGGTTTGCACTTCCACATTCTAACTAACCTTTAAGAAACTACCACTTGTCAAGTTTTGGTGTAGTATCAAAGAAGAATATCTTCACAGTGATTTCAAAAAGCTGTTAAAATACTCCTTTTCCCATCTCTGCATGTCTGAGGCCAGATTTTCTTAATATAGATAAAAGAAAACCATTTCTCCATTCACAACACTTCTGACATGTGTAGGTTTTCCACACCAAGCAATTCTCCAGTTCTCTGTGGGGTCCTACAGTTTAATTCATTCCGGCACTAACTACCCAGAGTTAGTGCCGACCTCACAGGTCAAGGGCTCAGTCCCACAAGATTGCCCCCATTTCAGATGCCAGCTGCAAGGTTCAAGTTATCACCGATACTTCTGGCCAACCAGCTGTATAAATCCAGGGTTTCCACAACCTCTCCTCATGTTCAGTAATCTTTTATAATAGCTCACAGAACCTAGGGAACCCTTTACTGGTTTATTATAAAGTACATTATAAAGCATACAGATGAACCACCAAGTGAAGAGGTGCAGAGGGCAAGGTCAGGAAGGATCCCAAGGGCGCCTGGGTGGCTCAGTCGTTAAGTGTCTGCCTTCGGCTCAGGTCATGATCCCAGGCTCCTGGGATCCAGCCCCACATCGGGCTCCCTGCTCTGCGGGAAGCCTGCTTCTCCCTCTCCCACTCCCCCTGCTTGTGTTCCCTCTCTCGCTGTGTCTCTGTCAAATAAATAAATAAAATCTTTAAAAAAAAAAAAAGCTGAAATAACATTAAAAAAACCCATGGATTTAAAAAATAAAGAAGGATCCCAAGTGCAGGAGCCCCTGTCTTTGTGGGGTTGGGATGTGCCACCCTTCCAGCAAATGGATGCATTCACCAACCCAGAAGGTCTCTGAACCACTTCATTCAGGGGTTTTATGATTCTATAACGTGGGCGTGATTGGTTAAATTATTGGCCATTGGTGATTAACTTGATGATCCCCAGCCCTTCTACCCTCCCTGGAGGATGGGAAGTGGGGCTGAAAGTTCCAATGCTATAATCACATGGTTGGTTCCTCTGACAGCCAGCCCCATTCTGCAAGTCACCTCAACCATAAACTTCCCTATGGTTGAAAGAGGCTTATTATGAATAACAAAATATGCTTCTCTCACCCCTCCCACTCAGGAAATTCCAGGGGTTTTAGAAAAGCTCTCTGCCAGCAGCAAGGGTGAAGACTATATGTATGTATGTGTATAAATATATATATACATATATTTATTATATCACTATCAAAATAGACTTCAGCCAACACAAAATAGCACAGCAGATTGAATGTCAAAGCAGAAATGAAAACATAGCAGTTTCGTATCAAGACAGAGTGTTGCAAAAATGGAAAATAATGCCCTCAGTAATTTTTTTCAGCTTGGAAAATAGTTTTTTTTCATAAAAAATGTATTTAACTTATAAAAGATTTAGTATTGTTAACTTTGAGTCAGTAATTTTTCTTGTTTTTTTATTTCTAATACCTTAATATCTATAGATAAAACTCCCATTAACAAAAGTTCTTTAGGTTCCTCAGTAATTTAGGGTTGCAAAGAAGTCCTGAAACTAAAAAGTTTGAGATCCATTGTTTTAACCTTCTAAGGTTGTTGAAAGTTAAACAGATTTATTCATAAACGTGAAATAATTTTGTAAAATATTTTAAGTGTAGGTTTATAAATATATTTTTTTAAGATTTTATTTATTTAATTGACAGAGACAGCGAGAGAGGGAACACAAGCAGGGGGGAGTGGGAGAAGGAGAAGCAGGCTTCCCACCGAGCAGGGAGCCCGATACGGGGCTCGATCCCAGGACCCTGGGATCATGACCTGAGCCGAAGGCAGTTGCTTAACCAGCTGATCCACCCAGGCACCCATTATTTTTTTATTTTTAATAGCCCTTGCTGTTACATTGCTGTGCAAGTCCCTTAGGTTCAGACTTTGGAGAAGAGACATGGAAAGAGAACGTGCAGAAGTAATTGCTGTTATGAAGCTCATTAGTTTAGATGGGGAGTGGCGGGGGGGTGTTCCACATAGAACTCTGTTGTACAAACCAGACAGTGAAAATGTAACATGCTGGAGGCTGTTTTGTCCTAAATACGTTGTTACATATTTGTAATACACGTATATGTATTTGTGTGAGTGTGTGTGCTTGGTCGTACTGCAAACAGCTGTGCTCTTCATGATTCTAGTCCATTACTCGTCCAAGTTGCTCTTTAAATTTTGAAGTTGTCCCCTTCTTCCCTTGCAGGTATAGAACAAGATGCAGTGAATACTTTTACCAAATATATATCTCCAGATGCTGCTAAACCGATACCAATTACAGAAGCAATGAGAAATGACATCATAGGTAAGCAGTGGTTGAAGCTATGGCAAAAAAAAAAAAAAAAAAAAAACATGTTTTTGGTTATTAACTAAGAGATTTTTTATGAACATGGAATTCAACATATCCTTTCCTAGTCTGTTTTCAGAGCACTTTATTATATGAACTGTATCTCACTTGAAATTTTCCTCTCTTATATGTTGGACCCAAATTCTTAGACTTTGACTCAGATAACAACAGTGGCAAGGGAACAATAATAGCACACATTTATTGAGTGCTCACTGTGTCTCAGACAGCATTGTAGGTGCTTTCCATGGATAAACTCTAATTTTCTAAAGAACCTTGTAACGTAAATATAATTACTATTTTATAAATGAGGAATCGGAAGCACAAAGAGGGTAAATAATTTGCCCAGAGTAACACAGCTTAGACACGCAGTGTTTTTCAAACTGTAAATTCAGACCAGTCTCCTCTTAGACCTCAGCTTCCTGCCAAAAAAAAAAGACTAGAATAGAAAAATTGAGGTGCTTGGTAATAAGGGCAAATAAACATCATTTCAGAACATTGTTTTCATATACGTGTCTGTATACTGTGTCATGTATATCTATTTCTCTGTAGATCATAGTAAGAAAAAAATTGAAAGTTTTTGCTGTGTTGTATCAGGACCTTAGGTGCATCTGTAATCACAGATGACAGTAGTTTGTTTGTTGATTAAATAAATATTTATTATAGTCCCATCAAGTCCTAGTACTGAGTTTTATATTTTTATTACAGGGACTTTATATTTTTGATTTATGAAATAAATCATGTTATTCTGCGTGTTTTTCTGCTCCTCGCTGATTCTTCCCAGTGTGGGGCTCTTTAAATCTTTACCATAGATACTTTGACTCGCTCATCATTGGACACAGTGAAACCTGTCTGAGCTGTGGTCCTTAAATTGGCCCACTATACTTACCATTGAACAACTGTGGGCTATTTTGGGGCCCATCAGATGCTGGCCCCATTGTTTTCCTTTTCTTTCTTCCACACAAACGCCTGTAACATGTAGGTCTTGTGGCTGGTGGTTGTTTGTCCCCATTTGCTTATATTTTGGGTTTTCACGCTGTTTTGTTGCAAATGTTGTCATTGGATTTTGGCTTTTCTATGTAGTTCCTCTATTTTTATGTGGGAATTTGTTGCTGCCATCTTCCAGACTTCTCTAGACCAACATTTCCTATATAATAATACAACTAGGGTGTCCTAACTGATTACAGTTTGGCTATTTGAGGAATTGGTTGGCTAGTGATTCCTTTGAGGATTCATTTTTACCAGTGAATAACCAAACTGTCTGGGGTAGGGGAGAAAGGAGGATTTTTGTTTTAAATTTTTTATTGTTATATTAATCACCATACATTATTACATCATTAGTTTTTGATGTAGTGTTCCATGATTCATTGTTTGCATAAAACACCCAGTGCTCCATGCAGAACATGCCCTCTTTAATACCCATCACCAGGCTAACCCA
>NC_138383.1:42852976-42868158 GCF_054177405.1 Leptonychotes weddellii | reverse complement strand
GGAGGGATGGAGTGGCTGGGTGATAGACACTGGGGAGGGTATGTGCTCTGGTAAGCGCTGTGAATTGTGCAAGACTGTTGAATCTCAGATCTGTACCTCTGAAACAAATAATGCAATATATGTTAAGAAAAAAAAAAAAAAGATAGCAGGAGGGGAAGAATGAAGGGGGGGAAATCGGAGGGGTTGACAGACCATGAGAGATGATGGACTCTGAGAAACAAACTGAGGGTTCTAGAGGGGAGGGAGGTGGGAGGATCGGTTAGCCTGGTGATGGGTATTGAGGAGGGCACGTTCTACATGGAGCACTGGGTGTTATGCACAAACAATGAATCATGGAACAGTATATCTAAAACTAATGATGTAATGTATGGGGATTAACTTAACAATAAAAAAATTAAAAAAAAAATATCAGGGGGGCACCTGGTGGTTCAGTCAGTTGTGCGTCTGCCTTCGGCTCAGGTCATGATCCCAGGGTCCTGGGATCAAGCCCCACGTTGGGCTCCCTGCTCAGCGGGGAGCCTGCTGCTCCCCCTGCTTGTGCGCTCTCTCTGTCTTTTTCTCTCTCTGACAAATAAATAAATAAAATCTAAAAAAAAAAGAAAAAGAAGAAATATCACTTCAGTTCTTTTTTTCCTTTTTTAAACTTTATCAAATTAATGATACAATCCCATGAGGGGAAAAAAATCTTTGGAAGTATAAGTTGGTAACATTTAGTGATTAAGGGACCTGAGAAAGTTAAAATGTTAATTACCTGTATGTTTTTAGACCAGTCATTTTTCCTCTTTGAGCCTCATTCTTCTTAATCCTATCCGGTATCCTCCTCTTTCAATTGGAATATTCTAATACAGCTGTACTTCAAATACGTGACAGCTGGAAGAAGTCTGCACTTGAGCTGTTACTGTGTATCCCACCTGCCTAGTTTTGTTGTAAATGTTATCCATGGGTTTTGGGTGTTGCTGTCTAATTACTTCGTTTGGATATGGAGATTCAGAATAACCCAAAAACTATGCTTCCACTGCCTCCTTCATGTTCTGCAAATCCTTGAAGTGGTAGAATGTTAAAAATATTTCGAAGGTACAGCTGATAGTGTTTGCTGATAGTTTGAAAGTGAGTGGTGTGAGGGAAAAAGGAACCAAGCATGACTTCATTTTTTTGAAAACCTGAGTAACTGGGAGAGTGAAATTGCCATTTATAAGATCAAGAAGATCGTAGGAGTAATAGCTTAAGGGAAAAATCAGGAGTTGGGGTTTGTAGGCACCCAAATGGTGAATGTCAAGTATGCAGTTGGATATCTGTGTTAGGAGTTGATGAGAGAGGCTTTGGTTGGAGATATGTTTTGAAGTCATCAGCATATAGATGGGTTTAGAGCCATGGATAACATTATCCTCGGAGTGAGTATGGTGAGTGAAGACTAGAGGTCTAAGGACTGTGTCTTGGGGCAGGCTTAACATTCACAAGTCTGGTGGGTGGGTGAGGGAGAACCAGGAAGGGAGAACCAGCAAAGGAGACTTAGGAGTAGCAGCCCGTAAAGTTGGCTCTGCTATATGAACCCTGTCTCAGGAGAGTAGTTCTTTCTGGAAGCCAAGGAAAAAGTGTTTCTGGGAGTCAGGGAGTGATCAGAGGTGTGTTAAATCCTGCTGAGAGGTTAAATAAGATGAATACTAGGAATGGAATGGACTTGCCAACCTTGTGGACAACTAGTCCATCGGTTATCTTAATTTCATTGGATCTCCGGAGACAGAAACTTAACCAGAGGAGTCTTAGAACGGGAGGCAGAGTGGAGACAGCAGGTATGAGCAACTCTTACGAGGCATTTTGCTCTAAAGATGAGCTGGAAGGGGATGTTAAGTCAAGGGACAGTGGTTTTTGTTTTGTTTTTGTGGTGATGTGTTATAAGCATATAAGGTATGGCATACAAACAAGTATATATGTATAAAACAGACTATACAGCTGGTGAGTATGAGGCAGATGTGGGAAGTGATGGAAATAAATTTCTGATTGCTTCCATTTTCTTAATGAAGTAGGAAGCAAAGTCATCAGCAGAGAGTAGAAGAGGCATTAAGGTGTTCAAAGAGAGGAAATGTTGCGTTGTGTGTTGTCTGGCAGAGTACGAGAGTAAATGGACCAAGAAACTATAGTAAGATCCTTGGGTTTCATTAAGGTCCCGCTAAGGTCGTGAACTTAAAGTGAAACCAGCCATCGTGGGTGAATGGTTTTTTTCCAGCTGTATTTAATAGCTGGCTAAACAGCTTACTGATTTGCTGCAGTTTACTTAGGTAATTCCTAATTTTTGCACATTTCATGTTTCTACCAAATAACATTTTGGTAAACTTTTTCACAGATAAGCCTTTTTACAAATCATAACTCTTTAGGTTGCAATCTTAGAAATAGAATTGCTGATTGAACGGGCATATTTTTAAAGCTTATGCTATAAAGTACCAAAATGCTCTCCAGAAAAGAATATACCAGTATATTCTCACTGACACTAGTGTCAGTTTTCCCATGTCCTTGCCCAAGCAAAGCAGTGCAGTGTTAAACAATTAAACATATGCATTGTTAAAACAATTTGTGCCAATTTACTAGACAAAAGGTAGGGTGTCTCCTTATTCTAACTTGTGGTTCTATTTATTTGATTGCTAGTGAGCGTGTATATCTTTTCATATTGGCCATTTTATATTTATTCTTTTTTAAGTTTACTTAATTTTTTTAAGTAATCTCTACACCCAGCATGGGGCTCAAACTCACAACCCCGAGTGAGCATCCTCTTCTGACTGAGCCAGCCAGGCACCTATATTTGTTCTTTTGCAAACTATCTGTTCATGTCCTTTGCTCATTTTTCTTTGGGGACATTTCTTACTAGTTTGTAGGAGCTCTTGATATATGAATGATAATAATCTGTCACATACAGGGTAAGCTGTCATTGGTGCTGCAAATTTTTTCCCCCAGTCTTCCTTTTTAATTTTGTTTTGTGGGTATGTTAATGTGTAGAAATTGATTTTAGGCTGTTGAATCTTTTGATTTCTGCTTTTATATATGTCCTTAGAAAGACTTTTCCTACCTCAAGATTATATGTTCATCTGTATTTTTCTTAGCTCCATTTAAAACTTTCTGATTTCTATACCTCTCCAGTTATTTCCTACTCTGATTCACAAAGATGTATGATTTGGATTTGGTAGGAATTTATTTACCATTTCTTTTATAGCAAAGATTTGTGGAGAAGATGGACAGGTGGATCCCAACTGTTTTGTTTTGGCACAGTCCATAGTCTTTAGTGCCATGGAGCAAGAGTAAGTTAATTTCAAACTTTCACATTTTGGGTTTTGGGATTTGGGTTCACTCAACTACAAACAAACAATTTTTCAGGACTTAAGTATTTTGAATGTTTATATCTTATAGGCATATCTAAGACTACCTGGTTCATAGTGTCTTTTAAATATAAATTATGTGAACTCTTAAAAATAAAACACGTTTGTTTTTAATGTTAATATTTCCTAAGTTAAAAGAAGTTTTTAAAATTCTGAAGTCATTTGGGGGTGATTGTAACTACAGTTTGACTATTAGAATTTATTTATTTAAGCAATGCATGTGTTCAGATAGAGATCCTAATTTGTTAGTGTACACTTTAAGTTTAATGGATGCTGTATTACTAAATCCACGTAGGTTTGTTGAAACGGTCTCCAAAGTTTTTGTTTGTTTGTTTGTTTGTTTTTAGATTAATTACTGGTGCATGCCCTTTAAGGGAAAAAATCTGCATATTGATTCATTTAGTATTTATGAAAAGGGTGCTCTGTGCAGGGCATAGTTAGATACAGTACCTGCTTTGAAGGAAGTTACAGCCTATTAAGAGAAATAGGGTATGTTCTTTGGTTACATGTAATATGAGGTAGCATGTGTCACATCTCAGAGGAAAGCTACAAAGTTTCTAAGAGGCGGGAGAGATTACTTCCAGGCTTAGGAACCAGGAAGGACAGCATGGGATGGGAGGTAGTGTGGACCAAGGCTTTTAAGATACATTAGGCACAGAATGGAAAGAGTATATTTTTCTCAGTTAAGCTCTTTCCTTGGTCATTCCCTCAAATTTTCCCTTTTTGTCCATGTGCAGGCACTTTAGTGAGTTTCTGCGAAGTCACCATTTCTGTAAATACCAGATTGAAGTGCTGACCAGTGGAACTGTTTACCTGGCTGACATTCTCTTCTGTGAGTCAGCCCTCTTTTATTTCTCTGAGGTAAAGTCTGCATTTCCTTTCACACTCTGTTAGAGCATTCCAGCCTCTAAACTAGAAATGCTGGGGCCCCCTCTATAGAAAATAACATGGAAGAGCCAAATCATTTCCGAAAAGATCAATTGGAATGAAGTAATTTTTTTATGTTGTACACCTAATGGCAAGAGTACTTTAATGGCATATTAGTCAGATTAAAGAGAACGTGAAAATTCAGTGTAAAATAACTCTAATTTTGAAAAACTTAATCAAACTTCTGCTTATAAGAGACTGCATATTTTTAATTATCTGGAGCCATTTTAAAACCACAGATTTGATACTTGATTCCAGTGCACACATATTTGCAGACCAGACTTCAGAAGAGAGGAAGAAAAGGAGTAAATTTTTTCTTGCTATCATCACTTTTACTTTAGCCACTCGATAGGATTTCTCAAGCAATGAGTAGATTAATTTCTTTGAGGTGTACAGTTTAGTATAATGGTATTTGTTAGGTTTCGGCAAATGAAATTCTTCTGTTGCAAAGCAAATGACTATTAAGTAGAGAGGGGAGGATTTCCAGGGTCACAAAGCATTAACGTAGATACACACTTGCACTCTGCCTCTCCCAAGAATAGAGCTTTCGGTTGATTTGCTTTCTCACTCCCTCTCTTTGTAAGTGTAAGTCCGCATTTGTTCAGGTTACTGAGGCTGCATGGAGTGATGGAAATGATCAGGTATAAAAGATTTGGTCTGGTTAGTTTACTTTTTGTATGTTAGCTACTGAGGGACCACTAATCATCTTTACTGTGATTCTTATTCCAGTTCACTTAAGTTTGTATCCAGCAGTGTGGTGGGGTTTTTGTTAGTTTGTTTTTTTCCCTTACAAGAATGGCTTTCAACTTTTCAGTCTCAAAAGCAACTGTGAGTTGCTGACTGGCATGAACTGAACAAGTGGATCTGTTTTTATTTTTGTTTTTTGTGTATGTCTTATATTTTTAATGGATGGGCTTATGGATTAGAGATGGTTAGAGAAATATGTTTATAGTCTTTTTTTCTTTTTTTTGTATTTTTCCTTCCTAGTACATGGAAAAAGAGGATGCAGTGAATATCTTACAGTTCTGGTTGGCAGCAGATAACTTCCAGTCTCAACTTGCTGCCAAAAAGGGCCAGTATGATGGACAGGAGGCACAGAACGATGCCATGATTTTGTATGACAAGTGAGTTTTATTGATGTATTCAGCATCTGGCAAATATTAATTGAGTATTTGATATGTATTTCGGAAATAAAGATGAACAAATCCAGTCTTTGCTGTCAAGGAGCTCACAGGGAGTAGCATAAAAGTCGCTTTTCATATGGTGTGTATAAGGTTTTAGGATTCCTAGAACAAACGTTTCTGCTAGGGGAACGGGAGATTTGTGTGTGGCAAGAAGGATGACGGTGGAGTTCAGGGAGGGTTTCACAGAAGAAAGATTTGAATTGGATCCTGAATATGAATTTTGCTAGCCAGAGAAGGCGGGAAGGAACATTCTAGGCAGAGGCATTGACAGAAGCAAGTCAGAGAAACTTAGGGGAATGTGGCACTTTCAGGAAACTTGAGTTTGGGTAAGTAAAACTTGGGTGGGGAATGTAAGAGGAAGAAGAAACTAAAGGGAATATATTGGAAAGGGTCTTAGATATCTGTGTATGGGTGTATCATATTTCTGGTGCAGATCTGCACGGCCAAATTAATATTCAATGAATAATAGTTTTTCATTGGTCTTCATTGAAAATGAGAGGATGGCAAAATCTTACAGTGAACAGAACTGAAAACATCTGGTCAGTTGAGTGATAAGCCTATGGCCAGCTGTTGCCACTCTTTTAATTTTCATTTAATTTTTCTTATTCTGTAAAGAAAAGTAATGTGCAATTTGTATCCACAAGCAACCACTGAGAAGATAACTTGACAGTAGAGGAAAATTCTTGGGATGTTAGGGTTGCAAGAGAGCTGAGTGCATCTGGGTCAGTGGTTCCTGAGCATTGCTCTGCAGGTCCGTGCTGGGCTGTCTGCGTAAGAACCAGCTGGGAGCTTGTTAAAAATAGGTTTCCAGCCCTCCGCTCTAAGAGATTCTGATTCAGCACATTTGAGGCATGACCCAGGAATCTTTATTTTTAGAAGATACCCCAAATGATGCTGATGGGTAGCCAGATTCAGAATCTAGTCTGATTTTCCCATTTTGCAGAACAGAAAACAAAGACCCTTTCTCTCAAAGTCACAGGGCAAGTTAGTGGCAGAACTTGAGCTGGAATGCAATTCTTAATGTTTGCCCAGTGTTTATTTTAGTATAATATATTTGTGGAAAATATTATATAAGAAACATTGTTACATGGATGTTGAAATAGCAAGTGTTTACATTTAGAAATTTGGTCTGGGGTGCCCCAAAATTCCAATCATGGAGGAGTATTTACCAACTTATTTGTTACAAGATGGGAGACTATTTGTTAAGAAAAGTCTAATAACAAAAAAATAATTTTTTTATTTTAATGCTGGAACAGAAGAGTGGCGCTGGTAGTAAGGTCCTGGCTGGAGCTCAGTTGCCACACAGAGCAGAGACCCTGTTGTCTCACTGGATCCCATTTTCGCATTGGGAGCCATTTTTAAGATGAAGATCACTGTATAGCATCCCACTGGCACTGTCATTTTGTCAAGTTCACTGTGCCAAATTCGACTTCACCGATGCCAGTTTGGGTTTTTTTTAAAAGAATTATTTACTTATTTATTTGAGAGAGAATGAGCGCGTGAGGCAGGGGAGGGGCAGAGGGAGAGGGAGAGAATCGAGAATCTCAAGCAGATTCCCCGCTGAACACGGAGCCCAACACAGGGTTCCATCCCATGACCCTGAGATCAGGACCTGAGCTGAAATCAAGAGTTGGACGCTCAACCGACTGAGCCACCCAGGCCCCCCCCATCCCTGTTTGTTTTTATATCTTATGTATGTTATGTATGTATCATCACAATCATACCTAATCAGTCTTTCTGTATTTGTATCATAGACAAGATTTAGAAGTCCCTAGAATGCTTGGAAGAGAACATACATAGATTTTTTGCTCTTAATCCTCCTTTTTTTGGTATCCACTTTATAATCAGCTTGCCAAACCACTAGTTTTGCATTATAGCTTATGAAGTTAGAAATCTTTGAGGTAGCATTGATTACTCCTTTTCCTTTCTACACCCAATCTTCATCAAGTCCTATTATTCTGTCCAAATACATGAAATCCATCTGCTTCACCCTCGGTGCTATTGTGGTTTCAGTTCCTGCATCAATATTACCTATGCCCCGTAGTTACAGCGGTGTGTTCTCATTGTGTCCAATACAGGGATCTTTTCTGCTCCCTTTCCAGGGGAAAGAACTGTGTCTTACCCTCTTTTAAGTCCATTTCTGTTTCACAAGTGCTGAACAGAGAATAGGTGCCCATTAAATATGTGTGATTGATTGGGGCGCCTGGGTGGCTCAGTCGTTAAGCGTCTGCCTTCGGCTCAGGTCATGATCCCAGGGTCCTGGGATTGAGCCCCGCATCGGGCTCCCTGCTCCGCGGGAAGTCTGCTTCTCCCTCTCCCACTCCCCCTGCTTGTGTTCCTGCTCTCGCTATCTCTCTCTATCAAATAAATAAATAAAATCTTAAAAAAAAAAAAATGTGTGATTGATTGATTTGTCTCAGTTGTAGCCTGACCCTCAGCAATCTTAAGAACTAAGGAAGATGGAAGGAGATAGGAAGGTAGCAAGTTGACTCAGATACCTTTGGGGCCGTGGGAATAAAGGTTGCAGCATGGCCTCTAGGAGCCGGCTCCCAAGTCCTAGATCTGCAGGCTGAATCAAGTAGCCTCGTAGAAGAGTAGGTGCCAAAAGTTGCTTATACAGGCTAGGAGGTTTGGTTTGACTTGGGCTGTCTTGTTACCATAGGTACTTCTCCCTCCAAGCCACACATCCTCTTGGATTTGATGATGTTGTACGATTAGAAATTGAATCCAATATCTGCAGGGAAGGTGGGCCACTCCCTAACTGTTTCACAACTCCATTACGTCAGGCCTGGACGACCATGGAGAAGGTAACCAAGAACTTCAAAAATATTAAACTGCAAGAAGTTTTTACTGGTGAAACCCAGAAAACATAACACGGGAGAAAAACAAATGTAACAAAACTGGAAAATTGAAGCAATGGAGCATAGTGATTAAGAGCAGAGGCTTTGAGTCTGACTTGGTATGTATTAATTTAGCCTTTATAGGCTGAATGACCTCAGGCACTTACTGAAATTCTTTAATGCCATTTTCCACATCTGTAAAATGGAGATAATATGGATACTTACCTAAAAGTTATTTTAAAGATAAAAATGAGGTAAGATGTATAAAGTTCTTATGATCAGCATCGCATCCAGCACATAGTAAGCATTAAAAATTTTAACGGCAGTTATTACCACTGTTATTATTAAATTTTCAAAAATAATTAGATAGCAGTATTGGGCAAAGTTAGCTTAAAATGATCCAAACATTTCATCAATATCTATCAATGGGGCTAGAACACTAGTTTTGTGTATCGTAACTTCTGGGGTATCACTAATAGCTTATTAATAATAATGTGTTAGAATTTGTGAATGATTTATTCTTCTAATGAACTAGAGCAGATTTTACCAGGAATTGCACAGAGCGCAGGATAAGTCATGAGGTTATGTCGTTTATATATGTCGTGTGTTTCTAGGTGGAAAAGGGTTAAGTAAGCACTGTTAAATAATACCCCACATAAGAACTGAATTTCAGGAACATGGAAGAGTTACATATAAAAATCAAGTCATTAAAAAGCTCATGGTAAGCTGAATAGAGTATCAGCTATTGCCCAGGGATAAAGAGTTCTTCATCATTAAAATTAAAATCTTTCTGATCTTAAATTAGGTAAAGTTCCAAATCTGTATCATGTAAAGAATGTAAACTTGCTGGATAAAAAAGAAAATGAAAATACAGAGAAAAACAGTGTTAATATTTCTTTTCTTATAAAATGTGTATATGTAAAGAACTTACACTAATTTTAATAGTATCGAGTAGATGAATGAGAAAAAGACATGGATGATCAGTACTTAGATAATTTCTCTGCTAGGTATTGGTGTTTTAGTGGTAATCAGGAGAAACGTGGTTCCTGCCCTCCTGGAGCTCTGTCTGTAAAGAAGGCACATGTTTAACACATACTAGTTACAGTCATGTGTTAACTGCTGTGAAGTAAAAGTTGGTAATAGGAAATGCTGGTAACAAACATGGGAACTTATTCGGCATCATTAATAATTTTTAAATGGAAATAAAAACATCCATATATCGTTAGGCACTTTTTAAAAAAGATTTTATTTATTTGAGAGAGAGAGAATGAGAGAGAAAGAGAGCATGACAGAGGAGAGGATCAGAGGGAGAAGCAGACTCCCTGCCAAGCAGGGAGCCCGATGCGGGACTCGATCCTGGGACTCCAGTATCATGACCTGAGCCGAAGGCAGTCACTTAACCAACTGAGCCACCCAGGCGCCCCGTTAGGCACTTACTTAATGATTTGGAAAAACACACTCAGGTGTTGGAAAGCCTGTGTCAAAACAGATACCTTAGTATACTGCGAATGATACAAATTGACAACATCCTTCTGAAGAGTAAATTGGCCATATATATCAAAGCTAAAACGTTCACACCGTTTAACTCAATAATCACACACCTGGTAATTTATCTTAAGGAAATCAGTTCAGAAGTAAAAAAAATTAATATGTGCACAAAGACTTTAATATTTATAACCAGAAAAATCTAATTTCAGATTAGATTCACTCCCTGCATGTTTTCTGGTCACTAAGAAGTCTGAATATCAAGTCTATGTAATAGTTTTATGGCAGGCATTGGTTGGGGGGGGGGGACACACACCTATAAATTGTACTCATAATTTTAGTCACAACGTGAACTGTACACGAAGGGGTAATACTTGGAGTATAACAAAGAAAAGCAAAATCATTTGTGCTAGCTGGTAGAATTGTGCATAAAATTTTGTTTTCAAATAAAGTTTTAATTGTATTTGTCTCACCTTTAAAATAATGCTTGTCCTCTCTTTCAGGTCTTTTTGCCTGGCTTCTTGTCTAGCAATCTTTATTATAAGTATTTGAATGATCTCATCCATTCGGTTCGAGGAGATGAGTTTCTGGGAGGAACTGTTTCACTGACTGCTCATGGCTCTGTCGGCCCTCCTGATGACTCTCACCCAGGTGGTTCCGACAGCTCGGCTGCTCAGGTATTAATCAGTTAGCCTCTGCCAATTGGAAGAAAGGGTTACAGATCATGTCCCTCAAATACCAATAGCAGATTCTGTTTGGGAGTTTTTGTTGTAGAAGAAACAAAGAAGAAAATACAATTAGCCTACTTACTATATGTTTTAATAAGAATATCTGTAGTGAACAGTATATTATATTGTAAGGTATTGTGCTGTTTCGTTCAGGCCATTTTTCTGCCTCACACTCCAGCTGCTGGTATCAGTCATCAATTACGCCACATGCATTTATAGCCTCTGAAGAGCTCTTTGTGTAATTATTTGGGAAATTTTAGTAACTACATTTGGGATGCTTTTTTATAGAATAATTCTTTTTCTTTTTTTTTTTAAGATTTATTTCTTTATTTTAGAGAGAAAGACCGCCTGAACATGAGTGGGAGGGACAGAGTGAGACAGAGAGGGAGAGAGAACCGCAAGCAGACTCCACACCGAGGGCAGCAGGCTTGATCTCACTTCCCTGAGGTCATGACCTGAGCTGAAACCCAGAGTCGGATGTTTAACTAACTGTGCCACCCAGGCGCCCCTAGAATAATTCTTAACAATTCTTTCTTGGGGCGCCTGGGTGGCTCAGTCGTTAAGCGTCTGCCTTCGGCTCAGGTCATGATCCCAGGGTCCTGGGATCGAGCCCCGCATCGGGCTCCCTGCTCGGTGGGAAGCCTGCTTCTCCCTCTCCCACTCCCCCTGCTTGTGTTTCCTCTCTCGCTGTGTCTCTCTGTCAAATAAATAAATAAAATCTTTAAAAAAAACCAATTCTTTCTTAATATTGTATTTCACCAAAGAGTTTTTGGTTTCATTTTGAACTGTAGTGCCATTGTATATTTCCTTAATCTTTTTTGGAGTGCTTTCATGTATCAAACCTTATCTGATTCTCCCCCAAATGGGGTCATTTAAATGGGTTGTCCCCGAGAGAAGAGATCTAGGAAGGTATTAAGTTAACTAATTTTGGGGCGCCTGGGTGGCTCAGTTGTTAAGCGTCTGCCTTCGGCTCAGGTCATGGTCCCGGGGTCCTGGGATCAAGTCCCCCATTGGGCTCCCTGCTACCATAATGTAGCATAATTATTTTCTCATCACACTGTTGACACATAAATAATACTTCAGATTTTTTGACACAGGGCCTTGGATAAATTTTCTTAATTTATACGACAGTACTATTTATTACCATCAACAAGGCTCTCCTCAGTACGTTTTCCTCCTATTTAGCTTATGTGGCAAGTGACCTGCTGAATGTGGTTGCCATTTTGTTTTTTGATATAGGCTAGAATGTTTTGTTGTTATTTAAGCACTTAAAAGGTCTAGGTGCTGACCTTAAAACATATTTTTCATTTTTGGTTGAAGTTTAATATATATACGGAAAACTCAATGTATCATATGTAGCTTGAAGAATTTTCATAAACAGACTTGATCTGTGTATCCAACATTCAGATCAAAAAACACAACATTACCAGTATGTTATAAACCCTCTTGTGCCCTCTTCTAGTCACTGTCCTCCCTGCCAGGATAGCTACTATCCTGACTTTTGATGGTATAGGTTAGTGTTACCTATTCAGAATAGTTATATAATTGAAATCATTCTGTATATGCTCTTTTTTCTTTCTTTCTTTTTTTGGTACAGCTTTATTGAGATACAATTCACATACCATATAATTCCCCCATTTATGTTGTATAATTTAGTGGTTTTAGTATATTCATAGAGTTCCTTAACTGTCACCACAGCCAATTTAAAAAGTTTTTCACCTAAGAAAGAAACCCTGTGTCCTTTAACTAATACCCTCCAAATCTTCCAATTCTTCCAGCCCTAGGCTACTACTAATCTACTTTCTGTCTATAGATTTGCCTATTCTGGACATTTCATATAATTGGAACCATATGATGTGTGGTTTCGAGACAGGCTTTCACTTAGCATGCTGTTTTCAAGGTTCATCCATGTGTAGCATGTATCAGAACTTTATTCCTTTTTTTGTTTGTTTTTGTTGTTGGTTTAAAAAATATTTTAGAGAGAGAGACAGCATGAGCCAGGGGTGGGGCAGAGGGAGAGGGAGAAGCAGACTCCCTGCTGAGCAGGGAGCTTGATGCTAGCCCCGGTCCCAGGATCCTGAGATCATGACCTGAGACAAAATCAAGAGTCTGACGCTCAGGGGGTACCTGGGTGACTCAGTCGTTAAGCATCTGCTTTCGGCTTGGGTCATGATCCCAGGGTCCCGGCATCAAGCCCCACCTCGGGCTCCTTCCTCCGCCGGAAGCCTGCTTCTTCCTCTCCCACTCCCCCTGCTTGTGTTCCCTCTCTCACTGTGTCTAAAAAAAAAAAAAAGAGTCCGACGCTCAACTGACTGAGTGACCCAGGCACCCCACAACTTTATTCCTTTTTATGGCCAAATAATATTCCATTGTACACACCACATTTTGTTAATCCATCAGTTGATGGACGTTTGGGTTGTTTCTCTCTTTTGGTTATTATGAATAATGCTGCTGTACAAGTTTTTGTGTGGATATAGGTTTTCATTTCTCTTGTGTATATACCTAGAAGTAGAATTGTTAGCTCAAATGATAACTGTTTAACTCTGTCTTAGTTACTTTTGCTTGGGTAACAAGTTTTGAAATCAGGAAGGAAGGGAGAGTCTTCCAGCTTAGTTCTTCTTTTTCAAGATTGTTTTGACTATTCGAGGTCCCTAGAGTTTTCAAATGCATTTAAGGATCAGTTTGTCAACTTCTACGAAGACTCCAGCCAGGATTCTGATAGGGAGTGCATTGGTTCCATAGATAATTTGGGATGAATTGACATCTTAACAATATTAAATATTCTGACCCATGAACATAGTTGATGCCTTTCATTTATTCAGATCTTCTTTAATTTCTTCCAGTAACATTTTGTAGTTTTCAAGTATCAGTTATGTATTTCTTAAGTTTGTTCTAAGTATTTTATTCTTTTTTATACTATTATAAATGGAATTTCTTTCTTACGCTCATATTTTCATTGTAAACGTATAAAAATACAGTTTTTTGTAATTGTGGTAAAATTCACCTAACATAAAGTTAGCTGTTATAAGTGTCTAATTCAGTGACATTCAGTCTATTCACAGTGCTGTGCAGCCACTCTCACTATCTGGTTCCAGACTTTCTCATCACCCCAAATGGAAACCTCGCAAATGGAACATTAAGCAGTCACTCCCCATGCCCACCTGTGTTCTTCTAAGAGTTTTAGGCCTTTGATCCATTTTGAGTTAGTTTTGCATGTTGTATGAGATAAGGGCCAACTTTATTTTTTGCGTGTGGATATCTAGTTGTCCCAGGACCATTTATTGACAAAACTATTCTTTTACGTAAATTGAATGATCTTGGCATCTTTGTCAAAAATCATTTGCCCTTAGATACACCGGTTTATTTCTGGACACTCAGTTCTGTGTTGATCTACGTGTATCTTATGCCAATGCTACATTGTTTTGATTACTACAGCTTTGCAAGTTTTGAAATCAGGAACTGTGTGTCCTCCAACTTTGTGTTTTTCAATTTGTAAGATTATTTTGGCTACTCCGGGTCCCTTGCAATTCCATAAGAATTCTAGGATTGGGTTTACATTGAATCTGTAGATTCCTTTGGGATGTATTGCCATTTTAACAATATTAAGTCTTTTTCCAGCCTGAACAGGGGATGTCATCCCATTATTTAAGCTGTCTTTAATTTCTTTCATCACTGTTTTGTAGGTTACAGTGTACAAGTCTTATATGTCCTGGCGTCATTTTTGTCCTGAATATTCTTTTTGATGTTATTATAAATAAAATTATTTTCTTAATTTCATTTTCTTATTCATTGGTAATGCATGGAAATGAACTTTTTGTGTTGATCTTGTACCTTGTAACTTTACTAAATTCTTTTGTTAACTTTAGTAGTTTTCTTGTGGATACTTTTTTTTTTTTTTTAATTTATTTGAGAGAAAGAGAGTGAATGAGAGAGAGAGCACAAGCCAAGGGGGAAAGGCAGTGGGAGAAGCAGACTTCCCCGCTGAGCAGGGAGCCCGATGCAGGACCCAATCCCAGGACCCTGGGACCATGACCTGAGCCAAAGGCAGAAGCTTAACCAACTGAGCCACCCAGGTGCTCCTTTCTTGTGGATTCTTTAGGATTTTCTATATATGAGATTGTGTCATCGGTTAATAGAAATAGTTTTCTTTCTACCTGTCTACATTGAATGTACCTTTTATTTCCTTGTCTTGCCTAATTGCCGTGGCTTAAACTTGCAGTACATTGTTGAATGAATGGAAGTGATGAAAATGGGCATCTTTGTTTTATTCCTGACCTCATGAGGAAAGCTTTCAGTTTTTCATCTTTTAATATAATGTTAGGTATGGGTTTTTCATAAATGCTTTTTATCAAGTTGAGGAAATTTCCCTCTATTTCTAATTTGTTGGATTTTTTTTTTTTTTTTTGATCAGGAAAGGGTGTTGGATTTTGTCAAATGTTCTTTCTGTATCAATTGAGATGGTCATGTGGGTTTTGGTGTTTACTTTTTGATACGGTTGTACTACATTATTTGATTATCTATTCATTTATTTGAGAGAGAGAGAGAGAGAGAGCACATGAGAGGGGGGAGGGTCAGAGGGAGAAGCAGACTCCCTGCCAAGCAGGGAGCCCGATGCGGGACTCGATCCCGGGACTCCAGGATCATGACCTGAGC
>NC_138383.1:42825783-42852476 GCF_054177405.1 Leptonychotes weddellii | reverse complement strand
CTTGAAAACAGTTCATTTGAATTAAAAAGAAATCTTAATACTATCATAGTATTGCTGTTGTCATCCCAAGAAAAAAGGCCGGTATTAAAACGATATGTTTGAGAAGCTCATTATAAAAGTTGATTCATGTCTGATTGGTTTACATGAAGACATTTGAAGTAAATTTCATCTTTAAGACAAAAACTTTGTGAAGACTATGAAAAATGCTGACTGGTTTATTGTTATTAAGTGTTAATAAAATTTTCAAGAGAATTTTGTTTTAAAAAAAAATTCTATCAATCCTGCTCTATGGAGTTTAATAAAAACTATAAAATGGGAGTGGCTAAATAAATAATAAATACATGGAGAACTTTATGTGTTTGGGCTTAATAAGCGATATTACATATTATCAACTATCTATTATCATAGAAGAATCAGCACTTTACAAGATATTGTTGAAGCTGAAGGATCAATTCAATGGTCCTCAAAATGTGGATTCCTGAAGATTCCAGGCCCTTTCAGGGGTTCCGTGAGGTCAGACCATGACGTCTTCCTTGTATTTTCATAAAAATATGAGTTGCCCTTTACGTTGTATTAATATTGGTACTAGTGGTGCAAAAGCCACTTTTCTCGCTAAATTTGTTTTGGAAAACATAGTTATTTTTTATTACAATATGTTATTTGTGTTCACTTACAATGGGCTTATTATTGTTGTTTTTAAATACAGAATAAATTTATTTTGCATTTCTTAGCTTTAATTTTTAATACAGTAAATATATTGGGTCTTGAAGCTAAACAGTTTGAGGACTGCTGGAGTAATTAAGCCATGATAAAAGTGATTAAACATGTAAACCTAAAGATGGGAAACTATGACAAAGGAGTGGGTGAAAGAGAAATAAAGAAATATGGTATGCTATTAGAAATAAAACAGGGGCACCTGGGTGGCTCAGTCGGTTAAGTGTGTGACTCTTGATTTCGGCTCAGGTCATGATCTCAGGGTCATGAGATCGAGCCCCGCGTCAGGCTCCTGCTGGGCATGGATTCTCTCTTCCTCTCCCCACCTCTCTCTCTCCCTCTAAATAAGAAAGAAAGAAAGAAAGAAAGAAAGAAAGAAAGAAAGAAAGAAAGAAAGAAAAGAAAGAAAGAAAAAACAAAGTATCAACCCCAAGGGAAAATCTTGGTTATTTAATTACATAATAAGGAAATTATTTAATGACACAAATGACAACTACAGTAAACTTTTAAAACTTTCCATTTATTAAATGCTGAAACTTGTTCAAATGATGTTTTGGCCTCATGGATTGAGGACAAACAAAAAGTCATACAATTACATCAACTGATTCAATAAGACGTGCCAATAATCTTATATATACTTGATAATAAAGATGTTGAATGTATTTTTAAATCTCTGAGATTATTACAAGGATTAAGAAAGGATTCAGAGTCATGAACAACATAGTTTATATTTTTTTAAAGATTTTATTTATTTATTTGACACAGAGAGAGAGGGAGAGAGAGCACAAACAGGTGGAGAGGCAAGCAGAGGGAGAGGGAGAGGGAGAAGCAGGATCCCTGCTGAGCAGAGACCCTGATGCGGGGCTCAATCTCAGGACCCTGGGATCATGACCTGAGCCGAAGGCATACGCTTCACCGACCGAGCCACCCAGGCACCCCAACAACACAGTTAATATTAAGAGACATTTGCTACTTATTAAAAATATTGAAATTATTCTCAAATTAAGAATACTGAAATGCCTTATGACTTTCAATTCAATGGAGAATTCACAAGGAGGGTTTGCTGTATTCCCTATGGTTAAATCATGGTCCAGACAGAGCCCTCATTTGACTAGTGACAGCCAGCCACATCAGAGAAATGATCACCCAACAATTTCAAAACATGAACAAATCATTCATGAATTATCAAAGTAATTTAATAAATTATTTATGCTACATCGTATTTGCGCTGGGAAGAAGCTTTGTGGTGTATTGTTTAGCTTACTCAGATAATAAAATGGAATGTTTAATTTATTATTATACTTGTATATGAGCATATAACATTGTTTATATTAAATACTATTAGATATTTTTTTTTAAAAAAGGTTTTATTTATTTATTTGACAGAGAGAGACACAGTGAGAGAGGGAACACAAGCAGGGGGAGTGGGAGAGGGAGAAGCAGGCTTCCCACGGAGCAGGGAGCCCGATGTGGGGCTCGATCCCAGGACGCTGGGATCATGACCTGAGCCGAAGGCAGACACTTAATGACTGAGCCACCCAGGCGCCCCAATACTGTTAGATATTTTTAACATCACCCTGGATACAGAAAAGATTGGGTCCCTGTCCTCAGTAGCCTCTCAAGGATGAATAAAAACTGTTTCAGTAATCTATTGCCACATTGTAACACTTAGTTGCTTAAAACAAGACACTTTTTTTTTTTTAATTGCTCACCGTTCATTCCATGGGTCAGGAATTTGGATGGGGCCCATCAGGCATAGCTCATCTCTACCCCACATGGTATTGGCTGTGTGGCTTCATTGGGGCTGGAGAATCCAAGACAGCTTCTCCTGGGTCATGGCTTGGCCAGCTAGGACCTGCTGGAAGCACCAAGACTCTTCTTGTCGGGTGTGCCAGATTCTTTCAGAGAACCCCTCCAGCCACCACCCCCCAAAAGGGTAACACTATCCCAACTTGTGGATTGAGTTTTATCCGCTTTGTGCATGGCATCTTGTGCTCTGCGTTATGTATCCGAGAATCATCCAAGTTGTCATTAGTTCATTCTTGTTGCTTTTCAATACTGCACAGTATGAAGACACCCCAACCTGTGTATCCATTCTGCTATTGATAAGCACTTAAGTAACGTCCATTACAAACATTACAAACAAAATAGTTTGGCTATTACAAACAGTGCTGCTGTGAGCACTCTAGGACATGAATTTTGGTGAATATAGGTATACATTTCTGGTTGGTGTAGTATACCTAGCAGTGGAGTGCCTAGGTCATAGCGTGCATACTCAATGCTGATAGATGCTAAGAAAGTATATTCCAAAGTATATTCCAATGTACACCCCACCAGCCAAGTATGAGAGTTCTGGTTGCGTCAGTCTTTTTATCGCCTGGAGACTCTGACTTGACAGCCTTAACCTCCTCCTCCTAGAAGGTTGTGAGCTGCATTATATGACCCAAGGAAATCCCACGGGGCTGTTGTCAGGTGCAGAAAGAGCAACCACCTCCCCTCACCCAGAGGGATCCAAATTTCCTGCCAGTTGGTTGGACAGATGATGATCTGAAAACCAGTGGAGTGAATTTGGGGATGTGGGTGATGGTTTTGTTCTCTTGGTTCCCTCAGAGTCTTGTGGCATCCCCAGACTCTGAATCAGGAGATGAGAATCCACATCCCGATTCCTTCCTGCTCTGTTTCCCCTCACCCTTGTCATCACACACCCCAAATTCAGCTCCGGACACTCTGCAGGCTAGTCATGTCTCAAACGCATCAGCCCCTTCACACCTCTGAGATGTGGTTGCTGTTGTAATCCTTCTGCCTACTGTGACTCTATTCTCCACCAAAAGCTCTCTAAAGGCCCAACTCAAGTGTCACCTTTCTGGAAAGTTTTCCCACATTCCCCAGTCCTTTTTGGATCTCCTCACGGCAAGTTATCTGTGTCTTGCATCAGGGTCTTTGCATCTGCTGTTCCCTTAGCCTGGAACTCTTTTCCTTTCCCATTTCCCCCTCACCTCCTTCTTGTCTGTTTTACCCCTTTGTCTCTCTAGTGTCTGTCTGCTCTCACTAGAAAGGAGGCTCTGTGGGGGCAAGGATTTGTGTCTGTTTTCTTACTGCTCCAGCCCCTGTGCCTGGAAATGTGTCCGATGAAGGGTAAAGGCTCAGTTTGTTGAATGAATACATTTTGTCTTTTGATTTACTTGTCATGCAGTGGCAGGGGGCTCCCACAAGCCAGAGCAATCTACTGAAAGCTGAACTAGAATTAGAATTAGAAGCAGCTAATCCTATCTAGAAGGAGTCCAGTGAGGCTAAAATGGAGTTTCGGGTGAATCTGGAAAACGAGTCAGGTGTCCATGAGGAAGGAAGTCTCCTCAGACAAAGTTAGCAGCTTGTGCCCAGATCCAGCAACCGCATAAAGCCTCATAGGGCTGGGGTATAGGGATTGAGTAAGGGATGAAGAAGATGAAGCCAGAAGGTAAAGAGCAACACAGCCTTTCTTCACTCAACAAACATTTGTTTAATACCTGGACAAGAGAGAGGTTTGGGAGTCATGAGTGAACATGTATGAGACAAAGCAGCGAGAGGGGTTGAGACAAAGAGGAGAGAGGAAGTGGGAGCCATTGAAGCATCTGGTGGGAGGGTACTAAGAAACGTTCCCTGGTCTTCTTGTTTAAAATATTATCTTTACTTATAACAAAAGCAATAGCAGTTCATTGTAGAAAATTATGAAAAGACATCCAGTCTGAGCATAGATACCCATCGTTTTTTGCCCCATCTGTGTACAATTTTAGAAAACAAGAGAGATGGTGGTAATGTGTCTATTTTAAGCTATTTTAAAGTTTATTGATATATTCACTTATGTAGATTTCCCCCCCAAAATTATAGAGTATTACGCTATACGTGCTGGCATTTTGTTTTCCTACTCTTTTTAAGTTTTCTTCTAATTTTGCTCACCTCCCTCTCCTTCCTCTTTCATGAGACACATGTCAGCAACCTGTTATAGATTTTCCCCAGGCAACTACAACCACATAGAAACTTATTTAAACAGATGCTTATAAATACGTATGTGGATAACACCCTTCCTGTATATGTCAGAGTTTGACAAACATGGGATCACACAATAGACACTTTTCCTGCATTTTGCTATTCTTAGGTTATGACCTGATAGAATTCCTTCAAGTTAACCAGAGCCAATCTAGTTACCTCCTTTTTCATGTTTGCATAATATTCCACAGTGTGTGATGAGGAAAACAAAGGCAGGAAGAATGTAACCAAAAGAGGATCATCTTACAACATGTGGCCCCCTGATGTACATCTGAGCCATGCGGGACACGGCATTCCTACAGGGTCTCACGACTAATGTTTTACTGATAGTAAACGGTAATCTTGTCTTGACAATAGCCAGACCTCCAAGGTCCTGTAAACTTCACTTTCAACATACACAAATTCCCCAGATATTTTCTTATCCCAAACCCCCTAACTAACTGATCGGTCCCTCCTCACGATCACAAGTGCACTTCTTTCTGCCCTCGGGTCCTGTCCCCGTGTTTTAATAAAAGTACCTTTTTGCCCCGTGAAACTTTCTCAAAAATTCTCTCTTGACCGTCATGCTCAATGACCCCGCATCAGCGTGGATGCACCGGAAGATATTCAATCACCCTCTGCTGTTGGACATTCACTGTTCCCTGTCGTGTGTGTGTGTGTGTGTGTGTGTGTGTGTGTGTATTTGCCACTATAAATCATGCTACATTACATCTATACTTTATGTATCAAGGCTTTTACTTCTTGGAATAGATTGCCAGGAATGTGATTGCTAGGTCTAAGGACATATGAACTTTTTTCATTTTAAAGATTTTATTTATTAGAGAGAGAGAGAGAGAGTGTTCATAAGGGCAGAGGGAGAGGGAGAAGCAGACACCCCGCTGAGCAGGGAGCCCAATGTGGGGCTTGATCCCAGGACCCTGAGATCCCGACCTGAGCTGAAGGCAGATGCTTAACCAACTGAGCCACCCAGGCGCCCCAGATATATGAATCTTTAACTGTAATGGATTTTTCCAGACTGCTTTCCTAAAATGCTACCACAGTTCCCATTTCTACCTCTTTAGTGTTTTCCACTCTCATGGCAATAAAATGATGTTTCGTTTTTCTCTGTGATTTTTCCTAGAAACTAAGGAGCCCACACATCTTTTCGTGTACTTGTAGACCATTTGGATTTGCTTTTTTGGTGATTTAATACTTATGTGTCAATGGCAATGTGTCAGAGCTCTTCATAGAACTGTATCACACACACACACACACACACACACACATGCACACACAGACTTTGTCATTTGCCTTGAAAATATTGTTTTTCCAAATCTATAATTTATGTATTGGCTTAGTTTACGGTGTTCCTCAAAACACATTTTTAATTTTCAAACATGGATTTCTTCCCCTCCCCTCCCCCCCCACCATTCTCTGGGTTTCCAGTGTGAGTAGGGAAGTGGGGTTTTTTTGTTTTTTTTTACATTTGATTTTTTAATCCATCTGAAATTTATCTTTTCCTAAGGTAAAAAACGAAAATTTAACAACTTGCTCTTATTAAATAAGGCACCTCTGTTTTGTGATGTCTCTGTCATTCCTTCTGCTTCTATCTGCTGTGTTGGGCCCTAGGATGACCACGACGGAGGTGTGCATAACTGATGTTTTGTAGCATGGCTACATGGATAGAGGGTTGGCTCTGAGACTCAGAGTTCAAAACCAGCACAATGGCTCACAGCAGAGTTCATGCGAGATGTCTTAGGGGCACCTGGCTGGCTCAGTGGGTGGAGCATGCAACTTTTGATTTTGGGGTTGTGAGTTCAAGCCCCACGTTGGGTGTGGAGATTACTTAAAAAAATAAAATCTTAAAAAAAATGTCTTAGGGAAAAAATATGACTCCCAAGACCATAAAATTGAGCATATCTGAAGAAATCCCATTCCAATCAGAAAGGGGCTCGGAACCTTAGAAGAATAAAAAGGTGGAATCAAGGAGACAGTGGAGGAAGAGGAGATATTGGTTGAGATTTTAGTTGCCTTGATGTGGGCAATTGTCTCCAATGCCATTGCCCTGGATCAGCAGATGACCTTGGTTCCACTTGCAGCTCACTCAGTATCCCTGGAGATCTGGCTTCCTATGTGGCTTTACGGTGGCGAGGCATGTCATGATCTTCAGACACAGCATTCTAGCCCACATATTCATTCATTCAACAAGGATTTATGAGTGAACCAAACCGACAAGGTGTCTACACTCAGGAAGCTTATTCCCTGGTGGGGGAAGTAGACCATAAATAGGATCAATAAAAGAAGATGTTAGCTAGTGATAGGTACAAAGGAGAAAACAAAATCTAGGAAGGGTGGTAGGAAATATGGAGAGAGGGATATAATTTTTAAAAAGACGACCAGGAATGGCTCCACTGAGAAGGTGACATCTGAGTAAAGACCTGAAGGGAAGGAAGGTGTGATCCATGCAGGTATTTAGAGGGAGAGCATCCCAAGTGCAGAAGCCCTGAGGCAGGAGCATGCCTTTAGCCCAGAGTGGCTGGAGCTGGTGAACCAGGGGGAGGGTGATTGACGATGACGCCACAGAGTCAACAGGCCAGATGCTATAGGGTCTCAGAGGTCATTATAAGGACTCTGGCTTTTCCCCTGGTCAGATCGGAAGCCTTTGTAAGATTTTAAACAAAAGAACAACACCACTGCAGCAAAACTGAGCAGAAGGTTGTCCCCACCCCTAGAAGAACGTGTAATTAATGACAATCACACTGTAATATAAATGTATCAGATCGACACGCTGTGCCCCTTAAACTCACACAATGTTATATGCTAACTATATCTCAATTTAAAAAATGGAGCCGAGGGTCGTCTGGGTGGCTCAGTCGGTTAAGCGTCTGCCTTCGGCTCAGGTCGTGATCCCAGGGTCCTGGGATCAAACCCCGCATTTGGTTCTCTGATCAGCCGGGAGCCTGCTTCTCTCTCTGCCCCTCCCCTGCCCGGCTCGTGCTCTCTCTCTCTTTCTCTCTCTCTCTGAAATAAATAAATAAAATGTTAAAAAAAATGGACCAGGAAGTGCAGAGATTTTGCACATATATCCCGTTCCCACATGTGCACATCCTCCCCAAATGTCCACATCCAGCACCAGAGTAGGACATTTGGTACAACTAATAGGCCTTCGTCGGCACACCATTATTCCTCAGAGCCCATAGTTTACATTAGGGTTCACTCCTGGTGTGGCACACTCCGTGGGTTTGCACGAACGTCAAGGTTGAGAAAAGTTCCCCTCTATTCCTGGTTTGCATGAATGGGTGTTGGATTTTGCCAAATGCTCTTTCCGGTTTCCTTTTTGACAGTTGAGCTTTTTCTAATAAATCAATGAATCGGTCCTCTGGTGTATATCTCTGGGAACTGGGTTGATGCGACCTGTTCTTGAGAGAATCTCTCAGCCTGACCTCTGGATGCTCATGAAATCGGGGTTGTGTGAGTTCTCTGGAGGAGGCTCCCCTCGTAAAGCCTTAGGGAGGACAGCGGGGCTGCCGGCTTCTCCTGATATCCCTGCTCCTAGTCAAAGCAGTGCTGAGGGCTAACCTCAGACCCACAACCTCCACGAGCTTCCTTCCCGAGAGGCCTGGAGTCTCAGGGCTCTGGCTGACCTCAGGCAACACAGAAGGGATTGCTTTGGGCCCCGCGGTCAGGACAGAATGTTCACTTCCTCCTGAGTTGGGGGAAGACGTCAGATCAGCAGTTCTCACCACAGTGGGGAGAGGAGAAGGAAAACTCCTTTTTCCGGTGCTGGCAACCACACAACCCCAGTAAATCCTCACGATCAGAGACGCCTCGAACGAGGAACCAAGGGCCTGCGTGACCTGCTGGATCTACGCTATGGCAGCAGCTTTGGAAGTAAGATTTTCGGAGAGGGTCTTTCTTTGTAATAATCTAAAGAAAACCAACTCTTCACCCTCTTCTTCATAATACATCATCAGGACCTTTTGATTGCATTACCAAAGGTTTCTCGAATCGGTGGACTTCTTTCTCTCTCTGCCACCACCAGCTGCTGAAGAATCATTATCTTCATTTCTGTAGATGATACAGAGGCCCAGAGAGGTGAGGGAAATGCTGAAGATCCCACAGCAAGGATGCAGCACGATACGGGATAGAACCTGTTTTCATGCCAACAGCACAGTGCGGATAAGGTCTGGCCTCCTTGGTGTGGCTTTTTCTACCAGCCTGAGGTTTGGACAAGTGGTGTAGTTCTCAGACTTCTTCATTTTGGCAACCCTTCATGCTCTATTGGTGGATCTTGCGCTTTGAAAATCAATCTCTTACCTATGCATGGTTTGGCTCATCACACCTTGGTCATTTGGCAAACGGTTCATTGGGTTATGCAGATCCTCCAAATGTTGACACATTTCATCAGACGGTATCCAAAAAAAAACAAAAAACAAAAAACCCCAAAAAGAATCATATCTGTTAATCCGCTCGCGACAGAAATGCCTTGTAAGCATGGGAAGCTCTCCAGCTCACGGTGGCAAAGACCAGTTCTCCAAAATTCTAAATTTTGCCTGAAAACTCACATTTTTATCCTTGGCAATAAATGTTGTCAGTGTTTTCTTCTCAAAGCCGTAGGCTTGCTTCTCTCGTTTTCGAGAAAACGTCTTTTAAAGAGCCAGGTCTTTAATACCCAGGTCTCTAATACCCAGTTAGTCAGCTGTTTGTTCTGTAGCCGGTTCTGCTAACAACCCAAACAATTGCATAAGTACTTTTCCTGGAGGCTACCGTCATATTCGCTGTGCAGAAGTGTTTTATCGGTACTTCCCATTTTGTCCCCCGTGATATTAAAAAACATGTACTTGAGGGTTGAGATTTAATAAAATTAATAATTGTTTCTGCTTCACCAATGACACTCTTATGGGAAACTTTTTTTTTTTTTTTTTTTTTTTTTTAGGACAGATGCATGATAGTGAAGAATACAGACTGCTGGTCCAGTTTGGTGTCACTGTCCAGATTCCTGGAATGGTGCCGGAAGTTTCACCCACCATTGTGTTTGCCTTGTCAGTGTAAATATTCACATGGTGGAAAAGGTACTTAATGTCTTAGTGTTATTATGATACATAATTTTGAGCCTGCAGACCTCCTGAAAGGGTCTTAGGGCAGTCAGGCACTTGTGAATCAGATCTTAGGAATTGCTGGACTAGTATAAGAGAGTGACATCTCAACAACAGCCTCTTGCCAGGAGCAGGTAGCAGGGACCCACCCCTTCAAGCTCTAAGGAATAGGACGACTTAGTCCTGATTCTGGGTATATGGGCCTGGAAGACCATTAGCTGGGGCTCACTTAAAGCAAGTTTTTTTTTTTTTTTTTCCTTTCCTCCAGCATCTCCTGGGCCATGCTCTGTGGATCAACCCCAGCTCTTCCCTGGGAAGACCTCACTCATATCTGGTGAAGCCGACCAGCCCAGAACCAACCCTCCATGACATCATATTGGAAGATGTGTGAGAACGTGCTCCAGGGAACTCAGACAGACTGGGCACCAGGGAAGGTTTTTGGAATAAGAGGCAGAGGAGGAAGTGAGCCAGCTTTTAGAGGCGAGAAGGACTTCTTTAGGCAGGGTGTGGGGGAGGACATTTTAAACTGTAGGCATTGCTTGAGCAAAGGCACAGGCTCAGAGGCGTGAAAGCCCACTGAAGAAAGGGTGCAAAGAAGTATGGCTTAAAGTCTAGTGTTCCAAGATCAAGGCAGCTAGATCAGTCAGGGTGTTAAATGCTACATAAGGAACTTGGAATTTATTCAGCGGCAACAGGGAGTTCATTAATGATATAGGTGACCTTGTATTTAAGGCAAATCCCTATTTTCCTAATGAAAACATTTTTAAAAATTAAGGGATCAATCCAGATAAATTTAAACTCTTAGGAACGTCAATGAAATAGTCAGATGTCGAATTATAATATTTAATTTATTTAGTTACACATGCATATTTAAAATAACATTATATACAATAATACATTATACAAAATATGCTTTCCCCCCCCCATTCTTACATGTCAAGTAACAATTTTATTCAAAGTCTCTACATGCATCTTGGACATCAATGTCTTCATCATATCCAGAGCCACTTTCTTCAAATATATATCCTTCAATTGCATCTAAGTTGTCTGAGATGCAGCATTTAAAAATACTTGTCTGACACTGTCATTGGAAAGTTTGATCCAAGTCACCACGTTAGGACAGTTCTCCCCCCACCCTCAACTTATCATGTAGGTGCAAGTTTATAATCCTTACAACAAAAGTATTCACTTATTGCTTTTGAAGTTGCTCTTTGAAAGGCTGGTTTACAAAACCGAACTCTTGTAATAGTGAGGGCACATTCCTGGAATGATTACGAAGGTTCTTCCCACCTCTCTTTTCACCCATTCCACTAGGAGTCTATAACATTTCTTGCATCGTTTGTGGTTATGGTGGACTAAAATGTGAGGAGAGACCAAGCAGAGGTAGTAGAGCTGTTGCAGGAGATGACAAGACCTAGTTACGGGTGAGACTGAAGAGTAAAATACGTTCTTGAGAACGAAGAAGGCCAAAGAGCTCTAAGTTGGGTTGCCGGGTGGATCATCATGATGGACAGTCAGGTGTCTTGGGGGTGGGAATGAAGCAGTGATGCATCAAGGACTTGGCAAAAGACAGCTGGGCGTGTCCTGGAGCCGGGTAGGGGCAGCCTCCCGACGTGGCAACGGCGGATGTGGAGCAAGGATATGGAAACAGCACTGGCCAGCAGTGGGCAGTCATGCCAATATGCCAATATGGAGTCCTGGTCCAGTTGCGGGGGGAAGGGGGAGTGTCGGGACTGGGAAGAAAGGGTATCTTGAGGCAAGAGATACATGCAGAATGGACACGCTCTGGAGGAAGACTGAGATGATCAGGAAGTCTGTGAATCACAAAGAGGGGTCCACCTAGACTGCCCCCAATGGTTTCTCGTGCTCTCCCATAACACTCATCGCACGCATAGTCATTGTTTTCTAGACTGCAAGGAGGACAGGCAATATGTGTTCTGAGGACTGCTGTACCCCCAGTAACTAGAAGAGGCATATAACAAGTCCCCAGGAAACATGTGCTGAAGGAAGAAACGGGGAGGAGGGAGATGAAGAGGGGCAGAAAGGAAGAACAAGGTACCAGTGTCCTATGGGAGGGACTTAAAAAGAAGGACAGCAAGGGAGATGGGTCAGGAAAGGCATGGTCAAGACCTTAGAGGGCAGTTGGCATCAAGGAGCTGGGGGACACACTTGAAGGAAGTGGACCAGACAGGGATTGCACCCAAGATTCCACCGGGGCCTTGGGTGTGATCCCAACAGCCCGAAGTCTCAGTCCTGGAAGAACATGTCAGGAGCACTGCCCGGCAAAGGCACGGGGCATAGGGTGGGCAGAAAGTGGGGAGGAGACCGTGGGGCTGAGACTAGACTGTGGCTTCTTCTAAGCCTTACCCCAGCAGGAGACACTTGCCTCGATGGTCTCAGACCTGCTCAGTGACTGAGACAGTGGGGTGGCGTTTGGGTGTTTGTTTTGGCGTTAACATCTGAATACTAATAAAGGATACGTGTGCTTGTTTTGGTGACTCACGAGTAATAAGCCTCAAATTCCGTTTCTGTGTAGCATGGGCATTTCCAATAAAAGGGAATGAAAATATTCAGTTCCCAATTTGCAGAAACAATTGGAAGGCAGTGATTCTCAAAAGTCTGGTCTCTGATTCTCTGGTCTGGTCTCAAAAGCAGCAGTAGCATCACCAGGAAATGTGTTAAAAATGCTAATTCTCAGCCCTTACCCCAGACCGATCAAATCGGAACCGGGGTTAGGCCCAGAAATCCATGGTTTAGTAAGTTTCTCCAGGGGATCCTGATGCATGTGAAAGTTTAAGAACTGCTGCTTTAAAGCAATGGATGGAATGTTTTAAAGCCACGGTCCCCTTTTCTGGAAACCTTCAGCATCTGCTACACTAGTCTTTGAGTACCAACAAGCAGCACAATGAGAGAAGAGATGAAGGCGACTTAAGACAGAGCAGGGTGGTGGGTAAGAGAGCAGGTTCACTGCCTGGATTGGCTTCCTTGGCCTCTGGAGCCTCAGCCTCCCTCATACGAGGGGAAGAGTAGGTACTTACCTTTCCAGTGCCTGGCACAGTGTTAAGTACTCAGTTCTGCTGCTTGTTGTCATTATCATGAAAGCAGAACTCAGAAAGAGCTGATCACCTCATGGAATCAGCTCAGTCGCTAGCTAGCTTCTTCCAAGGCTGGGATTTTGTCTCACGTGCAGGTAGTAATTTTACACTACTAGCCTTCTTGTTTCTGAGAATTCACATTTCCCCAAGCTCTGCAGAGAGCCCCCAGGGGGCTGAGACTGAGCCTTTGGCCTCCTCTTAGCCTACCCCACTCCGAGAGACTTGCTTGATGGCCTCAGACATCAGGTGCCACCCCTTGTCGTCAGCCAGGTGCTCAACACCTGAGTGTTCTCGTTTTGCAGGGAGTAAATGGAATGGCGGGGCAGCCAGTCCTCGAGGGGTGGGTGCTCTCAGAAGAGCGACCCCTCCTTAGGCCCCTTCTACCCTGTGGGTCTCCTTTACGGGTCAGGAAAGCCTAGTGACCCCCTGCAGGGCTCTATAAGGAAGGGGTGTTAAATCATAGGCTCAAAAGGCTATCTTGAGTCCAAAAATACCAGCAATCATAGATGGAGCTCCAACTTCTATCTCCTCCTCAGTAGAATGGAAGCTCCGGGCGGCCCAGAAGTTTGTCTTATTTCCCGTGTCCCTGCACTGTAAACAGAGCCCGGCACTTGGTAGACATTAAAATACTTTGGAATGGGCAAACATTTGCTAAACCAGTGGCTCTGTCATTAGAAGGAACAAAAGGTTGCTCTCTGTTAAGAGGAGGGAACCGAAGGTGTGGGTGGAGCGCACTGGGTTCTGGTGAGCACACCAGAGCTACGCACAGTGTGGAGGCCCATGGTGCTGTTTGGCTAGGGCCTTTCCACGAGTTGCATGGTGGGCAGGGCTCTTACTGTGACTAGGCAGAGGCCAGCCGGGGATCATCTAGGGGGTGAGCCTGAAGACACATTCAAGATGAGGGACGCAAGATACCTGAAGTCAGGGGAGATGCCGGTCACCACAATCCTATCTGCTCCTTGGCAATTCCCAGCTTTCTCTGAGCTGAACTTAAGCCCACTTTTTCTAGGCACCTTGCGTGCCCACCACAGGCCCAGAGGGCCCAGCTGCCCCGGCCTGTGCTCACGAACCCAGGTTACAACCAAGCAGCAGTGGTGTAGGCGTCTCGGCGGTGCCTGGGGGTGAGGGGGTGAGGGGGTGGGGGCACTACCACCCTTGGGCAAGGGGCTTAATTATTCCAGGTGAGTTCGGACACCCTCATTGTCCCAGAGCAGGCGGTTTGAGGGGAACATACGGAGGAAATAATTTGGTTGCATTAAGTTACTAAGGCAGAAATACTCACTACCCTGTGTGACAGGCAAGCAGATGAACTTCCTCCTCCCTGAGCATGAAGGTCTGGCTTTTGCTCATATGGATTCCTCCAACACTCGCTACGCCATGGCCATTTCCACCTGTCCCAAACCCACAGAATACCATACTTCTTACTCCCAGCCATTCCCAACCCTGCCCAAGCAGAGAGGCCTATTAAGTGCCCACAGTGCTTATCTATGAGGGGCCTCATGAGGTAATTATTAGTGTGGGTCTCCTAAGTTCGGAACCTTGAGGGTTTCGCTGAGATTTATTCCCACTTACAGTTCCAGCCAAAGGACAGAAGTCTTGCCTAGTCCACAGAAGTGGTCAGCAGGTACCTATTTTGTAGTAATCACTGCCCTCCATCATTTGAAGATTATCAGTTACTCATTGATAGAAATGCCCTCGATTTCTGGGTTTATTATAGTTGCTAAAAGCGGGGATGGTGTTTATCCTTT
This sequence comes from Leptonychotes weddellii, assembly GCF_054177405.1. NCBI lineage: Eukaryota > Metazoa > Chordata > Mammalia > Carnivora > Phocidae > Leptonychotes > Leptonychotes weddellii. The sequence goes on along the minus strand of NC_138383.1, from coordinate 42,837,818 downwards.
GGAAGGATGTTGGGAAGCATGAAAAGGCCCTGGTCCAGAAGGCCTGAGTTCTAACGGTGACTATCCCCACAGCAGGCTAAAGACCTACCCTTTTCCTGGGCCTGAGTAACTCCTCACTATAAAAACAAGGGAGTGTCTTTTAGCTCCATTAGTTGAGGATTCCATTTTGAGAGAATTTACAAGATGACCAAAGGTTTGCTAAAGAAAAATTCTCCCGAATGTAGGGGTATTTTGCAAACATGCTAAGGACGCATGATCATGAGTTAATTAGAACAGTCTGGTAGTACTTTCGTCAAGGTCCTTTTGGTTGCATGTCATAAAAAGTCACTTCAGACTGATTTTGTAGGAATGAGGGCAGGGTCAGTGTGAGTCAGGCGGGTACCCCCAAACAGTATCAGCAGAGAGAGAGAGGTCAGCTGCTTCAGCAGGTGCTTAGTTACGAGTACTTAAAACAAGGTCGTCTGTAATTGTCTACAATTCAGAGTGACTTTCCCTCCAAATTCCTACTGAACTCGTCACAGCTCCAGAAATGTGCATTACTTACCTTACATAAAGCTCTACCGAATACTGAAAAACCCAATTTGAGAAAGTTACAAAAAGTTGCTCCCTGTTTTATTGCTCTTTGCTGGACTTGGCTGACATTTGCTTTTTACTTTCCTCAAATCTTACAGGAGTGAAGACATGGCAAGTTACAAACGGTACCCCTTTTGCACTAACATCTTTTCCAACAGTTTGCGTTGAGATCAGCAACATGGTAAAAACGGATGCTCAACGGATTCCTCGAGCCTATGAAAATCCTGCCGAGGCCTCATATTTTGTGGGCGCACTGCATAGAGCCTGGAACTCAGTGGTGCTCAAAGTCAGGCTGAATCCAATTCCAATTTTAATGTAAGTATAAGGATCATACTTCCGATCAAATATTAAATTCGGCTAATAACTGCAGGCCACAATCTGCTTCTGTGTCCCACAGCAGGTGGGGCAGAAGAAAGTAACCAAGTCTCCAACTTGCTATTCTTCTCTTTATAAGAACCTTACGACTACGGACATATCTAGCTCAGAAGCACAAAACGTATACAAAGAAATTACTACATATTAACTGAAAGCACGAGTTTAAACAGCCTAGAGTCTTACAGAAATTGTTATTGCAAAACATGCTCAGGCAGCAAGAGTCACCCCAAACCACATTTTATTCTATGACCTTTATATTGCTTTTCTGTTACTTAAAGGTTGAAGCAAAGTGAAAGGATGGAAATATTTTGTTAAAAGAACAAAATGCATTAATCACAGCAAATACACCTCATAAAACCTCAGGTCTACGCCGTACACTCCAAACACAAGGCTAAGTCCAGGAGTGGCTCATGTCTGGGTTTTTGTAAAGCAAATGGACATATTTGGAAGAATCAACACATTTCAGTAGAAGGACCGTAAGTGCCCTGAAAGCAGAAAGTTGACACAATTTTAAATATAATTCTCATATATATATATTTTTAAAATCAAACACAATTAAATAGAATATGGTTTAAGTACATGAATACTTCGCTTTAGAAGAATAACAGAGGTGGTACATAGTACCAAAAACTTATACACAGCCTTTTTGCTTCTTCTGTTGATGAAACAGTGAGCCTCTATACAATCACATATTGCAATGAAATAAATTCTCTATTCATTCAAGACTTTCTCAAGGACAGAGGTGATTAATAATTATATATTTATATATATATAGATAGATCTTCTTTTTTTTTTTTTTTTTTGCAAAGTCTGAGCAAAAGCAGTAACACCTAAGAGAACGTTCTTCCCCCTCAGTCACGTGCAGTGAAGAAGCATCGGCCTCTCCTGGCCGGTGGACTGTGCTTGCTGGCGGGGTGACCCTGCTCATGGCAGCGAGGCCCGCGCCCACTAGCTGACCGAGTGGGAGTGCAGTGAAGGAGTCTCCTACTCTCCTGAAGACAGAACGCAAAAAGGCCACCAGCTGCACACTTCCCAGCTCATAGCAAAGAAAGGAGAGGCGGTCAAGGTTGAGTGTTTTTCCTGCCTCCTCCCACCCCAACGCTTGCTTGCCAATCTTAAAAAAAAAAAAAAAAGAAAAAAAGAAAAAACAAAATAAAAACCATACAATCTAGGTATAAACATTTGTCCAAGATATCACAGGGGGAAACTGGAGTGATTGTTACTCTTCCTTCTTTTCCACATGTATTCTGAAGGAAAAGTTAAGTAACTTGGAGCAGAGTATTCCAGAAGAGCAAGTCTTCACGCTCAATATAAAGGAGACTCATCTTTTTGTTAAGCAGGGGAGACTGGTTTTCAGTATATTGCATCTCAGGAGCAATTAAAATGTGAAAATTGCATACTGTCACCAAAGGGAAGGACAATGTCACAGAAACTTGACCTGTTGGCTAGCTTCCCTCCACATTAATGCCTCTGTGAAGGAAGACTGCCAGGGAGCCCTCGCCCCGTTCTGCTGAAGGAGAACAACCCACTAGCACCGTACCGCCGCTCTGAGCGGCCTGGCTCTCGGAGGGGCTGACTCACCTGTGTGTTTAGGAGGCCAAAGCAAAGCACTTCTGGTACCTGCTTTAGGATACTTGTAGGGCTGGGCCACTGCTACAGAATGTGCATCAAATATCAGCTCTACGCTCATCTACCTCCCACAGTATGTGGTCCCTGTCTATTCCAGTGGACTAAAACTCTTTCATAAATGGGTTATTGCCATTGGAAAGCTATTAATTTTCTAGTAATGTAAACAATACCACTTTGTCTCTTTATGACTTTCACTGTGTGAACATCATGTGCAGCAAATATGTCTACATGTCACTCTGCTTATGATGGAAGTCTAGGATTGTCTGCCATTCTTTCTTGGGAACAACAGTGATATATCAGTGAAAAGAAATACAGTGCTTTGTTTTCATTGGCTGTGTTGAAGAATCCAACCAAAGGAAAAAAGTTCTCTTATTTTTCAAAGGCAGATTTCCTTTATCTCAGGTCTTGAGTCATAGCTGAAAAAAAGAAAAAGAAAAAGGTAAGGCACATTTTTATAACCAGTGACACATTATCATTACAGATTAAGAAGGGAACCAACACTTAGTGTTTACTACATACCAGCACTTATGACAGCCAGCATCTGACTACAATCTTGAGGTAAAACGCTAGAATTATCTTCATTTACATATGAATGAACAGAAGCTTAAAAAGGTCAACCAACTCACCCTAATGTTACGCAACGACGACTGGCACCCAGATCTGCTTTTATCTTTCCCTTTTGGCAACAGATATTAGAACAAAATAGCTACTCTTTGATAGAGTAATTCTGTTTCTAGGAATTAACCATGGAGCACAGAATTATACACGCACACATTCATTCAAGTATTGTTTGTAACAGGGAAAAACCCAAAACAACTTAAATGACAATCCACAGGGGATTCATTAAATCAGGAGAGCCATAATACAAAATACTCCAACACCTTTAGAAAGAAAAAAAAGAACTCGGATTTCTAGCCACCTCACACCAGGTTCCTGAGGCGGAGACCCCTTATTCACAGCACTGGGGAGGAAACAAACATCCCAGGAAACAAGGTCCTTGGGACCTATACACATGAAACAATTCAGAAATGCTGTGAGGTAGTTTATGTTAAATGCCCAAGTACATTTTATAGACAAGCGTAAAGTAGGACATTCAAAGCAGAGAGGCTTCAACATGGGCTAGACAGGCTGGGTATTCTTTCATGGAAATAGGATGTCTTACGTTCATATATAATCATGGAATGAGAATCAGAAGGGGATCTTATGAGACTATCCTGTCCAATTTCTCCGATCTACTGATGAGGAGATAAGACTTGGAAAAGGAAAGTAACTTGCAAAAGGTCACATATGTGCATTAAAAGTGGAATGAACAAGTTCTGTTTAGCCTAGCACTTTTTCCATACCAATATGCAGCGGATCCCTGAGGATGGGCAGGACAGAGATCTTAGCCAGCCAAAGAGAAGGGCTAGCAAGCTTAAAAAACAAAATACAGCAAAATATATCTGTATATCCTAAAAATAAAAAGCACATGGTAATAAAATCTGAACAATGAAAAGCCTTAATTTTATTGTTTTAATTTTTTTTTAAAGAATTTTTTATTTATTCATTTGAGACAGAGACATACAGAGAGAAAGAGAGAGAGTAGGAGCAGTGGGGAGAGGCAGAGGGAGAAGGAGAAGCAGACTCCCTGCTGAGCAGGGAGCCCGATAGGGGGCTCGACCCCAGGACCTGGAGATCATGACTTGGGCCGAAGGCAGACACTTAACCATCTGAGCCACCCAGGTGCCCAAGCCTTAATTTTAAATATTTGCTTTCTAAAATGATGCCTAAAAGGACATTTTTATATCGTTAAACATTTGCTCCTCAAAGATAATGGGGAATCACAAACTCATACACCTTTATCTTGCTCTTTGCCATTTTAGGTTTGCCTGAGCCAGTGAAGATAATTATAGATAAAAATTATCACCCTTACACAGAAAAGAGGATAGAATCTGCACAAGTGAACAGAACTTTGGTGTGAATCAGCTCAGTGTAAAGTTCAAAATTAAACCAAGTTCTGGTAATGACAGTTCTCAGAGTAAAGAGTTGGCAAAGAAAGGGGGATGCTGGGCCGCAATCTAAATGCAAGCCCTCTGAACTACTGTGGGTTATGTGGGATGTCATCTGAATGTATTTAATTCTGATTCCCAATTTTTGCTAATGTAAATAAGAGATGAGTAGTTTAATGCCTTCATAAGGAACATGAGTTAGAGAAAGTTAAAACTGCTGAGGGGGCGCCTGGGTGGCTCAGTCATTAAGCGTCTGCCTTTGGCTCAGGTCATGGTCCCAGGGTCCTGGGATCGAGCCCCGCATCGGGCTCCCTGCTCCGCGGGGAGCCTGCTTCTCCCTCTCCCACTCCCCCTGCTTGTGTTTCCTCTCTTGCTGTGTCTCTCTCTGTCAAATAAATAAATAAAAATCTTAAAAAAAAAAAAAAAACTGCTGAGGAAACTGGGAATGTCTGGCTTGAAGAGAGGATCTGTAGTGATGTCCCCTCTTTCAATCCCGGTATTGGTAATTCATCTGATCTCTTTTCCCCTGCCTCCCCCCACCCCCAGTTAGTTTTGTTAGAGGTTTATCAATTTAATTGGTCTTTTTAAAGAGCCAGATTTCGACTTTTCTCTATTATCTATGTAGTTGATATTCACACTTTTTTTAAAAGCCCAACATAGGGCTTGAACTCATGACCCTGAGATCAAGAGTCGGATGCTTAACTGAATAAGCCCCAAGTACTCCGGATATTGAATTTTATCTTTAATATTTCCTTCTTTCTTTGAATTTAATTTACTCATTTCCTAGTTTAAGACAGAAGACTGAAAACTTTTTTTTTTGTCTATTTAATATAAACATTTAATGCTATAAATTTCCTTCTAAGGACTGCTTTAGCAGTATTCCACAAATATTGTTGTATTTTCATTTTAATTCAGTCCAAAGTATTTTCTAACTTCCATTTTGATTTCTTCTTTGACCAATGGAAGACTAAGAAGTATGCTGTTTAATTTCCAAATACTTGGGGGATTTTCCACATATCCTTCTGTAGTTGACTTCTTGTTTAATTCCTTTGTGGTGAGAAAACAGACTGTATGATTTCAATCCTTATAATTTATTTATTTATTTAATTTTTTAAAGATTTTATTTATTTGACAGAGAGAGACACAGTGAGAGAGGGAACACAAGCAGGGGAAGTGGGAGAGGGAAAAGCAGGGTTCCCACAGAACAGGGAGCCCGATGCGGGGCTTGATCCCAGGACCCTGGGATCATGACCTGAGCCGAAGGCAGACGCTTAATGACTGAGCCACCCAGGCGCCCCTCAATCCTTGTAATTTATTGAAACTTGTTTTATGGCCCGGAATATGGTATATCTTGATAAGTGTTCTATGTGTAGGCCAAAAGAATATGTACTCTGCTGCTGCTGAATGCACTGTTCTATAAATGTCTCTTAGGTCAAGTTGGTTGACATTGTTGTTGAATCCATTACTGAGACAGGGCTGTTGAAATCTTCAACAGTCATTATGGATTTGTGTATTTTCCTTATAGTTCTATCAGTTTTTGCTTTGTGCGTTTTCAAGCTGTTATTGGATGCATACACATTTAGGATTCTTGATGTCTTCTTGATGAACTGACCTTTCATATAAAATGTCCTTTTTGCCTGGTAATATTCCTTGTTTTGAAGTGAACTCTGACTTGTAATATAGGCAGTCCAAATTACTTTATGTCTGCATGGTATATCTTTCCCACTTTTAGCCTATGTCTTTATATTTAAAGTGGGCTTCTTACAGATAGCAACTAAGTAGGTTCTGCCATTAAGTATCTAATCAGACAATCTCTGTTTTTAACTAGACTATTTAGACCATTTACATTTAATGTGGCAATTAATATGATTTCATTTAAACCTACTATCTGGCTATTTGTCTTTCATTTGTCCCACAGGATTCCTTCTTCTCTTTCCCCCCTTTTCTTGAGTTCTTTTGTATTCAGTATTTTTTTTAGGGTGTGGTTTCTATAGATGGCATTTTCTCCTGATTGTGGGTTAAGTTTTTCTGCTTCCTTGCATACCCAGTAATACAGTGGATGGCAGACACTGTTATTTTTATACTGTTGAGTGCTGAACTTCATTGTGTTCCTTTAAAGAGGGTTGGCCCTTGTTCTGACATGCAGTTGTTACTTAAAGAGCAGTCTGATCCTTTCCAAAAGTTGTTTTTAAGCTTGGTTAAGGCGCTTTACTCTAGGGCTAATTTAGCTCCAGTGGTAAGGCATAATGTTTCTGAGGACACTACCCAATGTCTTGTACAAGATCTATTCCACACTGGTCAGTAGGGATGTGACCTATTCCTAACCCCATGTTTCAGGAATTGCTCAGCCTACTAATTTCTGGTACTTTTTTCCCTCCCCATGGGCATTTTCACCCAATACATGTATAGATCAGTATTTGGCCAAGGACTTCAAGGGACCTCCATAAGGAGATAAACTCTAGAGCTTTCTTTCTGTGAAGCTCCTTTTCTGGTATCCTGCTCTAACTTCTAGACACCTTGGGCTATCCAAACTTTGATTTCTGACTCCTTAAGTCAGCAACACTATGAACTCTGTTAGGCTCTCCCATCCCTGCACTTTGAAAACTGCTTCTAGGCAGTGAGCTAGGGATTGTGTCAATGTTACCCTTCTTTCAAGGATTACAGACTTCTACTGCCTGTTGTCCATTATCTGGAAATAGCTGTTTCATTTAGTTTGTTATTTACCTAGTTGTTCATGATGAGAGGTCAGTTTCTAGAGCAGCTAATCCTTCAAAGGCAGAGGAATGTCCCTTATGTCCTTTTTAATTTTTATATATCTGGAATGTAATTCTTCTCAGTTTTATGCAAGCTAGATCAGAACACAAGTCATCCTTACCTTTGTAGACTTCTCTAAAGGTTGATCATATTGTGCCTGTTGCATAACATCACTGACTATCATTTTAGCAATCTTCCAAGCTAGCTCTTCTTGGGCCTAAAACAAAACAAAAAAACCCCCAATTCAACTGTTGATAATGGTTATTCATTAGAAAAATCAAGACTTATATTATCAGTGCTCTAACACAACTATATATGCATATCATGTCTACTTCTTTGGATAAGAAGCACATTCCATGTATGAACGGACCTGGACCACCTTCTGGCTACACTACATTAACATGCTGTTCATGCACTGTCTTCTAGGGTCAGCTACTGGGTACCCAACATCATGACTATTTTCATGTTAGATGATCAAAACAAAAATTTTTCTTTTTCCACTCACATCTCTCAATGTACTTAACTAACTAGTCAAAAAGCAAGCCTCTTCTGAAAACTGACAGTGAGGAAGGAAACATTTGAGCTTTTTGTTTCTACTGATGCCTGCTGGTTGATGAAAACTTGAAGGCATGGATATTTTTCAGTGGCCAGAGTCTCTGAACTAAAGATCCTGCACTGCCCCATGAGGCAACTGTTAGATGCTAAATAGGGCCCGCCCTTTCTTGTTACATCCTGGATAAAAGAGCAATGTGCCACACCACTTAAACATGGGAATTAAAGAAAGAGAAAACTTGAAACCTTACTTACACAAGGTGCCACTTATAAACAGGAATTTCTTTACACTAAAAGTAGACTTTACCTCGTCAGTATTTCCTTGCACCCATTTCTTCATAGCTTGTGAGAACATGAATCCTAGTAAACAAAACCAAAACTGAATGTAGATTTCTTGCACAATTTTACATTTAAAAAGTGCTCTCATTCAAAAGCTACTTCAGAAATGGATATTCTTTTTTTGTGCAATCTCATCTAAAATATTAAGGAATATTACCATTAATCAAAACTAATTATCTCCATTAACAAGTATTTAACTTGCAAACACCATGGTTCAAAAGACTGAAAGGCTGTTTCAGAGTTCTGGACTTTTCTTTCTTTTATTCTCCTCCATCATCTAGTGTTAGATTTTCAGCAAACATTAAGCGAGCAAAAGAAAACTGTGACCAGCATTTGGTCTTAGGTAAGAATCTAGCAATACATCAGGAGATATCAATCTACTTGCTATATATCCAAACTTTTCAGACCAGCTCCTATACAAAAGGGCTTCCAGTAGAGATTACACTGTTAATGGTCAATCTCTGGTCTGTATAAATTAGCTGGGTAAGAGCAGAGTTTTAAATAGCCATGTTGTGTCTGAGCCATGGCACACCTCACTCTCCTAGGAGATATGCAAAAACCTATCCACATCTGTACTCAGGTGCTGAGGAATCACCAGGACATAGGCTAGTCACTTTTTCCATGAAGGAAATACACAGCTTATCCTTTCATTAACACAAATAGGCTCCTGTCCTAACTCTGCTTTAAATCAAATGGTTGGTAGATTATTTCTTAGGCAAGGTCCTTATTACTTCAATGGCTGGATTAGAAGTAAAAATAGCATTCATGAAAAGTACAAAACCTGGATCCATTCCCTAATTTTCAGTATTAGCTAAAAGTCTGAATACTGGTCTAGTTAAACTTTATGGCCAAGCAGTCAACAGGGGCCACAACATTACATGTTCCGCCTAAAGTTGCAAATGGCTGTTGAATTGCCCACTTGCTGCTTCCTCTTCAGGCTCACCCAAAGAGTCACACTGTTGACAGTCTCCTACTTGCTTAACGCTCTCTCTCCTTTTCTTTTTAATACCTACATGTTTGACTCCTTTCTGTGCATTCCTTCCTCCTTTAATAGAGAACTTCTCCAGGACCCCATTCCCCAGCCTACTTTTCTCCTTCAACATATATTCTTTGGGGTATCTCATCCCCTCCTGTGACTTTAACTTCCTTCCAAATGTAAATAATCAAAAAACTTGTCCTTGGGTGTTAAATTCATACTTACAAATTATCCTAAGGTGTCTCAAACTTAATGTGATCCAAACTGAGCTCGTCTGTTTCCTACCTACTCTTTTTTCTTATATCCTCTATATCTCAGAAATTAATTTAATCCTTTATTAAAAATTCACATCATAAATTTTCACCCAGAGAACCCATGTTAAAAAACTCAATCCACCGGGACACCTGGGTGGCTCAGTCGGTTAAGCCTCTGCCTTCGGCTCAGGTCATGATTCCAGGGTCCTGGGATCGAGTCCCACAGCGGGCTCCTTGCTCAGCAAGGAGCCTGCTTCTCCCTCTGCCTGCCTCTCTCTCTCTGATAAATAAATAAAATCTTAAAAAAAAAAAAAACAAAACTCAATCCACCTTCTTCATTTACTCTTTATATGAAATCTGTCACCAAATTCCACCTTGAATGCAATCTCTTGAATTGCCCTTTCCAAGTCTTAGAAATCTGACCTAATTCCTGCTAGCACTACCTACCTTCAAATCCTCTTCTTCAATCTACATTACTAGCTAATTCTACTACCTGACTGGTTTCTCTGATACCAATTCATTCCTGTACCCACTGCCAGAAAAATGCATCTAGTTAGTACTCTGCTAATGCTGGGGGGCACCTAGCTGGCTCAGTGGGTGGAGTGTGTGATTCTTGATCTCTGGGCTGTAAGCTTGAGCCCCAAGTTGGGTGTAAAGATTACTTAAAAATAAAATCTAGGGGCGCCTGGGTGGCTCAGTAGGTGAAGCATCTGCCTTCAGATCAGGTCATGATCCCAGGGTACCGGGATGGAGCTCTGCATGGGGGCTCCCTGCTCAGCAGGAAGCCTGCTTCTCCCTCTCCCCCTCTGCCTCCACCCCTCCCCCCATGTTCTCACTTGCAGGTTCTCTCTGTCTCAATAAATAAATAAATAATCTTAAAAAAAAAAAAAAAGGAAAAAGAAAAAGAATCCCTGGGGTGCCTGGCTGGCTCAGTCGTTAAGCGTCTGCCTTTGGCTCAGGTCATGATCCCAGGGTCCTGGGATCAAGCCCTTCATTGGGCTCCCTGCTCTGCAGGAGGCCTGCTTCTCCCTCTCCCACTCCCCCTGCTGTGTTCCCTCTCTCGCTGTCTCTCTGTCAATAAATAAAACCTAAAAGGAATCCCTGATACTTACACGACAGGAACCCAGGCTTCTTACTACAACACGCCAGGACTTTCACAACGTAAGTGCAATTTCACCTCCCACCACTGTATCCAAGCACTAGGACTAGCCACTACACATGCTCACGACATCTTTTACAATTCCTTGTTATACTTTCTCCTAAAGGATTAGAATGCAACTTTTTTTTTTTTGAAAAGATTTATTTTAGAGAGCGAGAGTATGTGTGCACATGCACAAGAGCAGGGGGGAGGGGGGAGAGGGAGAGAGAGAATCTCTAGCAGACTCCCAGCTGAGCATGGAGCCAGACCTGGGGCTTGATCTCATGACCCTGAGATCATGGCCTGAGCCGAAATCAAGAGCTGGATGCTTAACCAACTGAGCCACCCAGGCACCCCTGAATGTAAATTTTAAAATTACTTTGCTTGCCCTGAAAGCGAAGTTCTCACACTCTCAGAAGCCTCTGAGATACAGTCTCAAAACTCAACCTTTTCCTCTGTGCTCTATCAGTATTTCAAAACCCAAACTGAAACTATAGGCTAGTAAATGATGAACATTCTTGCAGCTATCCTCAGCAAGGGAGGAGAAGAAGCAGAGCTGAATTGTCACAACAGTATTCTGAGCCAAAGCCCCGAGATTGCTATTAATCTGCTCTGTGAACCCTAACAAATTATAATTTCCTGGATCTTCAACTGCTTCCTTTGCAGAATAAGGAGGTAGTGTCCATAGAGGTTGCTAAGAAATCTCCGTTTACTTGGGGTCTGAGAAGGCTTGGGAATAGGGTTCTATGAGTATCCTCAGAATAATAATCTGGATAGGAAAACGGAGTGTCTGTGTCAGTTCAAAAAATAATACTTTTCTTAAATTAAATAAATATGATCCATAATCTTACTACCTAGATAGTCTCTGCAGAAATTCCTCTAGATTAATTAATTAAATCAACAAATAGTTAATTAATGCCTATCATGTGGCAGGCATAATTTTAGAATCAGGGAATACAGTGCCAAGTAAGATAGACAAAATCCCTGCTCAGAGAGGTGATATTATACTCATGGAAGAGAAATAGATGATAAATAAGTATGCAAATAAATGAGTAAGATCATATCAGACAGCGTTAAGAAAATAAAGAAGTAGTATGTTAGTGGTACAGATGAGTTGAGATCATGTGGGCTGGGAAGTCCTCTGAACAGAATACTTGCCATGAGAAAGAGCTCATGAAAGCCATGGCAGGGGGAACAGCAAATGAAGAGGCCCTAACAGAGAAGGGACCTCAAAAAAAAAAAAAAAAAAAAAAGGAGATTCTACTTAGATCCTAGTCCATGAAGCAGAGAGTGGTGCAAGGCAAGGTTGTAGAGGCAGGCAGGGAACATTCATAGGTCACAGCAAAGAGGCGATCCAAAGCTATGGGAGAAAAGATAGTCGGGTAATTAAGCAGTAAAGCATGTAGGGTAAGAAAATTCAAAAAGGAGAGGAAAAGGTATAATGAAAAGTAGAAGGC
>NC_138383.1:42740370-42825283 GCF_054177405.1 Leptonychotes weddellii | reverse complement strand
TGCACGTACCCCTTCGGATCCCTACTTTTGTATCTTTGGGGTAAATACCCAGTAGTGCAATTGCTGGATCATATGGTAGCTCTATTTTCAACTTTTTGAGGAACCTCCATACAGTTTTCCAGAGTGGCTGCACCAGCTTGCTGGAAAGGTATTTTAAATCAAGAAACTCAGAAGCTATAGAAGTAGGGACATGTAAAATTTTTAAAATCTTGCTTTATGGCAAATAGTACTGTGAACAAATAGAAAGCCATAAAAAGGAACAAACTTGATACCTGCCACAGCATATGAATTTTATGTTTGTGTTTAAATGCCCCGATTGGGTGGGGGCCCGTGGTGTGGGCCCTGAAAGAATTCACTCAGGGCAGAACAAAGGAGAGAGCAGTTTATTGAACGCGCCCCAAGGGAACAGCAGGCAGGGCAGCAAAGGAGAGACTGTCTTCTTCGGAGGAGGCAGTGGTGGGGACTGTAGTTATAATGCAGAGTGAAGAGGTAGGGGGACATACGGAATTTTCCCCTTTTTGGTAACGGTACCTGGTTGTAAGTAGCTCATTGGTCAGTTAGGGTCTGTGGCCGTTTTTCCACGTGGGTCGCTTAAGAAGCCTGTTTGCATTCAGCTCGATGGTCACTGTGGGCCTTTTGCTTTGCTCAAGTTTCCATCGCTCAAGCCTGTTGCCTAAAAGCGGCCTCTACAGTGTTGAGAATAAGAAGCCAGCCATATACAGCTATTGTATGATTCTGTTTTTTGTGAGTTCCAAGAAGAGGCAGGACTGAGGGAGGGTGGTAGAAGTCAGGGAAGGCACAGTAGAGGGTGCCTGTGGGAAGGGCAGAGGGGATGAACGAACATTCTGGCATGATGGAAATGATCTGTATTTTGACTGGAAGGGTAGTTAATGGGTCTGTGCATTTGTCACAAAACACTGAAATGTACACCTCAGTCTGTGTATGTTAATGTACGTTATACCATAATAAAATTAAAAAAAAAAAAGTACAACACAACAGATAACAGGCTAATATCTCAAACATATACATCCTCTCACAAATTGGTAAGGAAACGATAACCCAAAGAGACAGTAAGCAAAGGATATAAATTGTTGGTTCTCATAAGAGAAATAAAGAGGCGTCTGGGTGGCTCAGTCGTTAAGCGTCTGCCTTCGGCTCAGGTCATGGTCCCGGGGTCCTGGGATCGAGCCCCACATCGGGCTCTCTGCTCGGCAGGAAGCCTGCTTCTCCCTCTCCCACTCCCCCTGCTTGTGTTCCCTCTCTTGCTGTGTCTCTCTCTGTCAAATAAATAAATAAATAAAATTAAAAAAAAAATAAAAATGGCTAATGTATGAAATGATATTCATGAACAAGTAGTTAGGGAAATGTAAATTAAAGTAACAGTGAGATGTCACTTCTCACTCATCCCTTTGGCAAAATTAAAAAGTGCCTCAATTCTTACTGGTGGAATTTGGGAGGAGGTGTAAAATATTCTCATGGATCACTGGTAGAAATGTGAATTGTTAGAACATTTTTGGTATGCTGTCGGACAATATTTTGCTTCTACACCCTGTAAGAATATTCTTAACATTGCAGCCAGAATAATCCTGGTGATGTAAGTCAGGGCTTGTTGGTCCTGTGCTCGGACTCGGACTCTGCAGTGGCTCCCCATTTTTATCAGAGTAAAAGCCAAAGTCCTTATTTGCACAGCATGACCCTATTATCTCTGACCTGGTCTCCTGTTTCTCTGTGCTTGCTGCTTCTGCTCCATCCACCTGGGCCTCCTGCATGGTCCCCGTAGCAGTCCATTCTCAGGGCCCTCTTCTTCCTTTTCCCTAAGACCTTTCTTCCCAGATACACCATATATAGTTATTTCCCTGTCTCTGTGGTATATATAGATATATTCCCAACCTTCTTGAGGTCTTTACTCAAGCATTATGTTTTCAACGAATACATTTTAGCTTTCTTTAGCCACCCTCGGTGGAATTACAATCCCCTCCCCAGCACTATCTCCCTCCCTTACTTATTTTTCAAAGCACATATCACCCTCTAACATTTTTTGTATACTCAATTCTTTTGTTTGGTGTCTCTCCCTAACTCTTAACTCTTAGAACCGAAGCTTAACGAGAATAGGGCATTTAACTGTGCTTGCTTACAGCTGTATCCTCAGTACCTAGAACGGTGTCTTATATGTAGTGGGCAGTTAAAAAATATTTGAATGAAGAGAAATATCTGTTGCCATTAGAAATACACACCTTGGGGCGCCTGGGTGGCTCAGTCGTTAAGCGTCTGCCTTCGGCTCAGGTCATGATCCCAGGGTCCTGGGATCGAGCCCCACATCGGGCTCCCTGCTTCGCGGGAAGCCTGCTTCTCCCTCTCCTATTCCCCCCTGCTTGTGTTCCCTCTCTTGCTATGTCTCTCTCTGTCAAATAAATAAATAAAATCTTAAAAAAAAAAAAAAAAAGAAATACACACCTTTTACTAGGAGAAAGTTATGAAAAGATACATACCAGCTGGAAATACTATTCGGAGGGGTGGAGATAAGCAAAAAGGTGGAAATGGATTGTGTTAAAATGTACAAAAATGCGAATATATGCTCCATTTGCATGTGAGTGTATGTATAAACAGGTGCATGAAAGCAGAAACCATCATGTCGGTCTCAGATGGTGACATTAAGGTGATTTTTTACTTCTTTCAAATGTTATGTATCTTAAGGTTTTGCAACAAAATTGAGGGAAAAAAGCAATTTTCTTTTTTTGTGGGGGAGTATTCACTTTTGCTTGCTTTCTTTCTGCAGTCCTTGGGCAGTCTTCTGGTTATGAATTTGCATTCCAGGTCCTTTAATGCCAATGAGGGAGTATGTACTTCTGAGTATTAGATTTAACCATTATGGTTAGAAAAAGGAATATTCTCCATCATAAATCAGTGAGCATAGATGTTTATTAAAGTATGTAAAACATTGGCTACTCTGGAGGATGGGCGAGGGTGGATATGGGGCCACCGTGGAGGAGGTGTCTGGGTGACCACGTTGGCACCACTGGAAATGGAGAGGCCTGGGCAGCTGGGTGAGCCATTTCGGAGATGGGGCTGATAATAGCTGTGTGAGGTAAAGAAGGGGAAATCTGAGTTGACAGCTCTTTGTTGTATGTATTGAAATGTTTTTCCCAGTTTGTCTCTCTTTTTTCGGGGGCAGGGAGGAGGGAGTCTTTGGCATCTCTTTGGTATATGGAAGTTCTTGCATAGTAAAATTTGTCCATCCGTTCTTTAATGGCTTCTAGGTTTCATATTTCAGGATTTCTCCACCTTGAAATTATAAAAATGGCCCTCCCCCATTTTCTTCTAGTATTTATGGTTTTGGTTTTTCATATTTATATCTTTGGCCTCTGGATTATGTGCGGAGAAATGATATAGGGACTCATCTTATTTTTCAGAAGGGTATGCCAGACTTTTACCTGTTGTTGAGTACAACTGCAGAAGAGGGTGATACCTTCTGTGGGACTGTTGCAAAGAGTTAGGCAATTCGCAGAATTATGGGCAAAACAGGTTTAGATTAGGGAGGTACTTTGTTATCACTTTAAGTTTGTAACTGGGGGCCAAGGGTGCAAGAGCACCTG
The DNA here is from genome assembly GCF_054177405.1 of Leptonychotes weddellii. Taxonomy (NCBI): domain Eukaryota; kingdom Metazoa; phylum Chordata; class Mammalia; order Carnivora; family Phocidae; genus Leptonychotes; species Leptonychotes weddellii. The sequence goes on along the minus strand of NC_138383.1, from coordinate 42,821,690 downwards.
GCTCTGGGGGTCCCGAATGGACTAGGTTTGACCACTCGCCACTGACAAAATCCAAAGACAGAGAAATGAGTGGTGGTGAAACAAGAAAGGGTTTTTTTTCAGTGAGGCCAGTCCTGGGAAGAAAGCCGAATAACTCTCAAGTATGGTCTCCAAAGTGCTGAAAATACTTGTAGATTCATATAAGGAAAATGTGGGGCAAAGATTGATGGGTACCTGCAGGTGGGCAGTAAAGGTCAGGTCGATCATTGTCTAGGGGTCAATCACAAGGGCTCTTGCCGGCCTTGGGGCAGTTCCTATTACTCCTTTGCCCTCTGGATCTTTTGCCTGAGGTAAGAGATCAGCTGGAAAGAAGAATTTAATCAATTAGAAAGTACACACTGAGGTCAGAGTGGGGGTAGTTGGCATCCTCTTTCAGGTTTGACAGCTCAGTGTTATATTCCAGTGTATGTTTTTTCCAACACCACCAAGTCATCAGCTCAGTTTTAACACTGTCTACCTGGAGTTAGCATCAGTCCAACAGGTTAAGGACTTTGCTCTACAAGACTGCACCCCTGCCCTGCACCCCCCCGCCCCCAATTTTAGGCACCAGTCACAAGTCCAGGTTGTCACCTGTGTCTCTGACCAACCAGCTATAGATCAGAGGTACCAGCAACCTCCTCCTCGGATTTGATTAATTGCTAAAGTGGTTCACAGCCCTCAGAGAAACATTTCACTTACTAGATTATCGGTTTATTTTAAAAGGGTATAAAAGAATATAACTTAGAAACAACCAGATGGAAGAGATGCATAGGGTGAGGTATGTAGGAAAGGTGACCACTCTCTGCACGTCCCTCTGAGCCCCATCTTTTTGGGGTTTTATGGAGGCTGTATTACATAGGTACACTTCATTAAATCATTGGCCATTGGTGATTTAACTCAATCTCTAGTCCCTCTCCCCTCTCTGGAGGTGGGGTGGGGACGGGTGGGGCTGTAATTTCCAACCCTCTAATTCAACCAGATTCCCCTGGCAATCCAGCCCTGATCCTTAGGTGGCCTGGAGGTTTTTCCGAAGGTCACCTCATTAACATAACAAAAGACCCCTTGATCTCTGATCCCTTAGGAGGTTAGAAGGATTTTCTTTCTTCTTTTACGAGATAACCGTAGCCTAAGGGGTGGAGAATGAATCAGGAAAAGTAGCAGAGAAATGGGCTTTAGGAGCCCAGACTTTGTCTTCAATCTTTCTATTGCTCTTTATTGAATTGTTTTGTTACTTTATCTTTCTCCCCTTCTGATCCTGATATCTGAGTTCTGCTGGAAAGAACACTTAGTCATGCTATCTGATTTTTAAATTCACTTTATCTTTATTGTTTTTTCAAATTACAAAAGGAATAGGCCCTCAGTGGAAAAACAATTTAAATAGTCTAGCAGTATATAAAGTAAAAAAAAGATGCCCTCTTCTGATAGCTCCCTTTATTTCTTCTTCCAGAAAAAAACCACCGTTGTGCATCCTTCAAAAGACTTTATTTTTGTTTATAAACACCACTCCCTTGGTAAAGGGCGATCATAACCCAAGCCTGCTTAAGCAGGATGCTATGAGGCTGACTAGTACCATGTAACCCCAAGGAGAATAATTCTGAGGATTGTGTTTTTAGTTGAACAAATTGTTTTTTAAATTGTTTATTTCGTCTAAATTTTTGTATACTGGCATAGAGTTCTTCATAATAATACCTTTTTTTCCCCTTCTTAGGGATTTTCTATCTTATTAAGGAGTTGGAGTAGGGAAATGATAAATTGAAATTCATTGTGTTTAATTTTGTGGATGGAAGTTCCTGGGGAGGAGTTGAGGATGAGGATTTTCTGATTTTAGAAAAGGAGAGCAAATGTGTGTTCGACTTTGGGAAACTCTCCATGGTCTGGCTCACAGGCCTATTGGCCTCGTTCCTCAGCCTTTCTGACCCTGCAAGTATCTCTTCAAGTTCTTCCCTACTGCCCCAGTACCATCGGAGTTTCAGTTTGTCCATATATGGCTTGATTGATTGTTTTCTCTTTTCTTTTTGCTGGCTCTTGGAGCTAGTGCTCCAGAGCTTCACTTAAAAGATGGGCACTTTTGTAGTGGAGGCCTTTAAAGAGGGGGGTGTTCAAGAGAGAATGATCGAACCTTTGAAGGGTTGTACTGCTTTAAAGGTGGGCAAGAGAAGATTTGCATGAGAAATCAAGGATGTTAAAACATTTCTTTCCATGTCTTTGTGTAGAGTAAACAGTTTAGCCTTCCCTAAGGAATTTCTAGTTGTCTTTTCAGTAGTTAGGCTGTGGTGCTATTATATGATTAAGCAATACTGATTTGAGATGATAACTTTTGTACTACATACTTGGGGAGAAGAAAACTGTGGGGGGAGGGCTCAAAGAATTGGGCACAGTGTGTTTTAATTTTTTGTCTAGACCTCTGGAGTAATTAAGTGAAGTAAATCATCCCAAGTCACTGAGTTTCTTGCAGAACATAATTCGGGTCTTGACTTGTGGCATCCAGACCCTTGGCAAACACCGTGGACCCACTTTGTGGCAGCCCCCTTGTACTGCTCCACGTTGCACAGAAGTGCTCCAGACTAGAAGTGCTGAGAAGCCAGTTTTTATTTCTAATCTGTGTGACCTGATACTTTATTTATAAAATCCAGTAAAAACAAATTGTTGTAAAAATGAAGTTTAAAAAGGACCTACAAACAGATGTCCAAAGTTTTTATTATTAGGTTTAGCAGACATAAAATTATTTTGTTAAATTGTTTTAAGCCTTTAAAATTTCTTAGGTTTAGTTTCTGTAATGATCTCGTGGGCTAGTACCAAATAATTCACTGATTGGCACTGGTTCTCGAACCACACCCTGAGGCATACTGCCTTACCTCTCCTCCTATCCTCTGAGAGAACTCCTCATTCTTGAATTTAGGATATTAGTGAAGCCAGGTGCTTCTGGGAAGGGCTGTATCTTGAATCACATTTGAACACTGTCTCCAGTTAGGCTATAGGAAGAACAATTTAAAATTTAATTAACATTGTAAAAATTGTTACCAAAGAATCAAGAAGCCAGTCTTTGAATTACGCAAGCAACAGATCTGGAGCTATATGACTCTGAGAGACTTAGTAAAATTTCTGAAATCAGTTCCTTAAAAATAAGTCTGTTGCTAAGATATATGAGGAAATAAATGTCTTTCCTCTGCCAACAAATCCCCGATAATGTGATTGCCTCCAAATAAACAAAAGAATCAGAAAAACAAAAAACTAACCATCCTGGGTCATGTATTCCAGAAATCAGATTGTGCGTTTAGCATTGCTAGATAGGATTATCAAGTCATTGCTCAAATCATAAACTTTTCCAAGTAGAAATGCTTCTCTGAGGACCAGAGAATCCTCCCCCCGCCCCACAAATTTACCATAGCTATGACCAAACAGTGAATCTTTCTTTAGTTCTTTCCATAAACAGAATTGAACGTAATGACTATATTAGTGTCATCAAAACTTGGCTTGCTTTTGAAGTTGGGATGCTTAAATTACTGTGTTGGGGATTTTAAATTTCACTTACTAATAGATTTTGTAATTTAATTTTACTTGTTTAATAATGAACAAGTGCAGTATTTTTATTAACTCTATTTTGAATCTGAGCTTCATTCTTTCTCTAAATTGTATTTAATGTTTACTTTTCAGGAATTACCCAACTCTGTCTTTCTGGTGATGGAGGTAGGTAGTGTATGTGCTGTTTAATTTACTTCAAATTCCTTTTGATTAATATGTACTTTACAGTGGACAGTAGATTATTATCTGAAATTTTGAATTAATGTCCATTTAGTGACTTAGATTCTACTTTATAAGTAATATATAATTTAAAAATTTGATACCATAATTCTTATGTTTTCAGACTAGATTTACATTATATAGAAACTATTTTTAATTAAAATTAACTGATCATGAATTGAATTAATCTTGAATCCGTTTCCTTATTTTAATATTTTTTCTTTTATGTATCAGTACTGCAATGGTGGAGACCTGGCAGATTATTTGCAAGGTAATTTTTGTTTGTCTGTCAGTGCTCAATAAAGATAGTACTGTAGTCTGTTTAATCCTGAGAGTTACATCTGAAATAATGCTGACCCTGTTTTCTGCACTTGTATAGAAACATTCAATAAATATTTGTGTATTTGTTTAAGTGTGAATCGCTTTGCTGACCAACTGTTGTTTGTTGTGGTTTTATTCCTAAACTTGTGTATAAGGGCTTCCTTCATGTATCCCTCTTTCTGGCAGTGTTTGAGAGATGGGTCCTCTCCCCAAGAGAGAAAAAACCATATGGTTCTCTTCTTCGAAAGACTCTCTGGGTTACCAGCAGTGAACCTTTAGTCCCTTTCATTTCTTTCAAAATAAAAAAATCACAATGCAAAAATATATCTAAGAATGTGTTTATTAAGTGAATCTTTCTTGTAAATTAAAAAGTTACAGAGGATTAATTAAAAGTAACATTGAAATTATTTCCTGGCAGAGGTAAGATTTTAGTACTAGATGGTGCTTGAAATTCTGTATCCAAAATGTATATACACAGGATGGATATAAGGCATTCAGATCAAATTGTGTCTCCCACAAGTATTTTTTAAAATGGTGTCAGATGAGGCCAGCATCTCCTTGTTCATCCCTTAAAATGCAAGGGAAATATGCAAAAAATATCTCAACCTCTGAATAGATCATGGCCGTTGATGGTGACCCTAACACATCAATAGGTACACTTACAAAGGATGTGGACAGTTTACGAGAACATATTAAAAATGTTCAGTTTCACCTTGTAATCAGGGAGTGCAATTGAAAGTGAGCTTTTAAAAATCTTTCAAATATAAAGTATTGCTGACTTTCAAAAGCTGCGCAGAGATTAATAGGAAGAACACTGGGAGTGTTGCCCTCAGCCCTCGCCTGCGGTGGGTGAAGTGGCCCAGGGCACAAAGCTCCTTCCCTTCCGTGGCCGTGGGCCTGGGCACACAGGGGACAGCGGCGACCCCAGGACGGCGACCCCACGGGTGCTACATGGTCCACCGTCAACAGAGCTCCTGCGGTCCGTGTACATCGGCTGGCCACCCAGGCACTGGAACTGCCACCGCGGAGAAGGAGCAGAGCAGGAGTCCGGTTCATCCTGAGGGGGGAGATTCAGGCCCGAGGGGAGCCGAGACCCCGCCTGGTCCCGCGTGTCCCTGCCCTGAGTGGACCGGTTCTCCTCGGCTCCTGCTTCCTCGGGGCGTCCCGTCTGCCCTGCCCGCCGTGGGCCCCTCCTGAGCCAGCACACCTTAGGGGAGGCACCGGACAGAGACAGGATTTGGAAGCTTGGTTTTTGGCTAGCTGATTGTTGTGGAAGGAGAGGAGGGAGTGTGGGAGGGAAGGAAGGAAGGGAAAGAAAGGAAGGAAGGAAGGAAACTTATTACGCCCCCCAATTAAAAAAAAAAATTATAAATAGTTGAGGCTCCGTAGTCCCACTCCTGTCCTTACCCTTCAGAGACAACCTTTACCCTGAATTTGGGAGTTTATTGCATGTGTAGTTTTGTGTTTTTCCCAACCAAGTTCTTCTTTTTTTTTTAATCCTAATTTAGTAAATCTTTTCTTTTTTCAAAATGTCATTTACTAGTAGATAGAATGCAGTGAGACAGGCACTTTCACTGACCACTGGTGGAAAGAAGTTCAAGCTAGAAAACACCCTGCTTCTGCCTTCTCAATCAGCAAATCTCGAGTTCCTTGATGTTCTCAGTGACCCGGGTAAAAGCACCTTTTCCCCTGGGGTCAGATTGAGTGGCACCCTATCAGTTTAGTGCCCTCATTGGAATATCAGTTTCCCTCATTAACAGAAGTCCTCCTCACCCATGCAGGCAGTGTTACTGGTGTCGCGGATTTAAGTAAGCTTTGGCAGCAGTTTCGTCCATTATGTTGAACCCTGTATTTGATATTCCAGAGCACTAGCGTTAGAACAGGAGACCCAAGAGTGGGGAGTTTACGAGCTTGAGTGTTGGGAGTCAGACAAGCTGGTTTATAACAGTGCCCCTCTTCACATCACTTAATTGCTGTGGTTTTGGTCAAGTCCTTGAACCTCTCCCTGGCCCCTCTCTGCCACGGTCCTTAAAGGAATCCCTTGTAGTTTGAAAACACTTGTAAAGACATATAAAAGAAATCTGGACCTCAAGGAATTTTCAAGAGTTAAATTGTTCAGTAAGGTGGCCACCAACCTCATGGGGCTACGGAGCTCTTGAAATGTGGCCCAGTCTGAAGATGTGCTGCAAATGTGAATATATTTGATTTTGAACACTTCAAGGAAGAAAATGATTATATTTCATTAAGGCTTTTATGTTGATTACAAGTTGAAATCGTTTTGGACGTATTAGATTAAATATATATTATTTAAACCTGTTTCTTTTTCGTTTTTAAAATGTGGCTACTAGAAAATTTAAAGTTACATATGTGGGTCACATTATATTTCTATCGGGGAGCATTATATCACAACACGATCATTTAGTCCTTTTATTTCCTTTGATAAGTAAAATGCCATTCACATTTTCAAAAGAAAACAAATCCTACTGATTGGCAAGTTTAAAACATCTTAAATTAATTAGCAAGTCGTACTTGAACATGGATTCTAGCGGAATTCGTTGAGTGAGGCAGCCGCGGCTGAGCCTGCTCCCTCTGGGCTAACTTGCTCAAGAATTCATTTATTTGGAAGAGTTTTGATGTTGGCCATGCCTTTAAAATACTAAGTTTTTAATGTGGCAGATTCAGGATATGGGGTTGTGATGAGAAGTATGCATTCCATGTTCATAGAACTATGTGAATACCTACTACAGTTTGTGTCAGAAACAGATTACACTAGATCATTCACTTCCCGCCACAAGAATGTTAGAATTTGGACTCTGAAGCAAATTTAAGTATATTCAATTGTATGTCATGGGGCAAAAATTCAAGTTCTAAGCAGCTGCAGTCATTTAAAGTAGCCCTAGAATGAAAATGGAAATGAATGAAATGGAAAACTGTCCATTCTAATTTTTGCAAAGTAAGTTAAGTAAAACATTACAAAAATAAAGAGCTAATCATTGGTTTGACCCACCCACTAAGATCTGGAAGAATACACTCCCTATTTTTAGCAGTGTTTATTTCCAAGGGATGGCATATGGAAGATACCACGTTTTATATGTTTTAGTGTATTTAGATTTCTTTTTGTTTTCAGTGAGCATCAAGAAAAGAGTCCCAAAGAATAAAAAAAGTAAAACAGAACTATTTATAAACCATGGGGATTTATCTTCTTAGAAGATGTTAAGGACATAAAATGTCATTATAACGTGTCTAAAATGATTTTAAAGATAATACTTAATTTGTTCCAAGTGTAATATTACTTTTGTCTTCTTAATTGCATATTGAAAGATTATATAGAACATATTCTAGAGTTGTATGGGCAGAAGTATGTTCACAAAGGATTTAGTAGATAGGGTCATGGCTATTAAATCCTTAATGTAGATTCAGGAATCACACTTGTGACTTTTAGATTCATTGTAATAAAAAGTTTATCTTTGTGTACTGACTGTATTTGAATAGTTATTCTGTGCCAGGCTTTTTCTAAAGTCTTTATTATTAAAGGCGCTATCTTGTTTGATTGTCACAACAGCCCCATGTGGTTAGTCTGTTTCCAGCTTTTTCTAGATGAGGAAGTAGGCACAGAGGGTTCATATTCCAGGGTTACACAGTAAGGAGGCGGAGGAGCTGGGATTTGAAGAAAGGCAGCCTGACTCCAGATCAAGCTGTTGACCATTACAGTATGCCCCAGCGGACACACAGACACACTCTAGTAGTCAGTAATGACTACTCTCCAATAATGTCCATACCGTCTCTTTATAGTAGTGAAAACAAGTGTTCCTTCTTAAAGGTGTCTAGTGATGAGAGTGGTGGGGCAGGAATGTTGCAGCAGGGAAGATGAGGGGAGAGCCATGTGGGAGCACAGACCCCTCACAGCTACAAGTGGTGGAAAAAGGTCCCAGTCCCCATTCATAGACCCCACCTGCTTTTAATTTGTGCTCATATAATGGCCGGGCTGAAATATGGACATTTATCCCAGACAATTTGGCTAGTAACAAGGGGAACTTCTATTTTGGCTTGTTGAGGGGGCCTCACATTCGCTGAGTACCTGTTGTGCTCAGAGTCACGTGGGCACCTTCACCAGTAAAAAACGGGAAAGGAAAAACACCAGCGAAAACGAGAGATGCAAATGTTAAGTCAGTTCTCTTTACAACAGATCGAGTGAAGCATTTGAGGTGTCTGATATCTTTTCATAGACTTAAATTATTAGAGTAACACAGAAAAAAAAAAATGTGACTCCCAGTTCCTCATTCCCTCTATGCTCTTAACTCGATTCTGTTGATGGGAGATGCAGATGGTATTTGATTTTGTGTGTTTAAATATTTATGCGATTCCTTTTCTACCAGCTAAAGGAACTCTCAGCGAAGATACTATTAGAGTGTTTCTGCATCAGATCGCAGCTGCCATGCGGATTCTGCACAGCAAAGGAATAATCCACAGGGATCTCAAACCACAGAACATTTTGCTGTCGTACGCGAATCGCAGAAAATCCAACGTCAGTGGTATTCGCATCAAAATAGGTAAATGGCCATGTAGTGTCTTATGGAAAGGACAGTCTTGAGACTCCATAGTTTTAAGAAAATTTTGTTCAGCTTTGTTAGAATGATGGGTTTTGTTGATGCGCTTTTGAAATTTTTATTGAGTTCAGCGAGGTGCATTTGGATATGGGAACCCTTTACGTTACTGGCAGCCTATCCTAAATCTCAGGACCGAGGGGCCCACGCTAGGAACTCCAAACACGACCCCCAGCAGCAAACCCTATCCTGCTTCTCATACATAACGTGATATATTATCATCATAACAGCAGTTGAATAACCTGGGCTCTTTACAGCCCATGGGATTTTAACACAAGGGATCTAAGAGACCATTTAGATCAGCCTTTCTTTTTCACAATTATTTGAAGCAGTTTGTAATGCTAGGTATTTTTTAAAGCTTTTCTTTAAAAATAAAAAAAAATTTATTTTGCCAGTATTTAAAGAAATTTCTGGAGGCGCCTGGGTGGCTCAGTCGGTTGGGCGTCTGCCTTCGGCTCAGGTCCTGATCCCAGGGTCCTGGGATCGAGCCCCACGTTGGGCTTCCTGCTCAGCGGGCAGCCTGCTTCTCCCTCTCCCTCAGCCCCTCTCCCAGCTCATTCTCTCTCTCTCTAAAATAAATAAATACAATCTTTAAAAAAATAAGTTTCTGATTTTATGTATGGTACATCTGGATCTGGAGAGGGAAAAAAAAAGTTCAAATTCCGTACCTGGCACTGATACTCAGTGAGAGCTGTATTAATGAATCGTTTATTGCAATTAGCTTTTTCTCTTGCAAAGCTTGGTGCCCGCTCCCTGATTACAAAACTGACAGAGCAGTGACTTAGACAGTCGGTGATCACTACCAGTTCTTAGCTTGTCGAAATTGAGGTAGAAACTTTTTTCTTTGGCAGACAGACTTATTCAATAAGCTGCAAATTCCTCACAATTCCTTTGTGCCCTCTGTGTCTTGAAGGTATGATCTATGTGAAGTGTGAGTAAAGGTATCCTTTGTTTTTCTCCTTTTTATTTTGTGAAATAGCGGATTTTGGGTTTGCTCGTTACCTACACAGTAACATGATGGCTGCAACACTGTGTGGGTCCCCAATGTACATGGTGAGTGACTGTTATTTTGTCTTTGCCTGTGTATAGTACGGTGCCTTTAGCACTGGAATTTAAGTATGATGCTGGTTTCCAGTTAAGATGTGATTTTATGTATAGCCTAAATTGTTGTTTGACACTGATTATATTACTGATAATGCTATAAGTCCTCTTTTGCTTTAAAATAGTGGACAGTAGAAGTCAGTCACTTTTACCCATTAGTTAAAAAAATTTTTTAAAGTAGGCTCCAGGGGCACCTGGGTGGCTCAGTCGTTAAGCGTCTGCCTTTCAGCTCAGGTCATGATCGAGCCCCGCATCAGGCTCCCTGCTCAGCAGGAAGCCTGCTTCTCCCTCTCCCTCTCCCACTCCCCCTGCTTGTGTTCCTTCTCTTTGCTGTGTCTCTCCCTGTCAAATAAATAAATAAAATCTTAAAAAAAAAAAAAAAAAGTAGGCTCCACACCCAGCGTGGAGTCCTTTTAGTTTAAAATTTTTTTAAATTAGTTATTAATGGTAGAAATTCCCTATTAGATTAAATTGAAACACAAATTGATGAAGCATGGTCAGGCTATACTTGATGTGTAATATTAGGGAAAACTTTATTTATTTATTTATTTTTAAACCCTCTTGGGCACTTCTTCATCTCTAGGGTGAACATGCTTATCTTTTGCATGTTATTTCTCTTGACAAGATCCCTAGATCATAGAAGGTTTTCACTTAGTGTTAGAGGTAAAGCTGAAAAATCTTAGTTCTCCCCTTCATCCTTCCGTATGGATGTTGTCATGTCTGAAAAGGCAAGGCTATGAAACTTCCCGAACCAATGTGAAGCATCAAGCCTGGAAATAGCTTAATTCTGGAGCTTCAGAATTCTGCAGAATAAATCGATGTACCTATCTCAGTTCTAAGTTTAAAATGGGCTTATATTCAATAGGGATTTCCTCTGATCTAAATCAGTGAGAAGCTTACTAGGGATGACAACTAAAAATGGTACGCTTGGAAAATAAAGTTTACTGGCTTTGAGCGTGTTTGACATTTCTGTTTAATATTTGTCCAGATTATTGGTATTTTTAAAAAGCAGCATCTAGTGAGAAGAGGTGGGAAAAGAGCTGTAAGAAAGCAGAGAAACACCTTTGCTTTTAAGACAATCCTTATTGTGTTTTCATCATAGTTTGTGTATTATTTTAAAAGCTTTCAAATGACAGGGAAAACAGAGTAATACAGCAAACACTTGTGTACCTCTTTTCCATATTTAACAAAGGTAACATTTTGCCATGTGTGCCTTGATCTTTTTTCTTTCTAGAAAGAAAGAAAATACTCCAGCAACAGCCCAAGTCCTTTAAACGTTTCCCTCTTTCCATGTCCCACTCTTCTACCCCAGAAGTAACCTCTGTCCTGTAGCTGGTGTGTATTTTTTTTTTAAAGATTTTATTTATTTATTTGAGAGAGAATGAGATAGAGAGCATGAGAGGGGGGAGGGTCAGAGAGAAAGGCAGACTCCCTGCTGAGCAGGGAGCCCGACATGGGACTCGATCCCGGGACTCCAGGATCATGACCTGAGCCAAAAGCAGTCGCTTAACCAACTGAGCCACCCAGGCACCCGCTGGTGTGTATTTTTATTATAACCTTAATACCCTTACTGTATTGCTGTCCATAGTAATATATAGAAATGCTTGTTTCTATCAATTGCTTCTTTTCATGCAACGCTGTTTTTGAGATTTATCAGTAAATACCAGTGTACGAATGTGGTTTAAGTTCACAGCAGGATCATCTGATTAGGGAAATGTTACAGTGTGACCTCATTTTAGTAGTTTTGTTAGGAGCATGACCTTTACCAGTTAATTTATCAATACTAGTATGTAGATAACATCATGCATGTGTTTGGAATGTTTTTATCCCCAGGCTCCTGAAGTTATTATGTCTCAACATTATGATGCTAAGGCAGACCTGTGGAGCATAGGAACAGTGATATATCAGTGCCTAGTTGGAAAACCACCTTTTCAGGTAGCCTGATTCTTTACTTCTGTGCTAAGTTTTGGGATCTTCTCATTTCACAGTTGCCTTTGACTTAGAAAACGGGGAACACTTTGAAAGCAGTGTTTTTGGTTCCCTTGTGATTTGTTTTGATTTTGTGAGCCAGAACAGCTTTTGCTTTTCCTTTTTTTAATCTGCCTTCCCTTTGTAGTTGGCCTGGGTGTAAAGCCCGTTACATGTTTGCCAGGCTAGTGACAACTAGCCGGGGTCAGGACTGACACCCTGGTGGGAAATGGTGTGAACAGTGATGTTCAGCGCTTCCTGCTTAGCTTGGTTTGGGGGGCCCTGCACTCCACGTGCGGGCTAGGCCTGGGCTGGGAAGATCACCAGAAACCGTCTCCAGCTTCCTATTCCTGTCACTGCTGGGTGAGAAGAGTTGATGGTTTCGCTTTTATGCACATTATTTTGGGTTACTCTTCCCTCTCCTCGACTCCATCCTTTCAGAAAGAGACCCTCTAGAACGAATCATGATGATTCCTCCTGAGTTCGTACAGCCCAGTTACAAAGAGGTTTTTTAAACCTGAAAACTGGAACAAAGTCAACTTATTTCTGTAAAAAAGTATATAAAATCAGTGCCCCAGCCATTTTAGACACTTAATTTCTCAGTCCAGTTGGTTAGAATGGCGGCCAAGGGGCAGCTTCGCCGCTCCAGCAGCTCTTACCATCCGGGCGCCACCTGGTGCTGGGTGCCCGGGGAGGGACTGAAAGGCAGGCGTGCGCTTCATTCCCTTCCTTGCACCCTTGGCAGTCCTAAGGGAAAATATACCCTGATTTTACCCAATAAAAATGTACCTGTTGGGTGGGCTGGGTGACCTCCAGAGTAGTGGTTCTTAACTCTTCCTAAGTTTCAGGCTCCTCTGGGAGGCTGACCTCGGCAAAGAGACCTTAAGCCCAGATACACAGAGTTCACGCATAGTTCCAGAGGTTTTTAAGTTCCTGGTGCCCATCTGTGGCTCCTTCCGAAACCCAGGACTTTCCGGTTCTGAATGTCTGCTCTGTAGCAACCCTGTGAGCATGGACCACATGATTTGAACTTTCTTCCCCCATTGTTTAGGGAATAAAACCTTTTTTTCTTTTCTTTTTTTTAAACAGGCCAATAGTCCTCAAGACCTAAGGATGTTTTATGAAAAAAACAGGAGCTTAATGCCTAGGTAGGTGTTCAGTTAAACTGGGTTTTACTGTCTGTAAATGCAACATTATGTGAACTGTGTTACCGGTTTCCATTCTTGAATCTTTATTCAGTTGACATTAATGTGAGAACATTCATTATAACAAAATCACAAAATTACTGGTGCGTCATAGGTGCCTGGGTAGTGCTGTAACTTCTTTTTTTTCTTTTTTAAAATGTAAAGTGTATTTAAAAGGAAAAAAAAAACTACAGAAGTTTTGCGTGTTCTTCGAGGGGAGGGAGATGCAAACAGAACAGATGTGCGTGACTAGGAGGTCAGTTCCTCCCTTGGCCTTCCCTGCTCTCTAGGATAACACGAACTGGCTCTGTACCTTATGTAGATATTTATACACACACATTTACATATTTATGCACACATATTTCAATACAAATTACATCGTACTTGACAAAGTTCTGCAACCTTTTTTTACTGTACAGTCTACCTTAGACATCATTTTAGCGACAGGATATAGAGAACTACCTCATTCTTTTAAGTGGCTTATAGAGTTCCATGGCTGGATGTATCATATTTTGTTTAATCAGATCCTTGTTTTCATTTTTTGGTTACTCCAAACAGTGTTTAGTGAAGTGTGTGTGTGTGTTGTACACTTCTGTGTATTTCTTTAGGATGGACTCCTAGAAATGGAATTGTTAGACCAAAAGGGCTGCTCTCCAGATCAGCTAATGCAGCAGTACAACAGAGTGCTTATTTCCCCACGTTTTTACCAACACAGGAGGTTATCACACCAGGTGCCTCACAAACGGAAGAGGACCAATTAGCTCTTTAATTTGCATTATTCTCTTTACTAGTAAAGTTGGCACTCTTTCATTTGTTTATGTCCTTTTGTAGTTTTTATTCTGTGAATTGCATGTTCCTATTAGTCATTTTTCTTTTGGTTTGTCTTTTTCTTAGTGGATTTTAGGAAGCTGTGTTGTTTCTCACTTGTATTTGAGCTGTGCCCTTTTCCAGACAGAACTGGAGGTGGCTCTTCTTCTGAGAACTCTAGCAAATATTAGTGCCAAGTTGAAGTTGTGTTAAAACTCAAGATTGTGCTTGTGAAGTGCTTTATGCCTGCAGATATTCAAACAGATAACATTAATAAGCACAATGCAGAAATCTTCCCGAATGGATGCCCTTTCTCAAAGGCAATTGCTTAATGTTTTTGGTTTTGGTTTTGGTTTTGGTTTTTCTCCTATAAGGAATGAGGCTTTACCATGATCTTCTTGGTATAAAATGTATTTGCAAAGCTGCATATGAAGGCAAAAATCATGTAGTTAATATGTATAAACTCACCCACTTAGAGTCTTTTTGTTCCTTTCCCCCAGTATTCCCAGAGAAACATCACCTTATTTGGCTAATCTCCTTTTGGGTTTGCTTCAGAGAAACCAGAAAGACAGAATGGACTTTGGTAAGTAATATTTTCAAATTTTGTATGCTCTCTAATTTTATTTTTGTGTAGCCCCCCAAAATTATTTTTGAATGATACTATAGAGTTTTCAGGAGAAAATTAAAGTCAATTTCTTTCTTTCTCTTTGTCTTTTTTCCTTCCCTTATTTTGTAAATATTTATTGACTGCTCACTATGTTCTAGGTACAGAGGATAGAGTAGTAAATAATAAAGAAAATCCCTGTCCTCATGTATTCTCGTGGGGGAGAGGCAAACAAAGGCTAAACGATAATCACGCACCATATAGAAGGTGATAAGTGCTGTGGGAAAGAAGAGGGAAGGGAAATGCAGGTGGGGGAGGGATTGAAAGTTTAAGTTCTGTGAAGCCCTTTCTGAGGAAGTGGCCTTTGAAGAAATACTTGGTCAAGGACAGCAGGATAGTGAGACAGTGGGCGGTGTGCATGTCTGTGGGAAGAGCTTTCCAGGCGGAGTGAACAGCCAGTACAAGTGCTCAGGGCTGGGAGAGTGCCACGTAAGCTGGAGGAACAGTTAGAAGGCTGGTTAAAGACGTGGGCTTTTGCTGAAAGTGTGATGGGGAGAACGTGAGCAGAGGAATAATAGGATCTGACCCATCTTTAGAAAGGATCATTCTGGTTGCTTGTTGCCAACAGACTGTGGAGAGGGACGGTGAGGTAGCGGGAGCACAGAGGCTGGGGGACCAATGTGGGGACTACAGCAGTTACCCCAGTGAGAGATGAAGGGGCTTAGGCCGGAATAAAAGCCACAGAAGTGGTAGGGAGTCCCTTGAATTCTGGATCTTTTTGGAGGTAGAGGCAGCAGTATTGACAGAGGAATTGGATGTGGGGTGTGAGAGAGAGAAGACTCAAAGATGCCTCCAGGCTGTCTGGCCTGGGCACGTGAAGGTATAGAGTCGTTGGTTATAGCTGGGTGAGGCTGTGTGGCTCGAGCAGGCTATGGGGCAAATCAGGGTTCAGCTTGGACCTGTCAAATTGAAGACATGGATTCAACATAGGGGTGCAGATACCCAAAGGGCACCTGGAGTTCAGAGGAGAGGTCTAGGCTGGGGATGTATTTGGGAGAAGATCTGGGAAGAAGGAAAGGAGGAGAAACACTCCAGAATGCTGGTGGAAAAGTCCCTGGCCTCGAAGATGGGGTTTTGGGAGACAGGGAGGGGAGCTCTGTGGCAGATTGGTTTTCACGGCTTTGGGGCTTTAGGAGAGCAGGCTCTGGGTGCTCCACGAGGCCGTGATTTTAGATTTTTACATTCTAAAGGTGAATCACTGATTTTGAGCCTTTCTTCTTTTTATAATATAATCATTTAAAGCTAAAAATTTCTAAGTATTTTAACACAGTCTATTTTCAAACAATATTTTACCACTTGTTGCATAATGAAAGAATTTGGAATGCTTAATACTGTAGGGATTATCCAGTTCCTGAAGGTTTTGAAAGAACCTTTTTCCCTGAAATTGTTTGGGTCTCAGCTCCTCTTTGGGGGACAGTTTGTTAACTTGTTCGTATCAATCTCATGTAAAAGATTGTTCTTCTTGATCTTACTCTTACCAGTCATATGTAAAAACAGCACTACTTATATTTAAATTTCAGACCAGAAAAGCCGTAAGACATGTTCAATGAAAATGCTTATTAACCTTGATCTTGATATTTTTAGAAAAAAAAAAAAGTGTTTGATGTTTCCTGTAGTAATTAGTTGTAATAGTAATAGAGATTTGCAAAAACTTAGTCCAGAGTTTTGGTCTGTTCGTGTGTGTTATGGAAGTCCACATAGGCTTCTGGATAAGACAGACCAGGGTTTGAATTCTAGTCCCTCAACTTGCTAGCTCTTTGACATTGGAGAAGATACATGGCCTTTATGTGCTTTATCCTTGTCCATAAAAGGAAGATAATGCTGCGTTAAGTTTGTGAGGATTAAATAAACTGTTATGTGAAGCACCCGATTTGTTGTCCTAGCAAATGTCCTCAGTAGACAATAGGTCTAGAAGTTTCCATATAAGGGACAAGGTGAAATAGTCTGATATGTATTTTCTTAAAGTTTTGTGAAGTTGGAACTAAATTTCAGCACATGTACTTGGTAAATATTTTTATCTTTCAGAGGGAGAAATTAAATTGAGAATTGCTCTGTAACCATGAGAAATAGGGGTCAATACTGAAACAACATATTCATCGATAATAGTTTTAAAATGATAGATCATATCAAGTATTTGTATATTTTCCATACCATAGCAGTTGATGGGGAATGCGGTTTCAGAGCATTTGCTTTCAGTTTTTTTATATCTTTTTTGTTTCATCCCTATTATGTCCATTGCAAAAATTAGCATAAAAAATCTTATAAGTCAAACTAGCATTAATGTGTACGTATACTACACAGGTAGAAAACTCATGTTTTTCTTCGAAATCCTCCACATTTCTATTCCTTAGCAAATCTTGTAACTGATATTTACCCTGAGTGGCTTTTGGCGATTTATATCAGTGAAACTCATGGGACCGTTCAGAGTAGAAGATACTTGAGACTGGCCCTGAGTTAAGCTTTTCCTGATCTCGTATCACCTCATTTAAACCCCCACGCTGGTGGTGTGCTGCCCTCCTTGCCTGCTCTGAGAGATTTACTAGCATACGGGTCTGGGACTTCATGACACAGGAGATTATCTTTGTGGGTTTTTAAAGAAATAGTGAAATGGGAAGGTAAAGAAAGTAATGAATGGCCATGTCCTCACCGACTTACTTATCTTTACCTAATTAGCAGCCTTATTGTGTAGGTTTTATCCTTGGTGGACAGCCAAAGAAATTAAATCAGACTTACAGATTTAAAAAAAAAAAAAATGTGAAACCACCTGCAGGAATCTCTCTTCTGGGATAGAAGGATGGGATTTATTGTATAAATCAGCTGCCTGGGTTGCCTCGTAGGACAGTTAACCACAGCTGTGCTTCCCGTACGTGCTTAGCAGGGGCAGCACAGGTCCCAGAACACATCTGCCTCGGTTGCTCGGGGCCTGCCGCCTTGGTAACGTGTGTTTGCAAAATTCACAATTACTATTTTAAATTATAATCTGATCATTTTGTAGATGACTTATAAAAGTCATAGGCTTTTACAGTGGAAGGAGATGGAGGCTACATAAAGAAGTTAATAATAATTATGATCTCAAAGACACTGTTAAATACATCGACAAGATTAACCTGTCTGCTAGTCAACCTCAGTTTAAGGGTTGCATTCTCCTTTTTTCATTACAGAAGCGTTTTTTAGCCATCCTTTTCTTGAGCAAGTTCCAGTGAAAAAATGTGAGTACCCATTTTTTTTGCATTTTTACTTGAAGAGTGAAGGCAGACTTAAGGGAGAATTAGCATTTTGTGTCACAAAATTAATTTTTGATTGTGCTTCTCAAGATTTCATTGAGTTTTTCTTCAATACCTGTAGCTTTATTTATTGAATTACACAGTCATTTTTTTCCCAAATCCCAGTTGAAATAGTTGTAGTAATTGCTGCAGTTGTAGTTCTACCCATGGGAGCTCTAATAAGTAGGTGAATGAATTTTTGGTCAACGCAAAGAGGTCGTAGTTTCGACAGGGTTTCTGTTAGACGAGCCGTGTAATTGCCCTGCAGAGTGGCGTCTCTCTCATCTGTGTTTCTTCCCCCAGCCTGCCCGGTTCCGGTGCCCGTGTATGCTGGCCCTGGCCCTGGAAGCTCCTGTGGTAGCTCTCCATCTTGTCGTTTTGCCTCTCCACCAGTAAGTTCTGGTTTTACTAAACATAATTTCAGAGTTAGTGCTATTGCCTCTGTTCGTAGGGAGCCTGCCAATACACTGTGGATATCCTTTTGAGGTGCAGTTCCTAGTGCTGCTGCGGTTTGGGCAGAGAGCGTGATTGTTGAGTCAAATGGACCTAGATTTGGACCTCTGCCCTTATTTAGCTGTGTAAGCTTTAGCAAGAAATGGCACCCCTCTGGGCCCTTTCCGTCTAAACAGGGAGTACAGTACTCTCACCTTTTCATGCCCTAGGGGTTGGGAAGGATGATAATTGCAGAGTACCCATCACAAGTAGATAGGTTATAGCTATTTATTTTCTCTATCATCACATCAGTTTGGATATTTATTGTACGTAGAATTTCCAGTGGTGGTCAGTGACCTCTGAGCCACATTCTTCTGACTTCAGTTCCCATAATGATGGTTACCAGCCCTTCAAGAGTTGCTCCACACCAGCCTCTTCCCTCCCCTCGGCTTCCCAGGCCGTTTTCTCCATGGCTTTCTCCCCTCCAACCTAAGTGCTTCTTCTAGATCCTGAGAATTTCTGCTCCACTCTCCCAGGGTTTTACTCTGCCCTTTTCTGACCCTTTCCCCAAATCTCTGTTGCAGTGTGGGTTGTGACCTTGAGGCTTTTCCATCAGCTGAAGGTCCAAGGGCCCTTGTGTCAGCTATTGTGAATATTTTCCAGATTAGCCTGGCAGACATGAATTTCTTGAATTCTGCTGGCAGAGGGTGGGGCAGTGATAAAAGGAGGTGATTGTATAATTAGTGGGTTCCCCTCAGAGGTTAAAGAGCATGGGGCTTGGGAGCTTCTGCATTCCTTACTTGCCACATTAACCCGGACAAATGGCTTAATCTCTTTGAGCCTGTTTCTCATATGGAAAGCGAGTGTAATTGACCTATTTCATAGGATTTTTTAAGGATAAATGAGCAAAAGCACTTTACTACAATGTCTGGTACATAGTACTCAGTAAGTGGCAACTGCTGTTATTATTAATTTCAAGGAAAACCTAACAGCCCATAGCTAAAGCAGATGCTGACGCAGCCGATCGCAAACAGACGAGTCCTAAAACTGGCAAAAACCCTTTTTGCCTAACCCTGCAGACTTAAACCAAGTTAGAAAAAGCAGATGGGCTAATAAGACATTATAGTCCCATGAATTAAAAGAAAAGAAAAGAGGGGAAAAAAAAGTGTTGTGGATTTCCTGCTTCAGTCTGGAATATAAGAAAACACTGGATTTGGAGTGACTGGGGAGAAATGCAGAGGAAGTGTACCGACATGGAAAGACAGTTGGCCTTATTTGGAGCCAGGCACAACTGACTTCGGTGCTGACCAGGCTGCTTGCTCACCCTTAACTTGGAGCAGGTCGGTTCCAGAGCTGAGCCATGGCTCCTTCGTTTGTAAGGCAGGCTTCATGAACTGTGCTTCAACAGCAGCGGGAGTGGGTACTTGATAAACTGTAGCTATTATTATGAAGTCTGTTTTTGATACAGTGTGAGACATAATATGAAAAGCAAAGTTTATGCTTGAGAAAGGAACCACAGGGAGGAATCTAATTATGAGAGAGATGTGGGAGAGAGCAAGAAGAAAGGAGCCTGTTTGTAGAATGACCAAGGAGTGAGAAAGAGAGGGTCCAGTAGGAGGGACATTGGATTGGAAATTGCTTTATCTGGAGAGAGCGAGTTGGGGTTTTCTGTTGGGTGGGGTAGCATTGAAAGGGAGAGCATACAGAGCTAGGCTCAGGCTGCTGGGGAAGAGACGGAGTGCTAACAGGAGTGAGGACATGCCAGAGGGAGAGAAGAGGCATATTTAGATGCTAAAAACTTTGGTGGGAAAACCATTTTTAGAAGGCTTTTATTAAAAGCTAATGCTTGGGGCGCCTGGGTGGCTCAGTCCGTTAAGCGTCGAACTCTTGATCTCAGCTCAGGTCTTGGTCTCAGGGTCGTGAGTTCAAGCTCCGCATTGGGCTCCACGCTGGGTGTGGAGCCGACTTAAAAAAAAAACCATCTAATGCTTGAAGTGAAAATAAAAAGTGAAAAAAGAAAGCTGGAGAATAAAAGGAAATCCAGAATGTTTCTAATTTCCAGATAGTGAGAAATGGGATGGTTTAATAGGTCTTGCTTTTAATGTAACCTGCCAAAAATAAGATAATTTTATGCATGCATCCCCTTCCTTCCTACGGCTGGAGTAGACTCTCATATGGAGGGTTGATACACATAGTCATGCACATACAACATTCTCTTTTTTTTACATTCTCACACAAATATCCAGCTGCTACTTGATTCCAGAGAAATCTTTGAAAGGAAAAAAAAAATCCAAATCAGTCTTTGAGTTATGATATTGGCTATAGGTTAAATGCTATTCAGATAATATTTCTTGAACATTTCTTGGTTTCCTAACATTTATTAGACACCTAGTTTCTATAAGGTTTCGTTTAATACAAATGAATGAAATGACCAGATCTCTTACATTAAGGAGCTTTTCATTTAGTTTTGTGGAGAAGAGGTAGGTAAAGCAATACTGTAGGAAGCATTTGTGTGTGTCTCTTTATTGCCTGTGGGAACATGAATGGGGAGCATGAAATCAGACCAAGAACTCAGGAAGGCTGCTCAGGGGAGGACATTGAGCAGAGTTTTAAAGAAAGACTTAGCAAAGTGAATTAGTAAAAGAATGGCATTGTAGGCAGAGATATCCCCATTCATAAAGTCATGGAAGCATGACCCACTGAAAGTATTCTCTAACCCCCCCGGGCCCACTTAAATTTGTTAGAATTAAGTGAAATTTAAAAGTTTGTTCCTTAGTCACATTAGCCCCTTTCAAGTGTTCAGTAGCTGTCTATGGCTAGTAGATCCATGTCTCCATCATTGTTGGAAGTTCTGTAGACAAGGCTTCTCTGAGCAGTCCAGGCTGGGTGGATGCAGAGAGCATTGGTGGTGTGGGGAGGGGTAGGTAGAGCTAGAGAGGCAGGGAACTGCTGTATCCTGATGGGATTTGGCTGTGGTGAGCCATCTGAATGCTTTTAGGTGGAGGTGTGCTGTGACCCGCTGTGTGTCTTAGCTCGATTCTTCTGAAAGCAGGGTGGAAGGCTGGATTTGAGACTAGTAGAGAGTAGAGTGGTCTCTCTATCAGAGGAAAGAGAACACTGCAGACTACTGCACCTTTCTTGTTTTGTTTTTGTTTTTCTCAGAATGAGGGCCTGAGCTCATTCATTTTGTTTTCTGAGAATGAGGGCGTGCGGGAAGGTGGGGGCTAGGTAAGAGAAGGGTAGAGTTTGCCGAGCCTGGAATTGCTTGAACTGGGGACTGAATGGATGGATAATGGTGAAGTCGCTCAGTCAGGGAGAGTGGGGAGGAGTGCTTTGGAGTGGGAAGGTGGTGAGTTAGTCCACGCTCACCGGAGAGACCTAGGCTGCAGAGGTGTGGTGGTACTTGAAGGAGGGTGAGAGTGGTCGCCAGGGTAAGTATAAAAATGTGAGGAGCAGAGGGCCCAGGGTGGCACCTTGGGGAACTCCACATTCTTATCCCTCTCCTTTAAGGGACAAACGAGAAGCAGTTACCCACAAAACAGACTAAGAAGCAGGCTCACTGAATGAAGGGGTAGAGTGTCAAGAGTGGTCCGCAGTGCAGATGAAACAGAGTTCAGGTAACTTAAGGAATAGAGTACGTGTCCACATGACTTGGCAGTGGGAGTGAATGGTAAGCCTGATAAAGACCGTCTTATTGGACAGTTGAAGGCAGAAAGTGATTATGGTGGGTTGAGCGATACATAGGAGGTGAGGAGTTTGAGTCAGTGAAGATTGATAATTTCGAGAGACATTGTTAAAAAGTAAGGAAGTGAGAGAAGATGGTTAATTAAGAGGACTGCAGGGATTTGAGGTGTGAGAAAATGGAATGTGTTTATGTGCGGAGGGGAAGAAAGCCAGAGGAAAGGGAGAGGGTGAGAGCTTCAGGAGCAGGGGGGAGCTGATCCAGGTCTCTGAGGAGGTGGAGGGGAATAGACTTAGAGCAAGGGTGGAGAGACTATTGAGGAGAAGATCTCTTCCACTCAGATGCTGTGGGTGCAGACAAGTTTACTCGAGAAAGTGCCTGCCTAAACCACTGGAAAGAAATTGTGGAGTTAGATGCTTGGAATCACATATCAACTTGACCGCTTTTTGGCTGTGTGATCTCAGGCAAATTTCCCAAACTTCTGAGCTTTGTTTATTTATATATATATGAAATGGGTTTCAGAACAGGACTGGTTAGGGAACACATGGAAAATTCTCAACAGTATCTAGCCCATGGTAGCCGGTCAGTCCTGTTAGTCTTTCCATTATCCCTTCGCTTGATTACCTTGACACATAAGGTCTCTCTAAAAAGTGATGAGGGGATTGTATGTCATTTGTGTGTGTCACACACACACACACACACACACACAGGCACACACACACACAATAGGAGATGTGAGACAGATTTCATTGCATAGTGACATTCAAAGGAGAGCTAACAGTGAATTGGGTGTTTAAGATTGGGGGGTTTAAGTTTAAAGGGCATTGTGTAGTATTTTTCCTTTTCTTAAATAGAAACAGAGGTTAAACAGGGTCATAGGGGACTTAACACAATCAGCTAGGAAGTTCATTGTTTCAGAAAACCATTGTGTAATCAAGACATTTAATGAGAGGTGTCACTTGAGTCCTTGAACTAGGCAAATGCCAAAGGGCATGTAACTGCTTACATCTGACTATTTGCTTATATACATTTTGCAATGCTTTCCTTTCCTTCCTGCCCTGTCGCCTGCAAACCCACTCCTCCCCCTAACAAAAGAGGAACAAAAGGAACATACCCACAACCTGTAAGGTTTTCCAGATCTTTCTTTCTGTGAGTGTACATAAATCTCTAGGCTTGAATGCAGTTATCCTTATTGATTTATTTACTTTTTTACAGAACATGGTCTCTTGCTTTCCTGTTTATATTGTTTTCTTCATTGGAAGTTTAAAACTTTTTAAAATGTCTGCAGGATGTCATTAGTCTAAAGTCCCTGGACACTGTTTTGGTCATCAAGTGAAGAGTTGCTGAGCACCTGCTTTGCTAGGCCAGGAGCCAAATCTGGGACTGTTGAGATGATAAAAACACCCCTCAGAAATTTCAGGAGAGGCAGACGTGTACATGATAAGTGGTATGATATATGTTTAAGTATCATTTTTGGAAAACATTTTAGAAGTCTTTATACAAAGACACTTTAAACTGTGCTTTTCTAAGGGAAAGATTTTCCAAAGAGATTTTTTTTTTGAAGTTTTAAGATGGAACTGAACTTTATGCCCACTTGTATGAAGACAGTATTCCTTGGTCGAATGGCTGTTCTGACGTGCATTTTGTTGTGAGGCCAGTTTTAATTTTATGTTGTTAATTGCAGTCCCTTCCAGATATGCAGCATATTCAGGAGGAAAACTTATGCTCCCCACCACTGGGTCCTCCCGACTATCTCCAGGTGTCCAGAGACTCCGCCAGTGCCAGTAGCAAGAACTCTTCTTGTGACACGGATGACTTTGTTTTCGTCCCACACAGCGTCTCGTCCGACCACTCATGTGAGAATCTTTTCTACTTGCACACATTATATTTCTTAATTTACTAGCCTGGCATTTATTTTTAACTCCTATGTCATGCTCTCTCGTGTCGGCCACCTTTTCAGAGGGGGCACTTTATTGAGTTGTTTGAATTCCCAGAACTACCTACCTACGTTTTAGCTCTGCTCAGTCATCTTCCATAAAGCACTAACTGGGTTCTGAAGGTAGATGAAAAGTTTGCGGGAAATGATCTCCAATTCTGTTTGTATCCACACAGAAAGAAATAGAAAAGTCAGCAGAATGAGAGAAATTAAATTTAAGGAAAGGCATGAAGGGAAGACCTCTTTTGCAAAAACAACCTAAGAGTCAAGGGAGGTTAAAACCAGTCTGGAGGCCCTTCAGGAGAGACTGGCATGAGGTCAGGAATGAGTTTCATAAATATATGGGAAGAGTTTTTATAAAGGAAGCAGAATCCAACTTGACTAAATATGGTCAGGGCTCTAAGGAGTAGCAAAGGGCACCAGAAAACCTACAAAAAAAGAAGTTAGACAAAACCATGGAGGAAGAAGGAACTGTGGTTTGGTTGTGAAGGAACAGGATCAGAAAAACCAGAAACTGGGTTCCTTCAATAATTGAATAGTATCAAGTTGACCATGTGCAGGTGCAGATGGTTGGATAAGTTCGTATCAAGAGGTCTGTGTAGTTGTTTGTCAGGTTTTACAGCTGCTGCCCTTAGGCATCGTGCTAGTTGTTGTGAAGGCCGTCATCCCCAGAGCAAGCGAGCTCCGGGGTGTATCGACTGGGGCAGGGGGAGCACGGACAGAGCTGCAGGGGTAGGTGGGGTGGTTCACCATTGGTGCTCCGACAACTGGGAGTTACCTTTAAAAATCCAGAATACAGTGGTTTTCTTCTATTTTAAAAAAGGAATTAAAATGAAAAATTATGCAGTATTTCAAGCAGGAAATAATACAGCAGATACTCAAGTCCACCACCATTCTAATTTTATTTATGTCGAAGTTTGGCCACATTGTTTTAGATGTCTTTTAAAGATGTAAAATGCTATACGGGTACGGCTAAAGTCCTTTTCCTCGTTCTACTCTTGCCAGAGGTAAATTCTTACTGTAGATTTTTTTTAATACTTTCACATATGCCTGTATCTATAAATAACATACAGTATTCTTGTGTTTTTACAGTTTTAAGTAAATGGTATAAGGAACGTTATTATAGCTTGGTTTTAGATAATTCCTATCTTTTCACTATTCAAAATGTATTGTAACAGATATCCTTGTGTCAGAGTTCCTTCCACATGGATACTCTAGAAATTTTCAACTTCAAATCTATGAAATATTGGTACAGACAAGTTGTAGGCAACTAATAGTCTCTGCCGTGCTGCCCCAATGGAATAATGGTAACTTCTAAATACTTTTTTTTTTTCATCTTTACCTTTACCTGGAATTCACTTTTGTAGATGGAATAAGGTAGGGATCTTATTATTGAATATTCTGTCCTTTTTCTACTGAGAGGCAATTCCAGATTTGTCATATCACGTTTACATAAAGAATTGGGTTTGTTTTAAGGTTTTCTATTTATTCCATTGGTCTATTTGTCTGTATTATAATCATTTTTAAATTGGTGTGTGTGTGTGTGTGTGTGTGTGAGAGACAGAGAGAGAGAGAGATTGTGGGGAGGGGTGATGGTAGAGAGCATTCTAGTATTCTTTGGAATCACCCTGGCTACTCTTGACGCCTTTTGTGCCAGTGTCGTCTAATTGCAGCTTGACAAATCTTACAAAAAACCATTTGGGGATTTTGATGGGAATTGTGTTGATTTTAAAAGACCTATACAGGGACAGTTAATGATCTTTACAATATTAAATTGTCAAATCAAGAATATATGTTTCTCGGGCACCTGGGTGGCTCAGTTGGTTAAGCGACTGCCTTCGGCTCGGGTCATGATCCTGGAGTCCCGGGATCGAGCCCCACATCGGGCTCCCTGCTCAGCAGGGAGTCTGCTTCTCCCTCTGACCCTCACCCCTCTCAGGCTCTCTCTCTCATTCTTTCTCTCAAATAAATAAATAAAATCTTTAAAAAAAAAAAAAAGAATATATGTTTCTCACAAAACAGGATCATAGGGGAAGGGAAGGAAAAGTGAAATAGGATAAAAACAGAGGGAGGCAAGCCATAAGAGACTCTTAACTCTAGGGAACAAACTGAGGGTTGCTGGAGGGGAGGTGGGTGGGGGGATAGGGTAACTGGGCGATGGGCATTAAGGAGGGCACTTGATAGAATGAGCACTGAGTGTTGTATGCAACTGATAAACCACTAAATTCTACCCCTGAAACTAGTAATACACTATACCTTAACTAACTTGAATTTAAATAAAATCTAAAAAAAAAAAAGTATGTTTCTCCACTTATTTAGGTTTCCTTAATGTGTTTTGATAGATATTTATATTTTCCTACATAAAGGACATTCACATCTTTTGTCTTATTCTAGTTACCTTTGTTTTTTGTCCTTGTATAAATACTGTATTTGAAATTTTTTTTTTCCAAAAATGCTCCTGTCGAGGTCTTTGTGCTTCCAAATCTCAGGTCATTTCTCAGTCTTCATCTTTTTGATGTGTTTACAGCATTTGTTATAGTTGGCCACACCCTTCTTTTTATTTTTATTTTTTTAAAGATTTTATTTGTTTATTTGTCAGAGAGAAAGAGTGAGAGCACAAGCAGGGGGAGGCAGAGGGAGAAGCAAGCTCCTTGCTCGGCAAGGAGCCTGATGTGGGACTCGATCCCAGGACCATGGGATCATGACCTGAGCTGAAGGCAGGCATCCCCACACCCTTCTCTTTAGTTATTAAAAATTTGTTATTGTAAAATATATCATGCATATATTTTTCAAAGATTTTTATTTATTTAGAAAGAGTAAGAGCAAGTGGGGGGAGGGGCAGAGGGAGAGGGAGAGAGGGAATCCCAAGCAGACTCTGCACTGAACCCAATGTGGGGCTCGATCTCACAACCCTGAGATGATGATCTGAGCTGAAATCAAGAGTTGGACACTCAACCGACTGAGCCACACCGGTGCCCCAAAGATTTTATTTTTTTAGAGCAGTTTTAGGTTTACAACAAAACTGAGAGGAAGGTACCAGTTTCCCACATACCCCCTGCCCCTCCCCATTCTCAACATACTCACCAGATGTTAAAGGGATAATACCAGAGGATAAACCTACATTGACACGTCACAATCACCCAACATCCATAGTCCACTTAGAATTCATTCTTGTTGTTGTACATTCTTTGGGTTTGGAGAAAGGTATAATGACATTTATCCATCGTTATAATATAGAGAGCATTTTCAGTGCCCTAAAAATCCTCTGAGCTCCCCACCTGTCCCTTGGAAACCACTGATCTTTTTATTGTCTCTATAGTTCTGTACCACAGTTTGTCCATTTACCTATTGAAGGACACTTTGATTGCTTCCAGGTTTTGACAATTAAGAATAAAGCTACTATAAACATCTGTGTGCAGGTTTTTGTGTGGACATAAGCGTGCAGCTCCTTTGGATAAATACCAAGGAGCATGACTGCTGGCTGGTATGGTAAGGGCATGTTTAGTTTTGTAAGAAAACACCAAACTCGTCCCAAGTGGCTGTACCATTTTGCATTCCCACCAACAGTGAATGGGAGTTTCTGTTGTTCCACGTGTTCACCAGCATTTGGTGGTGTCAGTGCTCCAGGGATGGCTGTTCTGATAGATGTGCAGCGGTGTCTCGTTGTTTTAATTTGCATTTCTCTGATGACATCTGATATCAGTTCAACATCTTTTCATATGCTTATTCACCATCCCTATATCTTCTTTGGTGAGGTGTCTGTTCAGATCTTTGGCCCAGGGACTCCTGGGCGGCTCAGTCGGTTAAGCATCTGCCTTCGGCTCAGGTCATGGTCCCAGGGTCCTGGGATCGAGCCCCGCATCGGGCTCCCTGCTCAGCGGGGAGTCTGCTTCTCCCTCTCCCGTTCCCCCTGCTTGTGTTCCCTCTCTTGCTGTCTCTCTGTCAAATAAATAAATAAAATCTTAAAAAAAAAAAAAAGATTTTGGGCCCATTTTTCAGTTGGGTTGTCTGTTATCTTATTGTTGAGCTTTAAGAGTTCTCTCTATACTTGGGATAACAGTCCTTTATCAGATGTGTCTTTGGGCACAAATATTCTTTTGCAGATATCTTTGTTCAGTCTGTAGCTTATATTCCATTCTCTTGATACTGTCTTTCACAGAGCAGTTTTTAATTTTAATAATCACTAAAGATCAATTAAATGATTTAAATAAATTTCTTTCTTTCATAGATTGCGTTTAGTGTTGGTATCATGATACCCAAGGTCCTCTAGGTTATGTTATCTTCTACAATATTTGCATTTTTTTTTCTTTTACATTTAGGTCTGTGGCCCATTTTGAGTTAATTTTTTCGAAAGGTCTACATCTAGATGAATTTTTTTTTTTTGTCTGTGGATATCTAATTATTATAGCATTATTTGTTGAAGACTGTCTTTGCTCCATTGTATTGTCTTTGCTCCTCTGTCAAAGATCAGTTGACTGTATTTTGGGGGGTCTCTTTCTGGTCTCCCTGTTCTGTTCCATTGATCTGTTTGTTCTTTTGCCAATACAACACTGTCTTGATTACTGTATTAAGTCTTTTTTTTTTTTTAAAGATTTTATTTATTTATTTGGGAGAGAGAGAGAGCATGAGAGAGGGGAGGTCAGAGGGAGAAGCAGACTCCCTGCCGAGCAGGGAGCCCGATGCGGGACTCGATCCCAGGGACTCCAGGATCATGACCCGAGCCGAAGGCAGTCGCTTAACCGACTGAGCCACCCAGGTGCCCTACTGTATTAAGTCTTGAAGTTGCGTAGTGTCAGTCCTTTGTCCTTCTATTTCAGTGTTCTGTTGGCTATTGTGGGTCCTTTGCCTCTCCATTTAACCATTAGAATTAGTTTGTCAGTATCCATAAAATAAGTTGCTGGGATTTTCACTGGGATTGTAGTGAATCTGTAGATCAAGTTGGGAAGAACTGACATGTTTACAATATTTAGTCTTCCTATCCAAAAACATAGAATATCTCTCCATTTATGTAGTTCTTTGATTTCATTCATCAGTTTTGTAGTTTTCCTCATACAGACCTTGTATGACTTTTGTTAGATTTATACCTAAATATTTCATTTTGGGGGGTGCTGATATAAATGGTGTTGTGTTTTTAATTTCAAATTTTAGTTGTTTATTATTGAGATATAGGAAAGCAATTTACTTTTTAAATATTTACCTTATATCCTGCAACCTTGCTTTAATTACTTATTAGTTCCAGGAGGTTTTTGTCAATTCTTTCATATTTTTTTTACATAATCATGTCATCTTTGAACAATAGTTTTATGTTTACCTTCCCAAGCTGTATACTTTTCATTTCCTTTTCTTGACTTACTGCATTAGCAAGGACTTCCAGTGCAGTGTTGAAAAGAAGTGGTGAAAGAGGACTTTCTTCACAGATTATATGAAACTGTAATAACCACAGCCAATAAAAAGTCAGTGGGGAAAAAAAAAAGAAAGAGGACATCCATATATTTTTACCCTATCTTAGTGGGAAAGCTTGGAGTTTCTCACTATTTAGTATTATGTTAGCAGTAGCTTTTTGTAGCTATTCTTTATCAAGTTGAGACAGTTCCCCTCCATTCTTAATTTACTGTGAGTTTTTATCATGAATGGTGGTTGGATTTTGTCAAATGCTTTTTCTGTGATTTTCTATTAATGTGATAGATTACATTAATTTTAGAATGTTGAACCAGTCTTGCATACCTGGGATAAATTCCATTTGGTCATGGTATATAATTCTTCTTATACATTGCTGGATTCAGTTTGCTAATATTTAGTTGGAGATTTTTGCATCTGTGTTCATGAGAAATACTGGTCTGTAGTCTCCTTGTAATGTCTTTTTCTGGTGTTGGTATGAGGGTAATGATGGCCTTATAGAATGAGTTAGGAAATATTCTCTCTGCTTCTATCCTCAGAAAGAGATTGAAAATAGAGATTTGGTATAATTTCTTCCTTAAGTGTTTGGTAGAATTCACCAGACAACTCATCTGGGCCTGGTGCTTTCTGCTTTAGAAGGCTATTTATTATTGATTCAATTTCTTTAATAGATGAAGACCTATATTCAAATTGCCTGTTTCTTCCTAAGTTTTGGCAGATGTGTCTTTCACAGAATTGGTCCATTTCATCTAGGGTGTCAAATTTGTGGGCATAGAGTTTTTCATAGTATTCCTTTATTACCCTTTTAATTTCAGTGGGACCTCTACTGGTGTCTCTTCTTTCATTTGTGGTATTAGTAATTTGTATCCCCTCTCTATTTTTTTCTTTAGTTCACCTGGCTAGAAGCTTATTGATTGTTGTGTTTTCAAATTCATTTAGTTCAAAATACTTAAAAATTTTTCTTGAGATTTCTTCTTTGACCAATTTGTTATTTAGAAGTGTGTTTTTAGGGACACCTGGGTGGCTCAGTCGGTGAAGTGTCTGCCTTCGGCTCAGGTCATGATCCTAGAGTCCCAGGGTCGAGTCCTGCATTGGGCTCCCTGCTCAGCCGGGCATCTGCTTCTCCCTCTGACCTTCCCCCCTCTCATGTGCTCTCTCTCTCTCTCAAATAAATAAAATCTTTAAAAAAAAAAAAAAAGTGTGTTTTTAGTCCCCCTGTGTTTGGGGATTTTCCAATTACCTTTCTGTTATTGATTTCTGGTTTAATTCCATTGTTGTTTGTGAGCAGAAATTGATTTCTATTCTTTTAAACTTGTTTTTTGGGTTGTTTTTTGTTTGTTTTGTTTTGTTTTTTATTTTTTTTTTAATTTTTTTTTTTTTAAAGATTTTATTTATTTGACAGAGAGAGACACAGCGAGAGAGGGAACACAAGCAGGGGGAGTGGGAGAGAGAGAGAAGCAGGCTTCCCGCAGAGCAGGGAGCCCAATGCGGGGCTCAATCCCAGGACCCTGGGATCATGACCTGAGCCGAAGGCAGACGCTTAACGACTGAGCCACCCAGGCGCCCCCTGTTTTGTTTTTTAAAGATGTTATTTATTTGAGAGGGAGCACAAGCAGCCGGAGGAGGGGCAGAGAGAGGGAGAGAATCTCAAGCAGACTCCCTGCTGAGAATGGAGTGCAACACGGGGCTCAATCTCACGACCCTGGGATCGTGACCTGAGCCAAAAGCAAGAGTCAGACGCTTAACCGTCTGTGCCACCCAGGTGCCCCACTCCAGGTCCACTTTCAAATAAAGTTTAACGCTTCAGTGTGATAGTGTGAAGTCCCTTATAATAACAAAATCCGGCCATCCCTTGTATCATTGCTGTCATTTATTCCAGTTAAATATAAGAATACATAAGCCTATCCATACATTTATAGAACATATACATTAAGCATATATAACTGAATATAATGTTACTATTATTCGCTTGTGCGATTACTGAGAAGTCAATGCAATTCTTATCTTTGTTTCTCTGTTAAGTATGGTGTTCTTTATTTGACTGAGAAGTCAATGCAGTTCTTACCTTTGTTTCTCTATAAGTATGGTGTTCTTTTTTTGACTTTGTTCAGAATTTTTTTTTCTTTATTTTTGATTTTTCTGTAATTTGGAAATGATCTGCCTAGGTGTCTTTGTTTTGGGCATTTATCCTGCCTGGAGCTCTCTGAGCTTTGTGGATGTGTGGCTTGGTGTCTGACATTCATTTGGGGAAATTCTCAGTCATTATTGTTTCCAATATTTCCCTCTGTTCCTTTTGTTCGTTCTTCTTTTTCTGGTAATCCCATTACACATGTTACACCTTTTGTAGTTGTCCCACAGACCTTGGATATTCTGTTGTTTTTTAAGAAAATCTTTGTTGGGGCACCCGGGTAGCTCAGTCTTGGTTAAGTGTTTGCCCTCAGCTCAGGTCACAATCCCAGGGTCCTGGGACCGAGCCCCGCATCGGACTCCCTGCTCATCAGGAAGCCTGCTTCTCCCTCTCCCTCTGCCTTCCGTGCCCCGTTTGTGCTTGCTCTCTCGCTCTCGCTCTCTGTGTCAAATAAATGGATAAAATCTAGAACAAAAACAAAAACTTTGTTTTCCAGTTTTTGAGGATTCTGTCAATATGTTCTCTAGTTCAGATCTTCTTTCCTCAGCCATGTCCAGTCTACTAATAAGCCTATGAAAGGCATTCTTCATTTCCTTTACACTGTTTTTTAATCTCTAGCATTTCTTTTTGGTTCTCTGTTAAGATTTCCATCTCTTTTTACATTGCTCATCTGTTCTTGCATGCAGTCTACCTTTTCCATTAGGCCCCTTAGCATATTAATCATAGTTGTTTTAAATTTCCAGTCTGGTAATTCTGACATCCTTGCCATGGCCCTGTCTCTTCAGTCTGTGTTTTTTGCCTTTTGTTATGCCTTGTGACTTTTTCTTGATAGTCATACATGATGTCCTGGGTAAAACGGAACTGCTGTAAGTAGGCTTTTAGTAATGTGATGGTGAGGTGTAGGGGGAAGGAAAGTGTTCTGCAGTCCTGTGATTAGGTCTCAGTCTTTTGGGGAGCCTAGGTCTCTGGTTTGTGGGCTTCACAAGTGTTCCCCAGTTTCTTTCTCCTTCCTGAGGTGGGACAGGATGACTCTAAGGCACTGGGGTTGGGTATTTCCCTGCCCCCAGCTCAGTTAGGTGGAGCTTAACTCCAGCAGATAAAGCTCCGGATGATGAAGTGGTTTCCCCTGAGGGCAGGCCTTGTTAAGAACACAATGCTCAGACCTATTTAAAAATGGTTCCTTTTCCCATCCCCACCAGAAGCAGGAGGGGATTTTTTTCTCCACTGTTTTACTGTGAGCATCTGAGTTCCCTGAGATAAATCTGACAATATTGTGAGCCTCCCTATGACTAGATCCTCCTGGAATTTTTAACGCTGAGAGCTGTCCATCGTGATCCTCTAGCAAATTGTCAGTCACGGTTCATGTTTTTCTGCCCTGGCTGTGGTTTCCTCAAGCCTTCTACGGGTTGAGTCTCTTCTCAGATAAACCACAACTCCGCGTGTTTGCCTATCTGTCTCTCTATTCCTGGGGCATCAGTTTGCTTCTGACCTCCTCTTTTTTGGATCACTTTTCAGTCTCTTTAGCTTTTTACTTGCTGTTAGGGAAGAATGGCAACTTCCAAGCTTCTTACATGTGAAACCGGGACCCAGGAGTCCCCACGTTAGATCTTTAAAACATCTATACAGTTTAAAAGTAATAATAAGACAAATACCTGAGTACACTCCTCTGATTTTCTTATCTCTTTTGTCTGATTTTCCTTTTTTTTGTCTTACTGCTCTAATTTTAGGGAAATTTCCTTGATACTTTCTTTTATTGAGTTTATCATTTATGTTCTCATATTTTTAATTTCTAGAAGCTTCCCCTCTCCCTAAGTATTGTTTTTATTTCAGTATGCAATATTTTATCTCTGAGGACATTACTTTTTTTTTTTTTTTTTTTACTTTTCTACAGAAAATATTTTCTTTTTTATCTCTCCCAGGTTGTTTTGGAGTCTCGGTTTCAGATTAGATTCCTTCCTTGGATGTTTGGTAATTATTGTATACTCATAATTAAGAATAGAAAATTAGAATGTTGTTTGAAAGCTTTGTATGGGGTGGGTCTTACGGACAGTAGTGATGTATTATGTATTATGCTTCCTTTTTGGAGGGCTGCTCACATCTCCTGGAGAATACTCCCTCATACCATGTGGGGGAAACTTGTATTGGCTAAAGATTCTGTCTTCTAGGGTCTCCTAGGTCAAATAATACTTCAACTTTGTAACTTCTAAATTTTTGTGGCTGTTGACTTTTCATTTTGCCCTTGTGAATTTAGGTTCTTCTCTTTTCTCTCCTTTCATAATATGATATCATATCAAAATAACAAGATAATTACCTAAAACCATTTAAAATCTTTTTATGGGGGCGCCTGGCTCACTCAGTCAGTAGAGCATGTTAGTCTTGATCTTCATGGTCAAGAGTTCAAGCCCCATGTTGGGCATGGAGCCCACTTTAAAAAAAGTCTTTTTCCAGTCCCATCCACGTTGATGTAAAAGTTGGGTATTCATCCTTTCTGATGGCTAAGTAATATTCCATTGTATATATGGACCACATCTTCTTACCCATTCATCTGTTGAAGGGCATCTCGGCTCTTTGCACAGTTTGGCTATTGCAGACATTGCTGCTATGAACATTGGGGTGCATATGGCCCTTCTTTTCACTACATCTGTAGTGAAATGGGGTAAATACCCCGTAGTGCAATTGATGGGTCATAGGGTAGCTCTATTTTTAATTTTAAAAATTTTTAATTTTTTGAGGAATCTCCACGCTGTTTTCCAAAGTGGCAGTACCAACTTGAATTCCCACCAACAGTGTAAGAGGGTTCCCATTTCTCCACAACCTCTCCAACATTTGTTGTTTCTTGCCTTGTCAGTTTTTGCCATTCTAACCGGAGGAGATTATGCTAAGTGAAATAAGTCAAGCAGAGAAAGTCAATTATCATATGGTTTCCCTTATTTGTGGAGCATAAGGAATAGCATGGAGGACATTAGGAGAAGGAAGGGAAAAATGAAGGGGGGAAAATCGGAAGGAGAGATGAACCATGAGAGACTATGGACTCAGAAACTAACTGAGGGTTTTAGAGGGGAGGGGGTTGGGGGGATGGGCTAGCCCGGTGATGAGTATTAAGGAGGGCACGTACCGCATGGAGCACTGGGGGTTGTACGAAAACAGTGAATCGTGGATCACTGCATCCAAAACTGGTGATGTATTGTATGGTGACTAACATAACATAATAAAATAAAATTTAAAAAAATAAAATAAAAAAAGTCTTTTTGTGGGTCTTTTTGTCCTTAGGGTAATCCTATTAGGGATGTCCAATCAAATTACAGAGCTTTAAAGTCACTTGAAAAAATTCCCTTCTAGCGATACCAGACAAGTTGATACATGGTCATGTATGATAAAAGATGATAAATGTTTTGCTTCATTTTACTTTTGATTTCTAAGGATTGCTTTTTCCTTTTGATTTTATTATTTTGTTTCTAAATTATGTATGGCTGCAAACTCAAAGCTACAAAATGAAGTACACTTAGTGAAATGTAGCTTCTTCTGTCCCTGCCCCATTTACCTTGTTCCCTCCATTACCATATCAGGAGCTCTTCTCTTTAAAATAGGTAGCTTCCGTCCTCACTTCTCTTTATTCTCTTACCCTGATTTATTTTCCTTTATATACATTTTAAAATATTTATATTATTTTTTTATTTTGAGAGAGTGTGGAGCCTGATGCAGGGCTCGATCCCATGACCCCCAGATCATGACCCAAGCTGAAATCAAGGGTCGGATGCTTAACGGACTGAGCCACCCAGGGGCCCCTATTTTCCTTTATATTTCTTATCACGCCTGACACTATTACCTTCTTTCATTACTAGAATGGCAGCTTCATGAGAGCAGGGACTTGAGATGTGCTAAAATAAATGCATTTCTCAATTCTTATTTAGGGCCATTCAGAGGGATATTTGTGTCTGTTTCCTTTTTTTCCCCTTTTGAGTATGGGTTAGCAGCATAACCTATACTTTTCTTTTTAAAAACTTACTTGGTCAACACTGCTATTTCATATCTACACATTGATTATGCTTTTACAGCCATTTAAAGTCACACAGGCAATGTGATAGAATGGACATACCAGTGACAAGAATGAGGGGCCCCTGCATTCTGAGCTCAGCTCTGTTCCCAGACGTAGATGATACCGGAGCAGGTGAAGGCGGCCTGTGGTGTGTGCTACAGTGTCTGAGAGGTCCCAGCTTCCACGACGACGTCTTGTTCAACAACCCGTGCAAGACAGGGAGTGTTACGCAGGATGGGGGTGCTCCAACAGTGGGGTGAACTAGACTTCGTTTACAGTCAGTTGTGCTGGAACGTGTTCCTAAAAGTTACCACTCTCTGAAAAAAATTGCTCAATAAAAACCACAGAGTTTATGGGCAAATTGGAATCAGGAGCCTAACACTCAAAAACGCTGGTGAGTGACGTATTAAAAGGAACATGATAAAAACGTTAGCACAGTTTTTACCGTGCCTGTTAAATGGTGAAGGATACGTAACACTGAAATAAATACGACACTTTACCTTGGAAAGACCTGATGTTTGTTTATAGAAGTGGGCACTGAAGGGTTACAGCCTGTGTTTTCAGCTGGGCGCAGTGTGTTCAGTGTTTTTGCTCATGGTTTTTACCTGCTTTTACTCGTGGAGGAAACTGCATCATAAGCGAGTGGTAAATTTGTGTGGTGCTCACATTTTTCCGAATAATCATGTTGGGACAATTTACGTTTTTTAAGCAGGTGGTAGAGCAGAACTGATGGTGTTTTTCTCTTTCTCCTTTAGATGATATGCCGATGGGGACTGCTGGCAGACGTGCTTCAAATGAGTTCTTGGTGTGTGGAGGGTATGTTTATGTTTATTAAATTAGAATGTTTCTCATATTTTGGTTTTTCTGAGTAAACTTTATAGAACTTTGACCATGTTTTTGGTTCTGAATTTTATTTTGTTTCACAATTTGTCATTTCTATTTTTTTTAAAAGTTTAAATTGTAGTAAAAAAGCACGTAATATCTGTTGTCTTCACCGTTTTTAAGTTTATAGTTCAGTAGCATTAAGTATATTCACAATGTTGGGCAACCAATCTCCAGAACTTTTTCATCTTGCAAAACTAAAACTCAGTACTCCTTATGTAATAGCACTCCCCATTTCTCCCACCTCTAGGTGCTGGTAACCACTGTTCTACTTTCTCTTTCTATGAATTTGACTATTTTAGATACCTTATATAAGTAGAGTATACAATGTATGTCTTTTTGTGACTGACTTAGTTCAGTCATCATAATGTCCTCAAGGTTCATCCATGTTGTAGCATTTGTCAGAATTTCTTTTAAGGCTGAACCTTATTCCATTCTACATACATATATATATACACACACACACACTGTGTTTTGTTTATCCATTCATGTGCCGATGGTCAATTGGATTTCTTGTACCTCTTGGCTATTGTGAATAATTCTGCTATAAATGTGAATGTGCAGATATCTGTTTGAGATCCTGCTTTCAGTTCCTTTGGATATATATATATATACACCCAACAGTGGGGTTGCTGGATCATATGATATTTCTATTTTTAATTTTTTGAGGAGTTGTGATACTATTTTCCATAGTGGTTGTACCATTTTACATTCCTACCAACAGTGTACAAGGGTTCCAGTTTCTCTACATCTTCAGTGACACTTGTTATTTGTTTGTTTGCTTGTTTTTTGTAATAACCATCTTAATGAGTATGAGGTGATATCTCATTGTGGTTTTGATTTGCAGTTCTCTAATGATTAGTGGTTTTGAGTGTCTTTTCATATACTTATTGGACATTTGTCTATCATTGATTGTTGATTTGTAGGAGTTCTTTATATATTTTGGATATTAACCCTTTATCAGATATATGATTTACAGATATTTTCTCCCAGTCCAAACATTGTCTTTCCACTCTGTTAATGTGTCCTTTGAGCACAGGAGTTTTAGAATTTGTTGTAGTCTCATTTGTCTATTTTTTTGTTCTGTTGTCTGTGTTTTTGGTGTCATTCAAGAAATCATTGCCTAATCCAGTGTCATGAAGCTTTTCTCCTATGTTTTCTTCTAGGAGTTATATAATTTTGGGTCTTACATTTAGCTCTTTAATCCATTTTGAGTTAATTTTTGTATATTGTATAAGGTAAGGGTCCAGCTGCATTCTTTGCATATGGAATCTAGTTTTCTCATTTGCTGAAGAGACCGTCTTTTTGCCATCGAGTGGCGTTGGCATCCTTGTTGAAGATCATTTGTCCATATATGCAAGGGTGTGTTTCTGGACTGTCTATTCCATTCTTTTGGTCTCTGTGTCTGTCATTATGCCAACCACATTGTTTTGATTACTGTAGATTTGAAATTAGGAAGTATGAAACCTCCAATTTTGTTTTTCTTTTCCAAAATTGTTTTGACCATTCAGGGTTCCTGCAGTTTACATATGAATTTCAGGAAAGATTTTTCTATTTCTGCAAAAAATGCCTTTGAGATTTTGGTAGGGATGGCATTGATCTGTATAGATCACTTTGGGTGGAATTGACAACAGTATTAAATCTTATGGTCAATGAAGACGGGATGTCTTTTATAGTTTTTTTCAGCAATGTTGTGTCGTTTCCAATATACAAGCCTTTCACCTCCTTGGTTAGATTTATTTCTGTGTATTTTATTCTTTTTGATACTATTGTAAATGGCATTGTTAATTTCCTTTTTGCATTGTTCATTGTTAGTGTATAGAAATGCTACTCATATCTGTGTGTTGATTTCATTTCCTGCAACTTTGCTGAATGTATTAGTTCTAATGGCTTT
This sequence comes from Leptonychotes weddellii, assembly GCF_054177405.1. NCBI lineage: Eukaryota > Metazoa > Chordata > Mammalia > Carnivora > Phocidae > Leptonychotes > Leptonychotes weddellii. The sequence goes on along the minus strand of NC_138383.1, from coordinate 42,783,632 downwards.
TTGCGTGTGAAATCTTTTGGGTTTTCTACATTTAAGATCATATTACCCATGAACAGAAATAATTTTACTTACTCCATTCCAATTCAAATGCCTTTTATTTCTTTCTCTTGCCTAATTGCTCTGGGTAGGAATTCTATGTAGAAGTGGTGAGAGCAGGCATCCTTGTCTTGTTCCTGATCATAGAGGAAAGGCTTTCAGTTTTTAACCATTTGAGTATGATGACAGTTATGGGTTTTTTATATATGGTGTTTTTTATGTTGAGGTAATTTTTTTCGATTCCTAGTTTGTTGAATGCTTTTTATCATTAAAGGATGTTGGGATTTTGTCAAATGCTTTTTCTGCATGAATTGACATCGTCATGTGGTTTTTGTCTTTCATTCCATTAATGTAGGTATATTATAAATCACATTTGGTCATGGTATATGATCCTTTTAATGTGTTACTGAATTTGGTTTGCTAGTGTTTTGTTAAGGATTTTTACATCAAATTTCATCAGGGAAATTGTTCTGGTCTTGTTGTTGTTTTGTAGTATCTGTGTGTGGCTCTGGTATTAGGGTAATGCTGAACTCATGGAAGGAGTTTGGGAGTGTTTCCTCCTCTTTAATATTTTGGAAGAGTTTGAGAAGTGTTGATGTTAATTCTTCACGTGTTTGGTAGAATTTACCAGTGAAACATGTGGTCTTGGGCTTTTTTTTTATTACTTGGAAGTTTTGATTACTAATCCAGCCTCCTTGCTAGTTATGGGTCTGTTCAGATTTTCTCTTCCTTTTTATCATCCAACCTTAGTAGGCTGTGTGTTTGTAGAAATTTATCCATTTCTTCTAGGTTATCCAATTTGTTGGCAAGCACTTGTTCATAGTATTCTCTTATAATCCTTTTTATTTCTGTGGCTTTAGTTGTCATGTTCCTTCTTTCATTTCTGATTTTGAGTCTTCTCTTTTTATTAGTTAACATAGCTATATGTCAGTTTTGTTGATTTTTAAAAATGCCAACTCTTAGTTTGATTTTTCTATTTTCTCAATTTTGTTTATCTCTGCTCTAATCTTCATTAGTTCCTATTTTTTGTTAGGAAATGAGTTTAGTTTGTACTTTTTCTTTTTTTTTTTAAGATTTATTTATTTGGGAGAGAGAGTACATGAGTGAGTGTGAGTGGGGGAAGGGGTAGAGGGAGAGAATCTTCGAGCAGACTCCCTGCTGAGAATGGAGCCCAACATGGGGCTTGATCTCACAACCCATGGGATCACAACCTGAGCCAAAAGCAAGAGTTGGATACCCAACTGACTGAGCCACCCAGGTGCCCCTAGTTTGTACTTTTTCTAATTTGAGGGGTAAAGTTAAGTTTTTTATTTGAGATTTTTTTTTTTAATGTTAGCATTTACAGCCATAAACATCTGTCTTAATGCTACTTTCACTGTATTCCATAAGTTTTGGTATGTTGTGTTTACATTGTCATTTTTCTCAAGACATTTTCTGATTTATTTTGTGATTTCTTTTCTGACCTATTGTTTGTGTAAGAGTGTGTTGTTTAGTTTCTGTGTATTTGTGGATTTTCTAGTTTTCCTTCTTCTGTTGACCTCTACTTTCTATCCATTATGATTGGAAAAGATACTTTGTATGATGATTTCAATATTTTAAAATTTTAAGATTTGTTTTGTGGCTTAATATGTGGTCTGTCCTGGAGAATGTTTCGTGTGCACTTGAGAAGAATGTATCTTCTTCTTTTGGTGGTGGGAAGAGTGTTCTGTATATGTCTACTAGATCCAGTTGGTCTAGGGTGTTGTTCAAGCCCTGTTTCTTTATTGCTCATTCCTCTGATTTTTCTGTCCATTATGGAAAGTGGAGTATTGAATTGTTCAGCTGTTATTGTGGAATTGTCTATTTCTCCCTTCAGTTCTGTCAATATTTGCTTCATATATTTGGGAACACTGATGTTTGGTGCATAAATATTTATAATTGTTATATTTCCCTAGTTAATTGACCCTTTAATAATGTCCTGTTTTGTCTCTTGTAACAGTGTTTGACTGAAAGTCTCTTTTGTCTGATATTAATATTGCCACTCCTGCTCTCTTTTGATTACCATTTGCATGGAGTGTCTTTCTTTTTTTTATTTTTTAAGATTTATTTATTTATTTGAGAGAGAGAGAGAGAGAGCATGCATGTGGAGGGGAGGGCAGAGGAAGAGGGAGAGAGAATCTTAAGCAGGCTCCCCACTGAGTGCAGAGCCTGACATGGGGCTCAATCTCACATGAGATCCATGATCCTGGGATCACGACCTGAGCTGAAACCAAGAGTTGGACGCTCAACTGACTGCACCACCCAGGCATCCTGGGGATATCTTTTTCAATCCTTTTACTTTCAGCCTAATTGGGGAAGATTTATCAATGCCATTTTGTTACTTTTATGTATGTCTTGTGGCTTTTTTGCCCCCTTATATTCTCTCTTAATACCTTTCTTTGTGTTCTGTTGATCTTGTTGTAGTGACATGCTTTGATTCTCATTTCCTATTGTGTATATTCTATAGATACATTCTTTGTGGTCACTTTTGGGACTCCATAAAATGACTTTAAGGTACAACAGTCCATTTTAAACTGATAACTTCAGTTGCATACAAAAACTCTACTGTAGAGAGTATGGGAGTATACCCCCCCTTATGTTATTGATGCCACAAATCGCCTGTTTATGTGTTCCTAATAATAACATAGATTTATAGCTTTTTTTGGTACTTTTGTCTCAGACTCTATACAAGAATTGGGACATGCTAATCCTAAAAGAGAGGGGAAAAACAGTGATAGCAGGACTACATAATGGCTCTGAAAGTTTCTGTTCTGTCATCAGTCCTTTTTCCTCTGCTTTGAGAACAGCATGTCCCAAATGGGAGCTGCTCTTTCAGCCTCCTTCCCAGGGGTTGTGGTAGGAGTACACACACCAGGGGGCATTTCTTAGAAAGGGGTTCAGAGAGAGGTGGTGAGTATTTTGAAAAAAAGTATACACTCTTCCACAAGATATTAAGTGCATGTGGAAATAAATTATTACAAAGACATTAAAATTATGCCCTATGCAAAATTAAAATGGTTTGATGCAAGTATTTTTTCGGAGCTTTCTCTTTTCAGAGCCGTTAAAATTTTTTATCTCCATGTCCCAATAACTATCATCTCACAGGCCAATTTTGTAATGCTAGTGATAGTATATCTCATTCTTTCCTTAGAACCTCACTTTTATTGATACTATTTTGAAGTATTTAGCTGCATTTCTTTCCAGGAATATGTCTGACCCCTAGACAAAAATTACTCATTTCGATAAAATAAAAGTGTATTGTATTTTGGGCAGACTGCTTAGTCTTTCTAGTGTTCCATGCAGGCCAAAGATGACTTCCCACACGTGCTGGGGACTCGGTGCACACTTAGACCTTCCCTCTCCTTACCTTGGGCTTAGGGAGTCAGGTAATGGTTGAATAGTGTTATTAATATAAAGCTAGAGGGAAAAGAGGCTGTCGTGGTCCTAGCTAGCTGGAGCTCTGGGAATTTCTCCAGGGAAGACTTTACAAATGGAGCAAGTCTGCCTGAAGGTTCTGTCCAGAGACTGAGGCCACATCTACAGGACACCTGCCATGACTGTTTCATCTCCTCATATGCTGGCAGAGGATTGCCTGAGATCCCCTGAGAGGGGCTGTGATTCCAATCTAATTTCCCTTGTGGTGATTAACGAGTACAGGAAGAATATTAGAACTTGACAATGTATATGTTAAAAAAAATTCCTAGATGTACTTGCTTCACCAACAATGTACTTCCTCATTGAATTGAGACAGTAGAAAGATGCTATTCCTTCATTCACATTCTGATCCTTGACGGCCATGCTGGTTGTTCCTTAGGGGAACTTGGGCTCTAAGGCCTTTCCGTGCTCTGAGTTTGCAGGCACCGTAGTTGGTTAGTGCAGTCCTGTAAAGCTGTTTAGTTTCCAGTGGTAGAAGTTTTTTGTTTTGTTTTGTTTAATTTTGAGGTTATAGATCCAACTGCACAATCAAGTGTATAGATATTAAAAACACAAATCATTGTATTTAAAAGATATTTAATGTTACACTTGACACTAATATAACATTGTGTGTCAACTATACTTCAATATAGAAGGATGGATGGATAAATAAATACATGATACTTAATGGGAATTACCTAAATGAAAAATAGAGCTTATAGACTAAAAGCTGGAAACAACAGTCCTGACTGTCGTGTGCTTAACACTAAAGGTTTAGTTTTCTTGCAAGAAGTCAAAATAAATAGTTGTTGCCTTCGTTTCTGTGGCTCAAGGGTTAGGGTTAGGGTAGGAGGAAAGAGGAAGAATGGCTAGAAGACTTCTACTTACATCTTACTGACCAAGAAAGATATATGGCCACTCATGGCTGCAAAGGAGTCTGGGATGTGTCATAATTTCACCGAGCAAATCACCACCTTCCATAAAATTTGAGTTCTGCTAGTAAGAAAGAGTGGGCAAATGGATATTGGGGAAAGCAACTGACATCTCTCTTATGGATGAGATTTTCTTTTTATTTAAATATGAAATACTGTAATGGTTCAAAAAGCTCTAAAGTGAGACTATAGAAGGTAATCATACTGTTTGTTAGATAACTAGAGCTACGATCTCTTTATATCTGTAATGTTGTCATTTGAGAAAAACTGTTAGATTCATGGGGCTTTTTTAGTATTACAGAAGGGCAGAAGAATGAGGTCTAGTGTTGTCCCTGATGTTTTGATAGGTTGTAAATTGAATTGAAAGGGCATATTATTTCCGAATTTATGAAAAGCAAAGAAAGAAGCTCTCACAGAAAGCCAGTACGAACACTTCAGCATGTGGACCTCCGACCGGTCATGTGCTTTGAGAGTTGTACAGTGTTATTTTCAATCTTTTTAAAAGTCAGAGTTCTTTGGGAATGCTTACTGCATTCATGACTTTTGTAAACATTCCAGTCATCTTTGCTCTTGAACTTCCTGTTCTTTTACCCAGCATATTTTCCTAGAAGTATTTTTTTTCCCTCACATAATAATGAAGAGCAGAATGTGAGCAGATGAAACTGAGTTTTGCCAACCTACGGACTTCTCCTGTTGTTGTAGAGGAAGGTTTTTCCAGTTCTTACTACGATTCTCAGTCCTCAGTATGCCTATAAATGCCTGGACAGTTCTTTAAATGACTAATGTGATTTTTTTTTTTTTGCCTTATTTTTGAGAGGATCATTTTTTATTCACATGGAAGTGATCATTTGGCCTCTTCTGGAATTTTCTCTCAATGTCACCAAGGTGTAAAATGAAGGAAAAATGGTCTTACTTGGATTTCTTTCCTTTTTCAATACATTATGGTCGCAGGCAGTGCCAGCCCCCCATGTCACCTCACAGTGAGACAGCACCAATTCCGGTTCCTACTCAGATAAGGAATTATCAGCGCATAGAACAGAATCTTACATCTACTGCCGGCTCTGGCACAAATCTACATGGTTCTCCAAGGTAAGCAAGTTTGTTTTTCCTTCCTTTTCTTTTAAAAATTTTGTTGTCACTGAAAGATCTGTTACTTTCTGTGGTTGACATAATCATGTGTGTAGCATGGAGGTGTACAAAACCGAATCATAAAAAACTTCTGTAATGAATCTATTTAAATGATACTTCAGCTTAGCTGGATAATATAGTATGATATGTATATACAATAATTCTTAAGAATTAAGGAAGAACTTGTTAAAGGATGAAATCTCACCAGTTGTAGCAGACCATTTACATATTATTTATTTCCTCCACATCCTGAAACCCCACTAAGGTAGCAAGAACGAAAAGGTCCAAGTCCACAAAGACAAGTCAAATAAAAAGACATGCTCAGTGGATGAGAGGTTTCAGCACGTTTCTGGAAAACAGAAAGAAGATGGAAGAGGGGCGCCCGCTGGAGCAGGGTGGGCATCAGAGTGCCCCACGTCCCCAAGACCCGAGTCCCACAGAGCTTAGGGAGGGCAGGGGTGCAAGTGAGCCATAAGGCTGAAAACAGAAAAGTGCAATCTGGACAAAACAGCAAGAATGCAAAGAAAAGAAAACTTATGTAAAAAATGTGTATCCTTAGAACTAAATAGGTTAGAAACTGCATCCATAAATTAGAACAAAATGCCATTGAAAACAGTCAAGATCAAAAAGACCTCTTGGACATTACAAAATATAACTGAAATAAAAATAAATGTTGGAAGATAAAGTTGAGGCTGTATCTGAACTGGATGAATCAAATAAAGAAGATGGAAACTATGAATAAAAAATATTCTTCAAGTATTAGTTAATGTAGGCATTCCAGAAAGAACAAGTTGGAAAAGAAAATTTCCAGGAAATAATCAAGAAAAAGTTTTCTAGAATTGGAGAATACAAGATTTTAGATTAAAAGGGTCCAGCAAATGCATAGTTCAATGAATGGAAAAAGTTTTGCACCATCTCATAGGATGAGATGAAAACTCATGAGAGTTTTCTACAAAGGACATTTTGGCAATATCTGTGAAAATTATTAATGCATATATCTTTTGAACCCACCACTTTAACTTCTGGTAACTTACTCTTTAAATACACAGTCCTTGCCTGTGTATGAAGTTACATATAGACAGGTTGTTTAATTTTAGAATATAGAGGATGAGAAATAAGCCAAGTACCCACCAGTAATTGACTAACGTCCGTCTATGACAGTGAAGCACCTTCCATAAAGAGGAAGGAAGCTCTCTGTATACTGAGGTAGAAAAGTTTCCAAGGTATATTACAAAATGGAAAAAGCAAAGTGATAGCGGAATTAGTGTGGTTTTCAAAGTGTGGTTTGTGTATGGCTCCCTTTCGAAAGGTCCGGGACGTCAAGACTGTTTTCATAATGATACTGGGACGCTGCTTTGTTTCACCATGTTGACACATGCACGAAGGGTGCAGAAGCGATGGTGTGCAACCTGCTGGTGCCTTCAGATGCATCAAGGTAGTGGCACCCAACTGCACAGTGATTTCGCACGTCTTTTACCACCACACGTTAGTGGTACCAAGGAACGTCTTTAACGAAGCAGCGGAAGTTACTATTTCTCTCTGAAAATCGCAACCTTGAGTGGCTTGTGAGCATAAAGCACTTCTGGTGCACATTGGAGTAGTTCTCTTAAGGAGAAGCACTTGTGTGATTGTTTTAGTTGCAAGTTGAACTCGCCCCAGTTTTCATGGGATACTGTTTTTTCATGAAAGAACAGCTGACGAGCTATCGGTTGTGGGCATCGGGCAGCCATCTTGTTGAAAATGAACTAAGTCTGCCATTCCTGGAAAACAAGTGACATAAAATTTGAGCTCTTGAGCAAAAGTTAGAATTTTTGAAAACAAGTTCACCCATGTGATCTTGACAGCTTCTGTTATGCCTTGACGGCCATTTCTGTTAAGATTTGTGATGATAATTTGGTATGGATGTGACTTTTTGATATTGTATGATGTGGTCAACATTTGGAATATCTGCATAACTCATTCAATCAACATTTTTCAAAATACCAAATGTTTAAAAATCCTGCATGGGTAAAAGATCCAGTCCAAGTACAAGATACCTCACAAAAGGTTAGAGCCTAATGTAAAACAAAATTTCATTGGCCTTGGTTTCAGATTCCACATTGCAGCTGTTCTTTTAGAAATGTACAATGGCTGAGTTTTGGTGTAGTATCAAAGACGAATATCACAAATATCTGAAAAGGCTACCGAAATATTCCTCCTTTTTCTGGCCACATATCTGTGTAAGGCTGGATATTCCTCATGTGCATCCCCCCATATATTGTGCATATGGAAGATTGAATGCAGAAACAATTATGAGAATCCAACTATTGAGCCAGACATTAGAGATTTTTTAAAATGTAAAACAATGTCATGCTTCTCATGAATTTATTTTGTTTGGAAGATATAATTAATTTTCATAATTTTACATTAGATGTAATAAGTTTATTACTTTTAATGAATTATTACCAAATTTTTCCAGTTTTAGCTCATACAGTAAATATCAAAACTCTGGGATAGGGTTGCCTGGGTGGCTCAGTCAGTTAAGTGACCGACTCTTGATTTCAGCTCAGGTCTTGATCTCAGGGTCGTGAGATCGAGCCCTGTGTTGGGCTCCGAGCTGGGCCTGGAACCTGCCTAAGATTCTCTCTCTCCTTCTGCCCCTCCTCCACTCCCACCCCTCTCTCTTAAAAAAACCCCAAAAACTCTGGGATATTCAGTAATTTTAAGAATGTAAAGGGAACCTAAAACCAGAAAGAAAAAAAGAAAATGGTATGGTGTATATTACCTTTGTTAAAACAAGATGAAAATAAGATTATATTTTCAGTTTGTTTGCTTGTATATGAATTAAAGAATTCTGGAAGGATATATTAGACACTAAAAATAGTGGTAACCTTTGGAGTAGGACTGAGGGAGTGTCGAGAATTAGGCAGATAGAATACAAGGATGGAAGGGAATCTTCATGCCATATAATTTTATACATTTTATATTTGTCTCATGTGACTATATTACGTATTTGTAAAAATTCTACTCCATGGCATGTTGTTAGGACGTTTTAGAAAAAAGGAAATAAAGAGAGTCCCAGAACCTGCCAGAGAGGGAGTAATTTTATTTTTCTTTTCAGATCTACAGTGGTGCGAAGGTCTAACACCAGCCCTCTGGGCTTCCTCCGGGTGGGATCCTGCTCCCCGGCGCCTGCAGACACAGTACAGACAGTTGGACGAAGACTCTCCACTGGGTCTTCCAGGCCTTACTCACCTTCCCCTTTGGGTAAGGAGAGTAAAGCTGTTGTTTTCAACTTTGTTTTCACCGTGACAGATCTGACATGACGCTGTCTTTTAGGAGCATTGGCTCACGATGGCAGTGAGTCTCAGCTGATGGGGAGCCATATCCTCCCCCTCCCACTCTCTGCCTTACTCCCAGCCCCCACGTGAGCTTCTCTAGGTACATTTGTTGGGACCGCTATTGGAAATAGAATAATATAAATGGATCTTATGGATAAAAAGTATCTCCATTGGGTTTGGGCTCCAAACGCACAAAATCAGAAACCCTAGATAATAGTACGTGAAACACCTACCCTACTTACCACTCCGCTTTGTGAGGATTAAGAGACAGTTGTGTACACAGCAGGGCTGGCTTCGGTCCACAGGGCCTTCCAGCTCCGGGAGGAAGATGGTGGCAGCTTCAGGACAGGTCTTTCCCCCTCTCCTGGGAAGCCTGCACGGCACAGGGGAGAATGCTCACACAAACAGCACCAACAAAACCCCAGCCAAACAGAAAGACGAACCTTAAACCACAGTTTTAGTGAAACTGAGAGACAAAGAAAAGGCTCAGCTTCAGGATACGTGCAAGAGAGGCCAAAGCAGCTGCTACTGCGGAATCTGAGGGAGACAGCACCGGTGGGGGGGCGGGGAGCGGGGGGTGCAGAGAGGGCCCGGGGCGGCAGGTCTGAAACTTGCCCCCCCACCCCTTGTAAATATGTGTATTTTTTACTTCTAAAAGGTAAATTTTTATACACTTTTTACTTGTAAAGGGCTCCATCCTCAAGCAGAACTGTCGAGTAAGAGTAAGGGGATGTGAAGAAATTTCAGGAGGAGGCAGAGTGAGAAGGATTGAAGTATGCTCAGGAGCCCTGATTCAAAAAAAAAACAAAAACCATAAGGATGTTTTTAAAAATGTGTCACCACACCTGTTGCAGTGGTTTTGAAGCTGCTTTTTAGCTGAAAAATCTTCCCGGAACAAAATCCTGGCCCTCCCTCACCCCCTCAGCAGCTCTTGGGGCATGTCAGGGTCTCCAGAGACAAGGTCCAAGCCTTATCCTTGCACTCAAGGAAAAGGCCCCTCCTCAGGATCTAACCTTTGCCTGCCTACCTAACCACCTGGTCAGTGTCTCCTGTCTGCTTCAACCCCCTGACCTCTCCCAGCTCTTCCTCTGGTTGGTTTGGGTACTCAGAGGTGGATGCAGAGAAGGGAGCTGCAGAGTCGTTCCAGAATGTCCGGGGAGGCACCTGTGGTGGATATGGGGTCGGCGGGGGAGGAGTCTGGGGGAGCCCCTTCAGACCTCCTTGCAGCTCTGACCCCCATGAGGGAGAGAGGGAGGTAGGAGGAGTGGGCAGGGGAGCCTTAACTAGAGGGAATTAATTCTAAGAACGCTTTAGCCAGGCCCAAGGAGTGTCCCCAAACACTAGATTGTCCAAATTCCCTGACCTGCTTGACCCAGCCTGAATTAGTGCCACACCCACATGCAGTTGTTGGCTGGGAGCCTTGGGGAGCATGCCTTGGCAGGAGCATCAAGAACGTAGTGGATACACAGGGACAGCAGCTGGGCCCCCTGCAGCTCCACAGGCCTCAAACATGACGAGCTCTTTGTACTTCTCTGTCTTCAGTGACGTACCTGTTACAGGCATCAGTTTGTTTGCGTGGCTTTCTTTCCTGCTGCTCTTGTTTCAGGGCACATTCTATGGTTCTTTTGATTGTAGCGTGCCCAGCACCCGGCACGTTGGTCGCTCAGTAAACGCCAACTGAAATAAATCTTTGCTCATCCAATTTCGTAAACTGTAATGTACTGTGCAGTTCGTGCATGTCTTACCTGCTTCCATCCTTCACTGGTTTTGAGTCACCTCTCATTCCTTTCCCTGTTTCCCCGTTCATAGTTGGGACCATTCCTGAGCAATTTAGTCAGTGCTGCTGTGGGCATCCTCAGGGTCACGACTCCAGGAGTAGAAACTCATCAGGTAGGAGATCTATTTGGGATATTAATAATTTTAATCCTGTTATAAGTGGATTTGAGTTATGTTTTTCTAGTCTGATCAAAGGAATAGACCTGATATGAAATATTCTGTCTGTTGTCCTACTTTCTAGAATCTTGGTCTAAAATGTTTTAGTATATCATATAGTCAATCAAATATCTCCTTTGGGGTATCTGATTCTTTTATGAAAGTAAGTCTTGGGAATTAACTGCACTAAATTTTGGTCATTGTCACATAGATAATGAAAATCAATCTAGACAATGAAGTTTCATTCCTTTGATTAATACTATTCTTGATAAGAGCTGCCAGTTAGCATGAGATAAACAAGAAATATAGTTTACTTGCTTTAATATAAAATATTTATACACCTGAAAAGATACGTGCAAATCACACTTTTATTAGTCAAATTTTATTGTATGTGCATCTGAGGAGTTGGCTAATTAAAGGAATCCTGTGTCACTGAGAAAAGCACTCTTTTCTTAGTTTTTCATATTTTGTGTTTGCCTAAAAATAAATCTTAGATAACTTTCTCCAGATTTATAACATTTTGCTACTAATTTTATTGATTTGTGTGTGCGTATTTATTCATGTGTACATGTGGACACACACACACACGGCAGAACCCAGTTCTGAAAGATGAAGACCAGATTTAGGATGAGATTAAGCTAGGAGTGGTCAGTAGCAAAAGTTCTCATTTCCTTTTTGGGAAGATTATGGTTATAGGTCCGTACCGTTATTGGTGGTAGCTTAGCTTGCAAGAAGCTCTGAAGAATTTGTAACTGGAGCTCCAGGCTTGCTTAGTAGCCTGAAGTTGGCAACAACAAGGTTTGTGTGGGGCAGTCCTCTTGCTGTTTCCAGCTCTTCACCATATCAAGACCCTATTTCTCAGGCTCTTAATATGGTGTCCCCTTAAGAGGCAAGAGTACCTGAGGACAACTGTTTTCTTTGAAGAGAATATGAGCACTTTAGGTTATAAATGAATTTCATTCATGAAACTGATAAAAAAAATTATCCATATATGCTTGTGATTTTTAGACAAGTAAAATAAAATCCCAGAAAAGCATATTATCTAATTAGATAAAGGATTATATTCTGGATTGGTTTGAAAAGTTTCTTTTAGCTGGTATGTGAGAAAAGAGAGTAATACATTGATATCCCCAAGTACGTATTCGCATAAAGAGTAGAAATCATTTTGTTCAACATGGATGTTGGTAGTTTTTACTGACATTGGCCATTCATGATATAGTTCTCTTGTGCTAATTAGACCAGACAGTAATCTGAGTTACCTGCTAGCTGCTGCCAAGAGTAGCTAACATACCCATCACCATTACCTTCTATCTGCCAAATCATCTCTCACCAAATACAGTTTTTAAAATATCTCCTGAAGAACATGACATTCATAGACTTCCCATTTTAAGAACTGTCCCCTGAATTCTTCAGTGTTTGCCCGTGCTCTGGGTTAACCTACAGGCATGTCCGTGGCAGGTTCCCCAGTGCCACAGACTCCATCACCACAGTCTCTCCTGTTGGGTGCTAGACTGCAGAGCGCCCCTACCCTCACCGACATCTACCAGAACAAGCAGAAACTCCGAAAGCAGCACTCGGACCCCGTGTGCCCGTCCCACGCTGGGGCTGGGTACAGCTACTCACCTCAGCCCAGTCGGCCTGGCAGCCTCGGAACCTCTCCCACCAAGCACATGGGGTCCTCTCCTCGCAGTTCGGACTGGTTCTTTAAAACTCCTTTACCAACCATCATTGGCTCTCCTACCAAGGTGCGTTCATTAAACTCTTTTGTTGGCGTTGCGACTTTGTTGAATTAACGTTTGTTACATGGGGCACAGGGTGCTGTGTGGTGAGCTCAGGTCCAACAGCAGACCACAGAGAAATTGCAGTAGGGAAGTCCATTACTCACATGTCTTGGCAGAAGTACCTGACATGTCTCGAGAGGCTGCACGGGGACGTCCAGGCAGGTGCGAACAGAGACAGGACCGGGGGCACATGCCTTTATTAGGGTGCAGGGATTGGAGGACTTGGGGGTTCCTGAGCTAAAGCAGGATTGGTCAGTTCGAACCAAAAGAATGGGATTCTGGTAAGCTCCACAGGAGTCTTATGTGTGTGACACCCAAGGGGAAAGCCTGGGGGACGGGGAGACTTTAGACCACCAGGGTTGTTGGAGGAGTCCTCTCCAGAATTAAATGTACTTGTGACCACAGGCTGCTCTCAGGGGCGTGCGCTTGCACGAGGCGCTGGTGTCCGTTTAAGGCCCTGCAGCCACGTGGCTACACAAAGATGATGCGGAATCAGCAATGCTGCGGAGTAGCTTAGCTGAGCTCCCTACAGTAGGCCATGAGCTAGTAAGTAGTGTAGTCCCCTTGTCTCCAGGGGATATGCTCCAAGACCCTCAGCGGATGGCTGAAACCAGATAGTATGATAAAATTTAATTTAGAAGTTAGGCACAGTGAGGGACTAATAGCAATAATTAATAATAGAAGAGTTTTAACAATAGGCCATAATAAAAGTTATGTGAATGTGGTCTCTCTCTCTCTCAAAATACACCCAGAATATATATAATATATAATAATCATGGGGGGAGGTCTTTTTTTTTTTAGATATTATATTTATTTAGAGTGAGCAAGCACGAGCGGTGGGGGGAGGGGCGGAGGGAGCTGGAGAAGCAGAAGGTGGGAGGTGAGAACATGCCTAGGAGGTGAGATGAAGTAAGGGAGTAAGGCAGGCATGTGACGGCTGGTAGGCTACCATTGACCTGCTGACCATACATCAGAAGGAGGATCACCTGCTTCCAGACCAGGATTGGCCGCAGAAAGCGAAACCGTGGATGGGGGCTACTCTACCTTATGGAAGATCCCTGATGAGAATAGCTACAATTTAATGGGGACTTGCTATGAGCCAGGCAGTCTCAGTACTTTATGCTGAATGCTTTTTCTACATTAGCCCACTTATTCCCGAAGAAAGGAAATTGAGGCTAGAGAGTAGGAGTGAACTGTCCAAGGTCCCAGAGCTGTCTGTGGAAGTCAGTCTGTGAAGCCAGGTCTGACTGACGTTCCTGACAATTCCGAATGCTGCATGCAGCATAGTAACCAGCTTACATATGTTTCCTTAGACCACAGCTCCTTTCAAAATACCTAAAACGCAAGCATCTTCCAACCTGCTAGCCTTGGTTACTCGTCACGGGCCTTCTGAAGGGCAGTCTAAGGATGGGAATGACCCACGGGAATGCTCTCATTGTCTCTTAGTTCAAGGAAGTGAGAGGCAGAAGTCTGAGCAGCAGAACAAAGCAGTGTTTGGCAGGTAAAAGACACCATTTCCTTCCAGCCTTCAGTGTGAAAACTGTAATAGTACAGATATTTCTGTTACAAAGACAAACCAGACCAAATTAGTTCAGTGGCTGGTTTATACCACATGGTCTGTGATACGAACTGTATACATTTAGAATCTCTGAAAACCACAGGTGCTTCCTGTAACTGTGAATACAGAGCTGCCACTGAATTTCCCGAATGTTCTATGTCTGCTTTTTGTTTGTCTTGGTTATTGAAGTTCATCTCTGCCTTGAATTGTCCGGTATCTATTTTTTGTCTCCTTATTCTCTGACTTCCCATTAACCCTTTTGTGGCTCAGCTTAAATCCCCCTTATTTAAATATTTGGAATTTTTAAGTATACTCTTCCATTATGAACATCATTCTTCTTTCTAGATCTGTCAGTACTGGGAAATTATCAGAACAACAAGTGAAGATACCTTTAGGTGGACATCAGGGCAGCACGGACAGTTTAAATACAGAACGACCGATGGATACAGGTAAGAAAAATGTGGTTTCTTTCTAGGCAGGTAATTCGCTAGTATGTGCGCTGGTTTGCTGTTATTGCTGCCACAGATTATCATAAGCGTGGTGTCTTAAAACAACACAAATGTATTATCATACAGCTTCAGAGGTCAGAGGCCTGCAGTGGGTGTCACCGGGCTAAAATCAGTATGTTGACAAGGCTGCATTCCTTCTGGAGGCTCTAGGGGAGAATGCATTTCCTTGCCTTTTCCTGCATCTAGAGACTGCCCTCATTCCTTGGCTTGGCGTCCCCTTCCATCTTGAAAGCCAACAGTGGCCAGTCTAGACTCTGACCTTCTGCCTTTCTGTTCTACATTTAATGAACCCTTGTGATTACATTGGACCCCCTGGATAATCCAGGATTATCTCTTTATATTTAAGGCAGTTCCATCTGCAACTTTAATTACCCTTTGCCATGTAATGTAGCCTATTTACAGGTTCCAGGCGTTAGGACATGGACATCTTTGGCTGGGTTGGAGGGCAGGAGAAAGTAATTATTTTACCTATCTGCTTCTGTTGACTGTTCACACACTTACTGAGATTTCTTCACCCACTCCCTGCCACTTCATCTTTTTTCTTAGCACATCAAGACAGGTGCTTGTGGGGTGTCTTGATGATCACCAGTTATGAGAATTTCATAATTCTTAAGTATTTCATAATTCATAAGATCACCAGTTAGGAAGAATTCTGACCCAAGATTGGTTTTTATTGGTAGGGTAATACTGGCCAAAGTTAGCTTAAACAAACATGTATGTACTCTTGAGCATTTCTTATACAGTGAGTAGATCCTATAAAAAAAAACCCATAGGTCACTGAGATCCCCTAGCCTTTTCATAATTGTTTAGAGACCTGTCCATAGACCCACATCTAGATTATTTGGATTGCTTGTCAAAACATAAAATGAAGGGCAGGTTGCAGACCATAACCCAGACTTGTTTAACCAAATTTTCTGGGAATGGATTCTAGGAATCTGTATTTTAACAAACTCCCGGGCGCCTGGGTGGCTCAGTCAGTTAAGCGTCTGCCTTCGGCTCAGGTCATGCTCCCAGAGTCCTGGGATCGAGCCCCATGTTGGGCTCCCCGCTCAGCAGGGAGTCTGCTTCTCCCTCTGACTCTCCCCGCCCCCGCTCGTGCTCTCTCTCTCTCAAATAAATAAAATCTTTAAAAGAAAAACCTCTCCCCATGATCATTATATACCCCTAAATTTGAGAATCACTATTGTAATCTCTTCATTCTCATTTTCTCTGTAATTTTTTTATTGATTCTCCCATTAGCATCCCAAGAAGGAAATATCTGGACCATCAAATATCTGATTGAACATGGTTTCTAATCCAAAGAGAATACTCCACTCTTTTCTTACTTGCATGGTTTCTGAAGGGAAGTCCAACGTAATTCTTACTCTTACTCTTCTATAGGTGAGGTGTTTTTTCTTTGGCTTCTTTCAGGACTTTTTCTTTGTCTTTGATTCTCTGTAGTTTGAATATGATATGTTTAGGTGTAATTTTTTTGGTATTCATCCTGCTTGGTGTTCTCTGAGCTTCCTGGATTTGTGGTTTGGTTCTGTCATTAATTTTGGAAAATTCTCGGTCGTTACTACTACAAATATTTCTTCTTTTCTCTCTCTCTTCCCCTCTGATATTCCCATTTCATATATGTTATACTTCTGTAGTTGTCCTGCGGTTCTTGAATATTCCGTCTTTGTTTTCATTCTTCTTTGTATTTGCTTTCCAGTTTTGGAAGTTCATATTGGCACATCTTCAAGCTAACTGATTCTCTCCTCAGCCATGTCCATCTACTGGTGAGCTCATCAAATGCATTATTCATTTCTGTTTCAGTGATTTTGATTTAAAACTTTTCCTTTTGATTCTTTTGTAGAGTTTCCATCTCTGTGCTTATGTTACCCATCTATTCTTACATGTTGTTTACTTTTCCCTAATGAGCGCTTAGCATATTAATCATATTTATTTTAAATTTCTAGTCTGATAATCCCAATCTGTGCTATATATGAGCCTGGTTCTGATGACTGCTCTGTCTCATCAAACTATTTTTACATTTTAGTATATCTTTTAATTTTTTTTTTTTTTTGGAAGTCTGACATGATATATTGGATAAAAGGAATTGAGTTAAATAGTATGAAGTTTTTTTTTGTTTTCCTGGCTAGGAGTTCGGCTGTGCTTAGTGTTTACTGTAGCTGTAGGTGTCGAGCTAAACTTTTCTCTGTTGTTTTTCAGTTTCCCTAGATACTCCTTCTTAAGTAGCATATGACCCTTGCCTAACTATATTCTTTCCTTAGAGTTTTATATCTTAGCTCTTACGTTTAGATCTGTGATCCACTTTGACTGGCTTCTTGTGGATGATGTGATGTAGGGGTCCAACTTCATTCTTTTGTGTGTGGATATTCAGTGATCCCAGCACCATTTATTGAAAAGATTATTCTTTCTTCCATTGAATTGTTTTATCAGCCTTGTAAAAAAAAATCTATCAACTATAAATGTGTTTATTTCTGGACTCCTAATTCTGTTTCATCAATCTATATTGTCTGTTATGCTGGTACCATACTGCTATGATTACTGTACTTTATAGTAACCAAGGAAATGTGAGTCCTCCACCTTTGTTCTTCTTTTTCAAGATTGTTTTTGGTTATTCTGGGCCCTTGAGTTTCCATTATGAATATTAGTGTCACCTACTAAAATGAAATCCCTGGATTGCCAAGTTGCTTTAACATATGAAAATCAATTAATGTAATAATAACACTCAATATGCTAGGAATAGAAGTGAATTTACTCACCTGATAAAGAACATCTGTGAAAAATGCACAACTAACATGGTGAAATGATTAAAGTTGAATGTTTTCCCCCTAAGATCATGAACAAGACAAGGGTATCTGCTCTCACCACTTCTATTCTACATTGTATCAGAGGCTCTAGCCAGGGCAACTGGGCCAAAAACAAAAACAAAACACCCAGCTTGGAAAGGAAGAAGTAAAACTACCTCTATTCACAGATGGCATGATCTTGTATGTAGAAAATCCTAGCATAACCCACTAAAAAACTATTTGAACGACTAAATTCAGCAGTGTTGCACGGTACAAGATCAGTACCCAAAAATTCACTGTATTTCTCATACACTGGCAAGAAACAATCTGAAAATGACATTAAGAAAACAATTCCGTGTAAGATACCATCAAAAATAATAAAATACTTAGGAATAAATATATAATTGTAAACTATAAAACTTTGATTCTGAAAACTACGAAACACTGATGAAATAAAGAAGACAAAACTAAATGGAAAGAAACCCCATGTTTATAGATCAGATGACTTAATATTGTTAAGATGGCAGTACTTTCCAAATTGATCTGTAGATTGAATGAAACCCCTGTAAGTGACACATCATTGTTCTCCTGCTGCTCCCAAGGTTGCCTCCTAGTCTTTGCTTTTCCTGTTTTACTGTGATGTTTCTGGGTGTGGCTCTCTCTGAGTTTATCTTCCTTTGAGTTTGTTGAGTCTCTTGGATATACAGATTGTTTTTCATCAAACTTGAGAAATTTTCAGCCATTATTTATTTGGATATTTTTTTCTGCCTGTCCTCTCCTCCTGGTACCCCCATCACGCATAGAATACACATTATGCATAGGTACACCTAGTGGTGTTTCCTAGTTCTTTGAGGCTCTCTTCTCTTTCCTCTCTCTGTGCTTCACATTGCACACTCTCTATCAATTTATCTTCGAGTTCATGGATTCTTTCTTCTGCCAATTCACATCTGCTGTTGAACCCCTGGAGTAAATTTTTAATTTCAGTTATTGTTCTTTTTAACTTCCAAATTTGCACTTGGTTCTTTTTTATAATTTCTCTATTGATATTCTCCATTTGATGAGACATTGTTATCATACTTTACTTTAAATTTATTTTTCTTACTTGAGTATAGTTGACATACAATGTTAGTTTTCGATATACAGCATAGTGATTCAGCATCTCTATATGTTATGCTTTGCTCACCACAAAGTGGAGCTGCCATCTGTCCCCATACAACACTATTATAGTATCATTGACTGTATTCCCTATACTGTACCTTTTGTTCCCATGACTTACTCATTTCATAACTGTAAGCCTATATCTTCCACTCCCCTTCACCCATTTTGCCTTCCCCCCCACCCCTCCCCTCTGGCAACCATCAGTTTGTTCTCTGTATTTTTAGATTTGATTCTGCTTTTTGTTTGTTTATTAATTTGTTTTGTTTTTCAGATTCCACATATGAGTGAAATCATATGGTATTTGTCTTTTTCAGTCTGACTTATTTCACTTGGGCATAATACCCTCTGGGTCCCTCCACGTTGTCACAAATGGCAAGATCCCATCCCTTTTTATGGCTGCGTAATACTCCACTGTATAAGTAAAACACCTACACACCACATCTTTATTTGTTGATGGACACTTAGGTTGCTTCCATATCTTTGCGTTTGTAAATAATGCTGCATTGAACATAAGGGTGCATATACCAGGTGCCCCTAGTGGTTGTTTTTAAAAAAAAAAATAATTTCCACCAGGATGCCTTGGTGGTGCAGTCAGCTAAGTGTCTGACTCTTGGTTTCTGCTCGTTTGTGCTCTCAGGGTCGTGAGATCGAGCCCCATGTAGGGCTCCATGCTCAGCACCAAGTCTGCTTAAGACTCTCTCTCCCTCAGTCCCTACTCCCCTCTCTCTTTCTTAAATGAACAAATAAGTCTTTAAAAAAAATAATTTTCACCAGTTACGGTTGTTTCACTGAGAAGCAGGTCTGTGATGCTCCTCACACTTCACACTGCCGTCCTGGAAGTCGTTGTTCTATGTGCTGTTTACCAGAAGTCAGTCACTACAAGTTGAAATGGTTTTTGAAATTAGCTTGTTTGAAAGACCATTTTATGTCTCGTCCCCCTTTATAGATTAATTTAAATTTATAGGGTTTGTAAGTTCTGCATGAATATGTGTTGTAATTTAAGTCCAAGTTTGTGTATGTGAAACCAGATTTTTCTCCTTCAACAACATTTAGGCATAAATGTATCTTTGATCATTTTTATTCTCTTTTTCTCTTCCTTTTCCACATGAACTTTATTATCATTTGAAATCACAAATTTCTCTTTTTAATCATGAAGTTTCCATTTCTGAAAATAAAAACTGCTGATAGTAGGAAAAACTTAAGACCGTAAGAAAAATAGGGTCATTGGCTCTTAAAATATATCCATGACCATCTTTATTTTTTTTTTTTTAAGATTTTATCCATTTATTTATTTGAGAGAGAGAGAGAAACAGCATGAGAGGGGAGAGGATCAGAGGGAGAAGCAGGCTCCCCACTGAGCCGGGAGCCTGATGTGGGATTCGATCCCAGGACTCTGGGACCATGACCTGAGCTGAAGGCAGTCGCCCAACCAACTGAGCCACCCAGGCGCCCCATGACCATCTTTTTTTTTTTTTTTTTTTTTTTTGAGAGAGAGAGAATGAGAGACAGAGAGCATGAGAGGGAGGAGGGTCAGAGGGAGAAGCAGACTCCCTGCCGAGCAGGGAGCCCGATGCGGAACTCGATCCCGGGACTCCAGGATCATGACCTGAGCCAAAAGCAGCTGCTTAACCAACTGAGCCACCCAGGCGCCCCCATGACCATCTTTAAATACATGTATACCTACTAAAATAAAATCATAACATAAAGAGAATATGTGTCATTTTGTACATCTCATGTAACAATGGATACTATTTAGTTTCCACCTACTGTTCCTTGCTCCCTAGAAGATTTTTATGAACTGTGTTCTGTTAATTAGACGCTTCAAGTTTGTTATGCTCTGTTGTGGATAGGATGGACACTGATGGCAGGTTTTTTTTCTATATCTGGTTTTAACTTTGTGATTGTATTGTTAACTCCCACCTCCATTCTATGTCGTCAGAAATGTAATGTTTTTGAGATGCTTGAGTGTGAAAAAGCTTTGGACAACTTATTGATTCTGCGTAGTTTGGTGGAGAGAGGCTTTCCACCTTGCCTTCCTTTAGCCCACGTTCAGCCCATCAGGCCCCCTGACACTGGGTCCCACCCCCATTTCTTCCTGGCAGATGTACGGCTGCAATTCCATTGACTCAGCTTTCTCTGTCTCTTAAAGCTCTTACACCATGGAGACTCCTGATCTCCCTTTGGCTTTCCCTCACATTTTTAGTCTGAGTTCTTGGTTTCCCCTTCTTTGAATGATCCTTACCAGGTGTGACTACAGCTTGTGTCCTTTAGAAGTATACAGAAGTGACTCTGAACAGGAGGCTTTGGTGTGAAGAAGATTCACAGCTGAGAAGAGATTACCATAAGATCCCTTAATGGCGATCTGTGTTGAATTTCTGATGTTAAGAATAATAAATACTTAATATAAAAAAGCCCCAGAAACGCTGCTATAAAAGTAAAGGTCTCCCTATAATCCCACCCCCAAACATAAACACCGTGGAAGCAATGTGACATTTTGTCAACTTTTCCCCGAAGCCCCTGCAGGAGCTTGTGGTGGTGGACTGGCACCTGCCCTGGGAACAGCAGCAAGTTCTAGGGCTGTCCTGTTCACTGTAGGATCTCCTCCACACAGTGCGGCGGCCCCCACTGCTGCCCATACGGTCCTCCGAACAAGAACAACCTCAGGTGAAGAATTGTGTTGTTATCATTTTGGCTTGTGTTTGGAGTGCAGTGTTCTGTCAATGACTTGATGCGACTCAGATGAGTCCCTCAGCCTCTCTGGACTTCAGTTTCTTTACCAATGACATTGAGGTCATCATTTTCTTGACCTTAAAGGGTTATAGGGTATAAATGGGACCTTTGGGGGGGGGCTTTATAAAGTAAAAGTACTGTATGTTTATAATACTATATTATAGCAATGTAACATAAATGTGACTTTTCCATGATGAAGCAGCTACGCATCTATGGTGCTTCTTATATTAAAGGCTTATTTTAGTACCTCTGGTAAATTTTTTGAAATGGTAGATGGTTGCTTTGTTCTTTTAGGGACCTAAGTTTCACCTTTTTTGGTACTTTGGGTCCTAATCTTTGCACTTAATCCTACCTACATTTAGATAGGCCAGTAGATTGGTTTTATCATCCATACTCTGTAAGTAGGTTATTAATACCCCAAATTAAGAAAGTATTTAGATTGGACTTGAAATGAGTTATCATTTGGCATTGCCATCCATATTGTACCTTGTGTCCTTTAAATTCTCTTATGCTACGTAAGTTACCAATCAAGATGTCAGGAGATTCATAAGCAAAGGATTATAAATAGATAACGAGAGAGGAAGTAGGAGCCGATAATCTTGTTCTTCAGATTATTAAAAATACCAGATAATAAAATGTCATTTTCAGAAAGTGATATTTCATACCTGTTAACTAAGCCAGCACTAAAAGGTTGTAGTGCCCAGTGTTGCTGAGGTTTGGTGGGATCTGTGTGCTTACTCACGCCTGCTGTTGAAGGTACTGTGGCAGTTTGTACGAGAGCGGTAAAAATGTTTGTAACATTTGATCTGTGGTAATCCCATTCCTGTTTACAATACCACTTCAGAATACTTATCACAAATGAATCATTCAAAAGAAGGAGAAACTTTGGATTTCATTATAGTGTTATCTGTGATATAAAAAATCAGAAATAGTATAAATCCTCCAGGCAATCATCACATGTATAAATTTAGAGAACTGCTGTGCGTCCATTGTGTTTAATGATGATGAGGACTGTGGGGCAACAGGGAAAAATGTATATGCTATAAACTTGTTTAAAAACTAGCCATGATGATGTCTATGAAATAGGCGT
The DNA here is from genome assembly GCF_054177405.1 of Leptonychotes weddellii. Classification (NCBI taxonomy): domain Eukaryota; kingdom Metazoa; phylum Chordata; class Mammalia; order Carnivora; family Phocidae; genus Leptonychotes; species Leptonychotes weddellii. The sequence continues at coordinate 42,761,246 of NC_138383.1, read as the reverse complement.
ATAAGGGAGGAATAAAGGTGAACTTGGAAAAATAAGACCTATTCATACACTGCGGTAGGGGGTCCGTGACTGCTCCTGGGCTGGCGGGAGGGGCCGGTGCAGCCGCCCTGCCCACGCCCTCACTGTCCCCTCTCCTTGCAGCCGGCTCCAGCAGCTCCGGGGGCTCCCTGTGCTCGGCCGGTGGCCGTGTGGCTATGGGCTCCCCACCGGGGCCGGGCTGGGGGGCTTCCCCTCCTGGAGCCGAGGCCGCGCCCAGCCTGAGATACATGTCTTATGGTGCTTCACCCCCCAGCCTGGAGGGGCTCATCACCTTTGAGGCCCCTGAACTGCCAGAGGAGACACTGATGGAGGTGAGAAGAGCCCTGGAGGGTGTCGTAGCCACGGCGGGAGAGCTAAATGCTCTCGAAAGTTCCGACGGGTTTTTTCTTTTCTTTAGCTTGTCTTTTCTATTTGAAAACCATTGCTGACACGTTTTCAGAGTTATGTGGACAGTGACACTCATCCAACAAGCTTTGGTTGATAGGAAGTGACAGAGATTTTTCCTCTGAAGTTTAGTTACTATTGATAGGACTTGGAAAGCATAACCTTGGTCCTAAAACCAGAACTTTTTATTTTCAGTGCTTGCTTTTCTTTATAACATAAAAATGATTACACTTGGGCTTAAAAAGTAATAAAGCATAACGCCAGATGCGTCACTGACTCAGAAATAACCCTCCCAGGCAGATGCTCGTACTCCTAGACCAGCTCCTGTCCTCTGTGGAGACAGTTCTGCAGGGAAACGCACATCAGAATCATGCCGAACACAGATTCAGAACAGGAGAAGTTCACTCGATGACTTAAAGACCGTGCCAGTTCAGTTCCCCAGTCTGGCCTCCAGGACGCATGCAGTGGCCTACGTGGTGTCCTCACTGCTGATTACAGTGCTGACTTAGCCTCCATTTCCAATTAAAATGATCAGTTCTCCAGACCAAAAGAACAGATGCTCTCTCCATGCTGAACCTGTAGCATTTCTATTTTGTGTGAATGAGAACTAGGTATTTCACAGAAAAGGTTTAAAATGGTGCCTGCAAAATGTATCAGTGATTTTATAGTAGATTTAGTAGTAATCTTGAACATATGTGTGACCTAATGCTAAAATTGGAAAAGCAGTTGTCCGAGTTTTTTCAGTCTCCATCAGATTAGACGCAAATTGTTTTCCAATACATTTTCCAGTGTATTAGAATATATAGTCCAGTACGCTGTCAGACCTTCACAAGCTAATTGGTTTATTCTCCTTTCTCTAGGAAAATGATTCTCATCCTTTTTTTAATCGTAAAAGGAGGATGAGAAGCTTAGTCTTATTTGAGATTTCAGGAAACTTTTATAGCTAAAAGCACATCTCAAAACAACATTAATTTTAGACTACCCATTTTTAATGCATGCTACTATGTCTGCCTATACTCCCCTCATTAACTTACTGAGCAGCTCACAGAAATTTAGAGCTTTGGTATTAGGAATCCCTGTGAACTGAAAACCCAGCAGAAATTAAAATAAAGCATCCCTGAAACTATAAGACAGTAGAATCTGCAAAACTATCAAGAAGTGTGGTTTAATGTGCAGCATATCCTTATAATCCTGATAATTTATTTTGTCATGTATATTGATTTAATTGTTTGGTTTTGTTGTTGTTTTTTCTAGTAAAAGCACAGTGACCTCATATCTTTGAAACTTCATTTTGTGGGCCACTCTCATCCATACACACAAACACACGCACACACCCACATTTTGTTTCACCTGTGTTTATTTTCTTACTAGTTTTCTAGAATTTAAAAATCTTAGTCTGTTCTGCTCATTCTGATATTCCTAAGTATAGAAACACTGTAGCATCGGCCATGGTTTATATACAGAAACAAGTATCCACCTCTTCTTAGCTGCAATTTTATAAGACAAATTGGCTTTGCCACAGCGAGAACACACGGACACCTTACGCCACCTCAACGTGATGCTGATGTTCACGGAGTGCGTGCTGGACCTGACAGCCGTGAGGGGGGGTCACCCGGAGCTGTGCACATCCGCTGTCTCCTTGTACCAGATCCAGGAGAGTGTGGTCGTGGACCAGATCAGCCAGCTGAGCAAAGACTGGGGGTACGTGCCCCCTTTGTCATTCACTTCCAGATTCTCCGTGCTTTCTGTAAATTCGTGTCTGAGATGGAGGGCCTGTCACACACCAGCGATCATATCTCCTTATGAAAAGCTTCAAGGGAGCTCTTAGTTATGTTACTGTGCTAGATTTCACTTGTGAGCCAGGACTTGAAGATCCTGCAACCTTAGCATTGCCTTTTCCTTGTAACTGATACTGTTGAAGATATTTGATGATGAAGAGATTGTATTGGTTTTTGAGTCTACCTGTTGTATTCAAAGTGAACCGTTTTCCTTCAGGAGTTATTTGTGCGCTAAAAATGTCAAGGAGAATGGCATTCCTCTAGAAATGCTATCTGAATGGTGACCCTGTGCGTAGAGAGTGGAGTCTGGCGTGTTGGCTCCCAGGATAACACTCTGCTGTCTTCCTTCCGGGTGCAGGCGGGTGGAGCAGCTGGTGTTATACATGAAAGCAGCCCAGCTCTTGGCAGCCTCTCTGCATCTCGCCAAAGCCCAGATCAAGTCCGGGAAGCTGAGCCCGTCCACGACTGTGAAACAAGGTATGGGGGCATTGTGACCACTGGACGCCCACGCCCTCACACCGCCCCTTTCCCCATCACACCGAGAGAGAGTTTGATGAGGAATCCTGTGTTAACTATTCTTAGATGGGCAAAGATGCTGACTTCTCTGGGTTTTGTTTTTGCCATTTAATTGATAGAACAGTCAGAAGCGCTTTATTCTCAACTTTTTCTTAACTGGAAGAGAACCCATGAAAGAATCTGATTTCCGGTCTTTTTTCCCTCAAGGATCATTTAGTGCCACTTTACTTAAATCAGCGGAAAAGGTGCATGTTACTGTGACTCTGTTTTTATTTTGGGAGGAAAATTGAAATTAGTTCTCATCTCAACTTCTTTTCAGTTGTCAAAAATCTGAATGAACGATACAAATTCTGCATCACCATGTGCAAGAAACTTACAGAAAAGCTGAATCGCTTCTTCTCTGACAAACAGAGATTTATTGATGAAATCAACAGCGTGACCGCAGAGAAACTCATCTATAACTGTGCTGTAGAAATGGTAACCCTTTCTGAGGTTGAATATTATATAAGAGTATCTTTTGAGTTGAATACCTACTTGATACTTTCCTTTTTTAATTTTTTTAAAATTATTTATTTATTTATTTTTAAAGATTTTATTTATTTATTTGACAGAGAGATAGCGAGAGCAGGAACACAAGCAGGGGGAGTGGGAGAGGGAGAAGCAGGCTTCCTGCCGAGCAGGGAGTCCGATGTGGGACTCGATCCCAGGACCCTGGGATCATGACCTGAGCTGAAGGCAGACGCTTAACGACTGAGCCACCCAGGCACCCCTTTTTTTATTTTTTAAAAAGATTTATTTATCTGAGCGAGAGAGCACTAGTGGGAGGGGCAGAGAGAGTCTCAAGCAGACTCTGTGCTGAGCACAGAACCCGATGCAGGACTCGATCTCATGACCCTGAGGTCACAGCCTGAGCCAAAACCAAGAGTCAGAAGCTAAACCGACTGCACCACCCAGGCGCCCTTTGACGTTCTCCTTTTAAAAAGAGTTTCTGCCCTTAACCATTCCCAAGTCCCAAACATTGTGACTCCCTCTTACGAAAGGAGTAATTGGATGTCATTAGCACAAGTAACACATTAGGTAACATTGACTACCACACTTGGTGACATTTCCTTGTACCTCTTAAAATGGCTAACATTAGGACTGTCTAATCTTTTTATACTTTGCATCTAAGAGCCTTGGCTGGATCTGCATTTTCTGCATTTTCTACTATTTAAGAAATTTTGGCATAATAAAACATTAGAAGAAATACTGCTGTGTTAACCAATCCATGTGCCCAGACTCTGCTTACTGACCTTACTTAAGCATAGACACAAAGTAAAATCTGCTTTTCCAGCTGTGTAGCTATACTTCTGGAAATCACTTGTTTCTGTCTCATGAGGGGAAAACTGCTCTGAAGTAGAGATGAAATTAGGGACTGTTAAAGAAGTGGTTAAGTGGGGAAAAAATTAGTGACCAATGTTATTTTTGCCACCTTAACATAATAAATCTCCTTCTCCCCCGCCAAATTCGTCCGCTTTGAATTGTTCTGTTATACTGCCCTTGGCCTCAGTCTGAAAGCCATTATCAAAAGTCATGGGAAAATAACTGTAGAATATAAACTGTTGACAAGAATAATAGACAGTATTTTGCTCTAAACTATTGCTATGAATAATATGCATTCTATCACTCTATACTGAATTAACACTTCATATGATGAATTATTTTTAGAAGTTTGTGCCAGGAAGAATGTCCTCTCCAAAGGAGTTATGGTGTTCTGTTCTTTTCTGATAATAAGAGCAGTATTGACTTTGCCCGGGCTGCATAGCCAGCTTACTGTTATTAGCACTACGTTTAGTTATTTCTTTTTCCTTTTCAGAATGGACCTTCTGTACCCATTTTGTTTGTTTTATTGTTAAGTGGCTTTAAAGTATTGTTTGGAAGAAACAGATGATATTGACAAATACATTAGGATACTGGGTTACTGACAGTCCTGGTATTTAATGATTTAAAGAGAATGTTCAAAAACAAAATTCAACCAAGTAAAATTGAAGATCTAATTGGCTTTGTTAAATGACTTATGAATCAGGCAGCATCCCATCTAGCAAGTAGAAGGGAGCTCTGCTTAGCTAAATAAAGCAAAGGTTTTTAAAAGGGAGAGAGGGCCATAAAAAAGAAGAAAGGAATTTATTAGCCAGAAATGCATTGTTCACGCAAAGTTGCCCTCCTATGGGGGAGCAGAAGGGGTCTGTTGACCAGGAAATGCCATGTTGACTGGTTAAAAGTTACATTCCCAAGGGACTGAGACTGCAGTTAGGTTGGGTATTAAGTCTTGGTTTACTGACTTGCCCTAAGTGATGCCATTTGGGGCCTCATTTCAGAATACTGTTGGGAAAACTTCTCAAATACCACCTGTGAATACTACTGCTGTCCCATCTTTCCAGAAAACCCCTACCCACCTTTTCCATCACCTGGCGGGCTCCCTGCTCCTTCTCCAGGCTCAACCTAAACATCACTTCCTGGAGGCTTTCCCTAATCTTCTCTTCCATAGTTGGCTTAGATGCACCCAGTATATATTCTGTACCATTCCAGGGCTTCCTCCTCTAATACCGCGTATCCCTTGGAATTAGAATGCCATGTTTTCCAGACCTGTACATCCCTCTGGATGGTGCGCTCTCCTTCACCTTGTGCGCAGTGCTAACAGATGACTTTTAGCACCATTTAATTATCTTATTATAACAAAATCTACTTTAATGAAATGGTCAAGTTGCCCTAGTATGAAAGTGTATGTTTAAAATAAACTTTTTAGGGGGCGCCTGGGTGGCTCAGACGGTTAAGCGTCTGCCTTCGGCTCAGGTCATGATCCCAGGGTCCTGGGATCGAGTCCCGCATCGGGCTCCCTGCTCCTTGGGAGCCTGCTTCTCCCTCTGCTTCTCTCTCTCTCTCTCTGTCTCTCATGAATAAATAAATAAAATCTTAAAAAAAAATACTTAATAAAATAAACTTTTTAGTGTAGTCCTAGAAGAGCCACTTTAGAAGTGTAAGTTTTTTGAGTCCTGCATCTGAGTCCAAGATCACATTTGAAAGCAGAGTAACTCTCATCAAGAAGCTCCTGTTTTATTTTGCCCATCTGATGAATCTTTGAGTTTTATATAGTTTGGTAGATTATATCATTTTGTCAAAATGTGTTAATTTTAGAAAGATTGCAATAAAATCTGCATTGCCCAAATGGATTCATATTTTCTTGGAAAAGTTAAGACTCTCTTCGTTTCTGCTGACTTGGCTTCAGGTTCAGTCCGCAGCCCTGGATGAGATGTTTCAGCAGACGGAAGATATTGTTTATCGCTATCATAAGGCAGCCCTTCTTCTGGAAGGCCTAACTAAGATTCTCCAGGACCCTGCCGATATCGAAAATGTGCATAAATGTAAGTTGACTTAGAAATCAGTGTGTTTATCGATGACAACGGAGTTGTCTCCCTCAGTTGCAGCAGGAAGAGCAAGCAGTTGGGCATTGTACTGCCTGGGTTTGGGTCTTGGCTTTGGGCAAATCACCTGCCTTTTCTGTGGTCTGTTTCTTCTTCCAAAAGATGAGAGAGTTTGAGGATTGGAGATAATGCACATGAAGTCCTGGTGGCTTTTGATTTTTACAGTGCAGTACTGTGCTGTCAGATGTGTGTTTGTGCATTGGTTTTATTGTTAAATAATAATAAATGCAGCTATTTTAAGCCTCGCGAGCTTATTGGTGACCAGAGAATATTACGAAGACTCTCTGATGACTCTACGATAGATCTGGAATAGACAGCAGAGTGGAGATTGATAGGCTGCCAGGATGATGATATCATTTACCATATAGATGCACTGGTGTTTGAGGAGGAGGTGGTGGACCCTTTGGAGTATACGTGCTCACAGCACATTTTGAAGAGCCTCAAGGGGATGACAGTTCTAAAATGATTTGCAGTTGTGAGAAAGCTAGCTGTTAAGATCTAAGTGTCCTTTTTTTTTTTTTTTTTAAGATTTTATTTGACAGAGACACAGTGAGAGAGGGAACACAAACAGGGGAGTGGGAGAGGGAGAAGCAGGCTTCCCGTGGAGCAGGGAGCCTGATGCGGGGCTCGATCCCAGGACCCTGGGATCATGACTTGAGCTGAAGGCAGACGCCTAACGACTGAGCCACCCAGGTGCCCTAAGATCTAAGTGTCCTTTATCTTACGTGTTAGGTTTTGCCACTGCGCATCACTGAGCTGGAAATTACATCTCAACAATTATCAGGCAGAAAGAAGAAAAAATAGAATGGTTAACTTTGGGCCAAAGAAAGTACAGAGACAAGGATGCACATAGAAAATTAGTGGTGGTGGTTTTTTTTTTTTATTAGTTCTTCTTGCCTTGGTTTTGACAATAGAAATGATTTTCGATATGAATTTATTTTATTTCTAGATAAAACTAGTATTGAAAGAAGACTGTCAGCACTCTGCTGTAGCACCGCGACCCTGTGAGCGGCCGAGGGCTCGTCCCTGGACCAGTGGTGGGACTGAGGAGAGAAGTTTGGTATCATGGCTTGGGTTCTGTTTCCCCATCCCCAGGAAACCCTAGTTTCTCACCTGGTGACTACCAAAGAACAAGCATGACTTCAAAAAGGAAAAACAATCCAAAAACTACATACTTGTAGGAAATCTGCCTTATAGGAGACGTCACCCCTTCCCTTTTCTGTGTAGAAGCAGAAGCAAGAGTATTCCAGTTGGCTCTCAGTTTGAACTTGGTCAATAAATGTACCTTAGAAATAGAAATATCAGTGCAGTTATTCCTAAGGATAATTAAGAACGAAACAAAGTGAATGGCTCTGTACTCAGTTCACCAGAGCAGTGTGTGAAATTCCACGTGTTTACTGAGGTATAAAAGTAAAAAAAATGGACATCTCATCCAGGCAGTTGGATATCTGGGGTAGGCTTGTCTAAATCTGAGCACGCACCCTTCAACAGCTCAGGAAGATAGAGCTTGAGAACAAGCTGAAAGAAGGCTCTTGGAAGAAATTGTGAAATCTTCTATTTGATCTAATATGGACACATGTTAATCTTCCAAAATCTTTCATATTGCACTAATTTATTAAAACAACTGTGTATTGGATTTTGCAATTTAAAACTAACTGAGGCACAATGGACTTGTTTAAAATATTTTACTTGATTATATTATATACACACACCCTTTCCAGAATTCACACGTAATCTCTAGTGGACTTTTAAATGGTAAAAACTTGTGTTCCTGTGAACCTTTGCATTTTTTTAACCTATCCGTCTACACATACAGATTTTCTCGGTGGTATTTTTGAGTTGCTGGTTGTTTGCTTTTGGTTGTATTTTCCTACTGTGCATGCAGAATGTGCATCAACGCCTGTGGTCTCTAGGTTTACTAAAGGCTCGGTTTATTTGGGCAGTATTAGGAAAAAATACCAATTCGGGATACTCTCAAGAATTTCAATAGGGCCAAAACAAAGTTGGTGACCTAAAGGCTTGTTGGTGATGGGGAGTTTCTACATGAAGTTAGTGAAAAATGAGGATTGTCTTCTCTTAGGAAAACGGGCAGCTCTCTCCAGCCTAATGTGTATTGTTCGTGTTCGTCCTGACCGTTCACCAAACAGCTAGTCACGGGGAACGCGGGCAGGTCACGTCCCTCCAGAAATGGTTCCTGCATTGTGTATGGTTTGGTTTCTTTTACTCACCTGCTTGAATACTTGAATAAACCATTCTCCAGTTTTAATCCCTTTATTTTTATCCTTTTAGCTAACATAATCCAAACTCTGACAAATTGCACAGAAGCTCTTTGGCATTAATCTAATTTTAAGTGTACTGATAAAGACAGACAAAACCATGGTTTTTCCTTTACTTTGACGAAGTAATGTAATTTTTACCTTATTTATCTGTATGAAATTCCAGCAGTTAATTTGAACATTTATTTATATGATGTTTGTATTTTTAGGTCTTTAATACAGTGTTTCTACCTCTCATTTGTAACTGCATGCATTATTCTCGAAACTAGGTAAAGCTCACGGAATCATTGTGTAATAGCCTTTTTATTCTTGTGTGTACAGATGTATATTAAGGTAAAATAAAACTGAGAAAGTGTTTCTAGGGTAAAGCTGAGTCCATATTACGTGGCTTGTCAAGCCAGCTCCTTCCTCGGTGAGTTTGGAGGCTCGGGCGTTAATATCTTCTGTCCTGCCCCAAGATTTCAGATGCTCGGTGACCGTCCCGCAGGCTGCCACGCACGTAGGCTATGCGATGGGGTTCCCGCCCCTCCCTGCAGGGCTTATAAGCACCATTACTAGGAATACTCTGTTGTGTTATCATTTTTTTCAAGCGTCCCAGGCAATTTCATTTATGTTCTCATAGTCCTCACCCACGTGATCTCAATAGGTCCTCCAAGGAGCTGGGTTCATTCTGGCCCACCTGACCTGTCCTTTTTTTTTTTTTTTTAAACAACACAGGATGAAACAGGTTCACCTCGAGTAAGTGATTGATCTTAAGTCAGGTAACTAGGGAGGTAGGTAAGCCATGCTTTGTGACTCCCAAGTTCTTTCTTCTCCCTCTTGTATAACAAAGGTCCGTCCCGTGGTGGGTGCTGTATGTGAAACCGGGATGTGTGGACGGCAGAGAACAGACTGTAAACTCATGAATAATGGTTCTGATTCTACCCCCATTATCAAGGCCAATTGTTTTCAGAGATTTTTGCCTTGACTATAGCAATAATAAATGCTTTATGTTTCCATGAGTTTTTTTTTTTAATTTCTTGTCATTGATTTCACAAGGTAGAAATGGGCCAGTCCGCACGCTCATGGGCTGCCACCCAGATTTGAGCCATCACGCGGAAAGTTAGTGACCGCACGGACATAAGTAAGGAGAGGAGTCGGTGAATTTGCTAACCGGCTACCCGTGCGGTCAGGATTTGCCCGAACCGCGCCTGGGACCGGACCTCACGGATCCCGCTCCTTCTCCCCGCCCAGAGGACTAGCAGAGTCCCGGAGAGGAGCTTACTCTCAGGGTCGGGCCGTCCTCAGTCTCCCCAGGGCGAGGAGGAAGAAGCTGAGTGGAACGTGATCTCTACGGGGCCTTGAGCCCGTTTACCCCTGGGGCTGGACCCTTGAATCTTCAGCTGTGGAAGCTCTCGGGACCTGCTCACGCCCCTTCCTGGTCCCCCCAAGCCCTTGTGAGAGTGCGCCTCTGGGAGAGCGTCCAGATGGTCCTTTCCTCACCGGAATCAGAGGGAGCCCCATCAGAAGCCATCCGCCTAGCAGAGCACTGCACTCCTGCGGGGAACGGACAGTGAGCCCCGAAAATCTCAGCTCCTGCACAAGAGGCAAAGCCAAGCAGGTGAAGCGTCCGTGTGAATTCAGGGAGCGGACTCTGGTAGAGGAAGGCACGGAGGCTGAGAGCCTGCTGTCCCCGCAGGGCCTGAGCAGGGCAAGAGCACCCGTGTCTGCGCCCTGCAGGCAGAACTCCCCCATGGGTGCCCCCCTTGGCCCCGAGAGCTCTCAGCCCAGTGTTTCAAGTGCCCTGGAGATCTCTTCGTTGTTCAGAGCGGTCCCTTTCAACAGCCGCCAGGGTGCCTCCTGGGAGGGCGTCTGAGCCCAGGAGGCTGCAGAGGTGACTCCGCACTGGGGCTCCCCGAAGTCTGCACTCGGGGGAGGCCGCCCAGCGCCCTCCTGCTCTGGGACGGTCCTGCGCTTTGGGAGTTGGCTTTAGTCCCTAGGAGAGGCCGGCTGGGCGCTTGTTTGAAGACTGCTCTCTCCCTCCTGGGGCGTGGCTGTCCCCTGGCCGTTTGTCCTTGGGCTCCTGCCCCAGCGCCTGTGTACCTGCCAGTGGGGGGAAGGGCCCAGCGCTCAGGGAGTCGCAGGGAGGCTGAAACAAGTTCCCGAGCATGAAGTGGGAGCAGCCCTCAGGGACGCCTGCCGTTAGGGTGAGTGCTGGTTCTCCGCAGCCCCTCGCGGGTTCCTTTTGGGGAGGGGTGTGTTTGTTCGGGGCAAGGCCTGGAGTTAGGGCTCCAGGAGCCACACTGGCTCCAGCTGGACGACTTCTGAAAGGATACAGCTCCTTCCCCAGCTGACCCACGGGAACCTGCGTTCAGACATCCTTTATTTACCCTTGTGGCCCAATGTGGCAGTTTTAAGAAGTGTCTGTATCAATCTACTATTTATTACTTTGATTCTCATACCAACCCTTGCCTCATTTTACAGATGGAAAAATAGACTTGGGGAGTAATCCCCCCCCCACACACACACCAAGAGAAAAGCCCCACAGCTGGGTAGGGGCTGGGCTGCCTGGGGCTGGGGAGCCTGCATGCAGGGAACTCTCCTCTCTGTGCCATGTGCCTAGCGCCCCAAACCTGCTCACCGCTACGTCCTTGTAACACCTTTCTGGTGATGTCCAGGAGGAGGGGGAAAGGCAGGCTTCTGTGTCATTTGGACGCATCTTCTGCGTAGCAGGAGGCCGCAGATTTCAAGAAGCAGGGGAGTCCGCAGCTCTGTGCAGTCCCTCTTGGGCCTGGAGCTGGAGCGGAGAGCAGTAGGTTTCAGAAACCACCCCCTCGAAACTTCCAGCGAGAGGGTTTCAATGGCATATTAATAAACTCGAGCTTTTGGTGGACCTGCTCGGCAGTTTCCTTGTTTGTGTCCACGTGTGTCAGTGATAATGAACAGCAGGGAATTGGTCCCATCCCAGGTGAGAGAAGCCTCAATCCCAGGCTTGCCCAGGGGACCCCCCTCCCACCGGCTTGCCCCAGGAACTGCTTAGTCTCCCCCTGCCTTGGCCTCACACCCTCAGCGTGGCCCTGTCCGGTGTGCGGTTCACACGGCGCCAGCCCCTCGGGGCACCCGGAGGAGCGCAGGGAGGTTAGGGTGGGGGAAAGGCTAATGGAAAATAAGGACATTCCCTTGGTCCCCCCTGGAGCCTGCCAGGGGGAGCAGCGGAATAAATGAGCCCCAGGCATGGAGGGCCAAGCACTCCACCGATGTTCCGAGTCACCCAGCTCAGAAGAGGGAAGCAGATCCAAGAGGCCTTGGTGTCCTCTTCCCTGGATGTGTGTTCAAGAGACCAGGTGTTCGCGAGCCTTCTGCACAGGACCAAACAGTAAGGATTTCAGGTTTTCAGGGCTATAGGGTCTCTGCTGCAGCTACTCAGCCCTGCCGTCCTACGCCAAATAGCAGCCCCAGACAATACACAAATGGACACAGCTCTGTTCCCATAAACCTTTATATACAGACGTTGAACTTCTCATCTCGTGGAGTTTTCATGTGTCACATAATTTTTTTTTTTTATCTTTTCCATCCATCTAAAAATGTAAAAACAAAACAAAACAAACCCCACTTTTAGCGTATAGGCCTGGGTGCGCAGGTGGTAGTTTGCTCGCCACAGGCGTATCGATTAACAGCAGAGGCAGGTACCCCAGATGCAAATGATGATGAGCGAGACACGTCCGTGGTGCCCACTGAAGGATGAGCTCTCCTTGCGCGTCCGTGGTGTCCGGTGGGCCCAGTTAACACGGATGTGAGCTCATCCCAGCGGGTCGGAAGCCGAGCCCGGGTGACACCCACCTCTGCTTTAAAACAATTCACGAAGCTGTCAGTAAATATACAGAAGGCACGATTTTTGCATGATTCTTAGTTTTGGAACATTTTGGGGGAGCGATTTTGTTCTTCTTGGTTCTTCCACAAACAGTGTTCTATACTTCTTAGTCTTGCGGGGTGGCCTTGGGCGAGTCACTTCACCTTCCCGAGCCTGCAAATGAGTACCTGCTGAAATGGTTTTTGTGGGGAAAATGCCCTTCGCACCGTGACTGGCACTTAGCAAGGGTTCAATAAATGGTGGTAGTTTTGCTTTTCATACTAAAACTATGCAACGCCATGCTCTCTTGGGCTGGGCTGGATGCCCTGTTCCTAGAAACAGCTGCTTGGAGTTGTTCTAACTGCTAAAGTTAGCATCCACGCGTGGACACAGGCCAGGGAGCCTGTCCTTGGGCCCCTGCCCCCTCTCAGCATGGCCGATCCTCCACAAACATTTTAGCTCTATTTTCTTGACGGGTTTAAAATATGAAATAAATGTATTGTGTGTCTGTAAATTAAAACGGTTCCCTCTGAAATCGTGCGTCCTGTCCCCGGCCGACAGTGGGTGCCCACCCACAGGAATTAGGTGTCCTGGATACCCATGGGACCCTGGGATGGGTCTGGGTTCCTCACTGCACCCTAAGAGAGAGGACCAAGTACCTGCAGTGTCGGGGGGAGGAGGGGAAGGGAGGCCTGGTAGATGGGAGCAGACAGTAAGGGAAGGCCTTGCCAAGGGGTCACTGTCATGGACCCCTTTTGAGAGTCCAAGGGAAGTCTCAGAGAAGTGCACAAGCTCAGAAGGACAAAGCTCAGAGAACTCCCTTGGTGCTCTCCAGAAGCCCAGCTCCCCCCCTAAGGGAGGCAGTGAGGTGAGTCCTCAGCAGCGCCCCCTCCCCCCCGGGGAAACTCTTGCCCCAAAGATTCTCTCAACCCCCTCCTGGCACGTGGCTGGTGCTCTGTGGCTCAGGGAGCCTCACTTGTATGTGTAGGTTTGCTTGATGTTTAGCTGGGGCATCGAGGATGATTTGGCCGCCTGTCCGTCGTCTTCCGGCGGGCTAGCCCAGCCTCGTGGATGTCACGGCATCCCGTGGACATAAGAGGGCGAGCCGCAGGCCTGTTGCACCCTTCTAGGCCCTGCTGAGCCCTGTTTGCTAATGTCCCATTGGCCAAGTCCAGATTCAAGGACTGGAGAAATAGACTCCCCGTCCTGGGAAGTATGGCAATGACAATGCAAAACCACCCACACACAGGGATGGGAAGAATTCCTGTGGTCATTGTCACCATCTACCATAAGCAGAAATGACTCTGGCCAACTGAAGCAAAAAGGAATTTGGAGAAAAAAAAGAAAGAAAATGGTTCTGTCTGATTGGTGCAGCCGGATTACATGCAAGACCCTGTTTGCAGGGTGGGCAGAGGCCTCAGGTAGCATGCCTGGTCGTCTTTGTATGCAGGGAGAAGAGGTCAGAGGTCAGGACACATGCAAACACATGGGCAGTGGTGAATGGCTTGGCTGCGTGGTTGAGGGTCTAGAAGAAGCAAGACTGAAAAATTGGGAGTTGGGACCTGGGGAAGGGGCCGGTGGATGACCTAGGAAGTAGGCACAAAGTGTTGTACTTTGTGTCAATGGTCACCAGAGGGGGCACTAAGCAAACCAAGTGGACAGGATGACTGGTCCTGTGGAGTCCACCAGCCTCTGTCCTTGGTCCCCCCGGTGCTTGCACTATGAGCCCACCGCAAGCCGGCCATGGGGACAGAGTTAGAGGCGATCTGTGGGCCCAGCCAGCTATATTCACTAATGCCCAGCCTGCCCGCAGAGGAGGCCAAGGCTGACCTCATTGTGCTACTCTCTCTTGAGACCAGCCAGGCTGGTCCTGATGCCTTTCATAACGGCTGGTCCTCAGAAGGTCCCGTAGAAGCCAGCAGCAAGGATCGAGGGGTCACACACTCAGCAACACATGGTTGCATTGGCTCTCTTTCTTCCCTGTCTCACTCAGGCTCCCCTGGAACCACAAACCCCGGGGTGAAGTCCCTGCGGGCAAGATGACCCTTTATCTCCCGCTTTTTCAGGTACCCAGGCCAGCACAGTGCTTTGAGCACCCCCGAAGATGGAGGGCCAAGGGCTGCTCACAAGTCCCTCCAGTGGGACCTGTGGGAGAACTTGTATATGTAACTTCCGAAGCTTGGGGGACATTCTAGGAAGGTGTAGGACCAGGAATGTTGTAGAACTTGCCCCCAGGAAGAACTAGCTCCACAGACCAGCTGGGAAAGAAGAGTGGGTTTTCGGGAGCACAGCATGAGACCCACCAGTCCACTGTGATGAGTGAGTCGCCTACTGGAAGAAGGGTCGGTGGGAGTGCGAGAAACCAGAGCCCCCCCACCCCTCCACTGCGGGTGGGAACGTAACATGGAGCAACCACTATGGGAAACAGTATGGCGGGTCCTCAAGAAATTAAATGTAGAATTACCATAGAATCCAGCCATTCCACTTCTGGGTATAGCCCCCCAAGAATTGAAAGCAGAGACGCGAGCAGATCCTTGTGGGCCCACGTTCACAGCAGCATTATTCACAAAAGCTAAAACATTGGATGCACCCCAAGTGTCCATCAGTGGATGAACGCATAAAATGCGGTCTCTGTATCATTTAGTCTTAAAAAGCAAGGAAATTCTGGCACATTCTCCAACATGGATGGACCGTGAGCACATCTCATCATGCTGGGTGGAAGAAGCCAGTCACAGAAGGACAAATGCTATGTCATTCCACTTGTATGAGGTACCCAGAGTCGTCAAATTCGCCGAAACAGAAGGGAAGGATGGTGGTTGCCAGGGGCTGGGGACAGAGTTTCAGTTTCGCAAGATGAGGAGTTCTGGAGGGTGGAGGGGGGGCGGCGAGAACGCAACTTATCTTTTCTTATGGTCCTAGTTTCCACAGTAAAAATAAATAAAAGTCCAAAGTCAGCTTGTGACAGGGGGAGGCAAAGACGGAGCGGAAGGAAGGCGGTGAGGTCCAAGAACAGACAGGCCCTGGGGCTGAGCCGTGAGCAACTACAGCAACAGGGCTGAGCCAGAGCCCCACGCAGGGGCACCCTCCGTGGCCGAGGGTCTTGGAAATGGAACTGCCGGGAAGGGGAGAGGGCTGGGATTTGTGAGGAACAAAAGCACTGACCTGGTCTGGAACCCACCACAGGGGTCCGGAGGAGTCCTGCCCACTCTTGGAGCCTGAGGTCAGGGACTCAAGAGGAAAAACTGCCCCCCCACCCCCCGGAGGGAGGAGGCCGTAGGGGCCCCATTCTTTGTCCCGAGGAGCAAACCGGATTTCCAGTTCAGCCAGGGAGGGAGGAGCGGGGCTGTGCTTTCCAGAAGGTCCAGGGGAGGGGTTTGGGTGGATGGGGGGTGGGGGCTGGTGGGGCTGAGCAGGTGGGGCGATGGTATGTGGGGGCGGAGGAGCGGGGGCACGAATAGTGTCCATGATGGGCTCTGTACAAGAGCAGCTCAAGTGGTGTGAGTCTTACTTTTCATGGTAAGAGGGTCTCAGAGCAAAGGCTGCTATGAGAGGTGGGTGGAGAGCAAGGGAGGAAGAGACGAAAGCTAGTCCTTCCACAGGGGTGCCAGGGGTCCCGGCCCCAGGCCTGAAGCTGGTCCCTACATCTCTCCCCAGATGGGACTGCCACAGGGGACACCTGGGCCCCTCCCAGCTGGGGGAAGCACTGTCCTCTTTTTTGTCTTGAGGTGGTTTGCTTTGCGTTGTCCTTGGCAACACGTGTCCTTCTAAACATTCTGTGGCTCCCCATTGCACACAGCCCTGCCTAGCTCACCGAACTGCTCTGGGCTCCCTGAACAGACTAGGTCAGGGCTGCCTTGCCCCAGACTTCGTCCCGTGAAAAGCCCTCACTGTCAAGAGCCCCTTCCCTGCCGCCCCACTCCACCCCCAGCCTGAGCTTGTGCCTTCTCCCGCCCTGGCTGTGGCCCCGGGGCCCTCAGCTTCCCCTCCCCCGGGACTCCTCTCCCCATTGCCTTTCAGTGGGGGCTTATTGAGAACGGGCACATAGTGGGGGCTTGTTGAGACTGGGCACAGAGTGGGGGCTTCTTGAGAATGGGCACATAGTGGGGGCTTGTTGAGAACGGGCACAGAGTGGGGGCTTCTTGAGAATGGGCACATAGTGGGAGCTTGTTGGAAACTGGCACATAGTGGAAGCTTGTTGAGAACGGGCACATAGTGGGGGCTTGTTGAGAACGGGCACATAGTGGGGGCCTGGGAAATTCTTGCTGCCTTGCTGAGTGCATAGACCCTTCCAGCGGCTTCTCTCTCTCAATGTCCTATGAATGGAGGGAACCAGAGGGACTCACTTCCCTGTGGAAGACCCCTCTCCTCCTCTTTATATTTATAAGTACTTTGTGTTGACTGCAGAAACCTCTTTTTTTTTTTTTTTTAGGAGAGGGAGAGGCGGGGAGGGGCAGAAGGTGAGGGAGAGAGAGAATCTTAAGCAGACTCCCTGCCGAGCCTAGGGCGCCATGCGGGGCTCGAACTCACAACCCTGAGATCATGACCTGAGCTTAAATCAAGAGTCAGACGTTGCTCAACCGACAGAGCCACTCAGGTGCCCCCCAGAAACCTCTTAAAACACAAATAAACAAAAAGAGAACAAACCTATAAACCCAGAGATTATATTAACACTCCAGTTTGTCTTGCCCAGATTATTTTTCTTCCATGTGCACAAAATGATACAAAATATACTATTTCAAGACTTGCCTCTCTTATGTATGAATATATTATGAACATCTCCCCTTTCTCAGGATCTGAAGTCTTTTATCAAATGGCCGCACCTTCATTTATGTAGCTGGTACCGTCCTGTGGGGCCTGAGGCTGCTCCAATTCTATGCTTATCCCAAGTGATGCTGAAGCGAGTACCTAAACAGGTCTTCACTCACTCCTTCCATTCTGTCTGATGGCAGCTCTGCTGCGCACCGAAGTCCACGCACTGCTGGCTGGCCCTGGTGTGCCTGTCCCCCCTCCACGCCCCCACCCTGCTCTACCTCAGGAAACTCTCCGTCCTTGGCTTCTGTGATTCTATTCTGTTTTCCCTTCAAGACCTCAGGCTGCCCCTCCTTGGCTTCATGCCACAGTGTAGACCGTGTCTACACTCTCGCTCTGGGGCTCTGACCCAGCAAACACTTAGGTGACCATTTCCAGACAGTTGGGTTTGGATGTGCCCCAGACACCTGGAAATCTACGTGTGTCCTCTTGAAGGCAGTGAAAATACTCTGCGTGAGATTATGGTGGGTGGATCCATGTCATAATTCGTCCAAACCCGTAGAATGTACAACACCAAGAGTGAACCGTAATATAAGCTTATATGGGCTTTGGGTTGGGTGATGATGATGTATGAGTGTACGGTCATCAGCTGCAACAAACACCCCATTTTGATGGGGGATGTCGATAGTGGGGGAGGCCATGTAGCTGGGGATTTGGGGATATATGGGCGATCTCTGCACCTTCCCTTCAATGTTGCTGTGCCGAAGACGGCTCTAAAAACTAGTCTTAATTTTAAAAATAAAATGTTTCAGCCATGCACAAATGTGTAAAAACTAACAAACATCTGGATCCCTTCTACCCAGCTTTAGAAATTAAACACATGGAAAACCTGCTGTGCCACCCCTCCCTCTATTCCTCTCCCTGCCCGCCCCCTCCCCCCAGATGTTTTCACTGTCCTGATTTGGCTTTGTCATTCTCCATGCACATCTTTCAGCAAGTCCAGCCTTACACACACAAGGTTGGGGCTGGCTCATCTGACCTCAGCGTGTCTCTCCCATCTTGGATTTCTATAACTGGGCTCCCTGGCCATGTGGTTCTGGTTGTCCATCCAAGCTCTGCACTTGTCACCCCAGCTGCTTCTGCCTTCCCTGCTGACCGGGAGCCCTTGTGACAGCAAGGGCCATCTCTGCCTCTCTCTCTCTCTCTCTTTTTTTTTAACCACCACTATGGCTCTAACACCTGGAACCCAGGAGAGGTTAGTTAGTAAAACGTGTTGATGGGTTCCTGTAGACATGGTCTACACTGTGGCATGAAGCCAAGGAGGGGCAGGGTCCATGTGGGTGAGTTTTGAAGATGTTATTTATTTATTTTTAGAGAGAGCAAGGGAAGGGGCTGAGGGGGAGGGAGAAGAAGAGGGACAGAATCCCAAGCAGACTCCCCGCTGAGCGGAGAGCCCAATATGGGGCTTGATCTCAGGACCCTGAGAACATGAGCTGAAACCAGGAGGCTTAACCGACTGAACCTCCCATGTGGATTTTTTTTTAAATTTTTATTGTGGTTAAATATACATGACATGAAAGCTACTATCTTCACCATTTTTAAGTGTCCAGTTCAGTGGCACTAAATGCAGTCACACTGTTACGCGGCCATCCCACCACCCACCCCCAAAAGGTGGACTCCACGCCTCTCCAAGCCAACCAAGTGGGGCTCCAAGCAAGTCCCTGACAGAGCTCAGGGTGCCTGCAAGAAGGGGGGCGGCAATTCATTGCCCCAGGAGACGTGTCCTCATGCAGGAGACTTGCATTCGAACTGGTTGAACTAGAAAAAAAGAGAGAGGTGGCCGGGTGAAGGGAGGCGACCCTGGGGTGGGGGCATGGTGAAGATGTGTGGTTTCCTGTGTGCCGACTGCTTGTTGGGTTAACCGTCTTGCCGATACCAAGGGAGCTGCTGGCTAGGTGAGGAGACCCCTGTGGGAGGTGCTGTGGATGGTGGGGGGAGGCTACGAGGCAGCAGGAGAACTCTCTCCCTTTCCCGGGAACTGTGTTGTGGGCAAGTGAGCCAGTGTGGATGCCTGCCCACAGAGGGCGTCAGGAGCACCACTTGAGTAAAAAGACTTTGCCGGCGTCCATTTTTCCCCTGCCAGCCCCAGCGACCGGGCGGGGGGGGGGTGGGGGTGGGGGGAAGGGACTCAGGAGACATGGGGTGGCAGAGGGAGTAAGACCCCCACCCCTTCCTTGGGGCCACAGGCCAGACCTGAGCCGGGGAGGAGGAAGAGCATTCACTGGGATCAAAGTGTTAAATTAGTCCGGACTGAGCTTTTGATACAGGAAATTAACCAGGAAGTGAGAGGAGCTCCTTGGAATGTTTGAAGGGAGGGAAAAATGAAGATTTGATGGAGCACAATTGGAAGCAGTAATTGAAAACAAATTTGAAAAGCCATTTTGTATTCATACCTCCGTTGGTCCAAAACACGAGTCTAAAAAGTATAAAACTCTCCAAGGGGAGAGGAAAAACCAAAGGGTACAGATGCTGGGGAGGCAGAAAGTTAAGACCAACCTACATGTCACAACCAAGGCCTGGGGGTCTGGGGAGAGGAGGGAGGAAGTGAAAGCATCCAGAGCTCCTGTCTTGGGGCAGGAGAGGGACAGAGAGGCTTAGAGGGAGAAACGGTTGGAATTTTGCTTACAGATAATTGTAAAAAAATATGCATCTGATTATGGGAGCAGGGAGAGGGAAGGGGACCATCAGTGGGAGGTGGAGAAGAGCTTACAAATTAATAAGGAGGAAGGGAATGAATAGTAACCATCTGAGCGGACAGAACAGTGTAAATAGTGAGCATGAAGGAAATGGAAAGAATAATATCAAGTATTATGAAGTATTATACGAAGTCAGAATGGCATATAAAACAAACCCTATGGGGGGGAAGAAAAAACCCATGGGGGTCCCTGGGTGGCTCAGTTGGTTAAGTGACTGCCTTCGGCTCGGGTCATGATCCTGGTGTCCCAGGATTGAGTCCCGCATGAGGCTCCCCACTCGGGGCGGGGAGTCTGCTTCTCCCTCTAACTCTCTCCTCTCTCATGCTCTCTCTCTAACTCTCTCTCTCAAATAAATAAATAAAATCTTAAAAAAAAATAGAAAAATAAAACAAACCCTAGCTAGATGTTATTTACAAGAAATGCACGCAAAACAGTGGGATGAAGAAGGCCTGGAAATAATTAGGTGGGCGGACACAAACAAAAGTAAGGCAGGACCAGTGATATTAATATCTGATAAGGTGGACGGTAAGGTGAAAACATGTGAAGATGAGGCACCTGAGTGGCTCAGTCAGTTAAGCATCTGCCTTCGGCTCAGGTCATGATCCTGGGGTCCTGGGATCGAGCCCGCACTGGGCTCTCTGCTCAGCGGGAAGCCTGCTTCTCCCTCTCCCGCTCCCCCTGCTTGGGTTCCCTCTCTCGCTGTGTCTCTCTCTGCCACATAAATAAATAAAATCTTTAAAAACAAACAAACAAACAAAAAGGATGAAGAAGATCAAAGTGTCATAAATCCATGTTTTCTTTGGCAGCACGTTACAAAGTGTCATAAACCCATATGAACTAAGCAAAATGTGATTAAACACACAAAGCGAAAGTACCAGAATTGTAAGGAGACTTGGATAACAATGCGTTTACAGTGAGACTTCAACACACAACTCTCAGAATTAGGCCCAGTAAGTAAAAAGTAACAATATACAGGAGTAATCAATAAGTTTGATTTAATAGTGAAGATTCTTACTTCTGTGAACAGAAAACATACATCCTATTCATAGGTCTCCAGAACTGCTGCAAAAATAGTCTATTTGACCACA
>NC_138383.1:42720439-42739870 GCF_054177405.1 Leptonychotes weddellii | reverse complement strand
TATACACATACCTCATCTTCTTTATCCATTCATCAGTCAATGGACACTTGGGCTGTTTCCATAATTTGGCTACTGTGGATGATGCTGGCATAAACATAAGGTGCATATATCCCTTTGAATCTGTATTTTTGTAATCTTTGATTAAGTACCTAGTAGTGCAATTGCTGGATAGTAGGGTAGATCTATTTTTAACTTTTTCAGAAACCTCCATACTATTTTCCACAGTGGCCATACCAGTTTGTTATTGTCTGTTTTGGGGGGGGAAAAAAAAACCATCCTAGTCAGTGGTATAAATAAAGTGGTATTTCATTGTACTTTTATTTACATGTCCTTAATGACTATGATGGCAAGCATCTTTTCATGTGTTTATTGGTTATTTGTGTAACCTTTTTGGAGAAATGTCTGTTCAAACCCTTTGCCCATTTTTTTTAAAATATTTTTATTTATTTATTTGAGAGAGAGCATGAGAGGGCGGAGGGTCAGAGGGAGAAGCAGACTCCCTGCCAAGCAGGGAGCCCGATGTGGGACTCAATCCCAGGACTCCAGGATCATGACCTGAGCCGAAGGCAGTTGCTTAACCAACTGAGCCACCCAGGCATCCCACCCTTTGCCCATTTTTAAATTGGGTTCTTTGTCTTTTTACTATTGAGTTGTAATAGTTCTTTATATATTCTGATATAAGTCCCTTACCAGATATATGATTTGCAAATATATTCCCCCATTCTCTGGGTTTTCTCTTAACTTTCTTGATGGTATAACTTATAACACACAAGTTTTTAATTTCGATGTAATCTAGTTATCTTTTTTCTCCCCCTTTGATCATTTGTACTTTTGGTGTTGTATCTAAGAAATCATGGCCTAACCCAAGGACACAAAGATTTGTTCCTATGTTTTCTTGTAGAATTTTTAAATTTTTAGCTCTTACATTTAGGTTGATGATCCATTTGGAGTTAATTTTTGCATATGGTGTGAAGAGTTCAATTTCATTCTTTTGCATGTGGATATCCAGTCATCCCAGCACCCTTTGTTAGAAAGACTTTTTTTTTTTCATGGAATTGTCTTTGCATCCTTGTGAAACAGCAATTGATGTTGAAGCTTTTGGTCCGGGGGCCATATTTGGAGAAGCACTGACTTAGTCTTATACTTTTTAAGAAGGTGATGTTAAGGCCTGGGGTCATCAGATAGGTTCCCAGGAGGTGGTATTTGTGTCAGCGGGATGAGAGCTGGATCCACCTGCCAGGGCAAGGTAGAGGTTACCTGAGCCCAAAGAGATAACCCAAGAGCCCACTGCATTGTATTCACAGGGGAGATACTGTTCACCAGGGGAGTCAGGCTAACGGTGGGTTCTGCCCACGTGGACAACCTATGGGGCAGCCAATTGATGATCAGATGTGACAGTTGGTCAATTTACAAAAACAAGAACAATGGTCAACTATTCCCGAAGTTTCCCTCCCAGGCTCCCAGGCTCAGTCCCGTCAAGAGAGGCATCGTGCATGGGTTTATGTGTCCAACTTGCGATTTCAAGTTTCTGGAGGGCCCCTCCAGATCTTGTCACAGGTTTTATTCCAAGGTTCTAAACCCAAGAGGCTTTTCTACCTCCCTCAAAGTACGCCTCTGATACACAGGTGGACAGCCTCGGCGCAGCTAAGGATCAGGCCCCCTTTGTGACAGTGTGTTCTCATCCTGCCTGTGACCTCAGCTGCGCGTGAGACCCTCTTGTGGTTCCCAGGCTGTCTGTCCCTGGCTGCCCCAGGTCAGAAACAAAGCCAGGACTGTTTTCCCCACGGTCTGTGCACGAGGTATTCCCACAGGCCCCGAGCGTCCACGTCTCTCCCCCTTCCCTCTCTAACAGAAAGGAGAGACATAACAACCCCATGTACTCCCCATCGAATTATTTCCCATCTGCTTTTAAAAAGAAAGTGGGTTTTCCCCTCCAGCAGCTACTCTAACCTACATGTTCCTTGAAATTTAAGCAAAGTAACTTTTTTTTTTATGCACCTTCCACTAAGCAAAGTGACTTTTAAGCCCATTTTTTTTATTCATTCAAAACTGTTTTGCTAGGTTTAGGTGAATTTGCTGAAAATCATCTTGCTAAATGATTGCTAATTTCTCTCGATCTTTGCTTGGACCCTGCCCTGCCCCATCTGCTGATTTGGGATGGTTTGGTACATGGGCCTGTTTCCATTATTCTCTGAGGCCTTCCTATATGCCACATGCTGGGGATACAGTATGGAACAAAAGCTGAGATCTCAGCTTTCATGGAAATGTGAGTCTGGGCGGAGGGGGTGGCGGGAGGGGAGAGGACAAGGAGCGAAGAAAAATAATCCACGAAGAATCACAGATACACATATATGACCGCAAGTTGTGGCAGATTCCTGGGAGTAAGGAAGCTATTAGTTGGGGGTGAGAGTGGGTCAGAGAAGCTGAGGTCTAAACAGGAGTGAGGGTTACCCTGGTGCACAGTGGAAGAGGAAGTGTTCCAGGGAGCGAGACTGAGCATGTGCAAAGGCCCTGAGGTGGGCAACCGCCTGGCTCATTCTAGGACTGCCAGTGGACTGGAATCCAGTGAAAATGTTGGAAAGTGGCACGAAATGAGGCTGGCAAGGCAGCCCAGGAGTCAGACCGTGCAGTTCTCAAAGGCCACGGAAGGTTTTTTTCCTCAGAGAAGTAGAAAGCCACTGAAGGATGTCAGCGGGCAGAGAGATGTTCAGGTCTTCATTGCCCTGTCGGTGTTTGGAGAAGGTACCGTAGAGAGGTGGGCAGGGACTCAGGACAGCAGGCAGGTGGCATTGGCGGTGGCTTCGGAGAGAGCACGAGACCATCTGGGCGTTGGGATGGAGTAGCGGGGCGAGGATGAAAACCTAAAAACCATGCATGCGCAAAACCATCTGCGACAAGTCAAGCATATGGTAGAACCGCAACTCTCCGCCAACAAGAAGCTAAAGCTTTGGTTTGCCATGAATTTAAACAAGGTTCAAGGCTCCTTGCTCCGTGACCGGGACGAAGGCTGCTTCTTCTAACGAGAGCAAGAGCACTCAGCGTTTCCACAAAACTTTCTGTGTGTGCCGGGCACCGTTCGGCATCGTTGCCCGTGCTTGGTTTTTCCAGTCGCTTCCATGGTTCTCCTCGGGGAGGTCAACTTCATGCTAAAAGATGAAGGAGGAAATGAGAGGGATGAAGGCAGCTTAAAGCCACGAAGGCTGCAGAGGAGTCTCACGGAAGGCGGGCGGACCCAAGGACCAGAAAGCGGGGGGCCCCGGGGGGCTCATCTCTCTGTTTCTTTCCATCTCATTTTTCAGATGAGGGAAACTGAGGCCCAGAGAGACTAAATAGCGTGTCTAAGGACATACAGTCGGTAGTGTTCGGCTGAACATTTCCAGTGAATGCATTAAACAGTGGAGCTGACAATCAGACCTCGGAGGGGTGGGGACTGGGGCGGTCAGGGAACTGGGGAGTGGACGGGGAGGGCTGAGTCTCCAGGGAGCTGTGGTCATGCTGAATCCGCTCCAGTGACCTTGGGCCTTGCAGTCTGCCCTCCACTCAATATCCAGTTCCCAGGAGAGTGTGGGGGACCCGCGTTCCCCCTAGCTAAGCTACAACAGAACACCCCAGTTGACTATCTCACTGGCAAGGGGTCATCAGCAAAGATCACCAGGTGCCACCACCAGGAAAGCAAGGGGGAGGGTTCCAGTTGACATAAGAGGCCTGGTGCACCCACTTGGTCACTTTCCATCTCAGAGCATGCCCCTACCTTCCACCCACTACCCAGCTCACCAGCCCCCCCCGGCCCCCGTCCCCCAGGCACCAGATCCTGCCCCGGTTTCCTCCAGCTATTCGGGAAGGTTTCCCATTCTGCCAGTCTGGGTTGGGGTCCTGTCATTCTTTACCTGCATTCCTGCAAGCTGCAGCTTCCAGTCCAGACCTCACCAAGACCGTGCCCTATTCAGAAGCATCCTCGAGAAACAAGGTCTGATTTTGATAGGCTATGATAAGCTCCTTCATGCCCACCTAAACCCACAGGCTGCCCGGCCCCCGGGGCCTCCATGAGCCCCTCGCCCCTGGAGCCTCATCCACCCCCTCGCCTCCTGCTGGCAACAGCGTGCCCATCACAGCTTATGATTAACTGCAGCCGATGCATGACCTTGTTCAGTCTCTGTGCCTTTGCTTTTGCTGTTCCAAGCCCTCTCGCTGTTCCTCGTGTGAATACCCCTCACTCAGCACAGACGCCGCCCCCCTCCCGTGGCCCCCTCATCCTTGTCCCCGTAACGTCTGTACATGTTCCAGTTGCTACAGTTTCGTATTGTTTTGGAATGTTCTGTTCATTCCATCGTTCGGCAAATATTTATTGAACAGCTACTATGTGCCAGACACTGTGTGAGGATTATGGCAGTGAGCAAACCAAATTCTAGCTGGAGGGCAACAGGGAGCAAAGGAAATAAGTAGGCAGAGAGCATGTCTGGGGGCAACGAATGCCCTGGAGAGAAATAAAATGGAGGAAGAAGACCGAAAGCGGGTATCTGGGGCAGGGCCTCCTAGGGAGGGACGAGAAGGGCTAGAACACGTCCCTGGGGGTTTGTAGGCCCCTATTGGAGGCCTTATGCTTTCCTCTCAGTGAAATGGGAAGCAAGGGCCCCCAGATGCTGCCTGGAGAAGAGCCTGCTGGTGGGAAAGGGCAGCGCAAGTCTGGTAGGGAGGAGGCCAAGAGTCTGCAGCAACAGGACAGGTGTGAGAAGTTAAGGGAAGCGACATCTGCCTCCTTCCCCGGTGGGTGGCCCAGAGGAGATGCCCAGCAAACATCTGGTAAAGAGCAGAGGAAGGGGCTTCCAGATGCCTGCCTTCCTTCCCCAGCATCACTGGTTTCCTGGGTGACCACACAGAGGGAGATTCCAGGCAGTCATTCCTGGTTCTTGGCCTCGTCTCTGCCCTTCAACAGGAGGGCAGATCTGCGCAGAGAAAGCCCCCAGCCTGTCGTGCCCCGGGTGGGAGATCACTCCCTCCGTGGGACACCTGTGCACATGGCCGAGAGGCGAGGGGGACGCGCTTTTGGAGGAGCTGCGTGTGTGCTCACCATGCCTCGTGCCTCACCCCCTGCTGACCTTACATAACAGGGAAATTGGGAGAACAGCCTCTGGCAGTGGAACTTCGGAAATCTGGGAGAGTTACGTGCCAGGCTGAATCAATCAGAACCCCCTTGCCCAGGGCAAACACAGAGGCTCCTTCTGAAGATTGGATGGGAGCCCCGCCCAAGCCTTCACAGACTCATTCTTGCATTTCAGAAGAGAAAAAAAAATAAACCACCCAAGGCCTAATCCCCAAAGCTGGGGTCAGAGGAAGTAGAGGTCGTTAGCTAGAACCCATATTCGCACGCTGTTTTTTGTTCTTGTTACCCAAACTTCCTGGGCAGGGACTCCCAGGCCAAGTGGGCGGGAAGAAGGGTCCTTAAATGTGTCCCCTCTGGGCTGCTCATTCCAGAAGCTCAAGCCACTGGGAAAGGCTGTGTCAAAGGTATTCTCTCCACTCCCCCTCCCACCCCGTCCCCCAACCCCGTTCTTTTATTTTTTTTTCCCCCCTAGGTGGGACTATCCAGCGTCTTTCAGCCTCCCTTTGCTCACCTGTAAAACGGACTCCTAACAGTTCCTTCTTCATGGGCGCAGCCATGGAGTTTTTGTGAGGATCAAAGGGGGTGATTGAGGGGGAGTCATCCACAGGGACACCTGGGGGCAGAGTCGGCACAGGTGAGGTGGGTGGGATGCAGAGCTGTGGGAAGGTGGACTGGTCCGGGGAAAGGAATTCCATCAGCTCTCCTTGGGGTGCCAAGTGCAATGTTAGATGCTCTCCAGCTCCATTAATCTCTGTAATAATCTCTGTAATAAGAGACGATGCCATTATTGATGCCATCCACAGAGGGGGCTCCTTCCCAGATACCCCAAAGTTCTGAGTGCTGGACCTGGGGTCACACCGGGCTCTTCCACCCTGGGCCGCCCAGCCTTGGTGGCCAGTGGCCAGACAGAGCCTGCTGCCTTGGTTTGATCCCCCAAGTCTGAGGAGGGAAGCAGGACCCTCCTGTAGAGCTGTGTGGCTGGGGTCGTGGTCAGCTGGGGTGCCCTGGATGCCCGCAGGGCCCCTCCTCTCTGTGCAAAACGCCTGCGGTGGGGGTCAGCACCGTGGACAGGGGACCCAGTGGAAGCTATGAGAAACCGCTTGCTGGAATTTGAGCAGGATTACACACACACACACACACACACAGCTATTTCCAGTTTGCAAAAAAAAATTATATATACCATATATACATATATTTACATACATACATGTGTATCTGTATACTGTATATGGTATATATAATTTTTTTTGCAAAATGGAAATAGCCTTATTGTGGGTTTTCTTTTTTTTTCTGATACTAGAAGTTATGCAGTGTCTGAAAGTGGTTGGATATCTCTGGGAGGGACGGTAAGGAATTGCCGAGGGAAAAGGGGGAAGGGAGGTTTTTCTCTGTGCCCCTTTCGTATCTTTTTACCCTTTCTACCATGAGCACGTGTTACCTATTCAAAAAGGTACAAAACATTTTTAAAAATGCAAGCTTGTTGCAAAAGAAGTCAAACACCACAGAAGATGAACGCAAAGATCATTACTAATCCCACCCCTACCTGTCGTCACCATGTTGGGGGCTAGCCTTCTGGTCTTATCTTCCGTGTGCAAGAGCTCACGTACACACGCGCACGCGCCCACACACCTCTAGGCACATGCCTAGTGTTCCTGCTGTTCTGTAACCTGTTTTCTTTCTTATGTCTCGTGCTTATGCCTCGTGCCTGGGACACAACCGGCACCGAGAGCAAGAGAGCTGCACCTCCCTCCGAAATCCTGCACAATCATCCATTACATAAGTGCTGTGTACCTCATTTCCATTGCTGATGGCCGTTTAGGATGTTTCCAGTATTTCTGTGTTATATGCAACCTTCATGACCTTGCTTATTCATGAATGTTTAGGAACGCTGAGATGTCTGTAAGCTCCTGAATGTGGACCTGCGGTATCATAGAGAAATACATTGTAAAGGCTTCTGCTGGAGGTTGCCAGATGGCCCCCAGGAGAGCCATCCCAGTTTGCCAGTATGGTAACTGGCTTGCACCGCTAGCAGGAATCCCCTCCGCACTTCTGTGCGGAACTCTGAAGCTCTGAGAGATTTCTGCTGGCACGCGCTCTGTGTCCCACAGGTGTTAAGGCACAATCTGGCTTAAAGACCAAGCCTGGTTCCACTGCAAAGCAACCCGTGTTTTTGCAAACGGTCGCGGAGCCAGAAAGGTGGCGCAGGTAGGCTGATGCTGGGTTTTCTTTAATCAGCTGGCTGTGGAGTCACAACCTGAGCCGGCCAATCTAATCCGGAAAGGGACCTGGCTGGGGGCGCAGAGCTCTTGGAGTGTTTGCCTGCCAGTGTCTTCCAGTTTGCAAGCGGGCAGAGGTGGGAGTGGGGCTTGAGAGATGCCAGGAAGGACCTGCCCCAGCACACTGCCGGGAACTCACCGTGAGCAATTAGGGTCGCGTGTCATTGCTTCCTGGCCCTCCCTGCAGATGAGTTTGTCATCAGCTCAGGGGCTGTTGAGAGGGCCAGAGGGTACCAGCCATCTGGGTTAGGGAGCTGAGAAGGCAAAAGCATGCCATTTTCCCAGCGCTCCCGGGGAGATCGTCCTCTTCCTACAAAATTAACGCGGTGTTGGAGCAGTGAGGGTGCTAGCCCTGCAGCCCCCGGGTCCAAGGTGTTCTCCACCCCCTCACCCCCTACCCCCAGGCACCATGAGCAAATTCAGTGAGGTCGTGCAGCGGGCAAGAGCCGCGTTCAACTCGGGCAAGACCCGCCCGCTGCAGTTCCGGATCCAGCAGCTGGAGGCGCTGCGGCGCATGATCAAGGATCATGAGAAGGACATCGTGGGAGCGCTGACCGCCGACCTCCACAAGGTGCGCCCCGCTTCCCCCCACCCACCCCGGAGGCTGGAACAGCAACAGGAAGGGTCGCTGCTCGCGTCTGGGACATCTGCTGCGCGCCTGGCGCTCTGTGCCCAGCTCTTTGCCTAGAACCGCACCTTGTCCTCAAAGCAGGCTGCCTGAGGTGGGACCCTTTTATAGAGGAGGAAAAGTGCAGCTCAAACCATCAGACGCTGAGATGGGGCACTCAGGCCACTCCTTCCAACCCATTCTGAGCTCCGGGTTTCCTCGCAGCCCAGCGCAGGGGCCGGCAGCTCCTTCCCCCCATCTGCCTGCCATTCCCTCCTGGCTTCACTTCCTTTCGCATCCAGCCCAGAGCACGAGGCCACCCTGTTTAGCCATGTCCTGTGCACAGGACACCCTGAACTTCTTGTCTCTCATTCCCCCAGCCCTCAGCCCCATGCACGGCCACCTGGTCCCCCCCCACCCCCACCAGAGAACATCCCAGCCTGGGGTCCCAAAGGGCACCCCGCTCTACAGGGTATCCTCCCTCCCTCCCCACCCATCCCTCACCCTGAGCAAAATCAGACACCTCCCAATTCTCAAACCCTTCACCTTGCTGCCCCCAAGTTGCCTGGCCCTGCTCCCACAGTTTGATTTTGCCTTGGAGAAGAGCAGGGGGTTAGCTGGAGCTCATCCCCCTCCTGTGCTGGACCCTTTGCTGCTGCATTTTTAAATCTCTGGTTCCTCACCTTAATACAGAAACTTCACAAATTCTGTTTTGCTCTTTCACAGCCGAAGTGCATGGAAGAGTTGTGTATTTTGCTGTCTGCTCCTCCTTTCTCCTCACCCCTGCACAATGGCTTCCTCCCCACCCACTCCAGCAGGATCCTTGAACCCTCCGCTCATTCCCTCCTTCCCCTGCTGAGGTTCTTCTGGGTTTTGTCCTCCCTTTGGCAGTCTTTTTTCCTGCACCTGTTTCTTCAAGGTGACCTTCTTAGGGCTCCATCCTGAGTTCAAGTCTCATTTCAATCTATAAGCATTCCTGGACACACCTCTGCTCGGTTCTCTCCACCCTTTAATGACCTTCAAATCACTGCCCAGGTCTGAGGTCCTCGCAGGCACCATGAACTTGACATGTCCAAACCTGCCTGGGCCCCCAACGCTGTCAGAAAGGGACCCTCGCGGGCCCACCAACCCAGTGGCAAATACTTAGCTTTGCTCGCACCCCCTGTGCCTTCTCTGGCCCAGGTCCCTGGCCTGGGGAGCTCCCAGTGAACACCCACCATCACTCTGGCAGCTGAACATAACCGGGCTGTGTCCAACATGCCGACCCAGCAGTCCTGTGAGGTCCAGATCACACTCCCATTTTTCAGATTAGGAGGCTGAGGTTAGGAGAGGGTAAGCAGCTCAGTCAGGGTCCCAAATCTAGGGAACAGTGAGCCAGGAGCACAGCCAAGCCCCGGTGACTCCCTCGATCTCCAACCGGTGAACTCACACGGAGTCCTGTCTCCACGGCAGAATGAATGGAATGCCTACTACGAGGAGGTGGTGTATGTCCTGGAAGAGATCGAGTACATGATCAAGAAGCTCCCCGAGTGGGCTGTGGATGAGCCCGTGGAGAAGACTTCCCAGACCCAGCAGGACGAGTGTTACATCCACTCAGAGCCCCTGGGCGTGGTTCTCATCATCGGCACCTGGAGCTACCCCTTCACCATCACCATCCAACCCGTGGTGGGCGCCATTGCTGCAGGTACGTGGGCCCCGTTTCAGGAGGGAGTCACCAGGGATCACGGTCCCACCCCTCCTGAGCTTGGCCAGAGATGGCGGGGAGCTCAGGCCTGGGGGAAGATGGAGCCCCGGGCTCAGGTCGTGGTCTGATGGATCTGCCTTTCACGCGGTCTGATGGACACAGAATGGATGGGGCTCCAGGCTTGGTCACTGGGAGGGCAGGACTCTGACTCCCTGATCTCTGCAGGGAACGCAGTGGTCATCAAGCCCTCGGAGCTGAGTGAGAACATGGCCAACCTGCTGGCCACCATGATCCCTCAGTACCTGGACAGGGTGAGGTGCTCGCCGGGTCTTTGGGGGTTGAGAAACAGTGCATTTTTGCAGCAAGAGGCTAAGCCTTGGGTTGGGGCAAGGACAGCCGGCCTCTCCCACAGAGATGAAAGGAGCCCCGGTGTTGGGGAGTGGGGGGCGGTGTTCTATTTGATGGTGGCTGGCTCGCCAGGGGGAGGAGGGGTTGTGGTCTTTCCTGAGCCTCGTCTCTCTCCTTGCATGGAAGGACCTGTACCCGGTGATCGATGGGGGTGTTCCCGAGACCACAGAGGTGCTCAAGGAGAGGTTTGACCACATCCTGTACACCGGGAACACCGCCGTGGGGAAGATCATCATGATGGCCGCAGCCAAGCACTTGACCCCCGTCACACTGGGGCTGGGGGGAAAGAACCCCTGCTATGTGGACAAGGACTGCGATCTGGACATTGCCTGCAGGTGAGGCGTGCGGCGTATGTCTGTGCTGGAACCTTCCAGCTCACGCAGACCGAAGTCTTGCTCTGAGTCTAGGCAGCCTCTGGCTTCTGCTCCCTGAGAGCTTTCCTCCAGAGCCCAGCCCCTTGTGCCTCGATCCCGGAATAAGATGCTTGTCTGGGGGGAGCCTCCCGTGCCTTTCAGAATGCAGTCTAATCTGGAATTTTCACAGACGCATCGCCTGGGGGAAATTCATGAACAGCGGCCAGACCTGTGCGGCCCCCGACTACATCCTCTGTGACCCCTCCATCCAGAACCAAATTGTGGAGAAGCTCAAAAAGTCCCTGAAGGTGAGTGTGGGCCCCCCGGGGCTGAGTGAGAGAGAGGCTGCAAAGCAGTGAAGTGGGTCTAGACTTTAGAAAACACTGGATTTTCTTTTTTTCTGATCCTAAAAGTAATCTACACTCACTGTAGATCATTTGGAAAAAGATTATAAAAGAAAGAAAAAAAAAAACTCCACCCAGAACCCCACCACCCCAAGACAATCACTGCTCACGTGTTGGTATGTTCCCTCCCATTTCCTTTCTGCGAATGCTCACATTTGGTCCTATCGCCAAGTCCACACAACCGTGCATACATTTCTTTCAAATGATGCTGTCTCGCAGCAGTTCGTACGCAATGAACGTTTGGAGGACCCCGATGTCATGGCAGTCTGGTAGCTCTTGGTGTCGCTGTGCACCAGCTGGGTGGTGCCCCCCCTGTGATCCAAGGTCACCTCTCAGCCAGTGGCCATGATGAAGGTCCGCATCTTTACCTGAAGCCAGCCTCCTCTTCTCTATAGGAGTTCTATGGGGAGGATGCCAAGAAGTCCCGCGACTATGGAAGGATCGTTAACTCCCAGCATTTCCAGAGGGTGATGGGCCTGATGGAGGGCCAGAAAGTCGCCTACGGAGGCACTGGGGACGCGGCCACCCGATACGTAGGTGCGTGTGCTCGCCCTTGGCAAGAGCACTGCTGCCCCCCCGTTATACCCCCCCACCCCCGCCGCCCAGGCTGCCAGGGTCCCCGCAGGTTGGTGGCGAATGAGCACAGATCCTTGGGGAGCAGGCACAACCCAGTGGCCTGGGGTGGGCTGTGGGGCTGTCGGCAGGCAGGGGCCTAGCCCCAGCCCAGAAGCCGTCTGCTCACAAGGCCCAGAGGGCAGCTCCCTCTTCCCCCCACCCCTGCATCAGCAGGGGATACGGACCGAAAGACCACAAGACCAACAAGAGCTGAGCTGGAGGGGCCCCCAGGGCCTGGGCTTGCAGGTCACCAGATGCGACCCCACTTTGCACCCAGTTTGGCAGGGAATGAAGAGCTCCAGCAGGGGCTCAGGTGGCGGGGCAGGGCACAGTGCCTGCCCCCTCACAAGGTGGACCCTGTGTCCTCCCCCCGCCCCATCTCGGTTATACACAGTTCTCCCCATGGTCTGCCGGGATGGAGCCGGGCAGGTGGAGGCCTCGTCCAAGCCCCACCTGAGCCTCGGCAGCCTCACCTGTACACAGGAATGGAAGGAAGAAGCTAGATGCCGGGGCTGCCAGGCGGCCCGGGGCCTCGGCAGCGACTGATCTTGCTTGTGTCCTGCCTCAGCCCCCACCATCCTCATAGACGTGGACCCCCAGTCCCAGGTGATGCAGGAGGAGATCTTCGGGCCCGTGATGCCCATCGTGTGTGTGCGCAGCCTGGAGGAGGCCATCCAGTTCATCAGCCAACGCGAGAAGCCCCTGGCTCTCTACGTGTTCTCTCTAAACGACAAGGTGGGCCTGGGCTGCCCTCCCCCCGGGGTCCTGGCATCATGGGAACAGGAGCTAGGGGTCCATGGACCCGGGTTCAGATCCCAGCTGTGTGACCTTGGGCAAGTCACTTAACCTTCTGAGCCCCTTTCTCAGCTCTGAAACCAGTCGTTTCCCACAAAGTGTTTGACACCTGGGGAGAGTGGGAGGCCCCAACTGGGGTTCAGACCGCAGTGTGGGTCTGCCTCGACCAGCTTGGCCCTTGAGGCTCTGGGATGCGCCCAGACAGGGTGGGGAGGGGCCTGGGGTGCCCCGGGAAGGAGACTGAGGCAGGGGCTGGGTGCCGTGGCAGGTGATTAAGAAGATGATTGCAGAGACATCGAGCGGTGGGGTGACAGCCAATGACGTTGTGGTCCACACCTCTGTGCACTCCCTGCCTTATGGGGGTGTGGGTGAGTCTGGGGCTGAGCTCATTGCCCACCTGCCCCCTACAGATGTCCCCCCTCTCCCAGCCCTGGGTTGGGAGTTCAGGAGGGAACTCAGACCCCCACGAACCCTCCCCTGTGGACCTCTGGCTCCTGTCAGCATATCCACCAGCCACGTTTGACCTCGAGACCCGAGAGGCTCCTAGAGGCCCCCTGGTACACCAGGCCTGCTTCATGGAGGCCCCGAGAGAGGGGACAAGGGCCAGAGGTCACACAGCTCTCTGGTGGCATCGCTGAAAGCGAACTCTTCGGGGCACTCTCCGTTGTCCCCAGTGTGGACTCCCTGGGGGATCCTCCAGGGCTCGGCCATCCCTGGGAGGCTCAGAGAAGGGGTGCATGAGGGCTGTGGGCGGGGGCTGGGGGTCCCTGGGGCTGAGCCAGCTTCCCCCCCCACCTGCAGGAAACAGTGGCATGGGCTCCTACCACGGCAAGAAGAGCTTTGAGACCTTCTCCCACCGCCGCTCCTGCCTGGTGAGGCCTCTGCTGAATGATGAGTCCCTCAAAGCCAGATACCCGCCGAGCCTGGCCAAGGTGAGAGGCGGGGGCGGAGGCTGTCCCAGAGACCAGGCTGCAGGGAGCCTCTGGGCCCAACAGGACATGCGCCTTCCTGTCCCCTTGTGTCCTCTTCACAGATGACCCGTCACTGAAGTGGACCTGGCTTCCCCGTGCTGCACCCTTGCCTCTCTGCCCAGCCCTAGGAGGATTGTTCCTGGAGCCCCCCTCTTGCTCCTCTGTGGATCAGTGCATGCCCCCACTCCCATCTGGGCCCTGGGCTTCCCTTCCCCAAGTCCCCGCTGCCCCTTTGCTGGACATAGACCAATAAAAGCTCACCAGCCAGACAAATGTGTGTGTGTGTGTGTGTGCACGCTTCCTTTGCAACCCCCCTCCATTCTCTCCAGTCCCACCCACCCCCCCTGCCAGTTCTCATCCTGACTCTCAGCGGAAGTCTCCCCATGGTCCCGCATTGGCCCCCGGGGGGCATGAGGCAGGAGGCATCGGTGTCCGGGAGACATTAATCTTGCATCTAGACCATGGGAGTCAGCTCCATTTCTGGAGTGTATCCAGAGAAGGCAATGGCCAAGGAGGCTGTCTTGATGGCACATGGCTCAGAAACTGGAGGCCAATGTGCTCCTCTCAAATTAGGTTTGACCCCTGGGCTAAGTACCACGGAAAATGGTACCACTGAGTGGTCTTCTTTCTTCTGCTCTTGCTCCTCCCCAGGTCATTCTTGCTCCTCCCCAGATGAGATTGCTAGAAAAAAGCGTCCTTCTTCAGCTCAGGTTGTGATCCTGGGGTCCCGGGATCGAGCCTCTCCTCCCTCTCCCCCTGCTCGTGTGCTCGCGTTCTCTCTCTCTCTCTCAAATAAATAAATAAAATCTTTTTTAAAAAAAATCAGATCATGGGCACCTGGGTGGCTCGGTTGGTTGGGCGACTGCCTTCGGCTCAGGTCATGATCCTGGAGTCCCTGGATCAAGTCCCGCATAGGGCTCCCTGCTCAGCGGGGAGTCTGCTTCTCCCTCTGACCCTCCTCCCTCTCGTGCTCTCTCTCTCGCAAATAAAAAAAAATTTTTTTTTGAAAAAAAAAAAGATCATGCCACTGTGAGAGCAAATAATTATAAAAAGAGGCTTAATGCCTCCACCCCCGTCAAAAACAGAGGAACAGATTTTTCTCCCCTGGTAAATACAAACTGACTTCCGAAAATTTGTCATTGTATGTTGTCTCTTTGAAACCTGTGGAAATCTTTTTTTAAAAGCTAAAAAAGCCTCTAGCCAGCTTAATAAGTCAGGAGCTCTTTC
This sequence comes from Leptonychotes weddellii, assembly GCF_054177405.1. Lineage (NCBI taxonomy): Eukaryota > Metazoa > Chordata > Mammalia > Carnivora > Phocidae > Leptonychotes > Leptonychotes weddellii. Next base: position 42,725,429 of record NC_138383.1, on the reverse strand, counting down.
TCAGGGACCTGGGAGCCGCCTTTTGGAAAGGAGACCATCCGGGGAAACAGCGCTCCCTATCTCCTCAGGTCGGAGCCGCACTTGGCCAGCACTTGACCCCAAGTTGCAGAATTACCTACCTCCTGTCATATAGACGTTTGCCCCTGGAGGAAGCCAATTAGCACAGATAGTGTCCCCAAGTACCAGGTGAGGTTAGGATGAACTCTGTGTGACAAATGGTGCTGCCAAGTCCTCTTATCGAAGGACTAGTTATCCTTCATCTTGAGAACGTGTGTGTGACGGAATGTTCCGCCTGGCTGTGTAAGGTGGTGGGATTCCTTCTGTCTCTGCCTGGGGTATGCATCACATTCTGCTTTAATGCCTCCTGAATCAGAAATCTTCGCGGAGAGGTTTCCTGGGTTGTGAGATTTAGGTTTTAATTCTATTCCCCCAACACCACCTTCTGTTTAAAATCCTCAGGTCCCTAAGTTGCCCTGCAAGGGGGCTGTATGATCTGGGCCCCGCCTTACTCTCTGATCCCAGCTGATATCTCAAACTCCCCATCCAACACATACATCACCCAAAGCCTCATGGCAGGTGTGTCTCATCACCCCTGTCTCAGCCCAAACCTCAGCGCCCCCAAGTCCTTCCCCATTCTTTATCACTCACCCTGCTTTGTGTCTCCAAAATGCTTCTTATCATCTGTCCTTAACTTGATCTGTTCATCTATTTGTAGCCTGTATCTCCCCATTAAAATGAGAGCAGTTACCTTTGTCTGTTGTATTCACTAGAGGCTCCCTAGAGGCTAAAACAGTGACTAGCGCATAGTAGGTGCTCACTAAATATTTAAGTGCATGAATGTATTGTGGGGATGAAACAGTCCAGAAGCTGAAACCGTATTAACCCTAAAGACAACATCCCGATCAAAGACTTCGTGTCCCTTGTCTTCCCCGAGCTTAGGCCCCACAGGCATCACTCTGATAAGTGAGAGAGCAGAGCCCCCCTACTCCAGGCCAGAGCTGGGAGGAAGTTTCTCCTTGAATCATGATTGGGCAAATGTTTTTTGGCCCAGCCTTAGCTGGTCCCCACCCCAACAACCCCCCCCTGCCCCCGCTCCTTCTCTCCTTCACCGCCATCCACCTGCAGCTCTATGAGTTTGTCTCATGAGCCCATTCACAGATTAGGAAACTGAGGTTGAGGGAGTCCTGTCACTTGGTTTCATGTCACTGTGCCAGTCACAGTGCCACGTCCCTGTAGCATCTGCTCTTTCCTGATACCACGGAAATGTCACCCACGGTGACGTTTTGAATGGCTCCTCCAAACCCTTGCACGAGGAGCTGTTGAGAGAGCTGGAAGCACCCAGCTCAGAGAAGAGATGGCCCAGGGTTTCCAAGGACTTGACCTGTGTTATTCCTGAGGGAAGATTTAGAGGAGAAGTGAAACCCCTAATTCTCTTTCTCCTTCCTCTTCCTCTCCTTCCCACCCTCCTTCTGCCCTTCCTCTTTACTATTCTTATCAAACATACACCTTGCAGTGTAACCTGTTTTGGTCCGAACGTCCCCAACCCGACCTGTTCTGGTCTAATCCTATTTCCAAACTGGATTTGAACTCAAAAGAAAACAAATGGAGGGGGTGGAGAAGGAAGAAAAACAACCTGATCTTGTCCCAACACCGTGATTCAATCTACTGTTTTTCTTTCTACTGTTTTTCTTGGTTGAAGGAATGGGCCAAAAAACATTTGCCCAATCATGATTCAACCTTTCCAAACAATTGCCATTGTCCCGAACATAAATGGCCAAGAATCGTCACAACTCATGTGTTACCCAGGGAAAGCAGGTGACGTTTCTGGGTTGCTCATCGCAATCCACACCTCGCTGGACAGAGTGCACAAGGTGACACCTGTCACACTCTCTGTCTCTGGCCATCTCTGAGGTCAGGCAATGGGGAAACCCACCATGCTGCACTCCAGGAGTCTGAAGGGAGGACAGATGGCAGCTGTGGATGCCCGTCTCCAGCTCTGCTTCTGGGGTCCCCTTGGCTCTGCCCTTTCGGTGGGTCCCCATCATCCTCGGGCCAGCCCCTTCTCTGTCCCTGCTTCCCCAGAGTTTCTTTGCAGTCCCCTTGACTGGTATGGACTGAAGTGAGGACCTTGGTGACCGTTGCCTCTGCGAAGTCCATCCCCTCTATCCTTGCTAACAGAATCTCCATATCATTCAGATGTTCACCTCCAGGAAAGGTCACTTTGTCCCCAGCTCAGAGACAAATAACACGTAGTTTAAACCAATAGTTCCTCAACTCTGGTGGCATGCTAGAGTACTATAATGATTTTAGGAAATTAAAAAAAAATAGTAATGCCTAGGATCTTGAGCTTTAAGGAATTTTTTTTTAATTTTTTTTTAGAGCAGTTTGAGGTTCACAGCCAAATTGAGTGGAAAGTACAGAGATTTCCCACATACCTCTGTCCTCCACCCTGATATAGCCACCCCTGTATCAACAGGTGCATTTGTTACAATTGATGAACCTACATTGACACATCATTATCGTGGATCCTGAGCTTTTGATTCATGTTCCAGGGTGGAGACTAGGCATTAATATATACATTTTTTTCTTTTTTAAGCACTCCAAGTGTTTCTCATATATTGCCAGGGTCGAGAGCCCCTAACACGAGCCAATAACGAAATGTGTTTTCCCAGCCAGAGACTGATTAGGGATGACCATGGGACCCAGTTTTGGGCATTAGGGTCTGAGAGGAAGTCTACTGGGGGATTCTGGGAACAGTTCTTCTGGTAAAAACAGAAGCCCAGAAGGGATGACTCCTCTTCTTAGAGGTTGGTGTGTCTGGATGTGACATTTGGAATAGTGCAGCCATCTTGTGACCATGAGGACAGCCCCGCTGAGGCTAAGCAGACCTACCAAGAAGGTTATGGCAGAAGGATAGGAAACAACTTGGCCCTTCAAAGACAGTATTGGGCTAATATGGATGCCCTGTCTTTGGAGTCTTTGTTATATGTGATAACAAACTGTCCTTAAAAGAAATTTTTTTTTGGAAGAGTGTCTTCAGTTATTTACATGTGAAAGCATGAAGGGAATCAACCATTTCCCGCACAACAGACTCCACTCTTCCCCTCCCCTCTGCTGGTGTCCATCTCTCTCCTCTTGGCTCTGGGTCCACACCTTGTTCCAGCGTCTTCCAAGCGGGGCTGGCTTGTTCCCCTACCTGAGACTCCTGCTCGTGATTTCCAGCAATTCCTCCCTTCCGGTCTCCCTTCCCTAACCCTACAAGCAGATGCTAGCTGGGCCTCCTGATTCTGAACACCCATGGCCATCGGCCCCTCACTCAGGCCACTGCTGCCCCCAAGCTCTGGACTCTGAAACCAGAAAGACAGATGGCTGAGGGCGTCTGGAGGCAGGAGACCCTGGTGTTGGCCCCAGCTTTGCTTCTTCACTAGCTTTGGGACTGTATCAGCCTCGTCAGAATAGGAAATGGAAAGTCCTGGCAGTTATTTTCAACAGGAGGTTCAATAAAGGGAATTAGGTCTCTACAAAAACACAGGAAAAGCTGGGGGCGCAGGGTCCAGGCTAGGTTCCCAGGAATGGTCCCCCGGGGCGCATGAGAACTGTCCAGCAGGAGAGTTACCTCTCCGCCTCCGGAATCAGAGGTCACCTCTGCAACTCACAGCCATGGATTGGGAAGGGACGCCGACCCTGTAACTGCCTCTGGACCCCAATCAAGGCGGTGAGTGAGCACAAGATGGTAGGTGCATAAAACCCACGGGTCCATGCCCTTGCCCGTCAACCCAAGCTGCCAACCCCTGCGCAGGTGTCTCTGAAGGACAGAACCTAATTGTCACCTAGAGCCCTGGAGGCAAGGGAGTCTGGGAGTCAAGTCCTAGCTCTCTGGTCCCCGCTGCAGAGAAAGCTGCTAGCAAGAAGCAGGCATGGATGCTGAGAGCCAGCTGAACTTGGGGCAGATTCCTGAGCCCCTCCAGCCTGTTTCTTGATTTCCAAGGGACTATGCTATCAACACTGAGCTCCTAGGGTCAGTGTGAGGATGAAACGAGATAATGCAGGTAAAGCGCTTGGCATGGTGCCTTATGAGGGGCTAATTACTTTTAGTTATTATTTTGGGTACTTTCTCCTGTGGTTCCCTGAGCCCGGGCGAGGCCCCTTACTCTGAAATAGGCACTGGAGGTTGCTCGCATGGTGGTGTTTGCAGGGAGGTTGGAAGGCATGACCCCGAGAGGGTGGCCTGGCAATGACCGTGGACGACTTCATTCAGCCCCAGCCTTCCCGGACACACTGCCCTAGGGGCTCCTGCTGGCCGCTTGCCTCTCCAGCCCGGGGTGCGATATAACCTGCATCTTTTTCTTTGTTTACAGGAAAGCATGAAAATACCAATTGGGTGTGGCTCAAAGTACTTAATTCCTTAGAGGCAACGCGGATTGGGTTGGCGGGGCAGCCACGTGAAAAGCAGCTGCCCAGGCTCAGAGCCAGGTCTAGGAGGACAGGCAGGCTCTGGCTGTCTCTCCATCAGCCACTCCTTGCTGGGAGATCCAGAACGCCGAGTGCCTGGGTGGGGGTGAGGGGGGCGTGGGGTGGGGGAGGCAGCCCCCGGGCCCTCGAATGTGCCGCTTCCAACCATGCTCACTCTCAGACGGGGCCTCGGGTTCCCTGCCCGGCCCTGAGGTTCTCCACCACGAATGGCAGCCCTCCGTTCTGCCACCTCCCATGTGATCTGGGAGCCCCACCCCCAGGCGTCTGTCGATTCTTCTGACTGGCATCAGCTTCTTAGCAAAGCAGGAGGAGAGGGCAGCTCAGTGTCCTGGGCAGGGAGGGAGGACAGGGGTAGGTGGTGGGACCATGGTTTCACCTCTCTGGTGTGACCCAGGTTTTAAATCGCGCGATGGGGAGAAAGCTCACACCCTGGGCCCCCTCACGTGACAACAGTACCACGCAGGTGCCAAGCTTCCCGAACGACTGCCAGATCCATCCCGGGAACGCTGCCCAGGCC
>NC_138383.1:42694345-42719939 GCF_054177405.1 Leptonychotes weddellii | reverse complement strand
AAGGCAGTCGCTTAACCGACTGAGCCACCCAGGCACCCTTTCTCAAAGGATTTGTAACACAACAAAGCTTAATATGAGGATTATGGAAGCTACTTAAGAAATCTAGGGATTTTTTTTTTTTAAAGATTTTATTTATTTATTTGAGAGAGAGAGGATGAGAGAGAGCACATGAGAGGGGTTAGGGTCAGAGGGAGAAGCAGACTCCCTGCCGAGCAGGGAGCCCGATGCAGGACTCGATCCAGGGACTCCAGGATCATGACCTGAGCCGAAGGCAGTTGCTTAACCAACTGAGCCACCCAGGCGCCCTGAAATCTAGGGATTTTTGCACTGCTTATTGACATAAAGGTTAAAGTCTGGGCTGTTTATAAATTAGTCTCCTCGAGTCTCTGTGGTGTTACCACCTCAGGCGTCAAGGACCAGAACTTGAGGAAGAAAGAAAGAAAAGAGACCCTAACATCTATTAAACGTCTGCCATGTTCTGAGCACTTCCGTATCAACACCTTCTGTGAGGTTTCAATTTTTTTGTTGTTGTTTTTAATTGTGGCAAAATACACATAACATCAAGTTAATCATCTTAAACATTTCCAAGTGTTTCGGTGAGTCGTGTGAAGTATTGTTGTGCACCCAATCTCCAGAAATTTTTTCATCTTGCCAAACTGAAACTCTACCCCCAGTAAACAACAACCCCCACTTCCTTCCCCCGCCCCAGCCCTTGGCAACCACCCTTCTCCTTTTCTGTCTCTATGGATTTGACTACTCTAGGTACCTCATATAAATACCTCATATAATACCTCATTGATCTTCTTGAGACTGATTTATTGCACTTAAAACAATGTTTGTTCAGTGTTCCCAATGTTCATGTGCTGTGTGGCATGTGTCAGAATTTCCTTCCTTTTTAAGGATGAATGATTGCCCATTGTATGTATTTACCACATTTTGGTTATGCCTTCATCCATCATTGGACATCTGGGTCGCCTCCACCTTCTGACTATTATGAGTAATGTTGCCATAAACATGGGTGTGCAAATCTGTTTGGGTCCCTGCTTTCAATTCTTTCGGGGTATATACCCAGAGGTGGAAAAGCTAGATCATAGGCTAATTCCATCCATGTCACGTTTTGTTACAAAGGAAGAACAAGCCAAAGAGAAGAAGTGACTTGCCCGAAGAGAAAGGGGCAGAATCAGAATTTAACCTAATTTAACCGAGCTTCACTGACCGCATTTCGTTTCTCACCTGTTAAAAGATACACTGAGGCGGGCGCCTGGGTGGCTCAGTCGTTAAGCGTCTGCCTTCGGCTCAGGTCATGATCCCAGGGTCCTGGGATCGAGTCCCACATCGGGCTCCCTGCTCCGTGGGAAGCCTGCTTCTCCCTCTCCCATTCCCCTTGCTTGTGTTCCTGCCCTCGCTGTCTCTCTCTCTCTGTCAAATAAATAAATAAATAAAATCTTAAAAAAAAAAAAAAAAGATACACTGAGGCAAATGGAAAATGGTTAAGAGTTTATTTGAGTAGAAATCTATTCAAACCAGGTAGTGCCAAACCAGAGTGATTAGGAGCACTCCACTGACAGGAGCCGGGGGGAAAGGCTTTTTATAGAGAAAGAGGCGGACGCAAATCAAGGACATTATTTGGCTATAGCTTAAGCCTTTGCTTTATGTGGAAAAGCGTCGTTGACTGGGATTGTCCTTAGGTTTTGATTTCTTAACCTTGAAGCATTTACAGGCTGAGGTCTGGGTTTGCTTAAATAGGGCAACTAATTTGTTTCATTGATTTAACACTCCCTTAAGCAGGCAGTCGGTACCCCTCATGAAAGGGGTACAGGAGTGAGGGAAAGTGGGGATGAATTCTTTCCTCCCAGGCTGGCATGTGATCTGATGGGTCAGGAAGGGTCTCGCTAGGTGGTTTGGGAGCATCCTCGGCCCTTCATGCTGGGCGGGCGGCCTCCCCGGCAAGACCCACGGGAAGGACAGCGAGGGCATCGTTTGCTCGGCGGGGTCAACACGCACTGGGGGTGGGGGTGGGTTGGGGAGCCGGCCGGCGCATTAAGTCAGGGTTGCAAGGAACAGACCTCCACTCAGATCACCTCAAGTGAAAAATGAGGATGGAAAGATAGGGCTGTCATCTTATAGGGAAAAGGAACAGGCCGCACAGCAACAAGAAATGGGAAAATGCTGAAAAACAAAAGAGTGAAAGACGGACATTGCGACCCCTTCCCTCCGGCGGTGACGGGGTCTCCCAGCTCTGCCTCTCGTGGGCTCTGCTTTTCTCTTTTCTCCTGCCAAATTGGCTGCATCCACTGCCTTTGCCCCCAGTTCCCGCTTTAGCTTGGGGTTTCTTTCTTTTTTTTTAAAGATTTTATTTATTTATTTGACAGAGAGAGACACAGCGAGAGAGGAAACACAAGCAGGGGGAGTGGGAGAGGGAGAAGCAGGCTTCCCGCCGAGCAGGGAGCCGGATGCGGGGCTCGATCCCAGGACCCTGGGACCATGACCTGAGCCGAAGGCAGACGCCTAACGACTGAGCCACCCGGGGGGCCCCTAGCTTGGGGTTTCATACGGCTCTGCCCAGCCTAGCAGGTACCAGCTTCCCCAAGCTGACCACATCTCCACCTGCCCGCCCGGACCCCGACTCTCAGGCCCGAGTGCGAAGTCCCGGGAGAGAGGATCTGACTGGCCCAGCCTGATGGGGAGGCGACCACGTGGCACACAGGACCACCCCCTTCCAGACACTGTGTCCAGCCAGTGGGGGGGACCCCTGGGCGGCCCCTCCCGGTGCGGCCCACGGTGGGAGGAGGCCCCCACCTGCCCGCCTGTGGGACCGTGACCGTGACCTGGGCAACTGGCTCCAGGAGGCGTGTCATCCCCAGCTGGCTGCCCCCAGGCTCCGTAATCCGGGCCAACTGCGCACAGGCTGGCCTGCATTATAGCTTGTTTTTCAATAAAGTCGGGTTTATTCCCACCATTTGGCCGCCTGGAGCCAGGGCCCCACTTCCTGTTTGCGCTCCCGGCTGGTCACGCTCCAGCGCCCAAGGCAGATGCACTGGCCTGGCCTTGCTTTGACCTCAGAGAGCCCCTTGCTTCAGGCCAGTCGCTCCCTGCCTGTGGAGGACAGTGGGCCCTAGCCCCGGGGTGGCCCTTGGGAGGGATCCCTGCAGCCCTGCTCCCAAGCCTTCAGGCCCCGTTCCCTGGATGCGCCCTGCTGGTGGCTGGACGGATCCCATCTGGACAAGTCCCCAGGGCTCTCCCCTCCAGCATAAACTTCCAGCATGAGCTTCCCCCAGGGTAAGCCTTCCTGGGAGCCGAGATCTCCCAGCCCACCCTGTGCCTTCCAAATCCTCCACTGCCCTGGGGGATCTGGTCAAGTCTGAGGGCAGGCAGTATCCGGTTCCAGTGACTTTAGACGTCTCAAAGTTGTGGGTGCTGGAGTCTCGGCCATGGCTTCTGTCATTCCTTATATTCGAAGTTGCTCTGGGGCAGAGCAGACAGGCCCTGGTGGAGAAGGACATGCTGGGGAGCGAGGGGGACGCCCAGGGGCCCCTCACCCACGAGGAGCTGCTACAAACTTCACCCCAGCCTCTGAGCTGTCCCTTCTGGTGCCTCAGGATACCACAGGTCTGATGACACTTCCCAGCTGGCGTCCTAGGGGCCTCCTGTCAGTGAGGCACCTCCCTGCACCCACAAGTGGGGCTGCTCGCCACCCCTCCTTCCCTCTACCCCCTCTGAGTACCTGCCGCTGCTCCTTCTGGTCCTGGGCTCCTGGTTAGCTGGCCTGCCCCTACCCGCTTTCTCTCCGTCCTTCGGGACCTCCGGCGCACCTGCTGGTCCTGGGTGCCGCAGGCTGACCTGGGGTTTGAATTAAGTTCAGCCTGGCCCCAGTGCGGGACGTTGCCTGGTTCGCACAATCTCTCAGAGCCACTTCGCATGTCTTCAAGCTCACCCACGTTGTAGCCTGGGTCAGTCCTTCATTCCTTTTTAGGGCCGAATAAAATTCCATTGTTGGATAGACCCCGCTTTGTTCGTCCTTTTATCAAGTCGATGCATACTCGGGGGGTCCCCGCTTTTTGGTGACTGTGAATAGCCCTACCATTGCATTCTTAAACTGAAGGGACAAGGGGGAGGGTATTTTCCTTAGAAACCTCAGCAAATGCTACCCCTTTATTATGATTTTGTCTTTCATTTTTTTGTGTTTTTTTTAATAAAGTTTTGTTTGTTTGTTTTGTTTTGTTTTGTTTTGACAGAGAGAGACACAGCGAGAGAGAGGGAACACAAGCAGGGGGAGCGGGAGAGGGAGAAGCAGGCGTCCCGCGGAGCAGGGAGCCCGATGCGGGGCTCGATCCCAGGACCCTGGGATCATGACCTGAGCCGAAGGCAGACGCTTAACGACTGAGCCACCCAGATGCCCCTGTCTATCCGTTTTTAATAGACTTTATTATTATTATTATTATTATTATTTTAAGTAGACTCCACAGAGAGCATGGAGCCCAACACCAGGCTTGAACTCATGACGCTGAGATCAAGACCCGAGCTGAGATCAAGCGATCAAGACGCTCAACTGACTGAGCCACCCAGGCGCCCCCTAATAGACTTTATATTTTAGAGCACTTTTAGATTCATATAAAAATTGTACAGAAAGTACAGAGTTTAATTTCCAGTCCCCTCTCCAAGCCCCCACCCCACCGGTTTTCCCGAGTATTAATCTCTTGCAAGAGGATGGTACATTGATTATAACTGAGGAACCAATAGGGATACAGATTATTAAAGTCCAGAGTTTACACCAGGGTTCCCTCTCCATGGTGTATGTTCTAGGGGTTTTGACAAACATATAATAGCAGGGAGCCAGAAAAATCCTCCTTCCCAAACGTTCACCCCTCCCTCTCCACCCACCCCTGGCCCCCACTGATCCTCTTACTGTCCCCAGTAAATGTCACATAGCTAGAATCACACAGTATGCAGCCTTTCCAAACCGGCTTCTTTCACTTATCGATCCGCATTTCAGGTGCCTCCCTGTCTTTTCATGGCTTGAGAGCTCATTTCTCTCTAGTGCTGAATCATCGTCTTTTTTCCTGCAGACTTTTTCCCGGTAGGAAACGCCCCCCACCATCTTTGGGGTTTTAGGAGCCTTGCTCTTGGCAGGCCTCTCGTAGGGGCCTCGCCGTTCCCGCTGACGCTCTGCCAGCTCTGTCCCTCCCCTCACCCGCAGGCCTGGGAGCACCTTAAGCCTCTGTGGGGACTGAGCTCTGGGCGGTTCTGTGGGGAAGGTGCCCAGTGAGGCCTTGTGGGAGGAGGGAGGGAGGAGCGAGCAGGAGGGGGTGAGGCCTGGAGGGACGAGGTGCTGGGTGGACGCAGGGAGAGAAGGAGGCAGCTGTCTTGGGGGTGTCGGAGTGGCCTCGGGCATTTGGTCAGGGCGATGTGGGTCACCGCTCAGCTGAAGGCCTGGGCACAGGCAGGAGGCAGACTCCTTGTCCTTCCCCGCTGTCCTTCGTCCTGATGATGGATGTGGGGCTGAGGGACCAGAAGACCAGAGTCGCCACTCTCCCCAGTGGATAACTGGGAGTTTTTTCAGTCACGGGGCAGTGAGTGGGGCGGGGTGGGGGTTAAAGAGAGAAACTCTGGCTCCCCGGCCTGGGGGTGCAGGGCTTGGGGTAGCCAAAGGGCAAACAAACGTGGTGAAGCGTAACCAAGCGAAGAAAGAGGTTAGCAGAGGCCCCGGCATCCGCTGTATCCAGCAGTTACCTGAGGGCAGGCCCAGGACAAGGCCCCCCCGCGCCCGCCCCCACCTCCTACTGCCCCCAGGACTTTGTGACTTGAGGTCCTTCTTCCATGGGAAGGTCCTGGGCAGGCCCGAGCCTCACCACTGTGTGCCGGAGACTTCATCCCTTCCACCCTTGCTGGGCCGGGCTGTGGGGGATGGGCCGGGCAGGGGAGAGGAGATGGGGCGAAGAAAGGAGTGGGGCAAGCCCTGTGATTAGCTCTGGCCGACAGACAGAAGTGACCCGTGTCAATTCCAGGCTGTGTCTTGTTGCAAACGCAGCTTCCTCTTGTACTCCTGGAATGTTCTCTCTTCAAGCCAACCCCACGCGCGGTGAGCAGCCCAAGCAGCCCAGGGAGACTGTGTGGAGGGAGATCCGGGTGGGCAGTGTGACCCTCAGCGGGCACCCCTGCCAGCCCTCGGGGGCCGTCCAGCCCAGGCCGGCCTGCGGGCGCTTGCTCACACAGAAATGCCAGGGCTTCGCCACCAGAGTCCCCAGCTGATCCCACCAGCCCAGACCCAGCACACAAATGGTGGCTGGTCGAAGACGCTAACTTGGGGTGGGGGCATTTACTATGCAGGATGTGTAGGGGAATACCGTTCCTTTTTATCTGTACGGCATCCCACCTTTTGGGGGAACCCACTGCCCCACCCCATGCGGCCACAGCACCCAGCTCCCCACGTGTCCCTCTTCCTTTCCCAGCACTGGCTGATCCCTGCTCCGTCTTCCAAGAATTGGCCTCTGCGATGGGAAGGTGTTTGCCGCTGAGTAATCTCAGGAGCTTGCCTGAAAAGCCCCGAGTCCAAAGTTGCCGGGATTCTCTTGTTTTCCAGGCTGGTTGCTCAACTTTCTTCTGCCAGTGATCACCTGCTGATAATTCTTCCTCCCGCCCCCACTCCCTCCCCTCCGTCCTCCCTCCCCCTCCCCCCTTCCTTGCTCAGATGGTATCATCTCAAGGTAATTTCTCCTGTTTCCGCCAAAGAACTGTCATTGGCACCGAAATTGGCACAAGGGAGGACGTTGTAAGTCACGGGGCCCCAAGGGGAAGGGCACCCCAAGAAGCGAGAGGCTCCCCAAGTCATGGGGATTCATGGCCCTGTTCCCGGGAGCTGAACTGTTATCAGCGTGGTGTGTGCTGCTGGAGGCCGCAGGGGATGCGGGACAGGAGGTGGGAGAGGATGCTCGCAATAGCGCTGGGCGGCTTGGAGAGGGGGCCGACACCCCCGAGTTCTCACCTCCCCGCAGGAGGGTGCCAGGGCCTCCACGTTGGCTGCCTTGGCTGGAGTCCCAGAACACCAGCCTCGGAGGCTGGCCCTGCAGGCAGCTAAACCACAGCCCAGAGCGCAGGCCCAGCTGGAAAGCACCGTCATCTGGGAGCATCTGGAAGACTCGAGACCTGGAGGAGGCAACACCCACATGACCACTGGGCCCTAATCCCTGTTCCTAATCCCCCACCCAGGGCCTGAAAGCAGTGTGGGAAAGAACAGCATTATTAGCTTTTGTAAGAATCCTGGGGAACATTTGTGGGAATGGTTTTGAGGACGCTAGAGCAAGGACCCGCCCTCGGGAGGTTGAGCTGACCTTGACCTACTGCACCCCCTCGGCCAGACGGAGAAACCCTCACTGGAAACTGCACCCAGTGTTGCCATTTGCACCAAGTATCTTCCATCCTGGTGGGGACGGCTTTGCCTTCATTAAAGCTGACCTTGGATTTAGATTTGCTCGCCTGCCCCGCACCCACGGGCTTACCCGAACCCCCTCCCCCAAACCCCCCATCCACTGGGGACTCCCACAACACGTGACTTCTGACCACGGAAGTCACTTTCCTGCCGCAGGAGTGGGGCAGGGGGCCTAGGCCGCGTGGCCCCACATCTAGGGACAGTGGGTGTTGCCTAAAAGAGATTTCTCCCACCCCCACCCCCACCCCCGAGGCCCAGGTGCCCTGGAGTGAAGGAAAAGGTTTTGGCCAGCCTTTCAAGAGAGGAAGCCAAACCAGCCCAGAACCAGAAAGGGCAGAAGGTGAGAAGAACTGGAAAACACATCAAAGGAGGCACGTCGTAGCCCCAAGGCACGTAGCCCATGGCGACGGGCTTATCACTGGAACCGTGCAGCTTTGATCCGTAGCCCTGCGTTGTTTTGGTCACACACTAATCACTGCAATGGTAATAAAATGTCTTCTCGTTCCTCAGTGTCGGCAGCAGTTAATTTGGCTGGGTCGTGTGCAGGTTGTAGAAATTTGCACTAGGAGCTCGGCAGAATGGGGGAAGGAAGAGTGGTCGCCCAGGTCACTGGGGTGCACAGGGCGGCGGAGCATTTGGGATTCTGCGTGTGCATGTGGGGAGCAGAGTGCGCGCAGGGCTGTGTCCTGGGGTCCTGCTGGCTGCTTCCTCCCTGCAGGGGAGCCTATGGGAACCAGCTGGGCAGATGGGCCATCCCATGGCCGCTGTCCCACCTGCCCCTCTTGCCGGCGCCTCTCACTCGGGCTTCCTCTTCCTGAGCCCACATCCCAAAGCCTGATCGGGGACTGGACCAGGTAAGGTGGCAGTTAGGAGTCTCCCGTGGTCTGCCCCGCCTGTCCTTGGTGGGTCGCAGGCCAGCTCTGCTGCGTGCATGGGAGAGAAGAGAAGGTAGACTGGGCAGGCCAGAGAGGAACCTGGGGGGATGCCCAGTGACGGCTTCACTGGGCAAAATGGAGGGGGAGAGGGGTGAGCTGTTCGCCCAAGGGGGGTCACCCTGGCTCTCAGGGATGCTGCCGAAAGGGATCGTGGGCAGAGAGGGGGCTAGGGGTCTCCCCCAGGTATCCTGGCTCCTGGCTCCAGGCCACTGCCCCCTCCCACCGGACCGCTCCTGGGACAGGGCTCTGGAGGCTGCCCTCCTCTCTAAGTCTTCACTGCTTCTTCTCTGGAGTGGAAGTCATCATGGGTACCATCATGCCAGGGTGTAAGATGCCCAGCGCCTCAGCTCACCCCAGCCAGGCCATCCTGCCCTCATCCCCAGAACCAGCACACCCCCACACTGCCCCAAACCTTCTCCTCCTGGGGCTTTGCAGCGGACCGCCCTGGGGACAGCAGACCCAAGGCACCCACAGGCATCAGCCTGGGTGAGTCCCGGATGCCCAGGGCTCCCTCCTGTCCTGCCCTGGTGACAGAGCCAGTGGGCTGGGCAACAGGGCCACGGAGCCGGGAGGGAGGGCACGTCCCATAGGTTGCTGCAGCGGCCCCTCCCCCTGCCCCTTACTCATTAGCCAGGCGGCAGGGTGACATGGGCTTGGCTGGGCAAGGCTGGCGGTAGGAGTGCCCAGGCATGCAGGGCGGAGAGCAGCCTGGTCTCGGAATGGACAGCGTTCAGGACGCGGTCCCCCAAGACCGAGGGGGCTGTTGCCCTGCCCTCCGCAGGCTGGTCCCCGTTGGCTTTGCGGCCGAGGTGTGGACGCTCTTCGCTCTTTCCGGACCCCTGGTAAGGAGGTGAACTTTTGCGGGGGGGATAGGCAGTAAGGCTGGGTGTGACGGGGGCTGTGCCAGGAGCAGCTCACACCCCTCCCCAGAAACTTCCCACACTGACCGTGTCCAGGCAGTACCAGGGGCCACCACCCAGAGCAGGTGACAGACAGCGACAGCTGTCCCTGGCAGTGGGGCCTGACCTCGCTCAGCAGCCGGCAGCCCCCACTCCGAAGGGGCAGGTGTGTCCTCCTTCAGAAACAAACGGGAAGGCTGGATTAAATCCCTGGGGTGACCAGTGAGACCCATTAATACAGGAGTCTGTGGGCCCCCCCTGCAGACAGTTTGCAGGGGGAAGAAGGGGCCATCTGCCCATTTTATTTCCAATGGGAAAATTGCTTTAGATCCTCTTTTTTTTCTCACCATAAATACTAATCAATATATGCTCCCTACGAAATTTCCGGACGAAATGAAAAGTTACGATGAAATTTATCTCTAATCCCACCACCGGGACCTAGCCATTCCTCTTTTGTATGAGGTCTGACCACATGATTATTAATAACACCGTTGGAGTATGAGATGTTTGAGTTGAGCTCTCTGGGCTCCAGACTGCGTGGGTGCAGCTGCTTCTGGAGCATTCCCGCACTTTCAGGCAGGGAAACCGGAGCCCAGAGGTGGAGCCCAGAGGCTCACGGCCGCTGCTGACGGCAGATCCGGGAGCAAGACTCAGGAGTCCTGACCTCCAGCTCTGGCTGCCGCATCCGCCTCAGCCACAGTGCTCGCTTTCTTTCCCCGGTTGCGGGCAATGGGTCCGGCGGCTGTGTTTTTTTGTGGGTCTCTGGTTCGAGGCCCCTCAGGAAAAGCCTCAGTGTGGGGCTGGGCGGTGCAGGGCCCTTGACCTTGGTTGCTGTCCCCCAGTTTTTGTTCCAGGTGCTGACCTTCATGATCCATGTCGTGAGTTCAGTGTTTTGCGGGCACCTGGGCAAGCTGGAGTTGGCATCAGTGACCCTCTCGGTGGCCGTGAGTATAGCTGGGTTGGTGTGGGGACGCTCTCTCCCCCCCCCCCCCCACCGAGACACAGCATGAGGGCTGACATTCCCAGCTGGGCCTGGGAGGGGGGCCTTGCCCGTGCAGGCAGGGCCTGGGGCAGGAAGGGGGTCTCTAGCTCAGCCGAACATCAGGGCTGCCATTGAGTGGCCTCCCCCAGACGCAGGATGCTCCCCAGGTTCCCCTCCTTCGCCCCCCACCCCTGACAAGCCCTGTGTTCTCTCCTGTGCGTGACTCCAGTTTGTCAATGTCTGTGGAGTTTCCATAGGATTGGGCTTGTCCTCGGCATGTGACACCTTGATGTCCCAGGTAGGTGGGCCTCCTGGAGCCGGGCAGGAGGGTGCCCACTGAAGGCCCTTCAGTGACCCCTGGATCTGGGAGCCCATCAAACAGGCCCTGGGGACACCTGCCCCCCGGCCCGCCTGCAAGGCCCGCATGCTGTCAGGGACTTAGATCCATCGTTTTGAAACAGTCAGCGCAGACGGGCAAGAGAGCCATGGAGGGAACGGGGTGGAGGCCGGTCCCTGACCTCATGTGTCAAATGCTGAGGGCACACCTGTGGGGACACTCCCGGCCTCGGGAGCCACAGCCCAGGGGGGCTCAGCTTTCCTGGGGCAGGGGTCTGGACTCACGGTGGACCCGGGGACCTGGGCTCGGTCCGGGCTGCCACTTAGCCTTATGGGGACTTGACAAATGTTCTTGGAGCTTCCCTTGCTCTAGCTGTGATTGGGAGAATGAAGCGCTCCTTGTTAGGGGCTTTTGAAGAACTGGGCACAAGGGGTAGATAGAGGTTGGCCTTGGCCGCAGGGCCTGGCCTGGAGCTAGTGCTCACTAAATAACGGCTATTGTGATTCTATGAGCAGGTTGAGCCCCCTGCAGAGGAAGCCTAGCCCAGAAGGGCCCCCTCCAGGCTGTAATCAGGGGGTGCCAAAGGCCCGCTCGCTCCCGGAGCACGGATGGCTGCTGATGGTGGTGTCCTGGGTCCATCCCCACGGCCCTAGCACCGCTAGGAGCTTGACGCCCTGGCTAGGCTCACCCAGGGGACAGAGGGAAGGTACTGAAGGGGTGGGCAGCCTGACCCAGGACTGAGCTGTTTTGCAGAGCTTCGGCAGCCCCAACAAGAAGCACGTGGGGGTCATCCTGCAGAGGGGGACCCTGGTGCTGCTGCTCTGCTGCTTCCCCTGCTGGGCGCTCTTCCTCAACACCCAGCAGATCCTGCTGCTCTTCCGGCAGGACCCGTCTGTTTCCAGGTACTGGCTTCTGCTGGGGCGCCAGGGAGGGACCCCGTCAAAGAGACCACTCCCTAGCGCCCCCACTCCCCCAGCCCCCGTGCTTCTCTGGGTCGCCAGCGGTCACAGGTGCAGCTCTTAGGGGGAAGGTTCCAGGATTCCGTGCTCGGGTCTCTCCCTTCTGGGGCGTGCTGCTCCAGCTGCGACCAGCAGGGGGCAGACACGCGGCCAGTTTTAATTCGGGAGGAAAGGCGACACGATGAAGGCATTTGCATGGGAGCCCCGGCCTGAGAATACCTTGTTCATTTTGTAGGATCTGCGCTTCATTTGCTTCTTTCTTGATAAGATATCAGCTTCTCCCCGCTCCCCCTTACACAGCGCATGTTACCGCGAGTTTAAGTTCCCTAGCCATGACGGCCTCGTGGTTAGGTCCTTGCCAACCCCAACCCTCCCCCCCGCCCCCCGCACCTTCTAGTGGCACCCCGTGACTACTTGTCTTCAGGGCTTGGCAAAGCCTCTCTTCAAACCTGGGGTGCCCAGAGTGTTCCTCGGGCAGCCTCGCAGCCCCCGCCCCCCGCTCCTGGAGGGCACAGCCTGGGCCGCTCTGGAGCTTCTGGCTCTCTTGCAGGCTAACCCAGGAGTACGTGCTGATCTTCATCCCAGCACTTCCGGTAAGTGCCTCTGTCTCCCGAGCCTGGAGGAGGGTGGACCTACACTCCCTTTGATTCCGGCGGTTTGCTTTTCCATGCTTTTCCATGCTTTTCCATGCTTTTCCATGCTTTTCCATGCTCTCTGCTGGGGAGGCCCATGAGCCTGCAGCCACTTCCGGCCGAGCCACCGAGGCTGGCTGGAGGCAAAATCCGGTCTCATTCCAGTGCATGCAGATGGACCTTTTAGGAAGTAACATGTTTTCTGATTAGAAAACCATTTATTGGAGAAATCGTGGGAAACGTGGGAAAGAAACATTCTAAATCACCTCTAATCCTGCCCCCCCCCCCCCATGACCCAGACAATATAGGGTAATTGCTCTTTCCAGGATTATTTCTGTTCGCGGGCGTGTGTTCAAACACGCATGCACACGTGTAGTTGGAAAAAGGGTCAACGTGTGTATCTTGTATTATAACCTGCTTTTCCCCTTTCCAACATGTTGTTAGTCCCTGGATGTGATTATAAATAGCTTTCCACAATATCCACTTCAAAGGCTATGGAGCAACCATATTAACCATGTATTAACCAATCCCTATTTGGTAGGTATTTCGGTTGTTTCCAGTATTCACTATCAGAAAGAAGACTGTGGTAAACACCCTTATATTTTAGATCTTTGTGAACATCTGTAACGATTTCCTTCAGGTGCTTTACTGGAATTGGCATTGCTTTGGCAATGGCTTTTGATACCAGTTTGTACCAATTCTCCCCCACTAGCAACACTCTCGTTAGCGCAGAGTATTGTTACTAATGTTTTTGTTTTTTTTTTAAAGATCTTATTTATTTGACAGAGAGAGAGAGACAGCGAGAGAGGGAACACAAGCAGGGGGAGTGGGAGTGGGAGAGGGAGAAGCAGGCTTCCCGCGGAGCAGGGAGCCCAACGCGGGGCTCGATCCCAGGACCCTGGGATCATGACCTGAGCCGAAGGCAGACGCTTAACTGACTGAGCCACCCAGGCGCCCCGTATTTTTTTTTTTTTTTTAAGATTTATTTAGTTGAGAGAGAGAGAACAAGCGGGAGGGGCTGAGAGAGGGGGAGAGAGAATCTTGAGATTCTGAGAACAGAGACCAACTGGGGGCTCGATCCCAGGACCCTGAGATCATGACCTGAGCTGAAGGCAGACGCTTAAAGACTGAGCCACCCAGACGCCCCTTTACTAATGTTTTTTTTTCTGATTCGAAATAGTTTTCACAGGCATGTTATTGCTAATGAACATTTTTCTTCATGTATGTATTGATCATTTTATTCTTTTGTGAACTGTCCATAGCCTTTGCTTTAGTGGGTTAATCTTTTTTTTAAGATTTATTTGTTTATTTTAGAGAGAGAGCGAGGGAGGGAGGGGCAGAGGGAGAGAGAGAATCTTTTTTTTTTTTTTCTAAAGATTTTATTTATTTTATTTGAGAGAGAGAGAATGAGAGAGAGCACATGAGAGGGGGGAGGGCCAGAGGGAGAAGCAGACTCCCTGCCGAGCAGGGAGCCCGATGCGGGACTCGATCCAGGGACTCCAGGATCATGACCTGAGCCGAAGGCAGTCGCTTAACCAACTGAGCCACCCAGGCGCCCCGAGAGAGAGAATCTTAAGCAGAGTCCCCACTGAGCACAGAGCCTGACTCAGGGCTTAATCTCATGACCCCAGAGATTGTGACCTGAGCCAAAACAAGAGTCCGATGCTTAACGGCCCGAGCCACCCAGGCCCCTCTGGGTTAATCTTTTTCTAGTTATTATAATTCTTGTTAACTAATAACTCTTTGTCATATAGGGCACATCCCTTTTCATTTTTTAAGCTTGTCACTCGCCTTTTAATTTTTGATATTTTTGACCTAAAGAATTTTTAGTGTATACATAACAGATCTATAAACCCTCTTCTTTATGGGGTCTTTGATGAGCTTAAAAACACTTACCCCCATTGCAAGATTATATAAACATTTGCCTATGTTGTCTTTGAGCCCTCCTATGGTTTTTATTTTTACCTTTACGACTCTAATCCATCTAGGGGCGCCTGGGTGGCTCAGTCGGTTAAGAGTCTGCCTTCGGCTCAGGTCATGATCCCAGAGTCCTGGGATCGAGCCCCACATCAGACTCCCTGCTCAGCAGGAAGCCTGCTTCTCCCTCTCCCACTCCCTCTCTCGCTGTGTTCCCTCTCTCGCTGTGTCTCTCTCTGTCAAATAAATAAAAATCTTTAAAAAAAAAAAAAAGACTCTAATCCATCTAAGAAACTTTAACTAGGACTCATGATTGCATAGTCTCTCCTTTCTCCATTAATTTATTAAATACCAGCTAGGTAGTGCATCTAGTCAAGTCAGTTTCTGAGATTTCTGGCCGGACCCGGTAGCCTGTATGTCTGCTCAGGAATTCACTGCTA
This sequence comes from Leptonychotes weddellii, assembly GCF_054177405.1. NCBI lineage: Eukaryota > Metazoa > Chordata > Mammalia > Carnivora > Phocidae > Leptonychotes > Leptonychotes weddellii. Next base: position 42,705,412 of record NC_138383.1, on the reverse strand, counting down.
CCCTCTTTAATTTGTTGAGGCTTAGTGAGACACGTGATTAGGGGGCGGTATTGTGTTGGGGATGGCGTCTTTGGAATGACAGTACCCCTTTGGTATCTTGCCAAACAGGGCCACTGGGGCTGGGTCAGGGGAAAGCATCCGATAACGTTATCACTGTGGCAACTCCTTTATCGAATAAAGCAAGTCCCTCCCATAAAATGCTGCTGTAAAATCTACCAGTAAAGTAATAATAGAAGTGCCAAACATCATTTACATAATGCTTACCTAACACTTGGGATGCTTAAACGTGCCATTTACTGTTTTGTAAGCATTTGGCGATATTAACTTTACATATATAGGTAGAGATGAATATGCACGCAGTATATGCACAGATGAATATCCCCATTGTAGATGAAGAAACTGAGGCCCAGAGAGGTTAAGCAACTTGCCTAAGATCACACAGCTGATAAGAGAGTGGGGCCAGCACTTGAACCCAGGCAATCTAGCTCCAGCTCCGTGCTCTTAAGCACTGTGCTATACTCAACAGAAGCGGAGGGCTAAGGGAAGGGATGGGGTAGGAAGGCGCAGGCGAAGGGCCAGGCTTTGACAGAGGACATAAAGGGGGGGCAGGGACAGAGCCCCCAGCACACACACGCTGACGCGCATGCTCTATCCTCCACCTGCCACCACATGGGGACTTGAGCCTACTCAGCAGGGACTACTGTTGGCCACCCGGCTGAGCCCCTTCCCCCCACCCCCACCACCCTAGCCTGAGACCACTCCCCCTAGATTATGGTTTTCAGCAGCCAGAGCCAGACTCAAGGGTGGTCACAGCCTGTGGACTGGGGCTCTGCTGGGTGCTTCTGTACGCAGGCCCCTGGGTGGCCTCCCTGAGCTGATGGAAGATCTGGGTCGGCAGCCAGAAGCTCTCTGCCAGGTGCTCGGCCTCTTACACAAGCCTGCTGAACTGTGCTCTCTGTTGGAGCCAACCCGCCCTGCCAGTCTGTCCTCCCCTGCAGCCGAGCAGAAGCCTGGATGGGGGCCTCTATCCTCCTAGGCAGGGCCAGAGCACCCGAGATGGCTCAGCGGGCTTCAGCCCACCGGGGGAGTGGGGGGCGCGGGGCTTCCAGACATACTTTGGTGAAGTTATTGTTCCATACTCAGGTATCGGAGAAGTATCTGTTGATGTTCATCTCGTGCTTTTGGGTAGTCATTGTTTATTTGTGTGTCTGGTTTTTTTGTTTTTATCTTACACAGGCATTTTTCCTTTATGTCCTGCTGGCGAAATATTTGCAAAATCAGGTACAGGTCCCTGGCTAGCAGGGTGACCCCCAGGCCCAGCACACTGCCCTATTCCAGTGGGAAGGGGTGCCTGAGGCTTTTCTCCTTTCTGCACGATCTGTGAGCCTGAGTAGGGCCCAGCAAGGAGCTGCATGTCCCCAGCCTCCTTCCAACCCCTGGACGTGCCTGGGCTGGGCCACACCCCTCCCTCCTGCGCCCCACCCCCTTCATTTATTTCAGGGAATTGTCTGGCCCCAAGTCTTCAGTGGCATCGTGGGCAACTGCATCAATGGCTTGGCCAACTACATCCTGGTTTCCATGCTGAGCCTGGGGGTCAGGTGAGCACCGGGGACCCCGTCAGGGAGCACTGCCCACCAGGCACCCCACTCCCGACTGGGGCGGGTTGGTCACCATCCTCGCCTCACAAGAACTGCGGGGGCTGCCCCTGCCGTCCAGAAGTGGGTGTCGTGAGGAATTGGGGGGTCCTGCTGGTCCCTCGGGTCCTGGGGGGCTCCCCACCAAGGAGACGGGGAGAGGAGCCCTCCTCATCCGTGCCCCAGCCCGCCAGGAAAGGCCGAGAGTGGGGACCTGGTAGGGTGACTCCGAGGACTCTGTTGTCATGGTGCCTGTGGCCGGGGGTCCCGTGGCCGATCCCGGGATGGGGGCGCTGGCTGGGCCATGCCTGGGCCCGCTTCCCCTCCATGCTGGCTTCAGCAGGGGAGCCCCCTACGCCAAGGGCCAGAGTCGGCCCCTGGCCCCAGCCCTGCTCTCTCTCCTTTCCCAGGGGCTCTGCTTACGCCAGCACTATGTCTTACTTCGTGCAAACCATCTTCCTCTTTCTCTACATTGTGCTGAAGAAGCTGCACCTGGAGACGTGGGCAGGTGCAGAGGGCCGCCCTGCCTGTGGGGGGCTGAGCAGACAAGCATCAGGCAGGACCCTGGCACGGGCCCAGGGGGTGCATTTGGCCGGTGGACAGAAGACCCAGTTGCAGTCCCGTTGGAGGGGCCCTGTCTCCGGGCTTGCCTCTACTTCCCTTTGGGGCCTCCTTCCCCTTTGCTCCACCCCTCAGGACCCCGCCCCCAAAGGCCCCAGATCGCCCCCCATCAAATGTGACATGGTGCAGAGCCCCGCTTTCTGGCCCGCTCCTTGATCTCAGGGTGGTGACACGGGGGAAATTCTAGGTGACATTTCTGACCCCAGTTAAACTCCATGATGCCTTATTATCCCCATTTTATTTACACAGAGGAAATTGGTACGTGGTGGGGCTGAACTCGAACCTGTGCCCGTCTGAGCTTTTCTGCCTCCTGAAACCTAACTCTGTAGACCGTGGGGTCCCCTTGCACATTTCAGGACCAGCTCTCTGGCCGGGGCCTAAGTCACGGGGCAGGGAGTCCGGCGTGCCCCCCCCCCGCGCCCCCCTGCCCTGAGAATCCTTTCGGCCCCCTTGACCTCATACCATCCTCCCAAGAATCCTTCCGGAGAGGCAGGGCAAAGATAACTCCGATTTTCGGATGAGGGAATGGAGCCCAGAAAGGGCAGGGTAGTTGCCTGAGATCCCGGCGTGGTGACGCAAGCAGAGTGTGGGGACTCTCACCCGCCCTGCGGTGCTGGCCGTGTGAGCAGGTGCCCTCGCCTGGCACCCTCCTCCCGCACCACACCAACCCTGGACCAGCTGGCACGCCCTGTGCAGAATGCAAAGTGCCTGCACGTCCTGAGCCGAGCCCGGGGGTGGGCGTGGGGCGGGGGTGCAGAGCCAGAGGCTGGCAGGGGTGTCTGGCAGTGGACGGGCATGCGCAGTGGGCTCCCTGCTCGGCTCTTGAGCGCGGCTTCTGTTCCTAGGCTGGTCCAGCCAGTGCCTGCAGGACTGGGGCCCCTTCTTCTCTCTGGCCGTCCCCAGCATGCTCATGATATGCATTGAGTGGTGGGCCTACGAGATCGGGAGCTTCCTCATGGGTACGTGGATGAGCACGGCTCGGGGAACCGCGTGGGCAGCTCCGAAGCCCCTCCCCGCTCCCCCCCGCCCCCCGCCCCCGGGACAGCGCTGTTCAGCAGCCTGGGCCAGTCTGGGCCTGTGGCTCTCTCATCTCCGCCCTGAGGTCCTGAGCTCCCGGAAGGCAGGCCTGGGCCTTTCATGTCCAGACCCCAGCAGCGCCCAGCAAAAGGCCTAGAACGGAGCAGGTGCCCGGGGCAGGGGGTTGAGTCAGTGAGGGAGCGAGGGACTGAACCAGCAGGGGTGTGAGCATGTGTGGGTTTGTCAGGCATGTGACACATGTGTGCTCACCGGAGCACCCAGGGCAGAGTCCACACAGCCTGAGAATCAGGCCAGTGCAAGAATGGCCCTGGGAGACCTTCTGGCCCAACCCTTGCCCCCCATTTACAGATAGGTAAACTGAGCCCCAAGAACAAGAGACTGTCCAGAGTCTCACACAGTTGCACCCTGGTAGGGCTGGGACCCAACCTCGGCTCTCCTGATCTTGGCCCAGGTCTCTTTTCTCTCGCTCACCATGCCAAGGTATACCAAGGACTTGAAAGTCAAACCATACAGGGAAAGGCCTCCAGAAAATTCCACTGGTATTTTCCTGGAAGGCTGAAGGCCAAGTAGGAACATCTTCTATTGCAAATCTGCCCTTGGAAATCATTTGCCCCTTGGCCTCCAAAGCAGAGGGGCGTCCTGTCCCAGGTCTGTTAGCCAGCCCCAGGGCTGGGTGCTGACCGTGTGCACCCCTATCCCCCCTACTCGCCCCCGCAGGCCTGATCAGCGTGCTGGACCTCTCCGGCCAGGCGATCCTCTACGAGTTGGCCACGATAGTCTACATGGTGAGTCTCTTCTGGGGGCACCTTTGTCACACCCTCCATGCTGGCCCAGCCCCCCTGACGGCCTGTGGTGTCACAGAAGAGGGGCAGGGGGTCACCCTAAGGGCCGTCTCTATCTCCCGAGGGACCCTCCTGGACCCTCTGTGCCCGTTCAGGTACAGGCCCTGCCGGACACAGAAGTGACTCACAGCTGCTCCACGGAGGGTAATACTGAATGCACGTGGTGGTAGAATTTTTTTAATTAGCACCATTTAAAAATGGAGAGATTTCACATCGTAATCTGAATTTTGGCCTTTTCTTGAAAAATGGGACATTCCATTTAGCGGTGGGCCCATATTCCTGCACGCCCCAGTCAGCGAGAGCTGGGTGATGGTATCCCCTGGTGGTGGTGGGGGGGGACATCGCTGTCCCCCACCATGGTCCCCGTAGCTCTCTCCTCTTCCCACGGAGACATGAATTGTCCCATGTCACTCAGGTGTGTATCTATCTGCCAGCCTCCTGGGGACATGCAGTATGCGACCCTGGGCTTAAGGAAACGACTCACAAAAGTCTACACTTAGAGCACTAACGTATAAGGTGCTTTATTTTACAAATGGTTTCCACAAAACTTTGTTTTTCTGGCATACTTAAGACCACAGCTACCTCTTAAAAATGCATTTACTCACGAGGTTTTGGCAACACACTGATCTAGGTTGCAGGGCCAGTGGCCTTGTGATGTCTTCTGGAGCGGGGGTCGGGGGCAGCATTGCCTGGCTCACTCAGGGCATCCCCAACCCATCTCCCAATCGCAGCTAGGGATCCATCCTGTCTTCCTGCTCTTCTCCCTCTTGGCCCGGCTTGGAGGGCTGGAGGACCACTCCACCCCCAGCCCTGGCCTCTTCCTGGCTCAGGACCCACCCCATTCCGGGCGCTGGAGGTTACTCCACTGACAGCCCCTTGTTACCTGTGATCCCAGATTCCCCTGGGGCTCAGCAACGCAGTCTGCGTCCGGGTGGGGATGGCCCTGGGAGCGGCAGATACTGCCCAAGCTAAGCGGTCGGCCATCTCAGGCATGCTCTGCACAGGTGGGTAGAGTCCTCTGGGCGTGGGGGGAGGGTCTTGGAAAGTTAGAGCCCGGGGCAGGGGAGAAACCAGCCCGAAGGAGGGCAGTGGGGGGTGGGGTCCGGAGCATCCCCTGCTGAGTTGACATGGCCTTTCCACCCCTGATCATGTGAAGTCTCTTCCTTCCCAGGCTTCTCCCTCCAGCTGTCCAGGGTCCTATTGCAAATTTGCCCTCGCATTATCTCCCGCCCCCCACCCCCGCCACCCCCGAGCTTGGGGCCTGCCCATCCCCCATCCCCCCACCCCGGGATGAACCAATCTTGTGTCCTCCTCCATGGCTCTGCTTTCTGAGGCTGCCCGATCCAGATCAGCTCAGCTGTGGAGAACAGCGGTTCCCAGGCTTTAGGCTGCATTAGACTCTGGGTCAATACACAGACCCTCGGGGCCTTCCCCCACAGAGTTTCCGATTCAGGAGGTCTGAGACGGGGGTCCGAGAACCTGCACTGTTACCAAGTTACCAGGTGATGCTGATGCTGCTGGTCCAGGAACCCCACTTTGCGAACCAGAGGAGGAAAGGCATTCCCTCCGTTGTCCTGCCTTGCGCTGACCTCAGCTGGGCTCCTCAGAGGGTCGGGGTGGGGGGTGGGGGTGCAAATGCTCTTCCTTTTGTCTCTTCCAGTTGGTACCTCGCTGGTTGTGGGCATGCTGTTGAGCCTCCTGAAAAACAAACTGGGGCATATTTTTACTAATGATGAGTAGGTAATCAGTTCTCTTCACTGACCTCTGGGACGTGTCAGAGTGGCTGGCAGCTGGTCCTCAGCGGCTTGTCACATGGCTGGCTGGCTTGGCACTAGGTCCGGAGGAAGTGGGGACTAGCCCCGACTTTGCCCTCCCTGGGAGGAAGCTAGCTGGCAGACGTCTCTGCTGCTCTCCCCGGACCTCGGCCTCCGTCACTTGCTGGGGACAGGATGCTGAGCGAAGGGCGGTAGGATATTGGGGGGCTCTTCTGGAGCTTAAGAAGACCCACAGACATGCAGAAACTCAGGGCTAGGAATGTCAAGTCCGTGTGGGGCCACTACCTCTATTCCGACCCTTTTTAGGAGGTGGTGGAACAGAGGGGAGATACATGAGTCTCAAGGACACGGTCATGCCTCAGATTTCCACACAGATGTTCTTCCCTGTCTCTCCTGCAGAGAAGTCATTGCCCTGGTGAACAAGGTCCTGCCGATTTATATCGTCTTTCAGCTCTTTGAGGCCGTCTGTGTGAGTACTGCCCTGGTGGGAAGCCTGACCCCCCAGTCTGAGTCCATGTTCATGGGTGCTCCCTGAGGCCTCCATGGGATGTGAGGCTGAACTCATTAACACATGTAAAGGGCTAACTGTATATAGTAAGTGCCCAAAGTCTTCGCTCGGATTAATTCTATTATTATTCAAAACAATAATTTCCTTTCCCTTCCGCAATTCTGCAATTCGAACAAGCCAAAAGATGAATGCAGATTAGCAAAAAACGGAAAGATTGCATCAGCATAAACTCCCGCACCCCGTTACCCGAGCAAAGGGACCTGCGAGGGAGGGAGTCACCCCAGAGTCCAGAGGGACCGGAGTTTTCTGCATCTCTGACCCCTACAAGACAGGTCCCATTTAGTGCAGATCTGAACGATGTGAATTTTAAAGAGCATCACATAAAAAAAAAAAAAAAAGAGGGCGCCTAGGTGGCTCAGTTGGTTAAGCGACTGCCTTCGGCTCAGGTCATGATCCTGGAGTCCCTGGGATCGAGTCCCGCATTGGGCTCCCTGCTCAGCGGGGGGTCTGCTTCTCCCTCTGACCTTCTTCCTTCTCGTGTGCTCTCTCTCTCATTCTCTCTGTCTCAAATAAATACAATCTTTAAAAAAAAAAAAAAAAGAAAATACGAACAGCTCCTTATAGAAGCAGAGTTTGGAACCCTGTGTCTTCTCCTTCACATCTTGAGGTCGGCAGGAATGCATCCCTTGCCTAACGGGCAACAGCTCCACCTGGGAGTGTGGGCTTCAAGAGCTCCACAGAGCACCTGCCCTCTGGGCTGGTCCTGCCCTGGGGAAAATCACCTGTGCAATAACTATTCACCCGAATGAAAAAAAATTTCTTTTCTCAGTGAACGATTTTTCTAAAAGACAGTGCACTCTGTCCAGATCGCTACATATTCTAGAATTTACTTTCGACTCGAGCAGGCAGGCACGAAGCTTAGAGCACCTGCTCAACCTTCCACAGAACTGCCTCCTCTGGGCTGGGCTTCATGATGATATCGTAATGTTATCACAGAACATTAAAAGAAACCATCCTATGGAATCTACTATGGCTTTTGTCATAGGATGGGGTCAAGGACACTACTTTTTTTTTTTTTTTTTTTTGCCACAGCTGAGAAATTCTTCCTGCAGTTAAGGGTTGGGAATAGCAATTCCTCGTGGAGTTAAGTATACCTCTGCTCCAGTGAGTAACAATTCTCTGTTCCCCAAGGAACTCAAGCAAATTCACAGCCAGCAAGTGTGAGGGATCTTAGAGCTGCTGTATCTGCCTCCTGCCATTTTTTTTTTCTCCTGGCTCTATTATCCTTAATTTATGCTTTCCACAAAGCTTTTCTTTTTCTGCACCTTTATGGGGTTGTGATTTATGGGCCATAAAATCCATGCACTTAGAATTGTGCAACCGTCACGGAGATCCAGCTTTAGAGAATTTCCATCACCCACCCTCCACCCCCACATTTGGCTCTTGGCCTTTATGACTAAGGCCGCTGGGAGCATTCACACACCAGTCTCCGTGTGGATGTCTGTTTTCATCACTCTTGGTAGAGTCCTGCGCGTTCAATTGTTGGAAGCGTATGTTTAACTTCCTAAGAAACTGCCAGACTCTTTTCCTCAGGGGCTGTACCATTTTACATGCCCACTGGCGATCTGTGAGGGTTCCAGTCTTTCTACTCCCTTGCTAATTCTTGGTATTGTCTTTTGAAACAAAAACTAGTAGATTTTAAAGAGCAGTCTTAGGTTTACAGAAGGAAATACAGAGTTCCTATAAACCTCTTCCCTCAGTTTCCCTTATCATTCACGTCTTATTAGTAGTTATTAATTATGTACGAGTGTGACACACTTGTTGAGCTGATGAGGGAATATTGATATGTTATTGTTCATTGTCAGGGGTCACTGCTGGTGTAGAGACTATGGGTTTTGACAAACATAGAAGGACACGGATCCACCATGATAGTATCATACGAATAATTTCACTGTCATAAAAATCCTTGTGCCTCTTATTCACTAACCCCCCCCCCATTCTCCCTACTGGCATTTTGAAAGGAATTGTGTTGAATCTATGGGGTCGTTTGGGGACAACTGTCATCTTCACAATATTGGGGCCTCCAATCCATGGACATGGAGTGTCTCTCCAATTATTTAGATCCTCTTTATCCAACAATGTTTTGTTGTCTCTGGTGGACACATCCGGCACTATTTTTGTGAAATTTATCCCCAAGTATTTTGGGGTTTTTTTTTTTTGGATGCGATTGTGAATGGAACTGGTGTCTTAATTTCATTTTTAGTTCATTGATGCTAGCTAGCCCCTGGAAATAGAACTGATCTTTGTTTACTGATCTTTGATCCTGTGACTTTGTTAATCTCATTCGAGTAGTTTTGTGTGTGTGTGTGGGGGGGTATTCCTTTAAGATGTTCATATAGGATCAGGTCATTTGTCAATCAAGAGTTTTACTTCCCCCTTTCTTTTTTTTATTTTTATTTTTATTTTTTTTTAAAGATTTTATTTATTTATTTGACAGAGAGAGACACAGCGAGAGAAGGAACACAAGCAGGGGGAGTGGGAGAGGGAGAAGCAGGCTTCCTGCTGAGCAGAGAGCCCGATGCGGGGCTCGATCCCAGGACCCTGGGATCATGACCTGAGCCGAAGGCAGACGCTTAACGACTGAGCCACCCAGGCGCCCCTACTTCCCCCTTTCCATGTGGCTGGAACTCGACTCCAGTATGATGTTGGATACAATGGAGCATAATCTATGCCTTGTTCCCAACGTTAGGGCAAGAGTGTTCAGTCTTTCAGCGTGAAGTGTTATCTGTAGGATTTTTATAAATGCCCTTCATCAGGCTGAGGAAGAGCCCTTCTACTCGTAGTCTGTTAAAACGTTTTCTCAAGAACGGCATTGGATTTTCTAGAATGCCTTTTCTGCGTCTGTTGAGATAATCAAGGGGCTTTTGTCCCTTATTCTATCAATACGATAGAATCACATTAATTGATTTTCAAATGTTATACCTTGCATTCCTGTGATAAGGCCCTCCTGACCACGGTATGGATCTTGTTTATCTATTGCTGAATTTGGCTTGCTAACATTTTGCTCAAGATTTTGCGTCTACATTCATGAAGGATATTCATCTGCTAATTTGTATCTTTGTGATTTTTTTTTTAAATACATTTTTTTAAGATTTTATTTACTCACTTGATGTCAGGGTAACACCGGCCTCACAGAATGATTCTGAAAGTGTCCTCTCCTCCTAGGCTTTCTGAGTTTGGGAAGGATTGGCATTATATCTTCTTTAAATATTTAAGCTCATCTGGGCCTGAGCTTTGGTCAGAAAATTTTTAAATTAATTCCATTTATTTACTTGTTATAGGTCTCTTCACTTTCTATTTCTTGCTGAGGTACTTTCAGTAATGCGTGTCTTTCTAGTCCTTTATTCATTTCAACTAAATTTGTCTAATTCTTTGGCACGAAGTTGCTCACCATATTTCCTTATCATCCTTTCCTCTGTGGTCCGTGGTTATGTCCCTTGTTTCATGCCTGATTTTGGTGATTCGTGTCTTCACTTTCTTACTTTCTTAGTCTTATTTTACCAAGGTCAACTCCTTGGCAAGCGTTTGTTAGTGTTGTGGATCTTCTCAAAGACCTAGAATTTGGGGTTTCATCGATTTTCGGTTGTTTTTCTGTTGTCTGTTTCAGTGATTTCCACTCTCATCATCATTATTCCCATTCTCCTGCATTATTTCGATAACGGTTTGCCCTTACTAGTTTCTTAGGGTGGAATATTAGGCTATTGATTTGAGTGAGGCCGTTCCGCTTTTTGGATCTGGGCATTTAAAGCTATACATTTCTAAGCACTGCGTTAGCATCGAACACATTTGATATGCTGTTTTACTTTGCATTCAAAATATTTTACAATTTCTCCTGTTCTTTATTCTTTGACCCATAGGTTTAGAAGTGTGTTAACTTCCAAAAAAAAAAAAAACATAGAAGTGTGTTAGCTTCCAATATTGGGGGTCTTCCCAGATTTCTTTCTTGTCAGTGTCTCTAACTGAATTCTGATGTATGCCCTGACACAGACCCATCCCGGAGAATGTCATGTGTGTGACCTTTCCCCAAGGCCTGTTGTTTTATTCAGTAATTTGCCTGCACTGCTTCTTTGAATCCTGCCTCCTCGACAACCTGTAGCTGTTCTCTCTACTCAGTTTGGTTTTCTGGTTTTTTTTTTTTTTTTTTTTTAAGATTTTATTTATTTATTAGAGAGTGAGAGAGAGAAACAGCATGAGAGGGGAGAGGGTCAGAGGGAGAAGCAGGCTCCCCCGCTGAGCTGGGAGCCCGATGTGGGACTCGATCCCAGGACTCCGGGATCATGACCTGAGCCGAAGGCAGTTGCTTAACCAACTGGGCCACCCAGGCGCCCCGGTTTTCTGGGGTTTTTTTTCTCCCTTTAATTTTAGGCTTAGCTTCCTCGAGTTGGGGGGGCGGCTCACTGGCCCTTGTTGTGTGCTAGTTACTGGAGAGAGTCCCTGTCATTCAAAATGCTCTAAAGGGGGGCGCCTGGGTGGCTCAGGCGTTAAGCGTCTGCCTTCGGCTCAGGTCATGATCCCAGGGTCCTGGGATCGAGCCCCGCATCGGGCTCCCTGCTCAGCTGGGAGTCTGCTTCTCCCTCTCCCACTCCCCC
>NC_138383.1:42677812-42693845 GCF_054177405.1 Leptonychotes weddellii | reverse complement strand
GGTGACACCACCGCTGGACGTGCCGTCGATCATCCGTCGGACGAGCTGAGGAAGGGAACGCGGCTCGGGTGAGTGACGCCCGTGGCGCAGGGAGGGGACGCACGCGGACCACACGGAGCCACACGCGTCAACCCTCTGCAGCGCTGCTGCACTTGGCCAACGCGATCGTGCCCACGTGCTCGGACCCGTCCCTGGTCCTTCGAGGGGCGCAGCACTGGTCTGTTCTACGGCTGCGCAGCCGCGATGGCCACGGAAGCCTCTGTCCGCGAGGGACAGCGCAGACTACATCCTGGTTTTCACCCGTCGCCATTTCTCTCCCTCTCCTCTAAGTGACGGCGCGGGACTGACAGACACCCTTTGGTGTGTGGGAGCTGCCAAGCACATTTAAGTTCTCAGACTTGGTTTTCTATTTGTTTTGAGGAAACGGTTGGCCGGAGGCCCGAACAGGCACGAGGACACCTGACTGGTAATGTCATTTCACCTCGCTGCCCACGAGCCCTTGGGAGTTCGAGTCATGAGCGTCACAGTGGACTGTGGTCACTGCAGGTGACCCCGTTGCTGGGCAGCGCGCCCCCACGGACTTGCACGCTGCCCAGGAGACCTCGGGCTTCCAGGTTCTCGTCCGCATCACCTGTGGTCGTGTAAACTGACCACAGTTAACAACCCATGATTTACGGAGGCCCACGCGTTCAGTGTCGCTTCACAAAGCCGTACCTCCAAGCACGGCAGGCTCCAGAAGCTGCGAGTCACCATGGGAGGCTCTCCGCAAAACCTCTGGTGTGTGAACTCCTAGACCTTGACGGGTCCCGCCTCCGTCTGGGTCTCCCCTTTCTCCAGAGGGCTCCTGAGCCCACGTGCCCACCTCAAGGCCACTGTCCCTCAGCAACAGCCAGTCCCCTCGTGAGCCGTGCAGCAGGGCAGGGGGGCTGCTCACCCTGGTGTAACATGGCATCACACACTCACCTGGCTGGCATGGCCCCATTTGCTCTAACAACAAGGGAGCTAGAGAAAGCGAAGTGTGCGACTGCACAACCACGTCCGTGACCGTGCCACAGACCTCAGTCCCACAGAGCCCACCTGAGCGCCGCAAATGCCACCAGGGCAAGAGGGAAGGCTCTCACACAGGAACGCCCTGGGGGTTAACGCCACAGAAGCCTCTAAGGCTGGCATGGAAGCCTTCCAATTACAGGGGAGATGATTGCTGGTGCAAAAGTTCGTGACCCAGCCCTGAACACTCAGGTCTGACCCCAGGGAGTATGGTAAGGGTGACAGCCATAACCCCAGGGTCTCATTACCCAAGACAGCCATCTGTGAGCAGCGCCTCACTCGGTGGACTCTGTGACTCGACAAAATAGAACATCGTTTGCTTTGTGGCCAAAGAGGAACAGGGTCTGTGATGGTGGCTCATGCCGGGGAGTCAGTCATTCTCCGGAGCGTTTACCTTATCGTTGTGAGAAAAGATGTAGAAAGCCAGCGGCTTTTCGCGGCTGTTTATGAATTTTATGGCTTCGTCGGCATTCTTCACAGGCACGATGGGAAGAATTGGCCCGAAAATTTCTTCTTGCATCACCTTGGCTTCAGGATCAACGTCAGTAAGGATCGTTGGGGCTGAAAAAGGAAGCAGCGAGGTGAAATCGTGAAGTCGAAGACGGGAATGCCAAGCTCTCATCTTAGGTTCGTTTCGCTGGCTCACCGAACCATCCCCTCGCAGCTCTTGCCCAAGTATTAGCTATTGACAAAAATAAAAATAAAGTCCTGAGTCTGGATGTGGAGGAACCGTGCACTTCTGTCTCCAAGCTTGTGCATCGGGGGATCCCCATGCAAAGCGAGGGAAAGATACAGACACTTGAGAATATTCCTACCTAACCCTGTTCACAGCCATATTCACATGGACCGGGCGGTTATGTTTCCGTCTTGCTGTGCACAGGTCCTTCTGGGGGTGCAGACAGCCCCTCTGTGGATCAAATCAGCACTACTTCTTAACTCGTGTGCTTTCATGCGTAGGATCTCGTTGCCCTTTGTTTCAACTCTGTTAGATGGGTTAAGAACGGACTTCAAGGGTCAAGAGTCCCTGAGTTCAGAGGCGCCCGGGTGGCTCAGTCAGTTAAGCGTCTGCCTTCGGCTCACGTCATGGTCCCAGGGTCCTGGGATTGAGCCCCGCATCGGGCTCCCTGCTCAGCGGGAAGCCTGCTTCTCCCTCTCCCACTCCCCCTGCTTGTGCTCTCTCTCTCGCTGTGTCTCTCTGTCAAATAAGTAAATAAAAAATCTTTAAAAAAAAGAGTCCCTGAGTTCAGAGTTCCAGCCACTATGCGGAAGGCGCACGAGAAAGGAGGACATCATGGATGCTGACAAAAGCTTTGCAGAGCGTCCAGACGTCCGTGCCAGGCCAGGCACCAAAGAGCAGCACTCCGAAAGACCCCGTAAACAAGCCGGGTCTTCAACTAAAACAGAAGACACCGCCAATAACAAGTTTGCTCTCTTCCTTTCCCCCACGTTTCCTACTGGGTCATCCTGGCAACGTGGCAGAAGACGGCTCTCGCCAGCACCCCAAAGGGTGCTGTCTCTGCTGTCACCCCAAAGCCACCGCCCACTGCTTCCCGGGCTCAGAGAACCGTTCCGTGTGGGTGTCTACTCCCCACGGAGCCGTGCGCTCAGGTAAGCTAACCTGGACTCCAGGTCAGGGGGAGGCTCCTAACTGGTTGAGCTAATGGCAACAGACCTTTCCTCTTGCCGCTGATGAGCCGAGGAGCGGGCAAGTCAACGGCTGATGGGAAAACAGAAGGATGAAAAATTGGGGGTTTGGAGGCCGTTACTGATGAGAGAGAATACATTCTTCCTTACTGTTTTAAGTCCTTTATGGTTTTAGGTTTTTTGAAGTCGGGTTTTTTGGGGTTGTGCAGCATCCCATCTGATAAGAGGGGCTACGTAAAGTCATTTGGGGCAGCTCTTCTGCCAAATAAATGTGTTATTCCCCTGTCACCTTAAGTTATTTTAGAACAATGTGTTCGTGGCTCAGTCAGTTAAGCGTCTGCCTTCGGCTCAGGTCATGATCCCTGGGTCCTGGGATCAAGTCCCACATCGGGCTCCCTGCTCAGCGGGGTGCCTACTTCTCCCTAGCTCTTCCCCCTGGCTCGTGCTTTCTTCTCTCTCTCAAATAAATAAATAAAATCGTAAAAAAAAAAAAAAAAAAGAAATAGAACAATGGGTTCAACATGCAACAGGAATACATATTCATGGCAAAGAATAAAAGAACACAAAAAGAAAGTAAACAAATAATGTCAAGCCTGATAGATCAAAACGTCATTTCCGGGCCGCCTGGGTGGCGGAGTCGGTTAAGCGTCCGACTCTTGGCTTCGGCTCGGATCGTGACCCCAGGGTCATGAGACAGAGCTCCAATAGGCTCTGTGCCCAGGGCAGAGTCTGCTCTCTCCGTCTCCCTCTACCCCTCCTGCCCCCCTCCCTCTCTGTAAATAAATAGATAAATAAATCCTTTAAAAACAAACAAATAAATAAATAAAACAAGAAAACATTCTTTCTGGAACAGTACTGCCACTCACTACTTGTGGAAGAATGATTTCCTCCTTGGGCTGTCCCTCCAGCCAGAAACCAGAAAGACTTACACGAGAGTTCTGTTTTGCTTCTCAGGGTGGTAGGTTACAGGTTGCAGGAAGGAAAAAAACCAAAAAAACGTGTAAAGGCAAAAATCCAGCGTGACACGAGTGCTGTTATTTATAAAGACATAAAACCATCCGAGTGGTTTGTAAGGCCGCACACCAGAAAACAGTGTGTCGTCGCTTATTAAACATTGTGTATCTAAGAGCTTATTCAGCGACAATAAATAGAGTCAATGAAAACTGTCACGCGGCCCGTGTCCCCAGAGCAAGAGGTGAATTTCCATTACCTATGTAGCGCGTGGCCTCGTCCGTCTCCCCACCGAAAGCGATCTTTTGTCCTTCAAGCAAATTTAGTATCCTCTTAAAATGACGAAGGTTGATGATCCGCTCATAGTCAGGAGATTCTTTTATATTTTCGCCATAAAATTCCTATTTAGAACAGTAGTATTTAATTGCCACAAAAGGCCCCTATTTCAGTGTCTTTAATAAGCGCAAAACCCACTCGTCCTCAAAAAGCCATCTGGTTGTAGATCACCGCCCTTCTCCCTCAGGTCGTCTAACAGTGTTTACGCTTTCTGGCAGGCTGAGGACGAGAATTAAAGCAGGTGCACAGACCAGAGGACTCTCTGTGATGTCCGGGGTTTGTATGGATCTCCTGCAGACTGGTCGGGGGCCGTCCTGGAGGTGAATGCTCTCAATTTACTCTCAAGTCAAGAGGAGCGTTGTTCACCAACCCCCCCCCCACCAAGCAACGCCCTCCGGCCTAGGTGCCAAGAATCACCCAGGCAGCTTGCTGACGGGCCCCAACTTCCCGGGCCCCAACTCTGGAGCCACCAACAGTGGTTTTCAAGGCTACTTGCCCCTTAGAATCACCTGGAGACCCCAGACCAACTGAACTGCAGTCTTCAGAAGGTGAGGACTGGAAACTTCCATATACAGTTCCCTGGTAGAACCTCAGCTGAGAACCGCTGTCTTAAGGACAGACATGCCTCAAAGGAAGGCAGAGGGGATCCTACTCCTTTGAAACCAAGTTCATCCCCCTACTCAACTAGGCACGTCTTCTCCAATCTCCAGGGGTTTTCCATCTCACAGGTACCCTGAAGCCCTGCCACCCCACATTCCTTGAGTCTGGCCAATACCCCTTTCATGTTCTCCTTTTCTGGCCCTATCTTCAGTCCCATCCCTCACGGCCAAGTCCCACATCAAGACCTTCAGCCCCTTGTGCCCAGAGTGACCCCTCCTGGATCCCTGCTTTTCTCTCAACTTCCCGGGACGCGCTCTTCATTCTCTGATCATAATGTTACTCCTCGGTGTCCCCAATCCTTCCTTTGAGGCCTCAGTTAGCACCTGCTGAGTGAACCGTGACTGTTCCAGTAATTTCTTCCACCCAGGGGGCTTAATGACCCCCTCCCACCCGTGAGCTCAGTCACACTGGTTCACCCCCTTCTTTCTTCCCAATCCTACATTTCTTCGAGGTTTAGCTCAGGCCACTACCACAGCATTTCTCGATTCCTTCTAGAGAGATCTTTAATTGGAACACCCTGAAAGCCTGATAACCAGGCCGAGAGTATAGTATCCATACTTACTTGATTAACTCACTCCTCCAAACTACTGGCCTTCCTAAGCCCTCTGCACACAAAAGAACCAATACCTGAATCAGCAATGGCCAACAGGCCAAAGGGCCTCTGATTGCATTTCACAGGACTGGCAACATCCTCTAAAAAAAAACCATGAAACATAGCTATTTCATTTTTTTTTTTCCAGAGTCTGTGCTACAACTAACCAGTTGTTTCAACACATCAACTAGACAGCTGAAGTGGGTTAAACACCAACCTATCTTGCTCCTAGCAGACATTCTATGAAAGCTGCCCAGAGCATTCTGAATCAGCCCATAAATTAATTCAGCCACATATGCTCCTGGAATTCTCCTGGGGAGGCGGGGGAGGGACCAGGAATGCTGCCCGCACAGCTGATTAGATGCAGAGCTTAACGAAACCAACGGACTCAGATGCGTTAAGCACAAACCTTCACGGTTTCCTTAATCTTCTGCACAATCTGATTCTGGAGGGACGGTTCACAGAGAACGTAGTCAGGAGCAATGCAGGTCTGGCCACAATTCATGTACTTCCCCCAAGTTATACGCCTGAGGGGGGAAAAAACCAGAAAAGCCATAGAATTCGGTCTACTATTCATCTGCTACACCTCTTCTGTTGTTTGACTCTTTTGCAACTAGCACGTATTCATAGATTTACTTAGTAGTCCTTGTACTTATTTTTTTTAAAGATTTTATTTTTTTATTTGAGAGAGAGAGAGAGAGAGCATGAGCAGGAGGAGGGGCAGAGTGAGAGGGACAAGCAGACTCTGCGCTGAGCGCAGAGCCCCATGTGGGGCTCGATCCCACGAACCTGAGATCATGACCTGGGCTGAAATCAAGAGTCGGATGCTTAACTGACCAAGCCACCCAGGCGCCCCTGTAGTCTTTATAAAGAACAAAAATGTTTTAAAAACTCATCTCTTAAATCAGTCGGTTGGGACTCAGGATGCATTTTCCCACCGACACAGTATACTCTAAGGAGCAGAGACATTCTCGTGCCAGCTCGTGGGAAACAGTACTTTATAAGCAACGAAGCCACTGCCTGTTTTGAGAAAAACAGCAGACTCCCACACCCTCTTCTCCTCCCACTCTAGCCAAGGGGACATCCAGATATCAGGAGTTCCATCGAGACTTCAATTTTCCCGGTTGTGGCTCTAGGTCCTGCTGGCAAGAGGTTCGGCTAAAAAGCAGGAAAGCAGCCAGCCCCCAAGACCACCCTCTTCTCTGGGGAGCCCATGCCCACTCTGGAAAGCCGCACCTACATATGGATCAAAGCCTGCTTCCTGAACCTTCCCTGAAGGCCTCATGCTCTGGCAACCAGACAACCTGGACACGGCCTACCTGCCTACAAGCCCTCTTTGTGCATCTCTGGAAGGGGAGCGAGAAGCCAGACCACCCCGAGAAGCACAGAGCCAGTCCTGGGTTTTGGCATTTCTGGGGAGCTAAACCTGATCTAGCAGAGAGAGAATCTGAAACCTTTTGTTTTCTGGCTCCCGGCTGCATGATGTTATTCTGAGTGAAAACGAGTAATAACTGATTTTTGTCAACAAAGGAACTCATTAAGAGGTGAGCATAATACCATTCTGTTGGGAATCTGAAGATTTTATTACGTACACGCGATCCTTTACCTACTGCCCGGATCACCTACCAGCAGAAGAGTGAAATTTCTTGCTATGTCTGTAACCTTAAGAAAGCACTTTTCTTTAACTCCTAAGGACAACCACGCAATGTCAAGACCCACTGCTCGTTTCTTCTGGCAGAGGCAGCAAGAGACGGTTTGGGAAAGAGTTCCGCTGCCCCTGGGACATCAACCACCCAAGCATCCCGATGTCTCTCTGAGCCAGGAGGCCCAGGACCCTGGTGCCGAGAGGACACACCAACCTGTCGGTGTCGGGAAGCCCTCAGATATAAGCAGGCTCACCTGCAGGCAATGTCCAGGTCACAATCCGTGTCGATATAACATGGGCTCTTCCCTCCCAGCTCAAGCGTCACGGGGGTCAGATGCTTGGCGGCAGCTTCCATGACGATCTTCCCGACGGCCGTGTTCCCCGTATAGAGAATGTGGTCAAACCGCTGCTTCAGGAGCTCCGTGGTCTCTTTGACACCACCGTTAATAACAGCATACAAGTCCTTCAGAAAGGAGAAACAGAAGCACTGACGTCACCACATTAATCCCACCATCTAACGAGCACTTTCTTCGACGTAAACCTGCAGCATTCAGGAACAGTGGGGAAAAGAGGGGGAGCGGCCCCGGGGAGGAGGCAGGAGGGCGCTGACGGAGGACACGTGCAGAACAGAGTCTGCGGGCGTCTGAGACCCCTCCGCCTGCGGTTTCCACACCGAGCTCGGCAGTGAGGACACCCAAGAGAAGAGATCGAATGGCTGGATGGATTCGACCGGGGAGATGCACGAGATGGGGGCCGTGCGAGTGGGAGATTTTGGTGAAGGGTTTGCGGTCAGGGAGCAGGGGACAGGTCCCAGCTCCAGCTGAGCGTCTCGAGCTGAACGTTCTCGCCCTCCGCAACCGTGCAGGGCTCAGCCCAGGGCCAGGAACGAGCAGAACTCGAGGCAACGCAGGGGAGAGCCCTCGCTCTAGAAGTCAGATCTGGACTCAGTCTGGGCTCCGTCACTCACTAGCAGCCCTACTGCACATCTGTGAGCCTCAGGTTCCTTACGCGGGACTGGGGAGAGGTCCCAGTGCTCCGGACGGAGCCCTCAGGTGCCCTGTGCTCTTCCTCACGAACAGCTAGAATGGAAGAGCGCCTCATGCAGCAGCAGCTGAGGAGCAAGGACAGGAAACAGAGAGCAAGGACGGGACACAGAGACAGCTGTTCAAAAGACTCAGAGAGCATGACATAAAAGCGGCCTGGGGGGCCTCATGCTTCCACTCGATCCCCTACCAATTAGGAGGCCTCGTTAGTTCTCGCTCACCCCATAGTTCAATTGTCCAACAAACGCTTCAAGTTTTAACTTGCATGTGGGTTAATCTACGGAACGTCTGTGACTGGTCCCGCAACAAGCTCAGAGAGGCGGGGTGGGCCTTTCTATCCCCATGGAGTGAGACTGAGAAGAATTTATGGGGTGAGGGGCAAAGCCGGGCCTGCAACCTCCATCTTCTGGTTCCAAATCCTACTCGACCCATGACCTCTCCCTGTCTTCATCACCCTCTTGAGCCGGATAACCACAGCTATTAGGACAATGTAGTTCCGTGGGAGTGACAGTGACAGGACAGCAAGGAGAGCCCACGGTCAGCCTCCAGATTGTTCCAGTAACATGTACAACTCCAGCCATGACTCGATCCTAAATCCTAAATTAGGACTCCTCCCTACAGCAATTCCATGCAGACAGCCATCCACGACACACACTAGTAGGAAGAGCAGATGTGTCCCCCCACTCCACTAGAAAAGGACACACTGAGGGTGGGTCAAGACATTATTACCTGGTCCAAATACTGTGGGAGGAGTTCGGCCAAGATCTTAGCCGTTTTTTCACTTAGTTCAGAAGGCTTGATAATGACAGCATTTCCTAAACAAAGCAAAAAAAGCAGGACAGCATCTTTTAATACTTGAGTAACTTTAAAACCTACCAGAACGGTGTTCATGGTGGGAATACAGGCTAGGTACTCCTATTACTTCTGCAGCTGTGAATTCTGCTCTTCCTCAACGAGTGTTAAGAGCTTGTCTTTTTTTTTTTTTTAAAGATTTTAGTTATTTGAGAGAGAGAGCTCGTGCACACAAGTGGGAGGAGGGGCAGGTGGAGAGGGAGAAGCAGGCTCCCCGCTGAGCAGGGAGCCCAACGCGGGGCTCAATCCCAGGACCCCAAGATCATGACCTGAGCCGAAGGCAGACGCTTCACTGACTGAGCCACCCGGGCACCCGAAGAGCTTGTCTTACTCCCTCAGATTCGAACTCCTTGGTGCTCATTAGCTTCACATCACTGACAATAGGCTCCATCATCCTCCCCTACTCCTATAGCTTTACTCCCACTCTCACCGCTGGACTTTTCTGTTTGCCTGGGAATTACTGGGCGAACAAGCCTTGTCAACATAAAGTTGTTGACTGGGATCCGGCAGAAGTGAGAAATTAATCTCCCAGTGTCTGCCATAGCCCCAAGCTAGTGTTACTCCCACAGCCCACAGCTGGATGAAGAATCTGCTCAGATACGATCAAATGGTTCACCCAAGGCCAGAGTCAGCAACTAAAACCACCTGAGAACATGGATGGCTGACTCCCAACTCCTGGACCCATCAATGCATGACTTTAGACCCTCACAGGTTCATTCTCCGCATATTTCAAAAAACAGTCACCATGCAAACAAATCTCTGGAGCCCACTTTAAAAATGATAAAATAAAGGGGTGCCTGGCTGGCTCAGTCAACAGCGCGTGTGGTTCCTGATCTCAGGATTATGAGTCTGAACCCCACGCTGGGTGTAGAGATTACTTTAAAAGAAAAAAACATTAAAAAAAAAAAAAAATCCCTTTCTACGTCACAGCTCCTCCCAGCCCAGAGAGACCTAATAATAACCCATCCCAAAACACCCTTTGGCCAGTTCCACCCCGCAGAACCTGTCTACTCACCTACCTTGACAGTGTACTTTTGCTTTAATAAACTGCTTTGCGCTTACTAAAAAAAATATATATATATACATATATATATATGAATGATGATAATACTTTTGCATCCTTGGTACACTGCTAGTGTAAAGCAAGGCAAACCACCACAGCAAATGACCCCAGACCTGCGGCAATGGCTCCGATCAGAGGTTGAATGGTGAGAACAAAGGGGTAGTTCCAAGCTCCAATAATCAGTACGACTCCCAGGGGCTCCGGCTGAACATAGGCCTCGTCCAGCATGGTGAGCAGGTTCTTCTGAGCCGGTTTAGCAGTAACCCATTCAGGAAGATTCTCCAGCACGAGATCAAGTTCGCCAAGAATGGTAATGACTTCGTGACTGTATGCATTGAGTTCACTCTGTTACAAAGAGAGTCACGGTTAGCCTTGCACGAGTCTGACACACTCAGCCCTGAACGCCAAAGATCAGGTCAGGTACACATTTATGAGACTAAGCTGGTTTGCTGTGCAGACTCCTTTCACACCCTTCATGCCCTCAGCAAGGCCTTGCGAACTTGGCTCTAAGATAGTCAACCCCTCTAAATCCTTCTTTACTGATCCAGGCCTTTTATTTTTTTATAAAGATTTTTATTTATTTACTTGTCAGAGAGAGAGAGCGTGCGCACAAGCAGGGGGGTGGGGGGGGGGCAGGCAGAGGGAGAAGCAGGCTCCCCACCCAGCAAGAAGCCCGATGCGGGACTTGATCCCAGGATGCTGGGATTATGACCTGAGCTGAAGGCAGGTGCTTAACCGACTGAGCCACCCAGGTATCCCAGATCCAAGCCTTTTAGAGTCAGGATTAAACATTACTTCTTTCAGGAAGATTTCCCTGATTAATATTAGCCTGTCTTGATCACACTTCATAAATCATAGCAATTCTGCCTCTGATGTGTATCTTTTTTGTTTTTTTTAAGATTTTATTTATTGGGGCGCCTGGGTGGCTCAGTTGGTTAAGCGACTGCCTTGGGCTCAGGTCATGATCCTGGAGTCCCCGGATTGAGTCCCACATCGGGCTCCCTGCTCAGCGGGGAGCCTGCTCCTCCCTCCCCCACTCCCCCTGTTTGTGTTCCCTCTCTCGCTGTGTCTTTCTCTGTCAAATAAATAAATAAAATCTTTTTTTAAAAAATTTTTAAAAATAGAGAGCAATATACTTACACCCTAAATACTACCCCACACCTTGCTACTCAAAAAGTCGTTCCAGGTGTTTTTGGGAAGATGGTGGAGTAGGAGGATCCTGAGCTCACCTCCTCCCACGGACTCTCCAAGGCTTCAACTGCATAGAGTAACTCTTCTCTGAGAACGACCTAAAGACCCACAGAACACCTCTTCCACAGCTAAAGACATAAAGAAGAAGCTACATGGAGAAGGGCAGGGGGAGCAGAGACATGGTCTAGTCCAAACGCACACCCCCTGGCACGGGGACCCACAGCCAGCAGTGATACCATAGGCATGGAGATCCTCCCTGAAGAGGGAGGGGTTCAAGCCCCACATCAGGTGTCCCCACCCTCGGGACCTGCGAGAAGCCTCTGTAACTCTGGCTTTGGAAATCGGCGGGGCTTGATGGGGACGGGGTCAGTGAAGAACTGGAGGGCTACAAGAAACCAAGACTCTGCTCTTAAGCCGCCTGCACACAAACTCACTCAGCACAGACGTAGCGGTTTGAAAAGCACCTGGGCCATATGTGAAGGAGATTTATTGACTAATTTTAGGGTGTGTGCCATATTAATACCACACCATCCCACAATTCCACTTCTGAGTATTTATCCAAAGAAAACGAAAACATTAATTAAGGGGCGCCTGGCTGGCTCAGGCGGTGGAGCATGCGGATTCTTGCTCTTGGGGGTATGAGCTCAAGACCCACATTGGGTGTAGAGATTACTCTAAAAAATAAAATCTTAAAAAAAAAATACACTAATTCAAAAAGACTTATGCATCCGTACGTTCACTGCAGCATTATTGACAATAGCCAAGATACAGAAGCAACCTAAGTGTCTGACAGATGAACAGATAAAGAAAACGTGGTATATACACACACACGTGTATAGATACATACACATGTATATAATGGAATACTACTCAGCCCTAAAAAAGCAAGTAATCTTGCCATTTGTGACAATATGGGTGGACCCAGAGAAGGGGAAATAAGTGAAAAAAGCCATATTGCACACTTACGTTGTACACCTGAAACTAATATAATAGTGTATATCAACTATACCTCAATTTTAAAAAATGAGATGCTTTTTAAAAAGCGTGGTTTCAAAACAGGCAACATGGTATCACCTGGGAGCTTGTTAGAAACTTCGAATCTCAGATGCCCTCCAAGACCTACTGAACTATAGCTTGCATTTTAACAAGATCCCCAGGTGATTCACTAAGGCACTCGGGTTTGAGGAGCACTGGCCTAAAGCACAGAGTCAGGGAGGAAAATTTCAACGCAGCAACGACAACCCAAAAACCTCTGTCAACAAAAGAAAACCATAAACCAAAAGGCAAGAAACAGACCTGGAGAAAAACATTTTGCGATACATTAAGCTGACAAATTACCGAAATCCGCAACATACAAACAACTCTCAGAAATAATAAAGGAAAGGACCGCAAATGCAACAGAAAAACAGGCAGGGATATAAAAGGCAATTCACAAAAGCGAACAGAGGCCAGAAGACACTTGTGTCTTGCTTTCTCTGTTCTCTGCAATCAGAGGCACTGACTAAGCCACGTCAGCGCTTCGGGAAAGTCCAGGGAAACTGGCTTTATCAGTACGGCTGGAGATAACACTCCCACAGTGCTTACGCAGTCAAAAATAAATTTTTAAAAAAATGCAAAAGCTCGGGCGGAATGCGGTCCCCAAGTGGGACGGCGGCAGGCGGGTGTCCCGGCCCCGGCCGCCGCGCGCGTACCTTGCACAGGTCGGCGGCGATGGCCTCCAGGATGTCCTTCTCGCGCTCCTGCACCATCCTTTGCAGGGCCTTGAGCTGCTGCAGCCGGAACCTCACGGGGCGCGACCGGCCGGACGCGAACGCGTCGCGAACCCGCTGGATTTGGCTCTCCATGGCCTGGTCCTGCCGAGAAAGGGGAAGTCGGGGAGCGCCGCGGCGGCGGGGGTGCGGCAGGCCGGTGGGATGCCCCCGCGGGGGGCGCCGCCTCCCTCTCCGCTGCCCCCCACCTCCCGCCCGGCGACCCCCCGGCGCGGACCCGGAGCCGCACCTCTCTCGGCCGCCGGCTCGCTCGCTCCGCCGCGTCCTCTGCAACTGCCGGCGGCGGACAGTCCCACCGCCACCGGGCGGGGCCGGGCTCCACCCGCAGCCGCGCGCCGATTGGCCGGCGCGGGTCACTTGACCTCGGCGGGCCGGCCGCCGCTCCCGGGATCTGGCCGCAGGGTGCGCGCGGCGGGGCACGGGTGCGCGCGGCGGGCCAGGAAGCGCGCCGACCGCCGGCGGAACGCGGCCCACGCGCAGAGACGCCCTCGCGAGGGGATTCCCTTCCCTCCTCCATTTTGGGGCTCTCAGAGGCGGCCCGGTGGATCGAGGCGGGAGGCCCGGCGCCGCCCAAAGCTTGGGGCTCCGTGGGCCGGGCCTCGCCGCGTCGGTGGGCAGTGAGCGCCATCGCCCCGCGCGGCCGTGCGGCTCTGGGCCCCCGAGGCCGCCGCCCGCCCCCGCGTCTTCTGCCCCCCTCCCCCGTCGCTGCCCTGACTGCTTGCAGCGTGCACGGTTTTCCAGAAAGTCCTCCGAGGTTAGTCCGCCGAGGGCAGGAAGCCAGGACCCCATCGAGGGCTGTGCTGGCCGAGTGCGGACGTTAAAAACGCTCTCCCCGGGCTGCCTATCACCCGCTAGCAACTTTCCCGTTTTTCTGTTCCCCTTTGCAGCAGAACTCCTCCAGAGAGGGCACCCACGCCGCTCACATTTGCCTCCTGCTTGCTGTGTGCCAAATGCAACGAGGTCATCCTCAGATCCCGAGGCGGTTGGCCCCACTCATCAATTGCCATCTTCCGGAGCCCCTGTCTTGGCTTGCTTTCCACCCTTCCGCGCGCTTCTGGTTTTCTTTTTACCTCCCCGGCGGAGCCCTCTGGGATCTCCTTTGCTGGACCAGCCTTTGGACCACTTCTCTTTTCACAGCCCAGGACTTCCTCATCTAATCCCGTGGGTGGTGGTCAGAGACGGCTTTAAACTCAGTCTCTAGTTCCACCCTTTTCTCCAGACCCCCAAGGACCGTGTTTAACTCCATCCTGTTCATCTCTGTTTGAATGTATTAATGGGCGTCTGAAGTTCACTTTAGGTAGAACTTTTCATTTACCCTCATCCACCAAATACAAGGCACACCTCCTCCAGTGTTCCCTACTTCAATAAATGGTATGTCCTTTATCCCGTTTACTCAGGCCAAAGTCCTTGAAATCATCCTTGACTCTTATCTTTGGCCCTATCTTCAAAAAATGTTGAATTCCAACCACATGTACCCTAGTCCAAGCCAAATCATTTCATTTGCACGGTCTGTAGCACTAGGATCCTACTGCTTTCCCCGCTTCTACTCTTGGATTCTGTGGAGGTTACATATAGGTCATTTCTCATTTCTATACTTGCCCTTGTAGACTACTGTACTGTGGGGGCCCAGAGTGTATAGACTACTTTCCCCAGGTTCTCATGCCGGAGCTTCTACCATTGGGAGGTGTAAGCAGGAAGAAAGAAGGTAGGAGGTGGAGAGTAACCTGCTTGCTTCTGGATTCAATAGTGTAATAGTTGCTGGCCACTTCTCCGGTGAAAGGGGAGGTAGGATCATTCCTGACTCCAGCAGTTCCATCCTCGGTCCAGGCAACACGTCTGTAGTAAATAGAGGATGACGGTGACAGGCACCAGAACTGATGCAGCTCCCGTGGGTTCCGCCAAGGGTATTTTTAGCAGCCTCTAATCTTTGATACCACTCCATTCTTCCATTTAATATGTGACTCCTAAAATTCTGCCTGAAATAACTAGAGTGGTTTCTCTTTCCTGGGCTGGACCCTGACTGACACACTTTGCTACAGCCTTTTCTCCAGCCAGCTGTCGTGGGTCCTTGTTTATGCCTGTCTTCCCCATTCGAATGTCTTATAAAGGCAGGGACTTTGTCTTGCGTGTTCACTGTAATATTAGCATCTAGTGTAGAACGTGGCCATTGGTTGGTATTCAATAAAGATTTATTGAAAGAATGAATGAATGATACACTGCTGATTAGTCTCAGTGTCTTGGCACTGTCCACATTTGCGGCTTTCTCAATAGCGTGTAAAAATTGAGGCTTATTTAGAATCTTAGGGAAGGAAGAAGTTGTCATGACCATCAAACTCTTCTCTACTTCTCCCTTGCCTTTTTTTGGCAAAAAGAAAGGTGGCGGGTGGGGGGGGGGGGAGCCAGTTCACGGGCGCCTGGGTGGCTCAGTTGTTGGTTAAGCGACTGACTGCCTTCAGCTCAGGTCATGATCCTGGAGTCCCTGGATCGAGTCCCGCATCGAGTCCCGCATGGGGCTCCCTGCTCGGCAGGGAGTCTGCTTCTCCCTGTGACCCTAACCCCTCTCATGTGCTCTTTCTCGTTCTCTCTCTCTCAAATAAATAAATAAAATCTTAAAAAAAAAAAAAGCCAGTCCACATGGAGATACCATGGTTAAAGGGGAGAGTGCAGGCTTCTTACATTCAGGAAAAGCTATAATCTCTAACACACACCAAGTCTTTAAGCCAAGTCCATAACTAGCAGAGATGCCTGTGAATAACAGGCCAGCCATCTAATGTTAATATTTAGACTTGTGGAGCAAAGTTTGAATTACCCCAGAGTTCACCACAGAGTATACCCAATTATCTTTTTAATCTGATCTGCGTGGCCATTTTTTAACTCATTCTATAAATCATTATGTAAAGGACCAGATAAATCGAAATGCAAATCTTGCCCAACTAAAAA
Organism: Leptonychotes weddellii; assembly: GCF_054177405.1. NCBI lineage: Eukaryota > Metazoa > Chordata > Mammalia > Carnivora > Phocidae > Leptonychotes > Leptonychotes weddellii. The sequence continues at coordinate 42,678,112 of NC_138383.1, read as the reverse complement.
AAATGTAGGGCGCCTGGGTGGCTCAGTTGGTTGAGCAACTGCCTTCGGCTCAGGTCATGATCCTGGAGTCCTGGGATCGAGTCCCGCATCGGGCTCCCTGCTCGGCAGGGAGCCTGCTTCTCCCTCTGACCCTCCCCCCTCTCATGTGCTCTCTCTCTCTCTCTCTCATTCTCTCTATCTCAAATAAATAAATAAAATCTTTTAAAAAAATGTAAATGATGAACATAATTCCAAAGTGAAAATAGAATGGGAATCAGTATCCTCTAAGGCAGGTTAATCTCTAAGCGGCAGGCAGAGAGC
>NC_138383.1:42609965-42677312 GCF_054177405.1 Leptonychotes weddellii | reverse complement strand
CGGGCGGGGCGGCGGCGCGGCGCTCGGGCTCTGCAGCCCCGGCGCGCGGGTTTCCCGGAAGCCGAGGAGCTGGGCGGCTCGCGCTCCTCCCCTTCAGTGTGCGCGGGGGGGAGGGGGAAGGGGGTGGGGGAGAGGGGGCGGGGGCGGGGGGATCGGGCGCCTCTCGGTCTAGGTGTTCAGAGCCGCGGGACGGTGCCGCCGCGGCGAGGTCTTTAGCGACGCAGAGTCGTCCGCTCGCTGTGACCTCGTGGCGCAATGGTAGCGCGTCTGACTCCAGATCAGAAGGTTGCGTGTTCAAGTCACGTCGGGGTCAGGGTTACCTTTTTTCTTTTTTTTTCCTCCCCACCCCGCACCCCCCAAGTACAGGGGTTGGGAGGAGCGCTGCAGAGGCCCGAATGTGAGAAATCTGGCCTCAGGCGACCCTTGTTCTACTCCCAGCAGGCAGAAAACCCCGCTCTTTTGTCCCCGCATCGCGCATGCAGGGTTTCCGCATGCGACTGCGAGAGGCAGAGGTTGCTTCTGGCGACCGATAGGAGGCGCCGCGGCCAGCGCAGAGTGACCCCCGTCCGCGCGCTGGCGGCCGCCCTGCGCTGCGCACCCCCTGCCCATTCAACGCTGGCCCCTGGGGTTCCCAGCGCCCGTCCTCCTCCCCACGCCTCCCTCCTCCCCTCCCCCAACGCACTTGGGCCCTTCGGAACACCGCCTGCGGGAAGATTGAATTCGCCCCTGGGGGGGTTCTCTCGTCCAGGAAGTGGCCCCTCCGTCCCAAGAAGGACTGGGTGCCTTCTGCAGGTGTCTTCTTGCTCGCCCCGACCGTCTCTTTTTCCCCCTCCGCCCCAAATGTTCCCTCTCATCTGGATTGTTACACCACTTGCAGAAAGTTCTGTGGATTTAGCCATAGCCATAGGCTTGGATATTCACCTCAATATTGTTTGCTAATAGTTATAAACAAAAAAACAAAGCCAAAAAAGCGCTACCTGTCCACCAGTAGAGAGATGTTTAGGGAAAAAAGCAAGTTGCATAAGAATTTCAACACCTACTGTATATGTTAATGATACATACTTGCTATAAATCCATATTAAAATATGGATGAGCATTGTTCACACCAATTCTAGGATAGTGGTTACCTCTGGGTAATGAGGAGGAAGAAGGGATGGTGGCAGAGTCTCACTTTTTATTTTTTTTTTTAAAATAAGCACCACCAGGGGCGCCTGGGTGGCTCAGTAGTTAAAAGTCTGCCTTCGGCTCAGGTCATGATCCCAGGGTTCTGGGATCGAGCCCCGCATCGGGCTCCCTGCTCAGCGGGAAGCCTGCTTCTCCCTCTCCCACTCCCCCTGCTTGTGTTCCCTCTCTCGCTTTGTCTCTGTCAAATAAATAAATAAAATCTTTAAATAAATAAATAAGCACCCCCAAAATGTTAACATTAATTAAATCTGGTTAGAGGGTACATAGAATCTAATATGAAACATGGGTTTCAGGTCAGAATTCACTCTACCTGCATAGTCCAAAACCTCCACCTCAAGAAAGTATTTTATAATTTCCCAGGTTAGTAGGACCCACAGCATGCTGGTGGGAGTAGGGGTACATTCTCCCTAAAAGAAATACACCCTCAAAACAGGCCTTCTAGTTTTAAAGTTCCAGTCAAAATACACTCATGTTTTAAAATAAAATCAATTAAGAGAGAAGACCTTTTGTGTAAGAACCAGCAAAATCAGATCCACAGACTTCGGATATGGGGATTCTCAAATACAGAGGGCACAATGGATATGTTTAATCCTTTAAAAATAAAAGAGAGGACTAAAAAATTAACAGAACAAGAGACAATAGGAATGACTCGGTATGTTTTAAAATAACTAGAAAGAAAATTCTAGAAATGAAAGATTTAATATTTGATATTAGAAACACACGAGTGTATTATCCAACAGATTAGACAGGGCCGAAAAAAGTAATTAATGAAATAAAATATCTTGGTGGTTCAAAATATGTTTGTAAATCTTGGCATTCCCTCCAAAAGGTGATGCCTAATTCTCTTTCCCTTGAGTGTGGGTTGAACTTAATGCCTTTCATCTAACAAATAGAAAAAGTAGAAGTTATGGTGTGTGACTTTGGACACTTAGTCATAAAAGAACTGTGGTTTTCTGCCTCTCTCTAGATCACTTGCTCCAGGAAAGCCAGCTACCATGTTGCAAGAGCATTTCTGAAATCCTGCAGAGAGGGTCACTTGATGACGAATTGAAGCCTCCAGGCAACAACCTCATGAGGATTCCCCAGTCAGGCTTTGGATGACTGCAGCCCCAGCCAATATTTTGACTCCAACTTCGTATGAGACCCCAAATCAGAACCAACCAGCTAAGACACACCTGAATTTCTGACCCTCAAATACTGTGTGAAATAATAAATGTTAAGATACTAAGGTTTGGGGTTAATTTCCCATGTAGCAATAGATAACTAATACAGAGGTAGAATTAAAGAAATTACACTGAAGGCAAATAAAGAGGCAAAGAGATACAGAATATGGGGGGAAATGAAGCGATACTGTAGATGGAATGAAAATGTCTAATCTTAGCCTAAATGGAGTTCCCTGAGGGAGACAGACCATAGGGGAGAGATAGTATTTGGAGAAATGGTAGCTACTAACTTTTCAGAATTGATGGAAGACATGAGTCCTCACTCACAAGAAGCACTCTATCTCCCAAGTATGATAAGGAAAAAGACACCCATATCTGTATATAACATAAGGAAACTGCCCAATATGGAGAGTAAAGATTTTTAAAACAACCAGGGGATAAAAATTTAAAAAAAAAACCAATTCTCTACAAAAAAAAAATAATAATAAGAGTTGGACTGAAGCCAAATTCTGAGCAGCAACAGTGAAATCCAGAAGTGCACTATTAATTCTAAAGCACTGGGATGCCTGGGCGGCAGAGTTGGTTAAGCATGGGCCTTTTGGTTTCAGCACGGGTTGTGATCTCAGGGTGGTGAGATTGAATCCTATGTCCGGCTCGCACTCAGCGTGGGGTCTGCTTGGGTGTCTCTCCCTCTGCCCCTCCCGCCCCAGAATAAATAAATAAATAAATCTATAATTCCAAACCATTGAAAGAAAACAATTGCCAACCTAGAATTATGTACTTGGGAAGTTATCTTTCAAGAATAGATATATTTTGGGCACCTGGGTGGCTCAGTTGGTTGAGCGTCTGCCTTCAGCTCAGGTCATGATCCTGGGGCCCTAGGATGGAGACTCACGTCTGTTCCCCGCTCAGTGGGGAGTCTGCTTCTCCCTCTGCCCCTCCCCCTGCTCATGCTCCCTCTCCCTCTCCCTCAAATTAATAAGTGAAATCTTAAAAAAATTAAAAAAAAAGAATAGAGATATTTTCAGGTACCTGGCTGGCTCAGTTGGTAGAGAATGCAACTCTTGACCTTGGGGTTGTTAAGTTCGAGCCCCACATCAGGTGTTGAGATTACTTAAAAAATAAAATAAAATAAAATCTTAAAAAAAAAAAGAGATATTTTCAAACAAATGGAACGCCCAGGAGCTCTCCCTGAAGGACTCTCTGAGGGGTATATTTCAGGGAGAAGGAAAACAATCCCAGACGGAAGGTCTGAGAGGCAAGAAGGACCCAGTGAGTAAAGGAAATGGTAAACATGGGGGTTAGCTAATAAACCTTGACCATATAGAAACAAACAAAAAAATAACACAAATGTGTAGATTTGCAAAATAGAACTACAGTACTGGACAAGAATAACATGGAAGCCAGAGTCAACGTGATCTGGGAGTAAAGCCTTTTAAAGTGGTTGTATTTTTTGAAAGGAAAGATATTTATTAACCAGAAACCACGTTAAGTATATTAAAATGTAGGATAATCACTAACCCCAGAGTAGAGATAATTGATTATGCAGACAAAAAAATCAGCTAAAGACATCAAGGTTTAAATAATAAATAGGGTGCCCGGGTGGCTCAGTTGGTTAAGCGACTGCCTTTGGCTCAGGTCATGATCCTGGAGTCCCGGGATCGAGTCCCGCATCGGGCTCCCTGCTCAGCGGGAAGCCTGCTTCTCCCTGTCCCACTCCTCCTGCTTGAGTTCCTTCTCTTGCTTTGTCTCTCTCTGTCAAATAAATATAAAAAAATCTTTAAAAAAAAATAAAAGAAACCAATCGTTTTTATAAAATCAACCAACAACCAGTTAGGAATAAGGTGAAAGGGGGCAAACGTAGGAACAAAACATTTCACATTCATTTTATATGTTGTTCAGATTTTTGAATATATGAATATATATGAATATATTATGAATATATTACCTAGTCAAAGAAAAAAAGTTATGAACATCAGTGAGTGTTGTCCTCCTTGAGGATACAGACAGACCTTCCAAGGGACATTGGCACATGGATAATTTTTAAGGGCAGGGAGTCAGGCATGCACACTGAGGGACCTGGGACAGCTAAAAGGTCAGGCAGAGAGCAGGTTTCTAGAACAAAATCTCTGACCTCAACATTTAAGAGCTCTGGGATGGGATGCCCCTGGCGGTGGCTGGAAGGAAGAAGTGTGGACATGAATGAAGACCAACCAAATGCGAAAAACAAGGGCCATTTCCTCTGAGCTTGCTGTAGGAGGGACTCAGCCACCAGCACCTGTGTTTCGGCCGAGACCCAGAGGCGGGCAGGGGGCAGTGGGAGAGATTTACAGCGGCCTGGGGAAGCTGGAAGCAGGCTAACTAGAACTGGGGTGTTGTATGTGATTGGTCACAGGTGCAGCTTTGCTTTTGTCTGGCTGATCCTAAGTCGGAGGCAGGGACAAAACTCAGGGAAGCTGTTAGTGGTTAATCAAGTCCTGGCCATTTGGGGCTGATTGTTCTAGAGGTCATGTTTGGCTTCCTGGATTATTACCAGAGATGGCAGTCTGACTTCCTACAAGTCCCACTTATAGCCTTCCTGGGCTGGTTACTGTCATGAGAGGTAGATTGTGAGTTGGAGCTCTACTTTTTTTTTTTTTTTCTTAAGTAATCTCTGTGCCCAACATGAGGCTCGAATTCAGAACCCCAAGCTCTAAAGTTGCATGCTCTACCGACTGAGCCGGCCAGGCGCCCCTGGAGTTCTACTTTGATATCTGGCCTGGCCATCGTGCATTCGTATATTCAGTCTCTCAAAGGCAGTTTATCCCCGAGCTGCCTCCCTATGGGGTCACCGCAACCTGTGGTCTCAGTGGAGGTTCACAGAACCCCTCAAGTGTCCTTCTCTGCAGGGCCCCCTCCGTCCCCAAGTGCTGGTTAGCACTACCTCTCCTCAGGTCTGCTGGCTCCAGGCTCAAACACCCTGGTGGGACTCTCCAGGGGACTCATGACTGCATCCTGTTGTCCTTGGCTCCAGAGAGATGGAATATGCTTGGGCATCAGAATCTGCTCCTTCAGTAGACAGCACAGAAGTGCAACCAAAGCTTCGAGAATTCGGCAGCGAGCCTGCTTTCTGTTTCCTCCCCACGTCCTATTTGAACTCGATGCTTCAGAGGAGGGGCAGGGGGACCTCAGCCCAGCAAGTTGTGGATGGGTCCCTACCACCTCATTCCCCTGAGCTGCCCTTACTGGGGAGAATTCTAGAAGCTGAATGTCAGAACGAAACAGAGTGACGTCTGCCTGCTTTATCTCCAGGCGATACACAAAACTGACAGGGGCAAAGAGTAGAGACAAAAGTGACCAAGGGAAGGGGCGCCTGGGTGGCTTGGTTGGTTGGGCGACAGCCTTCAGCTCAGGTCATGATTCTGGAGTCACAGGATCGAGTCCCGCATCAGGCTCCCTGCTCGGTGGGGAGCCTGCTTCTCCCTCTGACCCTCCCCCCTCTCATGCTCTATCTCATTCTCTCTTTCAAATAAATAAATAAATAATCTTAAAAAAAAAAAAAGCAAAAAAAGCGACCAAGGGAAGCCCAGATATATTTTGAAGTGTCCTAAGCGCGTTACGGAAATAGAAGGTTTTGTCGTTGTGCCTGTGTTTCTCATTTTTCCCCAATGAACGGTAAAGAAAAGGGGCAAGTGTACCAAATGGGGTGCGGGGGGGTGTTGCATCTACATCCTGGCTGCATCTCTGATCAGTCGTGTGACTTGGGCAGTTTATTTTATTTAATTTTCACCGCTCCGTGCCCAACACCCTCCTCTGGAGAATGGGAACAGTAAAGGTTCCTACCTCATAGGGTTCAGTGAGTGAATTTATGGAGAGTGCTTCAAACAGCGACGGGCACATAGTAAACACCATAGACAGTGGTGTTGGGTATTATTATTATTATTTATTATTATTCCAACATTATTACTATTTTCAAAGCCAGAAACTCCTCGTTAGATCAGCCAGGAAAGGAAGGTCACGGGAGCTCAGCACTTGGACGGGAGAGCATTCTGCTGCCTACCTGCCCGCGTGATTTTGTGCCCTGTGGGCTGTGAAGGGATCATGCTAATCCAAACGGGTTTACCCACAGTGGCAACCACAGGCACCCCGGCTCTGGTCAGGGCGCCCCACCTGCAGGACTTTGACCATGGCTGGAAACGCAGAGATCAGGAAGACAGCGCGGCCGCCTTAGAGATGCAGCTCACCAGCAGAGGGCGCAAGTGGCAAACCCAGGAAAAATTGGGCCGTGAACTTGGAACATCTTTATCCTCTGACTCAGTGAGTACTTTCGAGCTTTTCTGTTTCAGTACCCCAAAAGACTTTCCGGAAAACGATGTAACCTGTGCACATTTTCTAGTTGGCACCTAACACTTTTATTATAATTTAAAATCGTTGCAAGAGCCAGCGTGTTATAAATAGTAACATGTTAAAATCAGCAGTAACATCATTTTCTAAATATAGCCCATGAAGTATAAACACCACCACGATTTGATACTATGATACATTTAAAAGAGACAAGAACAAACTCCTATGTACTGGTTAGAAATTTTGCATGTTTCCTTTTTCTCTTTGTATTTCCGTTCCTCCCTCCACAAATTTAGGACAATATATACTTTCATGCTGGATGTCTTTTATTTTACCACCCTGTCATACTTCTCTCCGCAAAAACGCAAATATAAATAGAAAATTAAAATGCCTATTTCCTGAGACCTTAGAGGTCTACGTTAACAATTTTTCTTTGGGATTGAATTATCACTATGATTCATATTAGCACAGCGCCCATGCAAACAACACAAATGTATTACAAGTTTTGATAACAGAGCTTGAAATTGTCAGATTGCCTCTTTACTTGGCACTTCCGAAGTTTTTACACCCTGGGGCAATGCACCCAAGGGAGAAGGTGGCTTTTCTGGTGACAAAGACTGAACATAGAAAGGGCAAAGACAACCAAAAGGAACACTCAACCCACAGCGCTTTTCTCGGGCAGGGAGGTTGTAACAAGGAAATTGAGAGTCTGGAAAATCAGTTCCTTAAAACTGACCTTGTCACAGATTCCCTGGGAAAGTCTTCCTGCGTCCTGGGGTGTGCTGTCAAAACCTATTATTCAGAGAATAGAAAAGCCAAATAAGCGCACTGGTCACTGGACTGGGGGGTCTGGGTGGTGGCCGGCTGAGTGAACGAAGTAGGGGGCAGAGCGCATTGCAAGGTGCTGTCATGATAATGAAATGTCCTTGGCCCAGGGGGGAGCTGGGTCAGAAATCCCTTAGCAGGGGCACCTGGGTGGCTCAGTCGGTTAAGCGTCTGTCTTCAGCTCAGGTCATGGTCCCAGGGTCCTCGGACTGAGCCCCACGTTGGGCTCCCTGCTCAGTGTGTGGGGGTGATCTGCTTCTCCCTCTCCCTCTGCCACTCCCCCCTGCTTCTGCTCTGTCAAATAAATAAATAAAATCTTAAAAAAAAAAAGAAATCACGGATCAAAGTCAACCCAGAGGAAGCCTCAGGACAGACTCACAGACAGGATCTGTGCAAAGGGATGAAAAGTAATTTTCCCAGATGACGTCATTACTTTACAACTAGGAATAGCACAGCGAGCAGGTGCTATATCTGTTTTAAATGTTTTATATTATTTTTAAGAGTTTATATTACATATTATAAGCATCACATGCATCTATATTCTATCTAACGGCCTTACTTTGCTCACTGAAATAGTTTACAACTCTTCAAATTCCATTTTTAGCAAGTCCTATAAACAGAATTTTAAGGTGAGAAAATGAAAATATTTGAAACTCACCTCTTGGTTTTTTTTTTTTTTTTTTTTACTTTGGAAAAATAGGGATAGTTTGTGATTGAATGGAGCTTGAGTCTCTTGCTTTTTTTATCATACATGATGTCTGGTCTCTGATATTTTAAAATAGATGAAATGCGTGTTTCTTAGTGGAAAGGATAAACTTTGAAGTTAAATATATTTACATTCGAATCCTAGTTTGGCCAGTTGCTTTTTTATGAGCCTTAGTTTCTTTTTTTTAAAGATTTTATGTATTTATTTGAGAGAAAGAGAGAGTACAAGCAAGGGGAGCAGCAGAAGGAGAGGGAGAAGCAGGTTCCCCGCTGAGTGGGGAGCCCGATGCGGGGCTCGATCCCAGGACCCTAGGATCATGACCTGAGTTGAAGGCAGACGCTTAACCGACTGAGCCACCCAGGTGCCCCCGTCCAATGGGCTGAATGCAAGGATTTTACTGGCTACTTGTTACAGCCCTTCTAGCTCTCTCCAACTTTGCTGCTCCCATGTTTTCCTCTGACCTAGATTAAATAGATTTGAGGCACTTTAGAGAACAAAACTCCTGGAATCATTATTAATGTAGAAATTTCATAGACTCTTGGGTCAAGGCTGCTCCTGACAAGAGGGAGATGAAGGGTACCTTTTCTGAATCCCCACATCTGAAAACATGGGGTTTGTTTTTGTTGCTTTGTGCCTGGGGACAGCCGGCTTACACAGTGCATTTGCTGGGTATTCCTGTGTCTCAATTATCTGATATTAAATTATGACCTTCTATTTTTCCACTGTCTCTGGAATCAGGCAGAAGTCATTTCCAGTCCCCTTTCTGCCGCTTAGTAACCACTTACCCTCAGGCAAGTTACTTAGCCATTCAAACCCTAAAGGAGCCCCTCTGAAGAAGCTAAAAACCCCTCTGGGATTGCTGTGAAGATTAGGAGATTATGGATGAAAGCACTTAGCATAGCCCTGGAATATGGCAGTGGCTAATTCTATTATAAAAAAAAAAAAAGTCATTATGTCAAATTATGAGTAATGACATGACATTTTTATGATTGTTGTATTAGTCAGCTTGGGCTGCCATAACAAAATACCATAGACTGGGAGCCTTAAACAACAGAAATTTATTTTCCCACAGTTCTGGATGCCGGAAGTCCCAGATCAAGGTGCCGGGTGGCTCAGTTCCTGCTGAGGACCCTCTTTGAGGCTCTTAGATGGCTGCCATCTTGCTCTGTCTTTTCACATGGACTTTTCTCTAATGCAGGCGGTCTCCTTATTAGGGCACCAGTCTTATCGGATTAGGACCCCACCTTTATGACCTCAATTACATCCTAAAAGCCCTACCTCCAAATACAGTCACATTGGGGGTTAGAGCTTCAACATGGGAGTTTTGGTGGGGACACAATTCAGTTGTCATTGTTATTAATATTCTTGGGGGCAGGGGCACCTGGGTGGCTCAGTGGGTTAAGCATGGTTAACCTTCGGCTCAGGTCATGATCTCAGGGTCCTGGGATCGAGTCCCACATCTGGCTTCTTGCTCAGCCTGCTTCTCCCTCTGCCTGCCCCTCCCCCTGCTTGTGTGCTCTCTCTGACGAGTAAATAAATAAAATCTTTAAAAAAATAAAAAAAAAAGGGTGCCTGGGTGGCTCAGTCGGTTAAGCGTCTGCCTTTGACTCAGGTCATGATCCCAGGGCTCCCTGCTCGGCGGGAAGCATGCTTCTCCCTTTCCCACTCCCCCCTGCTTGTGTTCCCTCTCTCGCTGTGTCTCCCTCTGCCAAATAAATTTAAAAAATCTTAAAAAAAAAAAAAGAATTTGAGGGTCTTTGTGATTCTTACAAACATGGTCCCTTAGATGAATGACTCCCAGTTGCTATTTGTAGCTGCACAGAACTTTCTGGACTGGAGGGATGAAGGGCAGGATAGTCATCTATCTTTGATGTTGTGTTTTAACCTTCTTTTAAACTTCTTCCAAGCCAGTGCAAATGCCTGCTGCCCTTGGCTTTCTTTAACCAAGTGCTAAAAATCCAAAGGGTGTGGCGTTGTATGTTATATGGGAAAGTATCATCTTCCCTTCTTTTGTAGAATTTTAGTTCCCTTAAGACCTAAATTCTTGACCTTTAAAGTCCTCAAATTCATCAGAAGAAATTAAGAGAGGAAGAAGCAACTCAGAGAATAGTGGTACATACTTGTAATATATATATATATAGTCCACAAAGGATTTATATTTAAAATATATGAGGAACTCTTATAATCTGTAAGAAACATAGGCAACGTTTAGCAGACCCAGTAGAAAGATACAGAAAAGATGATGAAAAAGAAGATGCTTGGGCCGCCTGGGTGGCTCAGTTGGTTAAGCGTCTGCCTTTGGCTCAGCTCATCCCAGGGTCCTGGGATCAAGCCCCGCATCGGGCTCCAGGGATCCTGCTTCTCCCTCTGCTTGCTGTTCCCCCTGCTTGTGCCGTCTCTCTCTGACAAATAAATAAAATCTTAAAAAAAAAAAAAAAAAGATGCTCAAGTGGCCAAAAACTATGTGAAAAGATGACAAATCTCAATCCTTAGGGGAATGGAAATTAAAAGCAAAATACACTACCACTACACACACACACCGAGATGGCCAAAATGAGAAATTCCACATGTTGGTGAGGAAGTGCAGCAAATGGAAATGTCCTGCCCTGCCCAGGGGCATTTTCCGACAGTGGATTAGTATATAGTCGTGAGAATGAGCCAACTACCGCCACACACCTGAGCGCGGATGAAGCTCACCGCTGAGATAATGGTGGATGAAAGAAGTCAGACACAAAATATGCGTGCTGTCTAAATTCTTTTTACATCAGTAGAAAAGAGTGAATCTGTGCTTGTATTCATTTTCCAGGGTTTTAATGGCTTATCTCTGCACACTCGGTGACTTTTTTATTTATTTATTTGCTAGAGAGAGAGCGAGAGCACAAGCAGGGGGCACAGCAGGCTGAGGGAGAAGTAGGCTCCCCGCTGAGCAAGAAGCCCGGTGTGGGGCTCGATCCCAGGATCCTGGGATCATGACCTGAGCCAAAGGCAGACACTTAACAACTGAGCCACCCAGGCGCCCCCCTTGATGACTTTTTTTTAAAGATTTTTTATTTATTTATTCATGAGAGACAGAAAGAGAGAGAGAGAGTGAGTGAAGCAGAAGGAGAAGCAGGCTCCCCGCTGAGCAGAGAGCCCGATGTGGGACTCGATCCCAGGACCCTGGGAAAATGACCTGAGCCGAAGGCAGACGCTTAACCATCTGAGCCACTCAGGCGCTGCCCCCCTTGATGACTTTCAACAGAAGGAATTCATTCTCTCACAGTCGGGAAGCCAGAAGTCCAAAGTCAAGATGTCGGCTTTGTTCCCTCCAAAGACTCTAGGGGAGAATCCATCGCTACCCCTTCCGGCTTCGAGTGGCTCTAGGTGTTTCTTGCCCATGCCCATCTCACTTCAGTCTCCACCTCTGTCTCCCCATGCCCTTCTCCATGTGTGTCTTTTCCTCTTCTGTCTCCTGTAAGGACACTTGTCATTAGACCTAGGGCCCATCTGGGTAATCCAGGATGAGCTCTTCTCCAGATGGCTAATTTAATGACATCTGCGAAGAGCTTTCCCAATAAGGTCACATTCGTGGGTTCTAGGGATTAGGAAATGGATTCACCTTTTGCGGAGTGTGGGGGAGACACAGTTCAACCCGCTAACATGCAGCTAAAAGCCGAGATAGTGGATTCATTTGGGGAGATTAGTGACTAGAAGGCCACAAGGGGGCTTTGAGGGGCTTGGTAATGTTCTGTCTTTAATCTGGCTATGGGTTACGTAGGTGTGTTCACTCTGCAAGAATTCACCAGGCTGGACAACCATGATCTGGGCACTTTTATTTATGTATATTGAGCTACAGCGATTCTTTTTTTCAAAAGAATTCATCAAAGGGGTTTGTAAAGATTGTCCACTCTTCGCCAATTTTCCCAGCCTCCTAATGAAGGGAGTTTGGGATTCTCTGAACAGACTATACCCAGCGATACATCACTGGTTCCAGACACCTCAACTTTTGTAGGATGTGGAGGCTTCAGTAGAAAGGGGGTCAATGACAGATCACACACCCCAGAAGAAACTACAGAATTTTTTTTTTTTGGAACAGAAAAGATATGGGAGAAACAGTATCCTTGGCTCAGATCATTCCAGAACTATCATGTGGGAAGCAAAGAAGTCACACTTAGTGTGAAAGCAGAAGTAGGACTGGTGGGTGGGGATTTTATATTATGTCTCAGCATAATGAAGAGCCTCCTTCTTCTGGGGTATGCTAAGCAGAACGGTGGCCCCCAAAGAAGTCCACGTCTTAATCCCCAGAATCTGTGAATAGGTTAGATCACATGGCCCAGAGGAATTAAGGATGCAGGTGGAGAGTGATGTGATTTGACAAGGACTCAATCTGTGTTACTAGCTTTGGAAAATGGAGGAAAAAGCCTAGAGCCAGGGAACATGGACAGCTTCCTGAAGCTAAGAAGGGCGAGGAAATGGATTCTCTCCTGAGGCTTCCCAGGAGGAATGGAGCTGGGCCAACACCTTGATTGTAGTCCCGTGGGACATACTTTGGACCTCTGACCTCCAGAACTGTGAGATAATACATCGGTGTTGTTTAAACCACTAAGTTTGTGGCAACTGGTTTCAGCAGCCCCAGGAAACTGATACAAATCATGAGGTCCATCACTGAAGGTGTTCAGAGGAAGACAGGACAGTTTGCCGTGATAGTCATAAAGGGTACACAGAGCCATCCAGAGAATCTTGAAGACTCCTTGTATCTTGGAGAGGAGGAGGGTGGCTCGTATTTGCATCCTTCAGCAGAGTTCGTGGTGCGCTTTTATACACATTTTATCCTTTGATCCTCTCAATAAGTTTGTGGAAATAGAGGGGCACCTGGCTGGCTCAGTTGGTAGAGCATGCAACGCTTGATCTCGGGGGTCGTGAGTTCGAGCCCCACGTTGGGGGTGGAGATTACATTAAAAAAAAAAAAAAGTTTATGGGCATAGACCAAGTAGGAATTATTCTTATCATTTAGCGGCAAGAATGTTAAAATTCAAGGTGAGGTGGCCGGTCTGTGGTCACACAGCCAAGAAATGGCAGCAGCAAGGCTAGAACCCAGGTCTCCTGATTTACAGGTGGGTGGCTCTTTCCACTCAATGATGCTGCTTCTTCCAGAATCCAGAGGTCTCCTTTGGTGGGGAACTGAATGGGCTTGGGTCACGCTGTCCCAGAGAAGGACCTAGGGTGTCCCCTTTTAGCCTCCAGATCCAGCCCCAGTCTGGCGCTGCCCCACCCCCACCCCGGGCAGCCCTGAGTCAATGAGCTCCTGACCAGTTTGGGGGCTTGAGCTCCTTCGTGGTGGAGCAAGGCCTGGCCCTCCTAGTGACCAACACCCTGAGATCACTGTGGCAACAATCAGCACAGGTGTTGACCTCTGGCCTTGCCTGGAGTTTGCTTATCTTGATCCTAAGGAATTACGGCCACACCTTTGTACGGATGGCTAACTGGGCCTAAAATCTCAGGGTGCTACATCAGGTCACAGCAAGGTCTGAGCTGGTGGGGCTGGCAGGCATTCGCATCCAGGTGTGTGTGGGCGTATCTGAGTGCTCCAACCCCAAGGGGAGTGGAGTTCCATCCTCTTCTCTCTCGGGCAGGGACACGGGCTTCCGCTGAGCACGCATGTCAGACGCTCGCCTTCAGTAGCCCGCTCTGCACCCATTCCTCCCCTATTCTATGCTAAAGGAGCCACAGGGCTTTTAATGGATCATTTCCCACCCCTCTTTCTCGACCACGGCCTATACTCATCCTGTTTCAAGGGGTGGCCCCTGGTTAGCCTTAATCAATCACCAAGTCTTATTCTCCCAACTTACCACAAAGGCCTTTCTGAAGATCGTATCGGGAAGGGTGTCGGCTTTCCCACTCTAGGCAAGATGAGGTTCTACCACTTAAGTTTTACTTTTAAGATGATAAGGTTGGAGAGTTTGGGGACATCCGGGTTGCTAGAGTTTTGTGCACATGTGGACTGGAAGTATCTTATTTTTTTTTAAAGATTTTATTTATTTATTCATGAGAGACAGAGAGAGAGATAGAGGGAGAAGCAGGCTCCCCAAGGAGCAGGGAGCCCGATGCGGGACTCGATCCCAGGACCCCGGGATCATGACCTGAGCTGAAGGCAGACGCCCAACCATCTGAGCCACCCAGGCGCCCAGACTGGAATTATCTTGATGTTGCCACTTTGCAGAGTTTATGCTTGCCCTGGGAGGCAACCACCTTCCCCTCTTCTTTAAGTCCCGAGCCATAGGAGTCCCCCTGTGGTGTAAAACACATTCAAAGCTACTTCAATGCATCATAGATGCTTACGACTCAAAGCTCAGATACACAAAATAGCACCCAAATTGGCTAAAGAGTGTGTTCGCCTTTACAAAACCCACCAGAAAACGGTGAGGGGACATCGTGAAAAGCACAGGAGACTTGGAATCAGAGGCCTCAGAGTTTGTGAGAATTTGGGGCACGTTACTCTATTGGTGGTGGTTTACTAGTCAGTGAAGGCCATTTTGCTGAGCTGAAGAAGCATATGAATAAAGGGTCCAACAAGGTCAGGAGAAGTTAAAGGAAGACCTGATCTCAGACAAATTCTAGTGAAATATCAAAATTCCAAGGATAGGGGCGCCTGGGTGGCTCAGTCGTTAAGTGTCTGCCTTTGGCTCAGGTCATGGTCCCAGGGTCCTGGGATCGAGCCCCGCATCGGGCTCCCTGCTCAGCGGGGAAGACTGCTTCTCCCTCTCCCACTCCCCCTGCTTGTGTTCCCTCTCTTGCTGTGTCTCTGTCAAATAAATAAAATCTTAAAAAAAAAAAAAAATTCCAAGGATAAAGTCAAGATTGGCCATATAAGAAGGAAGAAGAAGAAAAAAGCTTTTTTTCTTTCTTTGAGAGAGAGAAAGAGTGGGGGTGGGGGAGGGGCAGAGGGGGAGAGAGAGAGAGAGGGAGAAGTAGACTCTCTGATGAGCAAGGAGAGCAATGTGGGACTTGATTCCAGGACCTGGAGATCATGACCGGAGCCGAAGGCAGATGCCCAACCGACTGAGCCACCCAGGTGCCCCAGAAAAGAGCTTTCTGTATCAGTATCAGTTAGGCTGCTTTCCTCAGTGTGATAGGTACAGTCATCCAAACTGGACCAGAGTTAGACATGGAGGAGCCCGACGGAGGGAGGGTTCAGGCATACCCGTCAGGGCTTCTAGATTTCACGTTCTTGGGGGAAGCAACTTTAACTGCTGACAAACTGACTGCTAACATGGTGAGTGAGTGCGTACGTGACATCTGGCAGGAAGGAGCAAATTCCAGACCAAACACTTTGGACCCTGAGCTAAGCCAAGCCAAACCCCAAACCCACTCTGTCAAGTTCTGGCTCCCCAAATTAATGAGACCTGAGTCCTATAAGTTGTTTCCTCCCTGACCTAAAGTCCTTCTCCTCAACTTCTGTAATGCCAACACCTGAAGGCATGTCACCAACTTTATGGATATGATTTTCATGTGAAAAAAAATGTGTGTCATGGACAGACTTGGTAACCGTAGAGATCTTGACTTTTTCTCCTCTTCAAATACCTGTAGTGTTTCCTTATTTGGCAATCTATTCTCTCAGATCTGATCTTGGAACAGTTTTGCAGATATCATTCTTCTCTTGTCTAAAATGCATCTATTTCCAGGTCTCCCTGTCACCTCTGAAGGGTCCACTGAAAACCTGGAAGTGTTTACCCACCAGAGCTAAGAAAACTGCACTTCCAAGCGTGAGGCATTCTGATTGGGTGGGGGCTGGTGGTGTAAGCAGTGAAAGAATTTACTCAAGGCAGAGCAAGAGAGAGGGAAGTTTATTGAATACGCTGCAAGGGAGCAGCGGGAGGGGCGGCAAAGCAGAGACTGTCTGCCACGAGGCGGTGGTGAGGGGCTATAGTTATAGGGTGGAGTGAGGGAGTATGGGAACCTAGGGAGTTTTTCCTTTTTTGGTAATCTTAAGAACTGTGCCTGGTTGTAACTGGTCAGCTAGGGTCTGTGGCCATTTCGAGGGGGGTCGCTTAGTGATCCTGTTTGCATTCAGCTCAGTGGTCACTGTGGCCCTTTGGCCTTGCTCAAGTTTCCTTTGCTCAAGCCTGTTGCCTGAACTCGGCCTCTACCTGACCGGCAGTTTGCCCTGGCCCAGCCCAGCATGAATCTCACGAAGCAATAAAGCTTGGCTCTCACCGACCCTGTGTTTTCTATGTGTATCCTGGCTCTGTTTCTGTCCCAGGTTATATCTGGTTCTTGGCCAAGTCTGGTTTTGGTCTGGTTCCAACCCTCCTACAGCGACTTACATCCCCATGGCAGGGGGTGGGGGAGAGTTATGGTCAGACCATTTGGTGAGCATCGTCAGATGGCAGACAACAGGAATTCTGGTCATTAGTTTATTTCTTCCTTTATCACGGGGATTCTGATAGCTCCTGGGAAGCCGAGTTTTATTTTTTTGTTCATTTACCAGGATGAGCTCAAACCACTTAATAGGAAAAGTAGTTTTTTCCTCCCTGGGATGGAGAGAGGTTGTATGGTAGAGCAGCAGCAACATGAGCCAGTTAGTGTTAAGGTTCTGTGTTTTGCTTGGTGACCTGTGGGTGAAGTGAATAAAACAGGTGGTTTGTTCTCTTTCTGTGTGTGTACATTTATAAGCATTCTGCATCCAATTCCAGTGCGTGTGTGTGTGTGTGTGTCTCAAAGGGGTGGTTCCCCACACCACCAAACAGTTCTTAGACACTAGCAGGGCATCCTACAATTCAAGTGAATTCTGATACCATCTACCTGGAGATAGGATCAGATCCCACAGGTGAAGAACTCAGTCCTATAAAGCTGTCCCCTCACCCCCCCACAGCCCCCCCCGCCACTTCAGATGCCAGTCACAAGTCCAGATTGTCACCTGTGTTTTTGACCAACAGGCTATAGATTGGAGGCACCCATGACCCCCACCTTAGATTCAATTAATTTGCTAGAGCAGCTCACAGAACTCAGAGAAACAGTTTACTTACTAGATGACTGGTTTGTTATAAAAGGATGCAACTCAGGAACAGCCTGATGGAAGAGATGCACAGGGCAAGGTATGTGGGAAGGGTGGGGAGCTTCCATGTTCTCCAAGGGCCTCTGTCCCCAAATATCCACTGGTTCACCAACCCAGCAGCTCTCTAAACCCCATCCTTTTGGCATTTTATGGAGGCTACATGAAGTAGGCATGATTAATTAAATCATTACCATTGGTGATTGAACTCAACCTGGATCCAACCCTTCTGCCCTTCCTGGAGGTTGCAGGTGAACCCAAAAGCTCCAACCCTCTAATCATAGTTGGCTCAACTAGCAAACAGCCCTCACCCTTAGGTGAGGTCCAGAAGTCACTATGAATGGAACAAAAGGCATCTTGATTGCTCTTATCACTTATGAGATTCCAATGGTTTTGGGAGCTCTGTGCCAGAAATGGGATGAACAAATACAGTATCCGTATCTTATTATAAATCACAACATCACAAGCCTTTCCCCTTCTTGCAAATGAGAGTAACTTACCTTTCACAATGATCTGTTTATAATCTCTCTCGAGCTAGTGCTCTCTCGCTCTCTGAGTCTTTCGTTATCTGTGACCCCCTTGGCTTTACTCTTCTCCAGTATTGGCTTCATCCTTGGGCTGCAGCATAATGGCTGGATTTGTAGGCATCACAACTAGATATAGCAACACCTGAAGGGGAAAATAAGGGCCTTTTCCTTCTAGGACTCTTTCTTAGAAAGAAGGATATCTTTCCCAGAAACTTGCATCAGATTCTCTGTCATGTTTCATGGCCAGGATTGAGGCATGTGTGTCCGTTTCCAAGACAGAGCCTTGACAAGGAAGATGAGATTACCATGACTAGCAAAGACGAATCTTTTGGAGTGAAAAGAATATTGGAAAATTAGCCACAGCGATCGCCATGGTTTCCTACAATAAAAAGAATCTGAGTGGCTTTGGACTTTTCGTCTGTAACACACAATGCTAGAAGCAATGGAGTAGCTCTAATTGTGAACAGAAGAAAACGAGGGTGGCATGCAAGGGTTTATAAAGGATACATTGCATATCCTTTCTAAAACGTGGTGACTTAAGAAAATACCCCCTATATAATGAAGAGTTCATCAGAATAAAGAATACAGGAAAACCAAAGACAGGTTGAGAACATGGTGAGTGTGGTATGCAGAATAATGTCCGCAAAGATGTCCACACCCTAACCCCTGGAACCTCTGAGCATTACATTACAATTATACAATGCTTAAGAATACTATAAGAAAAAGCCTATCAATAAGGTCCATTTCTTGGCTGCCTACCATTCCCTGGATCGAATTGTCTAGTTTTTGCTGTGTATTGTTTTAAACTGATGATCAACTGACAGAACGACTTCTTTCCCCATTACTTTACTTTTCTGGAAAAAAAAATATATTTTTCCATATCTTTGCCTCTTTATACTCCTACATGCTTTTTGAGTGACTTAAAAATTTTTTTAAGTATGAAATATATTGCAGTCGGGGCGCCTGGGTGGCTCAGTCGTTCAGTGTCTGCCTTCGGCTCAGGTCATGATCCCAGGGTCCTGGGATCGAGCCCCGCATTGGGCTCCCTGCTCAGTGGGGAGCCTGCTTCTCCTTCTCCCACTCCCCCTGCTTGTGTTCCCTCTCTCGCTATCTCTCTGTCAAATAAATGGATAAAATCTAAAAAAAAAAAAAAGAAAGAAATATATTGCAGTGTACTAAAACCTGATACTTGGAAAAGACTGGTCTTCTTCAAGAACATCACGTGTCTCTTAACTGATTCAAGTCTTTTCTAAAATTCCCAAAGACACGTCCTGTCTATTTCATATTAAGATTATTCTTTTTTTTCTTTTTAAAGATTTTATTTATTTGGGGCACCTGGGTGGCTCAGTCGGTTAAGCGTCTGCCTTCGGCTCAGGTCATGATCCCAGGGTCCCGGGATCGAGCCCCGCATCGGGCTCCCTGCTCGGTGGGAAGCCTGCTTCTCCCTCTCCCACTCCCTCTGCTTGTGTTCCCTCTCTCTCTGTCCTCGAGAGAGGGAACACAATGCCAGGCAAAAGGACTTTGCGGACGGGATTAATTTAAGGATCCTGTATGCAAAGATCATCCTGGATTATAAAGTGGGCCCAGTGTAATCTCAAAGGTCCTATCAAGAGGAGAGCAAGAGGGTAAAAAATCAGAAAGAGGCAGTGTGTTGGTGAAGCAGAGGTTGGAGCAATGAACTTTAAAGATGGAGGAAGGAGCCATGAGCCAAGAAGTGTGGGCAGCCAATAGATGCTGGAAAAGGCAAGAAAATGGATTTCCCCCTAGAGCCTCCAGGAGCATTGCAGCCCTGCACACATCTTGATCTTATCCCCACAAAACCCATTTCAGACTTATGACCTCTGCAAAATAAAGTTTTTGAAAGAGGACTCCACCAATCTCCAGCTTGACCTCAAACATTCTAACTGATTAAGTTCTTCTTTCCAGCTTATCTCTTACCTCCAGCAAAAGACCCTGTGGGCAAATCATCCTGTGCTGGGAACCGAACGAACTACCCTGTTAAGCAATCAGCAACTGCCCTGAGCCAGCAGGACCCCTCCCGCAGGTGACAATGATCTACCTGATCTTTATTGCCCACCTGCGGGGACCCACCGACCTTTGTCCCGCATTTTCCTTATGTAAACCTGGAAGTATTTTCAGCACTTCGGAGGCAGTCTGAGAGACTGTTCACGGTCTTCCCCGGTGTTGGTCTCACTGACATAAATTACTGTCCTGTTTCACCACCACTGTCTCTCCGCCTTTGGATTTTGTCAGCAGTAAGTGGCCGAACCTGGTCTGTTTGGGAGCCCCGGAGCCAGGTGCTCTTGAACCCTCGGACCCCAGCTACATTCTCTTGTTTCAAGCCACTAAGTTTGTGGTCTTTTGCTACAGCCACAATCCACGAACATTTATCATTGGCCGAAATTGATTCAAGAAGAGGTAGAAAATCAGAATAGACCAGTGACCTCGTAAGAAATAGAAACTTGCCCCCTTTTTTCTTTTTTTTCTTATGTTCAGACAAAATATAGCTCCTAAAAGGCATCAGCCGGTCTTCTAGATGAATGCCTTCAAACCTTCAAAGAAAAGATAATTCTATTTATTTATTTGACAAAAAGAGAGCACGAGCACAAGCAGGGGGAGTGGGAGAGGGAGAAGCAGGCTTCCCACTGAGCAGGGAGCCCGACGCGGGGCTCGATCCCAGGACCCTGGGATCATGACCTGAGCCGAAGGCAGACGCTTAACGACGGAACCACCTAGGCGCCCCAAGAACAGATGATTCTTATGATATTTTAATACTTACAGAGCATAAAAAGAGAAAGCTTCACAACTGATTCTACAAGGTTACAAATGGTGTTGATAGCCTAAGTTGGACAAAGACAGTGAACACAGATACAAAAGAGTCTAATCTATGCACACAGATCTAAAAAATCCCAAATAAAACACTCGTAATGAATTCAGCACCATACACCAAAGATGCTACATCATAATCAAAGGAAGTTTATTCCAGGAACCAGTGATGGTTAATCACTAGGGAACCTAGGAAGAACTTACATTAAAATCCTAAAAGAAGAGGGATGCCTGGGTGGCTCAGTCAGTTAAGCATCTGCCTTCAGCTCAGGTCATGATCCTGGGGACCTGGGATCAAGTCCCGAACTGGGCTCCTTGCTCAGCGGGGAGCCTGCTTCTCCCTCTGCCTTCCCCTTCTCCTGCTTGTGCGCTCTCTCTCTGGCAAATAAATAAAATCTTAAAAAAAAGAAAAAAAAATCCTAAAAGAAGAAAATGTGATTCCTTCAGTGAATACTGGGACAAAAAGCAGATAAAAGTAATTTCAATACATGATTAAAAAAAAATCTCTTATCAAGAGACACGTATGATCATAATAATGACGATTTGTCATACGTCATCAGCAAACTCAATACATTACTCATCTAGGGGAATCAGAAATGAATCGAGGGGCGCCTGGGTGGCTCAGTCGTTAAGCGTCTGCCTTCGGCTCAGGTCATGATCCCGGGGTCCTGGGATCGAGCCCCGCATTGGGCTCCCTGCTCTGTGGGAAGCCTGCTTCTCCCTCTCCCACTCCCCCTGCTTGTGTTCCCTCTCTCACTGTGTCTCTCTCTGTCAAATAAATAAAATCTTAAAAAAAAAAT
The DNA here is from genome assembly GCF_054177405.1 of Leptonychotes weddellii. Lineage (NCBI taxonomy): Eukaryota > Metazoa > Chordata > Mammalia > Carnivora > Phocidae > Leptonychotes > Leptonychotes weddellii. The sequence goes on along the minus strand of NC_138383.1, from coordinate 42,655,926 downwards.
GAATCGAAGTAGGAATATGATTAACCTTGAAGACTCAGTATCTTAATGAGGTACATTCTTTCTGAATAAATCTGCAGATATAATGCAGTGTCAGTCAAAATCCCAGCACTGTCTAAGGTAAGCATGCTTTTCCACAACCGTTCATGAAGTAATCCTTTACTTCTTCATTGACTCCAGTGGCTCTTCATAAATATGACTTTTTAATGTAAGAAAAAGCTCATCAATAAGGTCCATTTCTTGGCTGCCTACCATTCCCTGGATCGAGTTGTCTAATCTTTGCTGTGTATTATTTTAAACTGATGATCAACTGACAGAACGACTTCTCTCCCCATTACTTTCCTTTTCCAGAAGAAAATATATTTTTTCATGCCTTTGCCTCTTTATACTCCTAAATGCTTTTTGAGTGACTTTAAAAAATTTTTAAGTATGAAATATATTGCAGTGCTAAAACCTGGTAACATTACTTGGAAAAGACCGGTCCTCTTCAAGAACATCATGTGTCTCTAACTGATTCAAGTCTTTTCTAAAATTCACAAAGACATGTCCTGTCTATTTCATATTAAGATTATTCTTTTTTTCTAAAAAATTTTATTTATTTGACAGCGAGAGAGGGAACACAAGCAGGAGGAGTGGGACAGGGAGAAGCAGGCTTCCTGCCGAGCAGGGAGCCCAATGTGGGGCTCGATCCCAGAACCTTGGGATCATGACCTGCACCGAAGGCAGACGCTTAAGCGACTGAGCCACCCAGGCGCCCCATATGAAGATTATTCTTAAGCATTGTTTTTGGGGACCTGCCACAGCACATAAACCCCTGTGTTCTGGTCAGATTGCATTTAGTTTTGGTTCTTTTCATTCCGATGAAAACCGAAGAATGGAAACAGGTCAAACAGTTTCATATGCCTGTTATTTATTGCCCAATAAAGATACTTAGAAGCTACAAGTGTTGCTCGCAGTTCTCTCCAAGGGGAAAACTTCCAGGTGTTCCCTAAATCCCCAATTTGCCTGTTGTTGAGAGTTGAATCTTATTTGTTCCGTTTCTATTTAAACAATAACTTTCAGGAGCTGAACTGATGCGGATACATTATTACTGACTGAAGTCCATACTTCCTTCGGATTTCCTTGGTTCTTACCTAATGTTCTTTTTCTGTTCAATGATCCTACTTTATATTTTGTTGTCCTGTCTCCTTAGGCTCCTCTTGGCTGTGAGTTTTTCAGAATGTCTTTGTTTTTTGTTGACCTTGACTATTTTGAGGAGGGCTGGTCAGGTATTTTATAGAATATCCCTCAATTGGGATTTGTCTGTTTCTCTAATGGTTAGACTTGGGGTGGGTGAGGTTGTGGGTTTTGGTGAGAAGACCAGAGGTTAAAGTCCATTTTCATTCCATCATGTCAAAGGTACTATGCTTGGTTAAATAGGATCATCTCCCCCCAAAACTTGGACTCTCAGAATGTGACCTTAAGGATGCCTGGGTGGTTCAGTCGGTTAAGCATCTGCCTTAGGCTTACGTCATGATTCCAGGGTCCTGGGATCGAGCCCCGCATTGGGCTCCTTGCTCGGCGGAAGCCTGCTTCTCCCTCTGCCACTCCCCCTGCTTGTGTTCCCTCTCTCGCTGTGTCTCTCTCTTCAAATAAATAAAATCTAAAAAAAAAAATAAATAAAATAAAAGACCGATATTACCTGTTGAAGAACTTGCATGTAGCAACTTTGTCAAGCCCCGTTATTTATTCTATTAGCTTTCTTTCCCATTTATTTGGATTGTGTGTAATTGTAATTGCAAGTAATGCTCTTACCTCTTCTTTTTATATCTTACATTTCTGTTATATGTTTTATTGCATTGGCCAGGACTCCAGAAGGCTGTTCAAGAATAGCAGTGATTGGCAATCTAGCGTCCAGCCTGGGACTTTTGTCTGTTGGGACTCAGGCCTCCTCCTCCACTCCCTACATGTAATTCTGGTGGTCAATTACCAGTCACAGTGATGACATTTGGAAGTTTTTGGGTTTGTGAGCAAATGGCTAAGAGAGAATTCTTGAGATGTTTTTGGTGCAAAAAGGTGATTGTATTAGAGCACGGGGACATGATCCGTGGACAGAAAAGAGCGGCACTGGGATTGTGAGGAGTGACTGATTGTATACTTTTTAATTAGTGGGTTTTAGGGATAGCATAAGTCTCTAAGGAATTTGAAAGCAAGGCTTTCAGGACCTTGAGGGGCTGGCTGCTGTTAAGCTATTTTTAGTTTTTAATAAAACAGAAACAGGCAGGAAGACAGCCATGAGTTTCTTGAGTAAGGTCAACCTCTGTATGTTTCAGGTATCTATCAGTGGGACACAAGCTCTAAGGAGGTTTAATTTAAGCTACATTTGTCTTGCCTTTGTTTCCCTTATCAACAGCACCCAGCCCTTTTGGGCAAGCCAAACATCAGACCCTATTTCCCTGCCCAGGATGATTGTTTCAAAGTGGGCAAGAAACCTACATATGAAACCTACATACATAAGTTTCCTCCCTGTTTGTCTCTTTGTTTGGAGCTAGAAGAGGGAGGGTCTTATTATCTGGCTTAGGGGGTGGGAAAGAAAGGGGTGAGGGTTGCTGGAGGCCCCCCTGCCCCCTCCAGGGAAAGAGAGCTTGCCTACAGAGAAAAAAAAAAGTCACACACACACACAACCAAGGAGAGAATCAAAAATGGTGGTAAGATGAGAGAGGAGGGGAGAGGGGGAGCACTAAAGACCTTGTTTTAAAATCCCTGAACCCAAGCTTTCTGGTTATGTGAGCCCCCAAAGTTGGATCACTTCTAGGACAGAAGGAATTTCGACTATTACAGAAATCATCCTGTCCTGGTGAGGAACGTTTGTTAGGCAATTATTGTGTAGCAGGTTGAAGGCCACGTGGTCCACCTACACAAGCTCATTGAATCCTCACCCAAACCAGTGATGGAGATGCTATTTCAATTTTACAGATGAGGGAACTGAGGCTCTAGGAGGCAAGCAAGTGGCTCTGCTCCCAGGGAGACCGTGGCAGGTGTCTCCTGAATCCGAGTTTGTTGACACTCACAACCTCTCGTTCCCCCATAGTTCTATTTGGAAATTGTGAGCTTGTTGCTCTCTTTTGATAGATTCTAAGTTGATACAGTTGGTGGGCGGGAAAGAGTACGCAGATTCCAAACGCAGCCGCAGAGCATGTGCTGAGCGCACTCCGCTGAGCGCACTCTGCAGAGCGCGTCCCGCCAGAGCAGAGGTGCCTGCGATGGAGGAGTGCGCCCAATCCGCGCCCCTGGCTGGCCGCCCGGGCCGAGTGAGAGCTCTGGGGTCTTCCTGGCCCGACGTTTCACAGCCTGCAACCTCCGGGGGGAGGCGCAGGGCCGCCTCAAGCCCTGGCGTCCGAGGCTCGGAGGCCCCAGGCCCCCAGAACGTTTTCCGTCTGTTTCCAGACGTTCTGCAACCTGTTGCCTTCCCAGTCCAGGAGTCCGTGGGCCTCCGCGAGACCCGCGGGCGTCCACGCTGCGGCAGAGGTGCAAGGGATGCACCCAAGGTCGCGGCTGGACAGGAGGCGCGCGCGGCTGGGCCCGGGGCTGCGGGCCGGCTCGCGATGCGGGCTGGGCGGCCCGGGGCGGGGACTGGAGCCGGAGCGGCCCTGCACCCTCCCAGAGGCCGCCTCTGCGCTCCCCAAACGCAGAGCGCCAGGCGCATGGAGGCTGCAGAGGAGTCCGGACGGGAAGGCCAGGGGGCCATCCCCAAGCACCCCGGGGCCATCCCCAAGCACCCCGGGGCCATCCCCAAGCGCCCCGGGGCCATCCCCAAGCACCCCGGGGCCATCCCCAAGCGCCCCGGGGCCACCCTTAAGCGCCCCAGGGCCATCCCCGAGCGCCCCCGGGCCATCCCCGAGCGCCCGGTGGCCACCCCGGAGCGCCCGGTGGCCACCCGCGAGCGCCCCGTGGCCACCCGCGAGCGCCCCGTGACCACCCCCGAGCGCCCCGGAGCCACCCCCGAGCGTCCCGGGCCGCGCTGCCCGCTGCTGTCCGGCTTCCGAGAGGAGCTGTGGGCTCTCCTGGTTCTGGCGGGCCCCGCGGTAAGTAAGGTGGCCTCGGTGGGAGGTGGGTCCCGCGGGTCGGGGGCCCGGTACGCGTGTCGCCGCGGGTGACCCGGGGGTACGGGGCAGAGCGGGCGGGCGCCGGGGGACGCGGTGCCCAGAGAGAGCCCGGCGGGCGCGCGTCCCTGTGCCTCCGCGTGCGTCCCGGGTCGCGCTCTGCACCCTCTCGGGGGCGGCCCCTCCGGGCACAAACCGCACAGGTCGCGCAGCCGGTCCCCGCCCGGGCGCTGGGAGCCCCCAGGGAGCCGGGACCTGCTCGCCTGAAGGCTCTCCGGGGCGCCTTCCCTGGGTGAGGATTCTGGCGTAAGCGAGCAAGTTCTCGTAGGCGTTTGAAACTTCTTTGAATGCTGGTTATCGAGTCGGGACTTCAGCTAAGTTACCATGAGGCAGGGAGGAAGGAGGTGAAATGGTCTCTCTTGCATCGCGATCTCCAAATCCTTCAGAATCTCAGTTAACCTCTGCAAGACGAGACCAGAGGCATCCTGTCCCACGCTCTCCTCCCCGTTATTTTTTCTTAAAGTCTTTAAAGTGGTTTTCTTTGGGGTTGAGGTTTCTTCTCGTCATTAGGTTAGGGTTTTTTCCTGCGTTATCTATTTAAAAGTGATGTGGGTTTTCAAAACCACAAGAAACAGAATCCCATCCCTGTTTTCCTGACAGCTTGGGTGGTTTTCAAGTCAACGGAGTGAGTCATTTCATTGGACAAGACGAATCCGTTGTGTTTTTAAGGCATACGTTTTGGGCCGCTGAGTAGACATTCCACACCTGCAAAGGGTAAGGTGGGTGGGTGCGTCTTCCTGGCGCGGTGACAATTCTGTTTGTGGGACCCAGTGATACCTGCTGTGGTGTGCATGGGGGCAAGATAATGCCACGGAACGAAAATTCATCCAGCAAAAAAGGTGTTTGTGAAGCTCTCTTGAAAAACGGGAAGAATGCGTGGTTTGGAATCTCCATACCTGGCCCCCAGTTCCTGCTTTGATCTCAGAAGGCAGGTTAGGAAAAGCTGTGTGAACTTGAGTAGTTCCTAACTTCTTTTAGTCTCTGCTTATCCATCCATAAGCTGAGGAGAATAATCTGTGCCCAAAATTCCCTCACAGGGTTGCTGTGAGAAAAGTCTGTATAAGGCTTTTATAATACAACAAGCAAACGCCACGAGGCAGCATGCTGAGACCCAGCCTCTCCAAGGACAGGTCCTCTGTCTCTGCAGGTCCCCGAAGTAACCTGGCCCCCCTTGATGTAGGGGACCTTCCAGGTCTCTGGGATGAACACTGGCCTAACTGCTGGGCCCTTTATGTTTGTGTGTGTATAGATAGATGTGTATAGATGTGTGCATAGATGTATATGACTGTGTTAGTTACAAAATTTGTCCTCGTAGAAAAAAACCCTGGAACACCACGACAAAGAAGCAAAGGAAAACACCACCCAGAGATAATTTGGGTGTTTTCCTTCCAGTCTTGTGTGTCTGGGTTTGTATGTGACGGCTTTACCCAATGAAGTCATAGAATTCTGGCGCTTGTTTAGTCTCTTATGAATTGTATATGGAGCCCCTCTTGGTCTTTGTACAGCCCTATTCCCATCTGCTGTGAGTTTTCTATTTCCTGAGGGGCTTGGAGGAGGAGAAGATGCCTCCTCCTCCGTGCTCAGTGTCCCATACTCTGCTCTCCAAGGATCTACCGTCCGTTAGGTGGGATGCCTGGTCTGAATCTCCTCTCTCTGATTTTGGCTCTCCCATTCCCTGTCTCCCTTCCAGGCCTCTTATATGAGCATTGACCCGTAAGGATCCGAGATAGGCTTCAGCCTCAGGTGTTCAGACTTCCTTACCTCGCTCCCATCGAGCTTTTAATGAGGCCTATAAAGAGAGAACACAAGGGAAAGAGGTGCATGTCTTGTATTTCTTTTTTTAAATTTTATCTTTATTGCCAGGCTCAGTCGGAGTCCTGAAAAATAATCCCAGAGAGGGATTGCTCGCTCTCCGGGAGCATGGGCTGTGCACACCATTACCGAGGCTGGAAATGGAGAATAGCCTGGGTCCAAACCGAGGGAGCTGGTTTCCGGCTGTGTGCACGAAGGACCATCTGAGAGGGAGCTGGAGAACCTTCTAGGGCTGCAGGGCGGAAGGACCAGAGCAGGCCCCGCAGGGTGAGGGGCCTCTGGACGGACGGGCCAGACTACACACGAGGCATGCAGGCTGATGGTTTGATTTTTATCCTATAGGCAGTGGGGAAAGTCCTTGGTGACATGTAACCTCAGTAGGAGGAAGCTTCCACACAGGCACAGGATGGTTTAGGCTAAGGTGATAAAGGTTTGCAAGAATGGGAGGCATTTCAAAGGGGGCAGGTGGGCAGAGGAGGCCTGGGGGTGGTCTGGGACCCTCCCTGGCTCTTTCCCTTCCTTTCCCAGGCCTCCTAACTGTCTCTCAGCTGGATGCACATCTTCATCCCCCTTCCGCCTTGATCCCAGTCTGGACCACGGCAGCCTCCTTGTGTCTTCTTCTCTCTTCAGCTCACGTTGCCCCAAATGCTCCATGTGGAGCCAGGCACCAAAGTCCTCTTTTAGAGGGGAATGGGCATGTGAGCTTGTCACCCCCTTTTGTTGGTCTTGTGAGGTTCTCTGGGGTAGGGCTCCTGTCAGGCGCCCGGGTCTTATCTTATTTCTCTGGCTCCCGGTGGTCCTTCCCCCAGCCTTGCCTCAGACCCCATACCCTCGGGCTGCTCTGTTTCCTCTGCCTGGAACGTTCTCCCCGGACGGACAGCCCACCTTCACCTGCTTCTTCACCATTCAGGTTTCAGTGGAGCTTCATTTCTTCCCGAACCTTCTCTGACTCCCAGGTTGTGCTCTTAGAACTCCTCTGTCTTCTTTGTAGTGCCCATCACCTGTGTAATTGGTGGTGTTATTTCACGTTGAACCTCTTTCCGGGCTCTATGGTGGGTTCCATGGGCGTAGAAATGGAGCAACGGTGTTCATCTTGCTTGGCATGTAGTTTGTGCTCCAAAGATGTTGACCCCAGTTGACCATCTGTAAGTCAAGTGACTTGGGTCCCAGTTGTGCCTCTGTGACTAGGCCAGCTGTGTGACTTGGGGCTGCCTGGGTTTTCTCATATGTCAACGAAGAGGCTGTACTCCCATGACCTCGAGGCTCCTTCCAGGGCTGACTTTTCGATGCCAGGGGTGAGCTTTCAGGCATCCACGGGAGGGGGGTGAGACCAGGGCTTCCAGAACGGTGCTCACACAGCAAGCTCACTGGGCAAGCCTACGCCTGTTGCCTTTGCAGCATCTGGCCCTGGAGAGCACCCTTCCAAAGCCTGCAAGTGGCAATAGTTTTGGTTATTGCTGCCTGGTTAAAAAAATGAGCGGGGCCTCCGTGATAGGAAGAAACAGAGGCACGGTCAGTCTGGCGATTTCTTCCGTACATTTGTCTACAGCTAGTCACTGCCCATCAGGCTGTTGTTGAGACAGCCATCCTTGAGACACGTGGGGGAACAGAATTGGCTAATTGCTCAGGCATGGCAAGAGGCCCCGTGATGGGTCTCGTCCTTGACCCCGCCGCGTCTTGACCGGGTGTGGATGGGATGGGTGTGGGGGTGTTGAAAGGCAGATCCCACAGCGCCAGAGACATCTGGGATGTCTCTTGAACTAGGGCAGGGCATGGGCCTGCTGAGCAATGTCCCCAGGTGATCCTTATGTACGTGAACCACAGCGATGGCCAAGAGCTCACCCAAAGGGCTTAAAACCAGGATTTGAAAACAAGTATGCGCGGCTAGCAAATATCAGCTCTGGAGGCAAGATCTCCCTGGGACTGATGGTCAGAAAACGTTTCTGTGTTGTGCAACCTGAACCCCATGTTACCGTCACTCCAGCAAGGCTGCAGTGGCCCCAACAAAGAAATGGTTTGAGCATCTCACATGGATGAGCTTAACTCAGCCAGACTCCCTGGCCTTTCGTCTAGGCAACATAACTCTTTCCAGCCTTGGACTGGGCACTTGCCCTGAGAAAACGCCCGTTTCCCCACCCAAGTACAAAAGGTGTTCGCGCAATTAGTAATAGCAAAATCGGGGAAGTGGCCCAAAGGCCTGACCCTAGATGAGGCTGAGCACGTTCTTTATGCAAAGCCACGAAAACAGCTTGTGGGGGACCGGAGCATCATGTAGCAGAAGTAGGCCATTCTGTGGAAAGGGGGGAAACAGATTCCATGACGCAACCATTTGTAAGAGTTGACATGGCTGAGAGGGTAATGACCTGAAAAGATTTGAAAGTGATGCTGAGTTTACAAAAAAAAAAAAAGGACTCTGTGACCTTCATTTTTTTTTTTTTAAAGATTTTACTTATTTTATTTGAGACCGAGAGATTGAGAGAATGAGCGGGAGGAGGGGCAGAGGGAGAAGCAGACTCCCCCGCAGAGCAGGGAGCCCAGCACGGGACTTGATCCCAGGACCCTGGGATCACCACCTGCGCCGAAGGCAGATGCTTCACCCTGAATCAAGCCACCCAGGCGCCCTGTGACCTTTAAAGTTACAAAAACTCACAGTCAAACAGACATCAAGCTCTGCTGGATGAAACCACAAAGCCCACCTGTAGGGTGGTGACATGGCCTAGATCGTGGCCATCCCCTGATATAGGCCTACTGGGGGTGGGGGGACGGGGGTCCCTTGGCTCTCGCTTTAGGTTCTCTAGAATTGGGTTTTTCATACCAACTTTTTGATTTTTCACCCCTGCCCCCAGCTTTTCATTGTCCCTTGCCTCTTGTCTCGTCTTTGGCTTACTTTTGCAATGCATTCTAAAAGCGTCCCTTCTGCCCTTCTCAGTAGCAGAAGGTCCTATTGGACTAGAAGCTGTGCCGCTGGGGGCCCAAGAAGGAGGGCACCTTGTCCGCAGTTGTGACTCTTTAGGCACCTGTTCTGTCTTCCGGGGAATGGGAGTCAGACCTCAGTGCCTCTCGGACCACGTAAACCTCCTTGGGAGAGGGGCTTTCCCGAGAGGTACTGCATGGCCAGGGTCTGGCAGGTGGCAATGGTGGGGTGTGAGGTAGTTGGGAATTACCCTAAGGAAATAAGGTCAGTGTCCAAACAGGCAACTATAGGATTGTGGAGCAACTCATGGTAGTTCTTGGAATGGTGAGGAAGAATGGCTCAAGGTTCCGGAAGCAGATTTTGCCCTCCCACCTGAGCCTTCTCAGGATTCAAGAATTAAAGGTGCTTGGCAGATTGGGGGATGTCTCACCCCAAGATTCCAGAGCCCACCGACCTTCCGGTTGGAGAGCCCCATTCTTAGCTCAGGGGTTCCTGTTTGTGGCATCTCGTGCTGGCTTTTGAAGGCTGTATTCCCTCCAGTCCTCCCTGGGAATGTGAGATGACAAGGGGGTTATCCCAGAAGGCGGCCTCTGAGAATTTCAGAGAAAATATACCTGTGATCTATGGCTTGAGAATCTTAACATGAAAAATCAACTCAAAAAGCCGGGAAGTTCTCAAAAATGGGATGCTGATCGCGGTTGCAAATGAACTCTTGAATATCCTTCAAGAAGCCTACCAGAAGTCGCACGTTTGTCTGTGAAAGTGGGCAGAGGCTGACTAACGGCCGAATTTCTGTACCTTTTTTTTTTTAAGATTTATTTATTTGAGAACAAGAGAGCACGATCGGGAGGGGCAGAGGGAGAGGGAGAATCTCAAGCAGACTCTGCACTGAGCGCGGAGCGCAACTTGGGACTCCATGTCACGACCCTGAGATCACAACCTGAGCCGAAACCAAGAGTTGGACCCTTAACCGACCGCCCTACCCAGGCGCCCCTTCGTTTCTTTACTTCTGACTGGAGTCGATTTGGAGAGCGTGGGGGGCGCCCCCATGCGCGGGGACCTCGCGCCCTCCTCCCCCTGTGATGGTTGGCACTCATCTCTAGCTCCTTTTCTGTCTCTTCCAAGTTCTTGGCGCAGTTGATGGTGTTTCTGATCAGTTTCACAAGCTCTGTGTTCTGTGGCCACCTGGGGAAGCTGGAGCTGGATGCTGTCACTCTTGCCATCGCGGTACGTATGGGACTTGCTAACACACCTTTCTGAAAGCCGTCGGTATGAGTTTCCTCTCTCAGGAAGTCCCACTCTTTAAGGGCTTAAACCAGCACAATTCATTATCTCGGTGCTGGAGGTCAGAAGTCTCAGATGGGTTTTGCTGGGCTGACAAAAGGTGTTGGCCGGGCTGTCACCTTACTTCCCGTTTGCAACTATAATTCTCCTTTGCCCTGTAAGTTCACATTTTTCCAGGCTCTGGGGGTTAAGATGGGACATCTTTGGAGGGCTGTTACTCTGTCTGCCACATCAGTGAATCTGTAATCCATGGAGCTCTTGACTCCTGCCCCCCACTTCCCATCTCCATGATACAGAACTGGAAGATGACATCCTGGGTCCTAGTGTCTAAACCTAAAATTGGGAGGAACCCCAAATCCTCTCTGTATCTTAGATGTGAATCCCCCAAACCAAAGAGATGTCATCGACCTCTGTCAGGGGCTAACTGGCTATGTGTGGCCAAATGGTCCTGCCGACTTGTTTCGTTGGCCAGCTGGGTGTTTCTAGAAAGGTGGAGTCCGTGGCTTTCAGCAGATGTGTGTCCCGCTTCTTCTCCGCCTCCCCGGTTCCCCCTCGCTGCTGCCCTGCTCAGGCACACGTTTGCCTTATCTGCCTGGTCTCCCTAGCCATTGGCGTTTGCTGCCTCTGAACTGTGCAGGACTATTCTGAGTTGGTCCCAGGTATATATATGGATTGTCTTGCTTTCAGGGAGCAACATGGGCAACCCCCAGCTTAATTATCCTTTTGGGGTTTTAATGTTTGGAAGTCTGGGGGAAGAAATGCATTCAGCGAGCCTCTAGCAGATGCCCTTTCGCCAAGGAAGTGCAAGAAGGCTGGTGCTTCTAGGCTGAGCCCAGTTGGGGCTGTTGTCCTTGGTTAGTGCCCTGCAGACTTAGCTGCAGATGGCAGGTTCCAGACATCCTGTGATGCCACGCCCTGGTGTTGGGGGTGCTTCCCTGGGCTCCCCAAAGCTCCAGGGACCCGGGGATTTAGTTGGTGTCCCTAGTCAAGACAAGTGCACCCAGGAGCTCTGTGACCTTGACTTCAGAGGCTTGATTCTGAGCCCTTTAGAGTCCTTTGGGATACTGTCCCAGGCCGTGCTTGGTCTGGGGCAAGTGGACTTATCCAGAACTGCTAATGTGTGACATGGCATTCCCCTTAAGGACGACTCACGTTCCTCTGAAATTGGGGACCAAAATGCCCAGCACTTGGGAAAGAAAAGGGCTCGGTAATAACCTCTGGCTGAGATTTTTCTTCTCTCCAAGTTTGTTGCCTGTCTTTTAATTAAGTGGGCCCAGAGGATTTGTGCCAGCGCTCCAGGGGGAGGACAGAGCTGGGTAGGGTGACTTGGGAGGGTTGCCGGAGGCACATGGCAGCCTCTGATCAGTGGGGACAGAGAATTCGCCTTCCTGTCTCCCTTATACTGCGTGGCCGTCTTGGGTTTCTTTCCAGGTCATCAATGTCACTGGTATCTCCGTGGGCTTTGGCTTATCTTCTGCTTGCGACACGCTCATGTCCCAGGTAAGCGGAAGCTGCAGGTGACTCTGGCAAGTGACTGTGGACACGGGAGCTGGGAGGGCCCCACCGGCAGGAAGTGGGGAGGGTCTTGTGCACAGAGGGAGGGACTCCCCGACGGCAACCCCTCAATTCCACTATCCAGTGCTTGCTTTTTTGGAAATGTGGCCGGGTGCCTTGCAGGCTTGGGAAGTCGTGTTTGCACGTCTGGCTTACACTACCTTTTGACCAAATAGGGGACATTTTGTACAAGCCCGTCCTTGCACTTTCCACATCACTGAGTTTGGCACCGTCCCGTGCTTCTCGACCTTGAGTGCCCACCCGAGCTCCCTGGGGGGCTTGTTAAAACAGGCCGGGGGCCTCCTGCCAGTGGCATGCTGGTAAATGTTGAATGTCCATGTCTTGGGCGGGAGAAGGGCAGATGTTCTGACCTGCACAGTTTGCTCATTCCGGTGGCAGAAGGAGCTCATTTATAGCTGGTCTCAGGCTGCCACACAGATGTTGCTGAACATGGGCCAGGGAGAGACGTGCACAGTTTGGCTTTTGGAAGCCCGTGGGAGCGGGCTTCGGCCCCCCCACTGGCCGTACCCCAGAGTTTCTGCTTCACAGGTTGGGGGGTGGGGTGGGGGCAAGATACTGCATCTCCAAGAGGTTACCAGCTGATGCCACCCTGACTGGCCATCAGAATCTCATGGGGAGCTTTTAAAAACGACTGCTCTCTGGGGCCCCACGCTAAATCCAGACTGTCTTTGGTGGGACCGTGGCATTGGTGTTTTAAAAACGTTCTCCAGGTGATTCTAATGGGCAGCCAAGTGTGAGAACCAAGAATACCTAAAGAGTGTGGCAAAGTCCTAGGACCATCTGATTGAAGGCTTTTGGGGGGTTGGGGGGGTGTGCCGTTCCTCTGCTAATGGCTTTGTTTGCATTGTGCGCACCCAGACATACGGGAGCCAGAACTTGAAGCACGTGGGGGTCATCCTGCAGAGGGGGATCCTGGTGCTGCTGCTCTGCTGCTTCCCCTGCTGGGCGCTCTTCCTCAACACCCAGCAGATGCTGCTGCTCTTCCGGCAGGACCCGGCCGTGTCCAGGTAAGATGGGCCCATGCCGTGGCAGGGTTGGGTCCGTCTTGGCAGAAAGATGGTCCCATCCAAGTTTAGCAAAGGCTACACACCAGGAGGGGGGTCAGCGTTCCCTAGCTGACTTCTGCCAGGCCATAGTGCTGTCCACACCTGACACCTAAGATCTAGATCCCTCCTTATTTGAATGACTTCAGGGTAAAAAGTTTGGAGCGAGACAAGACTTGCAAATGTCCTCCACTTGACTAAGATAGTAGTTCATGGCGTTTGTTCATGGTTTTGTGGTTCTTGACCCTGGTTGATACTCAAATCACCTGGGTGTTTTAAAAACCCACCCATACCTGGTCCCCCACCCCTCTCAGGGTTCTGTTCTAATTGGCCTTGGGGGCAGCATGGGCATCAGTGTCTTTCAAAGTTCCCCTAGATGATTCTAATGTGCTGCCAAGTTTTGAGGCCTGGCTTAGTTCATAAGAACCTTTAAAACAAGTTCTTGTCCTAGACCAGTGGCTGTGAACCTAGGGGACCTTTGGCAACGTTGGGAGGCATTTCTGGTTATCTGTCAGAACTAGTATGGGGAGAAGCCAGAGATAACTACAAAACATCCTCCTATGCACAGCAGAGAATTATCTGGCCATCGTGCTGAGTTTGAAAAACCCTTTCCTAGACCTAAAGATTTGGAATAACCAAGAGAGGTAACCTGGGTATAAGATGATGAGGTCTGTGGGTCCATTTTCACATTTGCTCCAGCACGTGAAGCTCATTGATTCGAAAAGAGCCAAGAATGGGAAAGGGGTGTTAGGTAGCTTATCCTCCCTACCCTTCCCTCAAAACGGAGACCCCTGCCACCTTTTTTTTCTTTTCGTTATGTAGGCTGACCCAGGACTATGTCACGGTCTTCATTCCAGCTCTTCCTGTAAGTTTTCAAGGGGTTACGGGGCCCCCTTCTTGAGGTTCACTGGTAGAAGGCAGCTGCGGTACCTGGGAGCTCAGTGTGTTGGGTCAGTCTTCCAGGATTCATACATGTGACGTTGGCTCCTTCAAGAACCGTGGCTTTCATTATGCTCATGAAAGACACACGTGTCTGTCCCTCAAGGAACACCTGGGTCAAGGCAAGTCCAGGAGGCCCCTGTCCGGAACTCCTACGAACTTCCGGAATCACGCACCAAAAGGAGTTCAGACTTTTTTTTTTTTGGATGGTGGTAATTTCTTCCCGGTGTCAGAATCCCTGAGGGCCTCACTCTGAACTTTCAGATTTGTTTTCCTTGCTGAGCGTGATCGCATAGCTCCCTCAGTGTGTGTGTGTGTTGGACACAGTAGTCCGTGGTCAATGAACAGTCAAAGCTCATTTTATTCAGTTGGGTGGTATGACTGTCTTGGTTTGCATGGGCTGCCATAACAAAACACAGACTGGGTGGCTCAAACAACAGAAATCAATTTTTCTCACGCTGGTGGAAACAGGAAAGTCCAAAATCAAGGCGTGGCAGGGTTGGTGTCCTCGAAGGCCTCTCTCCGTGGCTTGTAGATGGCCTCCTCCTTGCTGTCTCTTCTCCTGGTGGTCCCCCTGAACAGGTGCAGCCCTAGGGTCTCTCATCTTACAATGACACCAGTCCTATTGGGCTAGGGCCACTCTAATGGCCTCATTGTAACTTAATCAGCTCTTTAAAGACCATCGCCAAATAAAGGTCCCATTGGGGGTTAGGGCTTTGACTTGGGAATTTGGATGGATACAATTCAGCTCTTAAAAGTAGCTATCTGCTCTCCTGATTGGCCTTGTGGTCTTTAATTTATACTGAAATCTTTAACGCTTAATATTCTTTTAATTGTTCCACCAAATAGGACTGTTATCTAGTCTATACCATAAAAGGGGTGCCTCCCTTAGAGTTTGCCCAGGGGCCTCCTTGATAGCCCACCACCCCTGGAAGAATCCTTGCCATGCACTCAAGGGAACCGCTCTCCCAGACCCTAGGGTCTCTTGGATCATGTTGGAACACCCTGGCCCCAGACACCCTGGCTGCCGCCCCCTGCCCCCGGTCCCCCTCTTGAGATGGGGTGCTTCTGTGGCATGGAAGCAGAGGGCAGCCAAGCCGAGGCCAAAATGTTAACCTTTGTCTCTTATTCTCTTGTAGGCAACGTTTCTTTATACATTACAAGTTAAATATTTGCTCAGCCAGGTAATGCAGACTCTCCTTTCTCTTTGTGTGTGTGTGTGGGGCTCGTGGGAGTTTATGCCTTTCAGTGATTGGGGGGGCCCTGAAAATACTCAGGAACCACTGAAGTACATTTCCCCGTGTTGTAGGCGTGGGACTTTGGTGTGAAGAGGTTTATGAAGTGAAATCAAGGAGAGGATACGTTATTGTTGGCTTTGGAAAATTCTTATCCGATTCCCCCTCGGAAATAATTGCCATTGGCCGATTACGGTTAGCACTGGAGTGGTCTTTGGCTCTGTGCTCTTACCTGGCTCCCTGGCAGTAAGGGTGTGTGCCCGTGGGCCCTGCAGAGGGCACCTGTCGGGCTCCAGGGAGCCAACCTCTCAGCCCGACTCTCCTCAGTGGGGCGTGAAGGCCCACGTTGTAATGATACCTCACGTCGGTTAGATCTCCACACGTGACTGACAGCCCCGGGACGGTAGGTATGGATTTATGATGCTAGCGTATGTGGGACCATGGACTTGCTTCCAGGTGAATCCAGGTAAATGAGGGTACCGGGCAGTGGGTCATAGCCCCGGGGGCTGGCTCTCCAGGACACATGGAGGGGCCAAGGGAGGGGAGAGAGAAGGGAGGAGGTTTTCCATCTATTTAGTATTCTTAAGTGTAAGATCTTACCCTGTGAGTGAAACATTTCAAGTCTTCATCGGTGTCTATAAAGAGGCAGAAATCTCCATCTGCTGTCAGCCCATAACCTTGCTTGAAGCCATGTAGAGGCTGTAGTCTGCTCAGGACCTTCTCCCTGACAGTCAGTCTCCCAGCAAACGCAGGAGCTCCTGACCGCAGGCTCCAGCTTGGTCCAGTGAGGAGAGTGGAAGTGAAAACCCCTCTCTCTGATCCTCGGAGGGACAAGGAAAGATCGAGAAGTAGGAGCCCGGAGCTGAGAGGGGCAAGGAGGCGTGACCTGGGTTTTGGAGAACACGTGGGGTTCTCAAGGCATCTGGGGTCACCGAAGGGTGAGAATGCAGAGGCCACGAGTCGGGTGGAGGGACACAACCAGAGAGGTGTGTTGGCCCTGGCTCAGCGTATGGGGCCTTGTGTTTGTTCTCTGCTGCGGATATTTCAGTTGGTGGGAAACCAATCAATTGCCGGGGGAAGAGAGAATTACGGACATGGTCCAAACAAGAGATGCCGTGGGTCTCTGACAAGAAAGGATGTCCTGTGGGAGGAACGGGAGACATATGCCGGGGTGGATCCTAGAGAATGAAATGATCCTTGGGTGCAGGGACGGGCGGGAGAGCCAAGCGTTGCATGTAACCCAGCTTCCATCTTGGGGTGAAGCAGCTGGTCTGGGGGCAGAGTTAACACGGTGGAGAGCCCCAGATGAAACCGGCGGGCTGCTGAGACTTTTAGTGGGGAGAGTTAGAGAAGGCGGCTGGACTGGCTTCTGCTGACCTTCCTTTGCGGGAAGCTTTCTCTGGCATGTTTTTGGTTTCCATCTGTGTGCACATGGCTCCCACATTTCCAGCTCTAACTGCCAGTCTTGCCTGCTGCCCGTGGGAGGCCTATGCACGTTGTCCTTGACCTTCTCATCCCCCAGGCCTGCCTCCACTTGGCCCACCTTCCCTTCCAGTCAGTGACCTCCAAAATCTTCTCTTTGGGTAACCTGTCCTCACATGGGACTCCCATCTTTTCTTTCACTCCCACGGCCCATCAGTGATGGTCCTGTAGGTCCTGCCTGTCCCCCCCTGCCTTTACCCCCCCCATGCTTCAGTTCCTCTCTTGTTCTTCCTCTTCCTTTTGTGATAACTTCAGGAGCCTCTTACTGAGTCTCCCTGCTCCCAGTCCTTCCCTGGGCCAACCCCACCCCATGCTCCTTCTTTTACCTTCTACCTGAAAGGCAGGTGTGGTCACCTGCCTCCTTTGCTGAAAAACTAAGCAGGTCACCTGATAAATTAGTGACCCATAGTAGTGGTTGGTCACGATCGTTGTCCTGGCCCCTGAGCCCAGGACTACTGAGGCCACTAGAGACAAACCCGCAGCACGGCAGAGTCGGGTTTGCCAGCCATGGTGGGGATCAGGGAAGTGTGATGCTCACCCAACAAAGGGGGAAGAGTGCTATGATTCTGAAGGTTGGAGCTCAGGTGCAGTCCAGGGGAGGCCATGTTTTGGTGGGCTCAGAGCAAAGCAGGAGAAGGTCTGCCCTGCCAAGTGGACCCAAGGCCTCCCTCCTCGGGGAGCTCAGAGAGATGCAGATTGCCATGTCCAGAAATCCATGAGAAGCTCTCCCCCCCACCCCCCGCAAGATGGAAATTGCGGCTACTTTTTTGTGTGTGTGAGAGAGAGAGAGAGAGAGAGACGTCAATCCCCCAGGGAGGTGAGGGATCTTTTAGGTTTAGCGATACGACTTCAGCAAGATGTCCTGCAGATTTTAGAGAGCCAGGTTTCTCAGAAAAAACATTCAGAGAAGGGGCCAAGGTGACAGTTGGCACCTGGGAGAAGCAGCACCTCCTGTGAACGTCACCCCTGGCTTCGTCGTGTCCGTGATTCTGTCCCGATGCTTGGCGGGGTGGCTTTGTACATCCCCAGCCGGTGTGCGTCGTTCTCCTCTTCTGCCGGAAGTCTTCATTGAGATGCCAGACAGCCTGGACTTTTCTGCCTTGTACTTGTGAGCGGAGCCAGGTGTGATGGAATCCTTCCCGCACTCTAGCTTTGTGAACTCATCTTAGATTTTCTTAGGTCACTGAACTTCCATTTGGTCAAGAAAGTGCTGAGCTTTCACCCACTGTCCAGTGCAGAGGGTGACTTGTTTTTCCCCAATCCCCGTTAGTCCTTGCGGTTTGGGAGGCAAACTGATTTGTCTTCCCGCCTCTTTGCTACCTTCTCATCTCTTGCCTGCATCCCTGTGGCCAGAGCTCCATGCTTCATGCCTCTGGGAGGAGGGAGTGGGAGGCAGGAAGGTAGGAGTAGCCAAGGATGGGCATCCAGTGAGGTTCTTGTGGCAGCCCGCCGCCTCGCCTGTGTGTTTGGGGACCGAGTGGCAGTCCCGCTCCTTGGTCTCCAGCACAGGGTGTGGTCTCTCCTCGTTCCAGGGAATCGTACTGCCCCAGATCGTAACCGGAGCAGCGGCCAACCTTGTCAATGCCCTCATCAACTATCTGTTTCTTCATCAGCTGCAGCTTGGGGTGATGTGAGTCCAGCTGATTCTTGGGAGGGGGGAAGGAATGATCTTGGGATGGGGGAAGGAATGACCGACCGTGTGGCTTTTCCAGGGCAGGATGGTGGGAGGGGGGGTGCCTAGACCTGGTCACGTGTCCGTGTGTGGTCCCCTCCCTGGGCCGCCCTGGAATACACTGTCTGGGATGGACAGTGAGGCTGAGAAAGAAGATGAGTTCAGGGCTTACGCAGGCAGAGGATGGGCACCTCCCCTCACTGGGGCTGTTCTTCACAGCGGGTCAGCACTGGCAAATATGATTTCCCAGTTCACCTTGGCACTGCTCCTCTTCTTCTACATCCTTGGGAGGAAACTGCATCAAGCTACCTGGGGAGGTAAAGACCACCGTTTGTCTTCCATGTCGGACGCAGGTTTTAGCTTGAGTTGAGGTCCAGCCCAGCCACCCACGTGTTGTTAATATGTCTGTGTCCCCGCTACAGGGTGGTCCCAGGAGTGTCTGCAGGACTGGGCCTCCTTTTTCAACCTGGCCATCCCCGGCATGCTCATGCTGTGCATGGAGTGGTGGGCCTACGAGATCGGGAACTTACTGAGCGGTCAGTGTGGGGACAGGTGGCGACGGCTGGTGTAAATGCGGGGGCCCTGTCCGGAAGCAGGGTGTCAGCTGCCTTTCTCCACCAGGCATCCTCGGCATGGTGGAGCTGGGAGCCCAGTCTGTCGTGTATGAACTGACCGTCATTTTGTACACGGTGAGTGTCTGGGAGCCAGTCGTGGGGAGGTGCTGGATGTTTCCCTTGCAAAAACAGTCCTAAGAACGAGCATAGGCATTCATCACATTAGTAGTTTTTAAACTGGTTGATGAAAGGAAAATTTCATCCTAGAGCCAGGGAGGGTCCATTTGGAACAATGGGATCTTCCCTGTGAGGCCTGGGAAGTTTGGAAGAATGAGTTGCTCAGTGCTGGTCATGCATGTCTTTGATTGCCACACTTGCCAAACATGAAGTATCTTTTCCAGTTGTTACAACACAAATGTCTTTGGGGGCGGGGGGGACAGGTGAGGGGGTCCGAAGGGTGATG
This sequence comes from Leptonychotes weddellii, assembly GCF_054177405.1. Classification (NCBI taxonomy): domain Eukaryota; kingdom Metazoa; phylum Chordata; class Mammalia; order Carnivora; family Phocidae; genus Leptonychotes; species Leptonychotes weddellii. The sequence continues at coordinate 42,636,814 of NC_138383.1, read as the reverse complement.
GCGCTAGGTACGTGGCAAGAAGAGCCTAGCTCATTGTGTCTCCCCGAACTCCACTCCTGCCTGGGTCTGTTGCTTCTTAAGCTCCGAGTGACCACTCCTAGGTTAGACCCCAAAGACATGAAAGCTGGGTCTTCAGCGGATACCCATGCCAAAGCTCCCAGCAGCATTATTCACGACAGCCAAAAGGTGGAAACAGGGCACCTGGGTGGCTCAGTCGTTAAGCGTCTGCCTTCGGCTCAGGTCATGATCCCAGCGTCCTGGGCTCGAGTCCCACATCGGGCTCCCTGCTCTGCGGGAAGCCTGCTTCTCCCTCTCCCACTCCCCCTGCTTGTGTTCCTGCTCTCGCTATGTCTCTCTCTGTCAGAAAAATAAATAAAATCTTAAAAAAAAAAAAAAAAAGGTGGAAACAACCCAAGAGTCCATCAACAGGTGGATGGAGAAGCAGAATGTGGTCTGTCCGTACAATGGAATATTACTCAGCCTTGGAAAGGGACAGATTTTGATGTGCTAGAGAAGAATCCCAGTTGTCAGAGGCTTTCCTGTGACTTTTATTGAAAACGGCAACTGGAAATTCCGAAGGGCTTTCATCTCTAGCAAGTGCCGCTTTAGAAAAGGAGAATTGTAATGTGAAAGGGACTAAAGCCAGCACACTAATGCTTAGTCCCCCCTGCCCCACCTTGAGGCTGGTTATATTTAAAAGTTACATAAAATATGTAATTGCTATTTTTTTTTAAGATGTATCTATCTATCTTAGCGAGCACGGTGTGGGGGGTGGGAGTGGGCAGAAGTGAGAGGGGCAGAGGGGGAGAGAATCTCAAACAGACCCGGTGCTGAGTGTGGAGCCTGATATGGGGCTTGATCTCACGACCTCGAGATCAGACCTGAGCCGAAACCAAGAGTTGGATGCTTAGCTGACTGTGCTACCCAGATGCCCCCGTATTTCCTTTTTTTTTTTTAAAGATTTTATTTATTTATTTGACAGAGAGAGAGAACACAAGCAGGGGGAGTGGCAGGCAGGGGGAGAGGGAGAAGCAGGCTCCCCGCTGAGCAAGTAGCCCAAGGCAGAGCTCGATCCCAGGACCTTGGGATCATGACCTGAGCTGAAGGCAAATGCTTAACCATCTGAGCCACCCAGGTGTCCCTCCTTTTTTTTATAAAGAATCATTCTCTTGAGGATCTGTGCTCTTTGTTTTTGCTTTTATTCTCTTCTCATGGGATTTTTTAAGTCTGTATCATCACTTCAACACTTGATATTTTATATATATTTTTAATTCCAGTATGTTCAGTAACTATATCCAAATCAAAACTCTCACCAGTGTCTCCTTGAACATGTAATTTTTAAATCAGTCTCCTACTGCGGAGTATTTAATTTCTACTGTTTTAATATTATAAATAACACTTCAAAGACACTTTAGGACAAATATCTTTATATACTTGATTATTTCTTTAAGATAAATTCCTATTAGTGAAAATTAATTACAGTTTTAAGTCTTCTGCATATATTGCCATGTGCTTTCCAACAGGCTTGTAAGAGTTTACACTTGTGTTTCTCTATCGAAAGAAGGATTTGTACCCTTTACTTGTATTCCCCAACTGTTTATATTTTGCCCCATTTCCTTACTTTATCAATCAATGTATCTAAATATCTATCGCCTCCACAATCCGTATTCAAATACCATCCATTGTTCTGATAATGTCTTTTATAACTATTTTTATTCTGGAACTAAAGTGTTATGCTTTTTAAAAAATTAATTAATTAATTAATTAAATTTATTTTATTTTTTAAACATTATATCTATTTATCTGACAGAGAGAGAGACAGGAGAGAGGGAACACAAGTAGGGGGAAGTGGGAGAGGGAGAAGCAGGCTTCCCGTGGAGCAGGGAGCCCGATGCGGGGCTCGATCCCAGGACCCTGGGGTCATGACCTGAGCCGAAGGCAGCCGCTTAACCGACTGAGCCACCCAGGCACCCCTAATTTATTTGAGAGGGAGAGTACGAGCAGGGAGGAGGGGTAGAGGGAGAAGCAGACTCCCAGCTGAGCAGGGAGCCCGATGCGGGGCTCGATCCCAGGACCCCAGGATCATGACCTGAGCCGAAGGCAGACGCTTAACCGACTGAGCCACCCAGGTGCCCTCCCTTTTTAAAAAGATTTATTTATTTGAGAGTGTGCATGTGGGCGCAAGCGTGAGTGGGGGTGGGAGGTAGGTACAGAGGGAGAGAACATGCAGCTGACTCCTCGCTGAGTGTAGAGCCCAAAGCACGATCCCATGACCCACGACCCTGAGACCATGACCCCAAGACCACAATCCCAGCCGAAACCAAGAGCCGGAGCCTCAACCAACTGAGCCACCCAGGTGCCCCTAAAGTGTTATGCTTCTTTAATCTTCTTTAATCTAGAACAGATCCTCAGCCTTTCTTTGTCTTTCTTGACCTTGATGTTTTTGAAGAACAGAGACCATTTTATACAGACTTTCCCTCAATTTGTCGTGCTGACACTTCTTCGTGAAGAGTTCCGAAGTCTGCATTTTTGGCAGGAATACGATAGAAGTCTCACTGTGTTCTGCTCACACGTTCTGTCACGAGGCCGGTGACGTGGATTTGTTCCACGACTGATGCTATTAGCTGATTTCCTGGTTAAGGTGGTGTCTGCTGGGTTTTCTCCATCACGAAGTCATTTTCTTTCCCTTGGTAATTAATAAATACTGGGTGGGAGAGCTGTATGTTTGCTCCCACTGGCGAGTTTCCTGGCGGGGACTCTGTCTTGGAAGTCTTCTGTGTTCCTCAGTGACTGCTGAGATTTCTGTCTAGTGCTAAATTTGTAGATACTAGTAATGACTAATTTTTATTGAACAATTACCATACGTGAGGCCTTGTTCTAAGCAGCTAGCACATAATGAACTCATCCTATCCCCACGGTAACCCTACAAGCTAGGCTCTTATTACAGGATCCATTCACAGAAAATAACTGAGGGCAAGAGAGGGTGAGTAACTTGCTCAGGGTCACATAGCTGATAAATGGCGGCGCCGGGACTTGAACCCAGGCAGTGTGGCTTCAGAAATTCCCATTCCTAACCACAATGCCATCCTGCCTTCCTGTATCTGTTTTAACACTGTTCCTCATCCTGCCCTTCCCCTCCCAAAAGGGTAGCCTACTATCAGCTTGGTATGCATCTTTCTGTTAATTCTTAAGTTCCTTTTTACCCAACATTTTGGGGAAGGGGGAGGTCACCGTTTTAGGATTCTGTCTTCTAAACTTTTTTTTTTTTAAGATTTTATTTATTTGAGAGAGCACATGAGAGGGGGGAGGGTCAGAGGGAGAAGCAGACTCCCTGCTGAGCAGGGAGCCCGATGCGGGACTCGATCCTGGGACTCCAGGATCATGACCTGACCTGAAGGCAGTCATTTAACCAACTGAGCCACCCAGGTGCGCCTAAATTTTTTTTAAGATTTTATTTATTTATTAGAGTGAGCGAGATAGAGCACAAGCTGGGGGAGGTACGGGGGAGAGGGAGGAACAGACTCCCTGCTGAGCAAGGAGCCCAATGTGGGACTCGATCCCAGGACCCTGGCATCATGACCTGAGCTGAAGGCAGATGCTTAACCGACTGAGCCACCCAGGCGCCCTTGTCTTCTAAACTTAATCCCTTGATGGTCTTTCAAACTTAGCTTGGGCTCCTGGCAGTCCATCCTCCCACAAGCAGGAGGAGGAATGCGATCGTGCAGGACCCTCCCATTGCATACCTTAGAAGCCCAGTGAGTGATGCCGATTCACCTTAGCCTGGGGGCACCCCTCTAGACCAAGGGGATGTTGCAAATTAGCCTTCTCAGAACTTTCCCACTGAGTTTTACCAGTGAGGTGTGCAACATGATCTACCAGGCTCCTCTGCCCTGGAGAAGGTGTCACGGTTGGGCTCAGAACTGAGCCCAGAGGCAGGGCTGCATCTTTGCTCCCCGCTCACTCTTTCCTTGTCATTATTACATGTTTCCTTTTGCATTTTAGATACCTGCAGGCTTCAGTGTGGCTGCCAGCGTCCGGGTAGGGACCGCGCTGGGCGCCGGAAACATCGAGCAGGCCAAGAAGTCCTCAGCTGTCGCCCTGCTGGTCACAGGTGCTTAGAGTCTCCCGTCATTGATCACTGGAAAGGTCTTTGCACGGGAAGCTCAGCCCCAGTTCCCTGCAGCCCTCCTTTCTCACTGTGCTGTGTCTCTGCCATTTTTACCTCCAGGACTCTTCGCTGTAACCTTTTGTGTCCTGATGTTAAGCTGTAAGGATCTTGTGGGGTACATTTTCACTACGGACCGGTGAGTGCGGAGATTTTACATTTTTTTTCTTTTTTCTTTTTTTTTAGATTTTCTTGAAATGTGAAATTTGCGGTAAAGAAGTGGTTGGGTAGATGCCTTCCTGGGAGTGCTGCATCTTTTGGCGGGGGGGTCCCTGAGCCATTTGCAAGATCAGAAACCCATCGCTGTTACCTGGGAAGAAAAGATTAGCTCTAGGAGCTAATTTATCATCCAGAATGCCAATGTATTGGGCCCGGGTGCGGATAGATGCTGCTGGAGGTCAGGATATGCATGTATTTTAAAGATTTTGTTTATTTATTTGAGAGAGATCACATAGGCAGAGGTAGAGGGAGAAGCAGACTCCCCACTGAGCAGGGAGCACGATGCAGGACTCGATCCCAGGACCCTGAGATCTTGACCTGAGCCGAAGGCAGATGCTTAACCGACTGAGCCACCCAGGCGCCCGAGCATATGCGTCTATTTTAAAGAAGGAAACTCCTTTTGGGTCCCATTGATTACACTTCCAGTTAATTACTTCATTCCCAGTGACAAATGATTGTGGTATCCAGAATCTGGCCCAAGTGCCTGGTGTGTCCAAGTTGCGTAATATACTCGTCCGTTCCAATTGAAGTTAAAATCTCCCTGAGTTGTCTCAAAGAAATCACATTATCAGACTGATTACCAAGAAGAGTTCTTGTAAGGGATGGATCCGCTCTGAGGTTTTTGGGTTCTGTTGGGTTAGTTGCTTTCATCAGTGAGACTAACTGGTGCATTTTGACTATGTGTTTATATTTTGAGGATAGATCTGATTTGGGATTCTTTTTTTTTTTTTTTAAGATTTTATGTATTTACTTGAGAGAGTGGGAGAGAGAGCACAAGCAGGGGGGAGGGCCAAAGGGAGAAGCAGGCTTCCAGCGGAGCAGGGTGCCCGATGCGGGGCTCGATCCCAGGATTCTGGGATCATGACCCGAGCTGAAGGCAGACGCTCAATGACTGAGCCACCCAGGTGCCCCTGATTTGGGGTTCTTTTATCAACAATTACAAAATGCAAAATTGACTTTTCCTTATGGATTTGAAAAGCAGCTGGTGGATAGGACTGCCGTTCCCAGTTCATTCTGCAGTTTATTTGTGTTTTGACTTTTTTTTTTTCCTAAAGTTATTTATTTGAGAGAGCGAGCAGGAGAGGGAGAATCTTTTTTTTTTTTTTTTTAAGATTTTATTTATTTATTTGACAGAGACAGAGCAGGAACACAAGCAGGGGGAGTGGGAGAGGGAGAAGCAGGCTTCCCCCTGAGCAGGGAGCCCGATGTGGGGCTTGATCCCAGAACCCCAGGATCATGACCTGAGCCGAAGGCAGCCGCTTAACGACTGAGCCGCCCAGGTGCCTTTTTTTTTTTTTTTTTAAGATTTTATTTATTTGAGAGAGAATGAGAGAGAGTACATGAGAGGAGGGAGGGTCAGAGGGAGAAGCAGACTCCCTGCTGAGCAGGGAGCCCGACGCGGGACTTGATCCAGGGACTCCAGGATCATGACCTGAGCCGAAGGCAGTCGCTTAACCAACTGAGCCATCCAGGCGCCCCGGGAGAGAGAATCTTAAGCAGACTCTGTGCTCAGCATGGAGCCCAATACGGGGCTCGATCTCACGACCCGGAGATAATAACCGGAGCCGAAACCAAGAGGCTGATGCTTAATTGACTGAGCCACCCAGGCGCCCGTCTTTTGCCTTCTGGTGTTGGGTTGTCCTCTTTCAGTTTCAGCCATTTCGCTGTGGGGAAATACGATGTTGGAAGTGTCCCTCACTTCAGAGTGAATGGAAGAGCAACCAGAAGTCATTCTCGTTTTCTTGCAAGGGAATCAGAATTAACGTTATCAGATGCGTATGTGTGCTGATGGTGTCAGTAGGCACTGGGCAGACGTTTGATCCTGAGTCTGTCCGCTTCAGGAAATCGTACAGGGCAGGCAAGAACAAGGAAAACAAAAGGCCCACAAACCGTATCTTTGATGATACTATGAGACTGAGAAAACTCACAAAATCAAATTATTTATGAGCTGGCTAGGATCAACGGAAACTGGTGAATTGGTGACATAGATTCTAACAACAGCATGGACAGCTAACCTAATCGAAGAGGAAAAAGGGAGAGAGCTTCTCGACGCAAAGTAAGAAAGGGGGAAATTACTAAAAAAAAAAATCATTTTTTTTAAACCCTGAGAGACTAGTTTGCATGACTTTTGCAAGTAAACTTAAAAAAATCTGGAAGGAATAAATAATTTTCTAGGAAAATGATTTACCAAAACTTACCTTGGAAAACATAGAAGGTCTAAGTAGACCGATTTTCTTAGAAGAAATAAGAAATGTTTATTTTAAAAATCTCAAAAAGCACTAATCCCTGGGGGTTCCAAAGGAGAATTTTATAAAACCTTTTAAAATGTGATTCCGATACTGTTGAACTGTTGCAGAGACCAGAAAAAGGAAAATTTCCACTTTCCGTTTAGGAAGCAAAAATAGAGCATTGGTTGGTACCAAAATCTGAGAAAGTTTGTACAAGAAAAAAAGTTGTAGACCAATATCACTTATTAATACCTATCTTAAAATCCAAAATAAAATGTTAGTGGACAGAATTCAGCAGCATATAAAAAACAGTGCATTTTGATAATCAAGACTATGAAAGTGAATATAATCCTATCAGGTGGACAAATCAAGTTGTGGAACATTATGCAGAGAATGCTAGAACATGAAATGACGGAGACTAGAAGGGGAAGATAAGAGTATGCATTTGTATCTGGACAAGTACAAACAGTACCAAGGATTGTTGCCTCGTCTCGGGGGCGGTGGTGGTAATGGGTGGGCTGGGAACAGAATGGAAGTAAGATTTTTCTCAATACCCTTTTCATACTGTTTGATTTCTTTTAACTGTTGCATATGTTACCTATTCAAAAAATAAAATTCCATCTGAAGAAAAGAACTGTGTTTCTGTCCTTTTTTTGGAGGGGGGAGCGATTGTCTTGTTCCGTGCTGGATTTCTTTTTTGTTTGTTTTTGTTTTTTTTAATTCATTCAACAAATATTTATTGCCGGACAATGTTCTAGGCTTATTTGTTAATCACTCAAGAGAATTATGGATTTTTTTTTTGCCTCCCTGGGTCAGTGGCAGCATTTTCTAGTTTCTCCTCAAGTGTAGGTGTTAAAGTCTCTAGCTGTAGAGGTTAGGGACTATTTTTAGGAACTACGGATAATTCTGTAAACTGTATCCATGGCCTTTATAATTTGCTCACCTTGGTTCCACAGAGAGAACCTTGACCTCTCTGTTGTGCTTCATCCAGACACAGGAAGAGATCTGCATGGAATCATGTTAAAAGAAAGATGGCATTATAATCCAAATTTTATTTTTTTGTGGGGGCACTGGAGTAATAATTCCTTTGCTTTAACTGTCTACATCAGCCGATTGGACTGTGTATTTCTTCTAAAAGTCATGTGATGCATTGTAGGGTTGGTTTCCCCTATGGGCCAAGAAACAGTAGGATTGTCCCCGAATTGGGTGTTGGCTGGAATGCACGAGCCTCTCCTGTTTATGCAGAAGCCAAGTGCCATCACCTGAATCACATAGTCTGCTTTTCCAACATGTCTGTCTACTCCTGATCACCATGTGCTTTCTTTTTCTAACAGAGAAATCGTTGCCCTGGTGGGTCAGGTGATTCCCTTCTCTGCTGTTTGCCATCTGTTTGAAGCTGTTGCTGTAAGTATTATGCAATATTCTTTATTTTTTATTTTATTTTATTTTTTTTAAAGATTTTATTTATTTATTTGAGAGAGAATGAAAGACAGAGAGCATGAGAGGGAGGAGGGTCAGAGGGAGAAGCAGACTCCCTGCTGAGCAGGGAGCCCGATGCGGGACTCGATCCTGGGACTCCAGGATCATGACCTGAGCAGAAGGCAGTCGCTTAACCAACTGAGCCACCCAGGCGCCCTATTTTATTTTATTTATTTATATTTGAGAGCACGCGCGCACAAGTGGGGGAGGGAGGGGTAGAGGCAGAAGCCAACTCCCCGTTGAGCAGGGCCCCTGATGAGGGACTTGATCCCAGAACCCTGGGATCATGCCCTGAGCTGAAGGCAGGCGCCTAACCGACTGAGCCACCCAGCCACCCTGCATTATTCCCTTTCAGCACCTTTATGATCTATGTGTTTCTTCTGATGGTGGTAAATTTAAACAGAAGAGAGCAGCTAGGGTGGGGCAGGTGGGTGATCCTGAATATTTTTAGTGTATTCGCTTGACAAGAACACTGATACGTGATTATGGATTTTTAAGTCCGAGTCCCCCCGGGATGGGACGTGCTCGGGATGGGATGTGCTCGGGATGGGAGTCTTTCCGAAGCCTTGGCAACGTTCTCACGGATGGATGTTTTCTGCCTACAGTGCACAAGTGGTGGTGTCCTGCGGGGGAGCGGCAACCAGAGGGTTGGGGCCATTGTCAATACCATTGGGTATTACATGATTGGTCTCCCCATCGGGATTTCGCTGATGTTCGTAGCCAGAATGGGAGTGGTTGGTAAGCCTTTACCACGGGCCCCAAAAATGACTCTTGGAACATGTAGGCTTTTTTGGGAGACTTGGCTCTGGAAGTTCACGCCCCTCTTACTCCTCTTCCACGCTGACGTACTTGAGCAAAGTAGGATGACTTTTTTTTTTTTAATATTTTATTTTATTTTTTTTTAAAAGATTTTATTTATTTATTTGAGACAGAGAGAATGAGAGACAGCATGAGAGGGAGGAGGGTCGGAGGGAGAAGCAGACTCCCCACCGAGCAGGGAGCCCGATGCGGGACTCGATCCTGGGACTCCAGGATCACGACCTGAGCCGAAGGCAGTCGCTTAACCAACTGAGCCACCCAGGTGCCCCAGGATGACTTTTCTACTCCTCTCCCTGTCCTGTGTCATCAAGTTCTCGCTTCTTCCACGTTGGTGACAGCAGGAGTGCTGAAGACACCTTCAGAAGTGTACCTTTGGTGGCCCCAGTTCTGTCCTTTGGTGACAGCCCTTTTATGGTGAGACCTTGAGGGCGAGTCCGCAGGACGAGTTGAGGCCATTATAAACTGGCCCTATTGGAGTGTTTGGGGTGAGGCAAGAGAGGCCAGGGGTCAGCCTTGCTGTGATTCTTCCAGAACTCTGGCAACGTACCTGGTGTGGTGTCTCTATACATTCATGCCCCCCTGTCGCTTAGCCCTTGTAGCACCTGGAGCTGTGCTCTGGAAGTCACCTTCATGGCCATTCTATACCTTCCACCTCCTGCCCGGTATGACCTTTTAAGCCATGTGTCTTGCAGGTCTCATCCCGAAGGGCATGGGTGTGATGTGTGTGAACATTACAGAAGGCAGGGGACTGTTTATCACCTTACCACCTGTGGAGGAAAGACCGTAATCCACAGCATCTGGAATTACCAGAGCTGATCTTTAAAAGAGTAGGGAAACAAAAGACTGCCCAGCTTTGATTTCTAAAATAATTACTTGGAATACATTGGCAGTTAATAAATGATTCTATTAAAACCTGAACATGTTATCTTTGGGTGAAGTAGTGATGGACTTATTTATCCATCAGTACTTGGCAGGTCCGGAGCGATAAGAAGTCATCTGATACCTCGAGTGAACTCCCCATCCCATTATGCTGCACGTTGTTCTCAAGGTCAATAATATTTTAATGAAAAATACGGGAGATGTTCGAAGAATGGAGTTGCCAATGCAAAGTTCACTGGACTTTCATCATGGTGCAGGAAATTATTTAGCTGAGTTTCTGGCATTATTCATATTTTGGATTCGCCAGTGGCATAGCTAAGGGAAATTGTAGAGGAACCTACTTAAAAATACAGATCTAAAAAAATAAAAATAAAAAAATAAGTTAAAAAAAACTAAAAATATACACCTATCTTATGTTCCCAGTGCTGTACAAGGCCCACTTGTTCACTTGAGAAAAGCATACCTAGTATGTGCAAAGTAGAGGGAGTTAAGAATCCCTTAAAAGAGGTGCCGTGGGAGAAATTTCCAGTTATAAAGTACATTCTGGGGGTGGAATGGGCAGCATGGTGGCTATAGTTAACAATACTGTATCGCATGTTTGGAGGTTACTAAGGGAGCAGATCTCGAAAGTTCTCATGGTCAGAAAAAGAACTTTGTAGCTATATGTGGCAAAAGGTTACCAAGATTTATTGTGATCATTTCGCAATATCTGCAAATACTGAATCGTGATGTTGCACGCTTGAAACTAATATGTCAGTTACATCTCAGTTTAAAAAACGCTGGGATCTCTGGGCAGGTGAGGGCTCCGTGAAAAGACTCCAGTCAATCCCTGCCACCCACCTCTTCCAGAAAAGAAGTATAATATGAACTGGTTTCGAATACTGTGTCACCATTGGTAGGGTCCAGAGTATATCTACACAGAGTGTAGGACAGGCATCATAAGGCTACCCTTAATACCCTCTCGGGCAGCTCCAGCGAATCATGAAGTCCCCATCATAATCCCCTGGGAGGCTTTTCAAATACACACTTTTCTAGGGGATTCTGATACTCACCATGTTTTGGGATTTCTAGGTTGAGTCAAAAATCTTTTAAATGGTGTATAGTGAAATTCCTGGAAATGTAACTCATCACTTTTAAATTACAGCTAGAGATAGCTGGTTATTTTCTGTTTAGGGTGGTTAGGGTAAGCTGGTAGTTTTTATGGATTGGAAACACTGATGTGTGTGTGTGTGTGTGTGTGTATTTCCTGTTATTATTTCCTTACAGGAATGGCAGGTGGCCATCAACTTTACTCTTCTAAATATCGGGCTGATGACTCCTGAAACGTGATATGGGGGTGATTGGTATCAAGGAGCAGATGCGTAAACTATGCACCAAATCTGCCTACCTGAACCTGTAAACCCCGTCTAGTCACCTTGCCCTTACCCAGATCTCGATGGCTGTGGAAATAAAGACCAGCCAAATGGGAAAAGCAAAGGCCATTTATCCTGAGCTTGTTCCAGCAAGGGACTTGGCCACCCATCACTAGAGTTTTGGCAGAGACCCAAAGGCAGAGGAGTGAGAGCTTCGTGGTGGGGAACAGGGGAAAGTGTCAGGTATACCCTGATATGGATGCTGGTGGCCTGGGAAAGAGGTGGGATAACTAGAAGTGGGGCATCCTGTGTGATTGGTCAGGCAGGGGTGCAACCTTGGTTTTCTCTGCTTGGCCCTAAGTTGGAAGCAGGGACAAAATTAAGGAAGCTGTCAATTACTGATCACGTCCTGGCCATTTGGGGTCAACTGTTAAGGAAGTTATTGTTGAGATCCCTGGAGTATCCCGAGAGAGAGCAGTCTGGCCTCCTGCAAATCTGATGGGTAGCAGGCTGGCTTTGGGGGTGTTTGTCATAGATAGGGGTTTCCTGGGTATGTTGCTGCAGGTGGTGGATCATAGTTCTTTTATATATGGTGTGACCATTGTCTGTGTATTTGGGACCTCAGTCTCTTTTTCAGGGAAAACTAGAGACTCCGGGTATTCAGGGAAAACTAGAGAGCCAGATCTTCACCATTGGGATTATTAATCATCTTCATAGTCAACTGTATTGCAAGGTCTTCTTGAGCTCCTTGATGTTGTCCCTCATGGCGATCAACCCATGGGAGAGCGGCTGCACAGAAACATTCAAGACTTGGGAGAAAATGCAACCAACCAGCATCACAACCACTGATAGGGTCCCTTCCAACAAGGTTCAGGAGCAGTTTCTCTCTGCTGTCTTTTCCAGTAGATGAATTCTCCTGGGTAAAGATTATGAAGAAGCTGTTTAGGAAGACGTTGTGGAAGGCAGCCTTAAGCTGTTGGCGGTAGGACCCTGGTGATAGTTTGCATGAAGCCGGTCAGTCTGGTCGGTCTGGTATTGGGGGTGAAATCTCTAGACACAGGCCTTCCAGTTCCTAATTCATAGGGGATAACCGATGTGTCTGAGGGAGTTGACTATATGTTGTATATAGTGTGCAAGACTAAAGGGAATACTTTTGGCCAAGGGAGCTCAAGGGTTTCTGAAAGTTCTGCTAATTTCAATTTAAGGATGACCTCTTGGTCCTTTCTACTTTTACCAGAAGATGGCAGGGGATGAAGACAGGATAGTTTTTTTTTTTTTTTTTTAAGATTTTACTTATTTATTTGACAGAGAGAGAGCACAAGCAGGGGGAGCGGCAGGCAGAGGGAGAGGGAGAAGCAGGCTCCCCGCTGAGCAAGGAGCCCAATGTGGGACTCAATCCCAGGACCCGGGATCGTGACCTGAGCCAAAGGCAGACGCTTCACCGACTGAGCCACCCAGGCGCCTTGTAACGTTGATGTTTTATAATGGCCTCTGAATCCTCCAGAGATTTATCTTTTGAGGCCTCACATAGGACCAGAGCCTGGTTAAAGCAGCTTTACTGGCATAAATGATGTGTGAGCATTTCCTTCAGCTTCCACATTTTCTTGTCTGACGTGGACCACAACCTTTAAAATAACCACCTGTCTGGGAAATAGAAGTGCATTTAAAAGCTCCTTGGGGCGCCTCGGCACAGCTGGTTAAGCATCCCAACTTTTGGTCTTGGTTCATGGTCTCGGGGTTGTGGATCAAGCCCCATTTCGGGCTCTGTGCTCAGCGCAGAGTCTGCTTGGGGTTTTCTCTCCCTCTGTCCCTCCCGCTCATGCTTCTCTCTCTCTCAAATAAATAAATAAATCTTAAAAAAAAAGTTCCTTAACTTGCTGTCCGTCTGTGATGGGGGTTCCAGCAGAAGAGAGAAACCCCACTGTGTTTCCCAAGCACCCCCAAATCAGGGGCTGCTTTTCCAAAAGCATCAATCTGCTGTCTGCACATATGTTTCTTCTCTGGTCTTTGCTGGCTGACATGCTTTAGGAAGCACAGTAGGGTCTGCCGTCTGTGGTGCTTGCAGGTGGAGGGGACTGTATTCCAAAGGAGAGCTCACACTAGGGGTAGACATCCTGCCTGATAACGTCCAGCTTCAGCGCTAAGGTGCGATTCACCAGCAAATACTACTAGGTCAGAGTTGTCAAGAGGGGTCTCGAATAAAGCTGAGTAAGGTACGGAGAGTTCCCTAGTGCAGGGAAGACAATCACCAGGCTGCCCTGCTTCTGGGAGTTTAGGGGAGTGGCAGGGATCAGGGGGGTTGCGGGGGCGAATGGTAGTGTGAGAGGAAAGGATGTACCAACAGAATCTCCTAAGCGGTTAATCCGCTGGCTGAAAAATGCTGTGTGGTCTCAGCAGTGGTATCTGCTTCATGAGGAACTGTGAGGTCTGGGCGTGGGGGGGTAGTCTAGAACTCACTCATCAGAAGCATCCACAGGTTTTGAGGCATGGAAGCTATTGCCTGAAGACAAGAGGGAGAAGCCTTTGCATTGGGGTCAAGAGTAAGACTATGGTAAACATTGGGCTTTTGATGGTTTCCCTGAGCTTCAGTTAAAACCCCAAGGGTTTGTCCAGATGGCCCAGGTGCAAATAGACAAAATGGTTTTTTTTTTTTGTAGTTACGGATGCCTGGGCTTTAAAGAGGATGTAGAGAAGCCTTCTTCAGATTCCAGAAGCCTGTTTATGTAGGGGCCTCCTGAGCAGAGGGCCCGTCACTCTGGACTTAGTCAATTCATAAAGAGGTGTTGCAGTCTCAGGGAAATTTGGCTCCTGCTGTCTGCAATATCCAGCTAAACCTAGAAATCCTACATAGGTCAGACCCTAAATGAACTGAGTTCTCGTAAAATTGTGATCTTGTGTTTGAAACTGTATACCTTTTGTGCCAAGGCTAAGAACAAGGAAACGGGATTTTTTAAGGCGGGCTTCCTCCTCCTCTGCACAAAGTAGGAGCTCTGGTACCACGTGTACCAGGACTGAATCACAAGGGAAATTTAGGTGTTTACAATTCTTGATTGAGGAACAGAGAAAAAGAGGGGGCTTGACTGTACGGATCCACTGCTGTCCTTTGCAGTGAAAGCAAAGAGTTATTGGCTGTCTCGGTGAGCAAGGCAGACCCGAGACCCAGCACATTGTGGCAAGTGGCTTCCGGCGGAATTGATGTCAGGATGGTACTGGGTTAGGTATTAGTGGTGAGTGAGGGATCACCATCTTGGTGATGACCCCGAGGTCTTGTGTAAATCAACTGGCTTCATTCATTAGATTTTCTTTTTTTTTTAGTGGCAGTTACAAGGGCCAGTCCAGGGAATGAGAAGACCTGTAGCTATGACGTTCAGCTCTAGGTTTGATTCCCTTCGTTTGCCTTGAAGGGATGCTGGAGAAGGTTAGGTAGCATTTGGTAGGAGCCATCTGAACTTCTGTGCATCTTGCTGCAATTATTGGGCTATCTCAGAAGAATATTAAGGCCATGGAATGTCAGGTGCAGGGTCAAGATCCTTGTCTGGGGCCCGTGTCCAATATAATAGAGGGGGCAAGGTCTATCCAGAACAGCCCTGACTTGACTATGAATAGAGGAGTCCTCTGGGACCTCAAGACATGGTTCCCTCCGGTCTACCTTTGATATCACAGTTCCATCTGCAAAGTCAGTCTTTGCCTCTAAAATTCTGCAGGGGTGGTAATCACAGCAGGAAGGCGTGTTTCTTAAGGGTTCAAGGGTTCCAGTTAAAGACTGGGAGATTGGGAAAACCTGTGGCTTATTTGAAATACCAACCACCTGTGTGGTATGTATAGCCTGAGGCCGAGGTTGGGCAGGGGTGACAGGGTTGTACATAGAAAGAGTGGCAGGCGTCCATCAGGCGTTGGTGACGATGGCCATCTAATATTTACAGTTAATTCCCCTGGAGTGTTTAATGAGTGCTTTTTGCCTTCCGCAAGCACTCTCGCTGACCTGAAACAAGAGACTTTTGTCTTGGTTTATCTTTTCTAGTGTCCCTTCTGTTCACAGTATCTGCAAGTTGTCCTTGTAGTAGGTGGTTGGCTGGGGGCGGTTGGGGGATGGGCCCCCCCCAGCTGTCTCTCCGCAGGGCCCCACGTTTACTTTGGGTCTTGTCTCCTTTTTGTCCCAAAGTCCTTTCCAAGTATTCTGCCAGGTGTTGTCGTTCAGCGAAAGGGCTATTTTTCATATCAGGTTCTGCTTTCATATGAGGGCTCCGATTTCAGTTTTAATTTTCTCACGGACCTAAGGAGACAAAAGGGTGGCTATTGTTGACACATCAGCACCTTCTCTGACTCCCAAACGACAGGTAGCACGGGCGGGCGGAAGACCAAAAAAGAATGCTCTCTGGATCAAGGCCAAGGTCGCAGGACCCGAAACTGTAACAGGAGAACCTCCTCTGGTTTTCCTGGTAGCCCGCAGCAGAGTTGGTCCAAATGGATGCCTGTTGGGTGAGAACCACAAACTCATGGGTCTAGGAGATCGGCGCACGTAACGGGCTGTGTCCTGGACTCTAGTCTTGGCCTGTGACAACACTTAACCCAGCACCGCAAAAAAGTAGCACAAGACACAGCAAAAGGGATGAAAAGGAATGACCTGACACCACCAAGGACACCAAACAAATGGGAACCAGTGGTATCCAGGTACCAAACCAAAGAGGAAATGGCCAAGGAGCTCACTGTAAAGAGATTGGGGTGTGGACCTGGCCCCAATTTACCACATCCTCTTGGACTGCACACACCACGAGCAGAAAGGCACAAGGAGCCTCTGTGGGTACCACATCTGGTTGGATGCTGGGGTCCATGTTTGGTAGCGTGGGCCAGGTCTTGGGGGGCCTCCATGATGGGTTGTGGAAATAAAGACCAGCTCAATGCAAAAAGCAAAGCCCATTCATTCTGAGCTTGCTCCGTCAAGCAAGTCAGCCACCAGCACTTGGATTTTGGCAGAGACCCAGAGGCAGGCAGAGGGGTGGGAGAGCTTTGCTGTGGGACAAAGGGGAGGGCTCAGGTGGACCCGATGGCCTGGGAAAGCTGGAGGCGAGCTGGGTAGAACTGAGGCGTCCGGTGGGATTGGTCAGGGGTGCACATTTACTTTCTCTGGTTGGTCCTAAGTTGGAAGCAGGGACAAAAATTAGGGAAGGTGTCAATTACTAATCAAGTCGTGGCCATTTTGGGTCAGTTATTGCAGAAGTTATGATTTAGTTCCCTGGATTGTCCCTGGAGTCTGATGTGTCCCCGGCTGGCTTCGTGGGTTTTTTATTGTAGATCAAGGGTTGGTTTTCTGGACGGGTTGCTGTAGGCTGTGGATCAGAGTTCTGTTTTTACCTACGGTCTGACGATTGCCCGTTTGAATATTCAGTTCCTCACCGTTGACCAAAGAAACCCTCCTGGCTTGGGGCGTCCCTCTGTGTCCTGTGTGGGTTTACTAGGTAGAGTGTGATGGTACCTTGGGATCCACAAGGCCCTTCCGTCTTCCATTCCCACTCAGCCTCTCCTTTTGTGTGGTCATCTCTCTGTGGATGACCGTGTCCTGGGAGCTCTGGAAGTCTGTGCCCAAAGCCCGTGAGGGCCTGCAGGAAGTGCCAAGGGAGGGAACATACAAGGCTGCTGACCTCTGCATTTTGAACATGTTAGTCTAGGAAAATAGAACGTAGCAGTTCGGAAGTACAGAACTCTTAGAAGTTAGAAATAGTTTGTCCTGGGAACTTCATTTCCTTATAACTGGCACTTCTCTTAATTGTTAGGCTCCCAAAGGCCAAAAATAGCCTCTGAACGTCAGGTCTGAGATCCAGAACGCTGGGCAGGGACTTGCCCTGGGCCTCCCAGAACCTTCTGGAAACCAGAGGAGAGAGCACGTGCGAGGTCTCTGGTTCACTGTGGGCTCCACACCAGGCTATGAGAGCAGATTCTCAGAAGTGACATGGGACCAGCTTATTCCCCAGGGGCAGCCGGTTTCCCACGGAATTAACCTCTGTTAAATATTTCCACTTCTAGGTCTGTGGTCAGGGATCATCATCTGTGCGATCACGCAGTCTCTGTGTTTTCTCGGCTTTATTGCTCAGCTAAATTGGAAAAAAGCCTGTGAGGAGGTAACTATGCTCATTGCTGGCCGGGTAAAAATTCCTGTCCTAGAAAACAAACAATCAGCTCAGGCTCTCTCTCTCATTTTGGAAGGGTCTTTCCCCTTTTATCACCAATCCTACTTTGTCGTTGTTGTTTTAGCTGCATTTAATTCAGATGCCAAGGGCCAGATAACCCTGGATTTTAATCCATTCCCCTTTGTTTTATTCATTGAATAAAAAAATAGGGGTTCCTTTCTTCCTTGCATCCCATACTAAGCTACCATCCTTACGCCTGAAAAGCCGATTTTAGGACAAGATTTGGAACTGGAGAGGTAGGTGGGATGCCAGCAAATTTATCCTGACACTGTTTTTTATGATCCCCAAATATTTCATGAAGATACCTGCGTCCATCTGTCTCTCCAACTTGCTAGGGTCATTGTGGGTCTGAAAATAGATGGTAGATAAAAGAACTAAAGGGAAGGGCAAGGAAGGGATTCTATGATCTTGGGCCCCGCCTTCCCCCTCATGTGCTTTTTCCATCCATCTTTCCCCCACCCACGGATGCCGTGTCAATCATTCGGAAAGACAATTCCATACTTACAGAGAAGCTCCAGCCACATGTCAGCTAAAGAAAATGCCTTGGTTTTTCCTACACTGGGTAGTCAAGTCAAATGTTCTATTAACATTATGTTCTATTAACACTAAATAAAGCCTTGCGGATTTACTTCGAGTTTCATCTTCTAGGCTCAGATCCATGCCAATTTGAGATTCCATGTGGCCCAGGATGGGACTTCTGCTGCCTGTCAGGACCCAGGTAGGGAGTAACTGCCTCAGCTCTTGGAACAGGCCTCTCCGGGGGGTCCTGGAGGGGCCATCGGTGGGGGACAACCAGATTTGCTGCCATGAGCTCCCACTGAACTTGGGCAATAAAGTTTCAGAAACAAATGGTAAAGTCACACAAACCTGAGGTAAACAGACTTGGTAGTTTGTTTGCTTGCATTCCAGATACTAACATACTACTACAGATGATTAGAGGTTGCCGGTCATCCATTCCTTGGCTTACTCATAGAAGCATTTCACAGGCATTTCTAATGCTTGGTCAGCCTGTGCTGTGACCTTATCTTGGAGAGACTGACATGTTTGTGTTCGTGGGGTTTCCCCATCCCCCAGGCCAACACACAGGTGGGCTTTAAACAGATTATTGTTTTTAACTGTTGCTTCTGGGAGGCAGCATGCAACTGTGGGTATTGTTTTCCTTCTGTCCAATTAGTAACCCTCCCCCGCAGATTCCCAGTTCCTCGGGCAGTGAGTCATGGACTCACACTCTGTTCCTTGCTTCTTTCTAACTGAACCCCTTTGAGCTCACAGGCTGGCTGAATGACAGCTGGCCCCCATTCTGCCATTCCCACTAGTTCTCGTTTACCTTGTCCGGTCCCCTGTGTGGCTGGTTATCTTTGTGTTCCCGATCTTGTATTTGAACATTGTCTGTAGAAGGAATTGGAAGCCAACGATGATATCGGTCTTCAGAGAGGATTTTCCTTTGCTTGCGTCAAACTCTTAGGGTTACTAGCTGTGTAGGGCAATTTCAACAACTGAGCTTCCTGGACCACCCAGCTGACTTGGGAGGCAACAGCGGTGGGGGCTGGTTGACTTCTGGTTCGTCCTTAATTCTTGGACACAGCCCTTGAGTTTCAGCCTGAAGTACAGAGGGGTTTACCTCGGTAGGGACTGAACTCCCCAAAGCATCGCTCAGTCCAGATGGAGAATTCTCAGGTCCAGAGTGGCCCCAAAGGCTGGCTCCTAACTCGAGGTCTCCAGCTTCCCCTAGATCTCGCCCTGGTGACTTTTTGTTGCCTTGGTAGCACTCTTGACACCTTCAGGATGATACTTTTATTTTGTCCAGCTTTCATAATGATCTTCAGAGGATGATTGGTCCAAATTTTCTACCATGTACCATTTATAAAAGCAGGGTAATAATACGTCATAGTACCTCATACTACTGTCGTGAGAGGCAAGTGAGCTTCGTACGTGTTAAGTGCTGAGAACGATGCCTGATGTGGAAAAAGCATTTTTTTAAAAAGATTATTTATTTGAGAGAGAGGGGCCAAGGGAGAGGGAGAAGCCGACTCCCCCGTTGAGGAGAAAGCATTTTATGAGTGAGAGCTGGTGTTATTCTATTGGAAATTGTTTTCTCTCACAACTGTGAGGGCATCATCACATTCCTAATATCCACTATGCTTTACGAAGAAGTCCAATGCCCATCTTCTTCTTGTTCTGTTAGGTTAACTGCCTTTATTTTTTCCTTCGGGAGGTGTGGGAAGACTGGATGTCCATCTGAGTCACTATCCTGCTGGATGCTCAGTAGGCCTTCTGACGCGAAGATTCTCATCTCTCTTCAGTTCTGGGGATGGCCTTGAATTATTTCTTTGGTTATTTTTCTCCTCCGTTGGCCTTGTTGTCCTTCTGGACTGCTAATTAGATGAGTGTTGGCCCCCTGAAAACTTCCCCTATGAACCTTAACTTCGAGAGCCCCCATATTTCTCTAGCTCTTGTGGTGGGGCAGAGCTCCCTAGAAGACCCAAGCCGACAGCAATAGGATTCAGTCAGAGTTTGTGAGTGAACAAACAGAGAGGCCCTCTGAGATGGAATTTCTTTTATTTATCCAAGGTAGCAACTACTTTCTGAATAAACTTTCCCCCGGCTTACGAACACATATATATGGCATCTTTTATACAAATGAAAAAAATATCCTTTTACACTGCTGACTAAGTTCCTTTTTCCCTTCAGTCGCTTCAGTGGGCCCTGAGAACCGTGGAGGAATTTTAATGAGAGATGTTGGAAGAAGAGATGAGACTCAGTT
Organism: Leptonychotes weddellii; assembly: GCF_054177405.1. Lineage (NCBI taxonomy): Eukaryota > Metazoa > Chordata > Mammalia > Carnivora > Phocidae > Leptonychotes > Leptonychotes weddellii. The sequence goes on along the minus strand of NC_138383.1, from coordinate 42,616,724 downwards.
GGACCAGCAGATGAGCCAAGAAGAACGTCTTGAGGCCTATCCAAGGGACAGGACTATATTGACTGGGAAACAGTTGGTGGTGCGGCGTGGGCTTCTGCTCCTGGGGGTCATTTCCGTCTTGCTCGAAGGGATTTTAGTGCGAATATATGTCCAGAGTTGAGTGACAGGCAAAAGAGAGAGGGAGAGTCAGGTCAAGTGATACTTAACAAAAATTCATAGGCCCAGTGGTGGGAATTTGTTCTCAGTTAGGTTAGTTTCAACTGTGCCCATGGGTTTCAAGAATTGCGAGTTCAAAGTTATGTTTTCTAATGAAGAAAAGGAACTAAGGTACAAACTATGTTCTTGTCCAAGACAGTGTCTGAAAGTTTAGAGTGATGATCATTCAGTTCATGCACCATTGTCTCAACCAAGGACCACTGTGTACTGACTGCATTCATCTTATAGCTTTGATAGTTCTTACTGTTTCTTTAGTTAAAACCCCTGTACGGACTGCTTAAGGTTTCCTACTGTTTGAGTTATTTAAAATGTATTTTGCAATATATCTTCCCTTGTGCCTTCAGTGATTATTCAACGGGCGAATGGCATTCGTTAATACTCAGCTGGGATCCAGATCTCAGGCGCTATGGGCAAAGGTGTCGTTTGAGAAACCAAAAGGGAGAAGACCTAGATTAAGCAGAAAGGAGTCAGGTGGCATTGATGAGCAAGCTTCCTGTTAAGGACCTGTCTTTTTTTTTTTTTAAAGATTTTTTTTACTTATATATTTATTTGAGACCGAGAGAATGAGAGAGAGCACATGAGAGGGGTGAGGGTCAGAGGGAGAAGCAGGCTCCCTGCTGAGCAGGGAGCCCGATGTGGGACTCGATCCCGGGACTCCAGGACCATGACCTGAGCCGAAAGCAGTCGCTTAACCAACTGAGCCACCCAGGCGCCCTTAGGACCTGTCTTAAAATCTGTTTGGGCTGACATGGATTGGCAGAGACAAAGAGGAAGCTGTGGGCCTCACTGAGAACCAGCACTTCATTTTTCTAGAGTGGTAGGCCTCCCACAGAGCGGAATAAAGGGTTTGAAGAGCTAATCCAGGCAAAGGAAGAAGTCAGACCCTTTCCTGTGTTGATAGAAGCGGGGATTGTAAAGTTGGAAGGCAGAAGAAATGAAAAGAGGGGTCCAGGAGAGGGGAGGCTAGGGGCGGGGGTCCTGTCTTTGTCTTTAAGAAGGCACCCCAGCGGGGCACCAGGGTGGCTCAGTTGGTTAAGCGTCTGCGTTTAGCTTAGGTCATGATCCCAGGGTCTTGGGATGGAGCCCCACATCCACATGGAGCCCCACATCGGTTCCCTGCTGAGCAGGGAGCCTGCTTCTCTCTCTCCCTCTGCTTGCCACTACCCTGCTTGTGCTCTTTGTCAAATAAAATCTTTAAAAAAAAAAAAAAGGCACCCCAACTTTGGGTGGCAAACATGGTATATCCAGGAGGTTTTGTGTGGTGGTGTCTCAAAAGGATGGGGTTTCCATGAATGCTCTCTCCTCCCCGCCCCCCTCCCTTGGAGAATAGTTGGGGAAGTCTTTGGAGCTGTGAAAGTCCAAACCACCATTGCTAATTCGTCTCGGGGGTCAGAGCACAAGACTTAAATAGTGGCTTTGGATTAAGCAGTAACCAAGTCCTACTTGGACTCAGCCTTCCCCGCAGCAAGCCTCAGTATTAAGTACACTGGGTGCTTAGATGGATACAAAGAGCTAGGCCTGGCCTTTGCCTTGAAAGAACAGATAATGGACCAGATCAAAAAAAGTTTGCTACCATGAGTAAAAAGCACCCAGGGCCACCTTCCGGCATCTCCACCCTCAAATGCTTGCTTCTTGGAGGACCATTTTGCAGGGGCGAAGAGAAAGGCCTGCCCTTAAGGTTGGGCCCCAGCAACGTCTCCTCTCTCAGGTCTTTGTTAGGAAGTTCATACACACCCTCTTCCTTCAGTCTCCGACAGATACTCCCTAGCCTTCTAGAGACTTCTCACGGTATCTGCCCCTCTTCGTCAGGTAGGAGCCCGGGGATGGGGGATGGGGAGGCTTATCTCCCGATCCCAAAGTGCCTGCGAGGAGCGCATCCCCGGGGGAATATTTCAACACACCCGTAACCCGAGGCAGAAGGAGAGGTCACCCCAAAGGGCAGCAAAGCGCTCCGGAGGTGCGGAGCGGGGAATTACGAATTCGCCCTCTCCGAACCGCCCCCCCCCCGCATATTTCACTCTAACGGCCTGCAGTCGCCTTTGTCCTCTAAGAGCGCCCCCCACGCGGCCTCCCGCGCCCCCAGATCGCGTCCGACCCCTCGGGGTCTCCGCGCCCCGCCCCCAGCCCCCGGGGATCTGCGCACCGCGACGGTTGGCGGGGGCGTCCCGGGTGGCGCGGCCCGCCCCCATCCCCATCCCCACCCCCAGCTGCGTCTGCAGGTGGGGAGGTCCGCGGGCGCGCTGGGCGGGGCTGGGCGGGGCGGGGCGGGGCGGGGCCGCCCCCAGCCCTCCGCCGCCTCCCGCGCGCCAGTGCCCGCGCCAGCATGGAGACCCCCGCCACCGCCGCCGCCGCCGCCGCCGCCCCCCCGGACAGCGCCCAGCGGCCCGACGCCCCGGGCTGGCGCGGCTGCCTGCGAGGCCTGCGGGGCGCGCTGCCGCCCGACGTGCGACGCGAGGCGGCCGCGCTGGTCGCGCTCGCGGGCCCCGTGGTGAGTGCATCCCCCCCACACCCCGCCCCGACGGCGGCCCGGCCCCGGCCCTCCCGGAGCCTGCCCCCCTCCTCCTCGGGCCGGCGGGCGGGCGGGGTCGGTGTCAGCTCGTGCTCTCCTTCCTTTTCCCTCGGCAGTTCCTGGCGCAGCTGATGATCTTCCTCATCAGCGTCGTCAGTTCCATCTTCTGCGGGCATCTGGGCAAAGTGGAGCTGGACGCCGTTACGCTCGCGGTGTCGGTAGGTGTTCCGTTGCTTTCATCTTTTCTTTGGGGTCGACCCGGTGCTAAAGCCTCGGAATTTGCATTGTATTACATGGCTGCTGTCTTCCCTTGCAGAGTCGGCCTTGACCCAGGGGTACCTTGCTTTGCCTTATCTTTAGATTTGAAGGAAGATTGGGTCAGCTACTTAAGGAGGAGTTTCCGTCTTCGTAGCCATCCCGCCGTGGCCGAACGGCTCGGGATTGCAAGGAATTGGTAGCAATGGTAGAAATTGTGCTGGTGAATCGAACAGCACCGCATTTTTTTTTTTTTCCCGTTATAAAATCAAACCAAAGAACTTAGAGGTGATGTAGGTTGTCTGCCATGACTCCGAATTACACAATTCATCATGGGCGCAGTATTTCACGCTCGTAATAACGTGTCTCCCTGTGGGCCGTGGATTGAAATTGCACCTCCTTTGAAGTCTTCTGTCCCTGGGTTTTGGTTAGTGATGTGGTGGAAAGGTGCCTCCCTCTTGCGTCTCATCCAGGCTTTCAGAGAAAGTGAAAAACACTTCCAAGGTGGTGATGGCTAAGGTGGTCTCTCTCAGTCTTAGAAGATGTCCCCTCCGTCCCCACCGGAGGTGGTTATATGCCCTAAGATTGTGGCGGGACCACAGAAGTTTCTCGTTTCAGCTTTATGGTTGGGATGACTTCAGTATGTGGAATCAGACACTTTATTTACAGGTCTGTTATTGAGTGAACTAATTCAGGTGAAGGAATATTTGTGGTTCCTTTCAAAGTTTAGATGGGGCCTCTAGAAACAGTCAAGAAAGCAGAGAAGCTTTAAATACAGGCTGTTTACTGTGTCCCCTGGAGACGATGAACTTGACCCCTCCCCCCACATAGGTCATTGTGGCCCCGAGACACCTTGTACTCCTGGTCATTCTTTTGGCTGTGAACAGATAGTAACAGTGGGTTATTATTGGAAACTTGAAGGGTCACTTTCTTTCTGTTTCTCTACAGGGCCCACAGTTGGGAGTCTAACTTTTCCTATCACAGCTTCCAAACCTTTCTTTCCCCATGTCCTTTCTTAAAAATTTCTTTTAATTAATTTTTGTATGAGATATAATTGACATACAGGTATATAATGTAACAATTTGATATTTGTATATATTGTGAAAGAATCACCACAATAAATTTACTTAACGTCTGTCACTCTACACGGGTTTTTTTTTTACATGTGATGGAATCTTTCTAATATTTACTCTTAGTAACTTTCAAATGTGCAATACAGCATTATTAATTATGGTCACTATGCTGTACATTGCATCCCCACATTTTACATATTTTGTAGCCCCCCCCCCCCCCCGCCAATCTCTGGTAATACCCAGTTTGCTCTCTGTCTCTATGAGTTCAGTTTTCCTTTGTTTAGATTCCACACGTGAGATTATATGGCATTTGCCTTTGACCGGCTTATTTCACTTAGCATAATGCCCTCAGTGTCCATCCATGTTGTTACAAATGGCAAGATTTCCTTCTTTTTTTATGGCTGAATAATATTCCACTGTGCATGTGGGAACATGCACGTGCACATGGGTGTGGACCACATTTTTCTTTATCCATGCATCCATCAGTGGACACTTAGGTTGTTTCCAGATCTTGGCTTACGAATAATGCTGCAGCAAACATGGGGGTGCAGATATCTTTTTGAGTTAGTGTTTTTGTTTTCTTTGGTTAAATACCCAGGAGTGGGATTGTTGGATCATATGGTAGTTCTATTTTTAAGTTTTGGAGGAGCCTTCCTACTGTTTTCCCAAGTGGCTGCAACAGTTTGCATCCCCTCCAATAGCGCACAAGGGTTCCCCATCTTCTCCAACACATGGTATTTCCTGTCACAGACCGTCACAGGTGTGCGGTGATAGTTCCTTGTGGTTTTAATATGCATTTCCCTGAGGATGAGTGATGTTGAGCATCTTTTCTAGTATCCGTTGACCATCTGTGTGTCGTCTTTGGAAAGATTTCTATTCAGATCCTCTGCCCAGTTTCTAATCGGATTGTTTGGGGTTCTTTTGCTCTTGAGTTGGATGAGTTCTTCCTCTGTTTGGAGATGAACTCTTTATCAGATTCATGATTTGCAAATATTTTCTCCCATTCTGTAGGTTGGCTTTCCATTTCGTTCGTGGTTTCCTTTACCAGGTGCAAGCTTTTGCGTTTGGTGTAGTCCTGCTTGCTTGTTTTGGCTTCTGATTGCCTTTGTTTTTGGTGTCAAATCCAAAGAATCATTGCCAAGACCAATGTCGAAGAGCTTACTGCCTGTGTTTTCTTCTAGGAGTTTAATCGCTTCAGGTCTTGTGTTCAGGCCTTTAATCCACTTTGAGTTATTTTTTTGTATATAGTGTAAGAATGTGGCCCAGTCCCATTCTTTGCGCTGTGGCTGTCCAGTTTTCCCAACACCCTTTATTGAATAGTCTGTCTTTTTGCAGTGCCTGTGTTTGGACATTCCCTCCAGATATATCATCCTATACTTTTCCCTGTCAGCGCTATCCAGTGGCCAGAAAAGGCGGTGTTCATCGAACTGCATGCTCATCTCTTTGGGTGTGTGGGCCCCACCTCCCTCCATCTCACTGGCTTCCAGGACCCCCCAAATCCACTTCAGGACTGACACACTGCACATTTTCGTCCCTCAGCATGGACCCACGGTAGATGTTTTAAACTTTACTTTCCCGCTAGCAATCTTTTATCCTGTCAATTCCCCACACCTCCTACCTGCCCTTTGACCTCGTGGGGTCTTCCCATGCCGTGGCCCCGCCATCTTCTCTCCTTCCCGGGATGGTGGGCCAATCCATGCCTGACCTCCCCTCACCTGCCCTTCAACACTGGATCTCCATTACTCCCCTCTTCAAGACCAGCCTTCTGCCTGTGTTCCAGAACGATCCTTCCTCTTCCATTTCTTCTCTTTAATTGGTCCCTCTGCACTCTGATAAACATATCCATCTCTCTCCTTTTCTGTAAAAACCATCTCCAGCTGCCTGTCTCCCTGCCCAGCCCCCTGTCTGGCCTCTAGCCACTTATGCTCTTTGCCAGAAAGTCTGTCTTACGTCTCCATTTCCTTTTCTCCCCATTGCAGCCTGGCCTGTATTTCTCTACCACTCTATTTAACATACCCTGACTAATGTTGTCAGTGACACCCCTGTTCTCCCTTCTCTAGAGGTCTCTCCCTAACCTGGCCTCAGCATCTCCTGGCCTCCCGGGGACTCTGCCTCCTCTTTGCTTCCACTGCTAGTTCTCCTCGGTTCTCCTGCGCCCCTCTGACAGGCGTATCTCTGTCTCTTCCCCTCCTCCTCCTGTTCATTGGTGCCTCTCAAATTTGTGTCTCCCTCCTTGACCAAGGTGCCCCTGTCTGTGCCTAAGCGCCTCAGGATCTATCAGCTTGAATACGCCAGGATCCTCTCACACTCAGAAAATGTGTGAAGCCCTAGTGGCCATCCTCCCTGACAGTACCTAGACACTCCCCTCTGTTTTTACACCCCACCTCCCCATCGACCAGCAAGCCCTGCTAACTTCATTTCCCGCCTTTCTTAAAATGACTCCTCTTCTTCTGTTTCCTGCTACCACCATCCTGGCCCAGCCTTCACCCTTCCTGCCAGCCCTGGGCCGCCCCTCCCCGGCCCTGATTCCCATCTCGTCCTCGTCCAGTCCCAGCCATAAAAAAAAAAAAATCAGGCCACTCCCTGGCTTAACCCCCTTCATTGGTCCCGTCACCAGACAGTGAAATCCAGGCATGGGGCATCCTGCCTGTGGGTGCCCACTGCATTCTTTGACTTGCATGTGAGGCTCGGGCGGATCCTTCTAGA
>NC_138383.1:42592602-42609465 GCF_054177405.1 Leptonychotes weddellii | reverse complement strand
TGGCTATTGTGGACATTGCTGCTATAAACATCGGGGTGCACGTACCCTTTTGGATCCCTACTTTTGTATCTTTGGGGTAAATACCCAGTAGTGCAATTGCTGGATCATATGGTAGCTCTATTTTCAACTTTTTGAGGAACCTCCATACTGTTTTCCAGAGTGGCTGCACCAGCTTGCATTCCCACCAACAGTGTAGGAGGGTTCCCCTTTCTCCGCCAACATCTGTCGTTTCCTGACTTGTTAATTTTAGCCATTCTGACTAGTGTGAGGTGGTATCTCATTGAGGTTTTGATTTGGATTTCCCTGACGCCGAGCGATATTGAGCACTTTTTCATGTGTCTGTTGGCCATTTGGATGTCTTCTTTGGAAAAATGTCTGTTCATGTCTTCTGCTCATTTCTTGATTGTAAAGATGAAAATTTAAAAAGCCTTTCACAGGGACGCCTGGGTGGCTCAGTCGGTTAAATGTCTGCCTCCAGCTTGGGTCATGATCTCAGAGTCCTGGGATTGAGTCCCACATCAGGCTCTTTGCTCAGTGGAGAAGCCTGCTTCTTCCTCTGCCCCTCTCCCTGCTCGTGCTCTCTCTCTCTGATAAATAAATAAAATCTTAAAAAAAAAAGTGTTTAAAAAAAAGCCTTTAAGAAAACAAAAAAAAAAAGAAGGAAAACAACAACATAAAAGAGAATATGATCAGACAAGTGAATAGAACAAAGCCAAACATTAGATTTGGGGTATACTTTGGTCTGTTAGAAGAAAGTGCATCCCAAATTTGTAAAGAAAGAAAAACAAACAAACACACACACAAAAATAAATTAAATATAATGAAGTGTAAAAATGAAAATTAAAAAAGATTTTAAAAAAGAGTTGATAAAATAAGAAAGTGGTTGAAAAAGGAAAGAAAAAAAAAATTAACTTTGAAAGACTAAAGAATCATGGGAAAAAAGCCATGGATTCTATGTGCATTATTCCCCTAGTGCTGGAGTTCTGCCGTTCACATGGATCGGTAAACTTGGTCTTGGCTGGCTGTTGTCGCTGATCTTCTGGGGGAGGGGCCTGTTGCCGTGGTTTCCAAAAGTCTTCGCCAGAGGCGGAATTGCCCTGCCCTTGCCCATCCGGACTAAGTAATCTGCTCGGGTTTGCTCTCTGGAGCTTTTGTTCCCTGCAAGCTTTCCGTACAGCTTTGGAGGCCGAGAGTGTAATTGGCGGTCTTCCCAATCTCCGCCCCGGAGGAGCCGAGAACTCGGGGCCCCGCTCCTCAGTGAGCCCCCAGAGAAAAGCCGTCAGTCACTCCCATCTCCCCGGTCTCCGGCCACACTCTGTGCTCACCAGGCCTGTGACCGAGCGTTTCTATCTCTGTCACCCGACCCCGGGTGGAGTCTCCAAACCCAGCAGATCCCTGCGGTGGGCTCCCGCGCCGCTCCTCCCGGTGGAGGAAGGTGAGTCTCCCCGGACCTGCCGCTTGTTGGGTCCCTGCTGGAGGAGCAGGGGCCCGACTGTGCTGCAGATCACGGTTTATGGCAACCCTGAGCTGAGAGCCCGTGCCTGGGGTCCGCCTCTGCAGCCGGCTTCCCTGCTCCGATACCTGGGAGCTCTGCCGCACTCAGGCACCCCCGGTCTTTCTGTGACCCCGAGGGTCCTGAGACCCCACTGTCCCGCAAGGGTTCCACCCCCCGCTTAGCCACCAGAGTGACGTCCCTCAGCCGAGGCGACTTCTAGAAGTTCCGATTTTGTGCTCCACGGCTCTATCACTTGCCAGAAGCGGCCAACGGAGGCTCAGACCCCCGCCGTCTAGCTTCCCGAATATCACCTTGGATTCCCTTCTCCGCACGTCCTACCTTCCAGAAAGTGGTCACTTTTCTGTTCAGAGGGTTGCTGCTGTTCTTTTCTTCAATCTCCTGTTGAGTTCGTAGGTGTTCAGAATGGTTTGATCCCTATCTAGCTCAATTCCCGGAACCGGATGAAATATAGGTCTCCTACTTCTCTGCCATGTTCCTCTTGTTGGTTGGTTCTTGATGTTGTTCTCCCATCAAGCCTTCACCTCCAAATTTGGGGGGATGGGGTGGGGCCCCAGACCCTCTCTTCTTTTCCTGGGACCCAATAAGGTGAGTGGCAAGATGGCTGTTGGTGTCTTTTTTTTTCTTATGTACAAAACTCCTCAGTGTTTTTCAGTGCCTTCTTCCCCTCCCCCTTCTCTCCCTCTCATGTCCTGGACCTTAGATCCAAAGCATTGAGTTTCTCACATTCAAATTCATGGCGCACACATGCAATTATGGCCTTCTCCCATTTTAGAGTGTTTTCTGCCTCCATTTCACACTTCCCACCCTCCTCTCTGAAGGCACCCTCTCTGTGCTTAATATATGTCTTTTGATTTGCATCTTTGAAAAATGCAAAGTAGTTTTTTGGGGCCTTCTGTATGTTTATATTTGCCTAATAGTATTACAGTTTAGATTTCTTTTCTTCCCCCCATAAATTGTTTTCATTTGGCATGGAGATTGGCAAACGACCCCACCGACCCAGTGCAACCACAGCTTGTTTCTGTAACTAAAGTTTGGTTGGAACACAGCCGCCCCAAATCACTTGCACATTGCCTGTTGCTATTCCCTCATTGCTACAGTGGCAGAGACCATCTGGCCTGCAACGCTGAAAATATTTGCTATTTGGCCCTTTATGGAAAAAGTTTATTGACCTCTCTGACTTAGCACAACATTCTGTTATTTTAAGTCGTAGTGAAATATACATAACATAAAATTTACGGTGTTCACCATTTTTAAGCGTGTAAGTTAAGTAGTGTGAGGGACATTCACACCGTAGGGCCACCATCACCAGCATTCATCTCACAGAACTTTTTCATACCGCAAAACTGGAACTCTGTCCCCATTAAAGAGAAACTCCCGTTCCCCCTCCTTCCGTCCCCTGGCAACCACCATTCCATCATTCCGCTTTCTGTGTCCGACTTTGACTCCCCCAGATACCTCATATAAGTGGAATTATATACAGTATTTGTCTTTTTGTGTCTTAGCATAGTGTCCTCAGGGTTCATCCTTGTTGTAGCACCTGTCAGACCCTCCTTCCTGTTTTAAGGCTGAATCATACTCCATCGTATGTCTGTATCGCGTTCTGCATATCCACTTATCTGTCGATGAACATCTGGGCTGCTTCCACCTCTTGGCTTTTATGAATAATACTGCTGTGAACGTGGGTGTGCAGATACCAGCAGACCTGGAGGTCATGCTTTCAAGTCTTTTTATGTATGCTCAGAGGTGATATTCCAGATCATATGATACTTTTATTTTTAATTTTTTGAGGAACCACCACACTTTCTTTCTCTAGTGGCTGCACCACTTTAGATTACCCCCAGTAGTGCACAAGGGTTACAGTTTATCCACATCCTCACCAAGACATGTTATTTTTTGTTTCTTTTTTAAAGAAGTCATTCTAATGGGTGTGAGATATCATCTTACTATGATTTTGATCTGCATTTCCCTAATGATTAGTGATGTTGAGCGTTCTTTCATGTGCTTGTTGGCTATTTGTGTATCTTCTTTGGAGAAATGTGTATTCAAGTCCTTTGCTCATTTTTTAATTGGATTGTTTGTTGTCATTCTTTGTATATTCTGGTTATTATGATATCCAGATATTCTTATCAGATACATGATTTGCAAATATTTTTTCCGTTCCGTGGGCTGCCAGATTCTGTTCTGTTGATTGTGTCCTTGGATGCACAGAAGTTTTAAATTTTGATGTAGTTGGAAGGATCTGTTTTTATATTAGTTGCCTGTGAGCAGTACATTTTCAGATCTAACCATATTGCCATATATGCATCTGGTGTTGTGCTTTTAACTGTAATACGCATTGATCATAGTTTGCTTCTCTAGCTTCCCAGTGATGATCTCTTTGATGCCCCCAGTAGCCCACAACCACAACCTGTCTCAGTGAACAGCCTGCATGTGTTCTTACAGAGCTCTCTGAAAGTCTCTCTGCCACTTATACCCAGGTGTGAAATGTGTGGGTGGGAGGGCATATACATACTTCAGTTTCACTACGTATTGCCAGGCCTATTCCCACCATCTCGAACTCTGGTCTTATTTGACCTCTTTAAATGTATTATTTTTCTGGACAACTATGGTTACTCCCAGTCTCTGGCCATTTGGAGGAGGCAGGCATGTGAAATAGAGTTGTTGGCATCAGAGACTGCTGCAAGGTAAAAGCTGTTTTCTTTCTTCCCTGTTCTCCAGGTTGGACTTGGGACTGTTTGCAGGAATGGGGCTCCTACATCCAGCTGGCTATTCCCAGTATGTTCATGGTGTGCATTGAGTGGTGGACCTTTGAGATCGGAACTTTCCTTGCAGGTTTGTCAACAATCCAGTAGAAATCCCAGAACAGCCTGGCCACTCTTGTCTCCAGAGCTTCTCAAGAGACATAGGCCTTACTTCTCCTTCCTTTCCATTGTGTCAAGCGCTCATGGAAGTTTCAACATAGGTTTAAACCCTTGTTTGACCGTAAGCGTGTTCAAGTTGAGTGGGGCTTAGGTTGGCCTCACTGCCCTTCACTTTATAGGTTCGGAAAGGGAGGTCGCAGTTAAAAAAAAGGTTTGGCAAGGTCATGGGGAGGGAGAACAGAAACCCGAATCTGGGTCTCCTGACTCACTCAGACCCTCTGCTTCTGCTGACTTTTGCTAGGCATCATTCAAGTGTTTAAACCATTTACAAACACAGAGTGACTGATTTGGCTCTATCAGCTATAATAATTTCAGTCATAGGTATTCACCTTAGCCATCTTATTGCTAGTAAAGTAATAGAGGAAATAATAGAGACAGAGGATGATAATGATTGATGTTACAGTTTCTGGGGACAGTTGAATACTCCAGTAGTCCCACCACGTCTATACAGAGTTCCATACCCTCCGTTCTTCCCCTCCCACGTTGTGACCCTACAGCTCCCCAAGCAATGACCTGCAACTCTAGGAGCCTCGTGGTTTTCTACTTTAAACCTGACGTTTTGTTCCTTGGTGGAACAGGGGCTTATGGGTTGAACCTGTATCAGGTCTTAGCTGCCCTAGTTCTTGGAAGCTTTCTGGAACTGGACATCTGGGGCTCTCCTCAGCACAGCCTGGATAGTGAATTGTGCCATTGGGTTATGCTTCTGGGACCAATCCTGGCTTCTTTTTAAATTCTTTTTTTTTTTTTTTTTAAGATTTATTTATTTGAGAGAGTAAAAGAGAGCATGTGAGTCGGGGGGAGGGGCAGAGGGAGAGAGCCTTCAAGCAGACTCCTGCGGTGCTCAGTATCATGACCCTGAGATCATGAGCTGAGCGGAAACCAAGAGGTGGACACCTAACCAACTGAGCTATCCAAACACCCTCTCGCTTCTTTTAAATTAAGATATATTCTAGTTTCCTAAGGAAAATGTTTGCTTTAGCTCACTTTCTAAGATGTGTTTTATGTGTGTCTGTGCCAACATTTCAGGACTGATTAGTGTGACAGAGCTTGGGGCCCAGGCCATCATTTACGAACTGGCCTCTGCAGCCTACATGGTAAGAACCTTCGGGGTGAGACCCAGCACCTTCTCTGCATAAACTCTGCTGGGCCATTGTCACTCATCCATTCAGCCTGCCATCCCATGCCATGCGCTGAGGAGAGAGGAGAGGTAGACAGCAGGAGAGGGAGCACAGCATACTTGGGGGGGGGTGTGGATTTTGGAGCCAGATGCTGGGTTTGAGTCCTGCCGTGCTGCTCCCCAACTGCAACTATGGGCTCATTACTTAACCTTCCTGAGCTTCAGTTTTCTCATGTACAAAATGGGAAAAAAATAATACATGTGTAGGGAGTGAAGACTGAATAGGATAGATAATGTGTTAAAGCACTTAGCACAATGCCTGGCATGTTTATTCAACAAATATGGAGTTGGTGCTAGGGTACGATAGAGAGAGAGATGGAGACAGTCCCTGCCTTCTCGTGGCCTGTAGTCTGGTAGGGAGACAGAGACAAAGAAGTAAACAGATACATGAAGGCATTCCAAACATATATGGCACGTACCATAGAAGAAGCAAAAAAAAAAAGTCTGAGATGCATAAAAATAGAGATGGGTGCCTTTTTAGGGAAGGCAGTTGGAAACAGTCCTTCTGGAAAGGGGAGAGGGAGCCAGCCCGGGAAGCCGGAGGCTGAGAGCTGACTGCAGAGCCTGAGCAAAGGCTCCATGCTGGAAAAGGGCACATGGTGTGTTCAGGGACCCGAAATAGGAACCGGGCTGAAGGGATTCGTGAGGAAAGAAAGGTGTGACCTGTAGAAGCTGGCTTAGGGGAGAACAGGTGTTCGGCGGGGTTCTGAAGGAGGCTACTGGAATCACCCAGGTGAGCACGGAAGGAAGCTGCTGGTGGATGGGGAGAAAAGTGGGTGAGTTAGTTGTGTTGTAGGGCAGAATTGGTAGGACATGACCAGGGTTTGGATGTGGAAGGCAAGGCAATGAATAGGAAGAATCACAAACGGCCCCCGAGTTTCTGGCTTGAATAACCGCCTTGTACCTCTTGATTCTTTTGGAATATTCCAAACCTGTGCAGATACTCCTCCCCCCTCTTTTTTTTTGATTCTTCTTTTTTTTTTAAAGCTCAACAAAGGCCATCTGGGCAGTGGGATTATGGGCCATTTTTGTTTCCATGTTTTTTTCTTTTATTCTCAAAAATGAAAACGGGTTTTTTGTGGGGATTCATGACATCGTTAAAGAATAAAAAGGGTGAGTGTCGAGGAGCAAATCCCAAGATGTAGAAGTCAGGAATAGGACAACTCAGCCAAGAGGGAGGATAGGCCAGTGTGGAATGAAGAAAATCAAGAGAGCGTGTCATGCAGGAAGCCAGCAATGAAGAACCATTCATGGAAGGAATGACAGTTGGGTAGAGGGTTACTGCGGGGTCCCATAAGGTGAGGATGGAAAGTGTCCCTTAGCTTTCAGGTCATCGGAGACCTTAGATGGGAAGCGAGAACCATGGTGAAGGGGCAGAAGCTGCTGAGGTAGACAGTTCTGCCTGGAGGTTTGGTAGTTGATGGTGAGAAAGAATCCCATCAAGGGAGGGTTTTGGTGTTGCTTTTAGATTTAAATGGGGCTACTAGAGCTTGTGTATAGGTATGTGGTCAACAGTAACCATCTTCTACATCTGTCATCTTCAGAGCTTCTGTTTTTCTACCTGCTCTATCATAGCCTTCCTTTTGTTTTATTTTTATTTTTAATTGTGCTAAAAACCACATAACATAAAATTTACCATTTTTTTCATTAATTTATTTGAGAGTGTGCACGAGAGAGCACAATTTAGTCGTGTTAACATCGTTGTGCAGCCAAGCTCCAGAACCTTTTCATCCCATAAGACTCTAAACTCTACCCATTCCACAGTTACCCACTCCCCCTGCCCTCAGCCTCTGGCAACCACTATTCCACTTTCTGTTTCTTGTCACAGGCTTTCCTTTGTTAGATGCAGTAAGGCAATAATTCTTCATTATTCCTATGGAAAAAAACAAGTTCCCACAGGGGTGAGATTACAATCAAAATTACAAAATACAAAGAAATAACCCACCATGAGCAAGAGTTTGAACAGATACAACAAACAGAAAAATTAGAGTCAGAGCTTGAGATGAGGGAGTAATAATCGGGGAATAGAAAAATATTATGTTTAAAGTCATTAAACAAAAGAAGGAGCTGAAACCAAAAGAACAATATTTGGAAAAGAACCAGGTAGGATTTTTATTTATTTATTTTAATTTTTTTTTTAATTTTTTTTTTTTTATTTATTTATTCATGAAAGTCAGAGAGAGAGAGAGAGGCAGAGGCAGAGGGAGAGAAGCAGGCTCCCCGCCTAGCAGGGAGCCCAATGCGGGACTCGATCCCAGGACCCCGGGATCATGACCTGAGCCAAAGGCAGACGCTTAACCATCTGAGCCACCCAGGCACCCACCAGGTAGGATTTTTAAAATTACAAATTATAGCCGTAGAAATGTAATACTTGATAGCATAAACAGATTAGTTAAAGCTGGAAAATCAAATGATGAACTTGAAGACCAATCGATGGAAATTCCAGAATAAAACAAAGATATATAAATAGATGGAATTAGATACAAAGACGAATCCATGCATACGTGATCAGATGATTTTTAACAAAGATGCCAAGACCATTCAATGGGGAAAGGACAGTCTTTTCAGTAATGGGTACTGGAAAACTGAATATCCATCCACATGCAAAAGAATGAGGTTGCACTCTTACCTCACACCATATACAAAAATTAACTCAAAGTGGATCAAAGACCTAAATGTAAGCCCTAAACAATAAAACTTTTAGAAGAAGACGTAAGGCAGAAGCTTCACGACATTGGATTTGGTAATGATTTCTTACACATGACACCAAAGGCATGGGCAACAAAAGAAAAAACAGACAAGCTGTACTTCACGAAAACTGACAAATTATGTGCATCCGAAGATAATATCCACAGAATAAAAAGGCAACCCATGGAATGGGAGAAAGTATTCACAAATCCTATGGGATAAGGGATTAATATCCAGAACATAGAACTCCTAAAACTCAGTAGCAAACAAAGAACCGGATTCAAAAGTGGGCAAAGGACTTGAATAGATATTTCTCCAAGGAAGATACTCAGATGTACAATAAGGACATGAAAATATGCCCAACATCACTGATCATTAGGAAATATTTACAAAAAAACTATATTGGGATACCATCTCATACCCGTTAGGATGGCTACTATTAAAAAAAAAAACAAAACTAACAGGTGTTGGTGAAGGTACAGAAAAATTGGGACCCTTGTGCACCATTGGTGGGAATGTAAAATGGCACACCCACTTTGGACAGAAAGTGCAGTGGTTCCTCAAAAAATTAAAAGGATCATATGATCGGCAATGTCACTTTGGGATATACATAAAAAGAACTGAAAGCAAGATCTCCAAGAGCTATCTGCCCACCCATGTTCATAGCGGCATTATTGATGAGCCAAAGGTGGAAGCAACCCAAGTGTCCACCGACAAATGAGTGGAGAAGCAGAACGCGATACAAACAAACAATGGAGGATTACTCAGCCTTAAAAAGGAAGGAGGGTCTGACGGATGCTACAACATGGATGAACCCTGAGGACACTATGCTAAGTGAAATAAGCCAGTCATACAGGCATACCTCAGAGATAGTGCAGGTTTGGTTCCAGACCCCACCACAAAGTGAAGATCGCAATAAAGTGAATGAACAGGTTTTTTGTTTGTTTGTTGTACAGTACATATAAAAGTCATGTTTATACTGTAGTCTGTTAAGTGTGTAATGGCACATGTCTAAAAAAATGTACATGCCCTAATTAAAAAGAGTTCATCACTAAAGAATACTAACCATCATCTGAGCTTTCAGCAAGTTGTAATCTTTTCACTGGTGGAGGGTCCTGTCTTGATGTTGATGGCTGCTGACTGATGAAGGGTGGTGGCTGCCAGAGGTTGGGTGGCCGTGGCAATTTTTAAAAACGAGACAATGAAGTTTGCTGCATTGATTAGCTCTTCCTTTCATGAGTGATTTCTCTGTGGCACCGGATGCTGTTTGATAGCGTTTCATCCACCATAGAACTTCTTTCCAAATTGGAGTCCATCCTCTCAAACCCTGCTGCTGCTTTATCTTCTAAGTTCATGTAATATTCTCAATCCTTTGTAGTCATTTCAACAATCTTCACAGCATCTTCACCACGAGTAGATTTTCTCTCAAGAAACCACATTCTTTGCTCATC
Source organism: Leptonychotes weddellii (assembly GCF_054177405.1). NCBI lineage: Eukaryota > Metazoa > Chordata > Mammalia > Carnivora > Phocidae > Leptonychotes > Leptonychotes weddellii. Next base: position 42,599,712 of record NC_138383.1, on the reverse strand, counting down.
CATGAGAAGCAGCTGTTCATTCAAGTTTTATCATGAGATTGCAGCCATTCATTCCCATGTTCAGGCTCCACTTCTGCTTCTAGTTCTCTTGCTGTTTCCACCACATCTCCAGTGACTTCCTCCACTGAAGTCTTGAACCCCTCAAAGTCATCCATTAAGGTTGGAATCAACTTCTTCCAAACTCCTGTTCATGTTGATATTTTGACCTCTTCCCATGTTGATGAATGTTAATGGCATCTAGACTGGTGAATCCTTTCCAGAAGGTTTTCTTTTTTTTTATTTTTTAAGATTTTTATTTTATTTTATTTTATTATTATTATTTTGAGAGAGAGAGAGGGCATGAGCAGGGAAGAGGGTCAGAGGGAGAAGCAGACTACCCGCTGAGCAGGGAGCCTGATGTGGGGCTCAATCCCAGGACCCCAAGATCATGACCTGAACCAAAGGCAGATACTTAACCAACTGAGCCACCCAGGAGTCCCTTTCCAGAAGGTTTTCAATTTACTTTGCCCACATCCATCAGAAGAATAACTGTCTGTAGCAGCAATAACCTAATGAAATGTATTTCTTAAATAGTAAGACCTGAAAGTTAAAATGACTCCTTGATCCATGGGTTGCAGAGTGGATGCTGTGTTAGCAGGCCTCAAAAGAACAATCTCACCGTCTATCTCCATCAGAGCTCTTGGGTGACCAGATGCATTGTCAATGTGCAGTAATATTTTGAAAGGAACCTTTTTTTCTGAGTAGTAGGTCTCAACAGTGGGCTTAAAATATTCCGTAAACTATGTTGTAAACAGATGTGCTGTCATCCAGGCTTTGATATTCCACTGATAGAGCACAGGCAGAGTAGATTTAGCATCATTCTTAAGGGCCCTAGGAATTCCAAACTGGTAAATGAGCATTGGTTTCCGCTTTAGTCACCAGCTGTGTTAGCCCCTAGCAAGAGAGTCAGACCTTTGAAGCCGGACATTGACTTCTGTCTAGCTATGGAAGTTCTAGATGGTATCTTCTCATATAAGGCCGTTTCACGTACACTGAAAATCCATTGTTGAGTGTAGCCGTGTTCATTAATGATCTTAGCTCATTCTTCGGGAGAACTTGCTGCAGCTTCCACATCAGCACTTGTTCCTTCACCTTGCACTTCGATGGTATGAAGATGGCTTCTTTCCTTAAACCTCCTGAACCAACCTCTGCTAGCTTCAGACTTTACTCCAGCGGCTTCCTCACCTCTCAGCCTTCACAGAATTGAAGAGCATTAGGGCCTTGCTCTGGGCTAGGCTTTGGCTTAAGGGAATGTTGGGGCTGGTTTGGCATTCTCTCCAGACCATTAAACCTTTCTCCACATCAGCAATAAGGCTGTTTTGCTTTCTTATCATTTGTGTGTTCAGTGTAGCACTTTTCCTTTCCTTCAAGAACTTTTCCTTTGCATTCACAACTTGGCTGACTGGAGCAAGAGGCCTCACCTTCAGCCCTGTCTCAGCTTCTGAGAGGTCTTCCTCACTAAGCTCAATCATTTCTAGCTTTTGATTTCAAGTGAGAGACAAGGGACTCTTCCTTTCTCTTGAACACTTACAGGCCATTATAGGGTTATTACTTGGCCTAATTTTAATTTTTTTTTTTTTAAGATTTTATTTATCTGTGAGAGAGAGAATGAGAGACAGAGAGCATGAGAGGGAGGAGGGTCAGAGGGAGAAGCAGACTCCCTGCTGAGCAGGGAGCCCGATGCGGGACTCGATCCCGGGACTCCCGGATCATGACCTGAGCTGAAGGCAGTCGCTTAACCAACTGAGCCACCCAGGCGCCCTAATTTTAATATTTTTGTGTCTCAGGGAAGAGGGAGGACTGAGGAAAGGGAAGAGAGATGGGGGAACATCTGATTGCGGAGTCGTCAGAGTGCACACATTTCTCAGTTAGGTTTGCTGTCTTAAATGGATGCAGTTTGTGCTGTCCCAAAACAATGACAACAGTAACATCAAAGATCACCGATCACAGATCATCTTAATAAGTATAATAATAATGAAAAAGTTGGAAATATTGCAAGACCAAAATGTGATGCAGACATGGTGCTCATAGACTTGCTTGACGCAGGGTTGCCACATTTTAATTTGTAAAAAATTGTAGTATCTGCAAAGCGCACTAAAGCAAACAATAAAACAAGGTATGCCTATATTGTGTGATTCCACTTATATGAGGTCCTTAAGAGTAGTGAAAATCAGAGACAAAGTAAAATGGTGGTTGCCAGGGGTTGGGAGGGAGGAATGGGGAGTTATTTAATTTTTTATTTCAGTTTCACAAGATGAAGGAAGTTCTGGAGATGGATGTTGGTGATGGTTGCACAACCTTATGAATCTATTTAATACCATTAAACTGTAGGGGCACCTGGGTGGCTCAGTCGTTAAGCGTCTGCCTTCGGCTCAGGTCATGGTCCCGGGGTCCTGGGATCGAGCCCCGCATCGGCCTCCCTGCTCAGCGGGAAGCCTGCTTCTCCCTCTCCTGCTCCCCCTGCTTGTGTTCCCTCTCTGGCTGTCTCTCTCTCTGTCAAATAAATAAAAACAAAATCTCTTTAAAAGAAAATACCATTAAACTGTACATACAAAAGTGACTGTATGGCTAAAAAATATATAAAAATTAATAGAGTAATAAGGAGAAAGTGCTAAAGATGGTACATTTTATGTATATTTAACCACAATAAATAAAAATGGGAAAAAGTAGAGATGGAATGTATGAAAGATCTAGGTCCTTACATGCATCCAGTAGGAAATACACAGACAGAATAACAGACTGTTAGGGATGCAATATTCAGAGACACTTAATAAGAGACACACACCTGAAGTAAGACACGAATCTCAGTATTCAAAAATTGTAATGAATATTGTATTGGAGATTCTAGCCTGGGCAATTTTGAGGCAAGAAAAGAAAATATAAGGCATCCAGATTGGAAAGGAAGTAGTAAAACTATCTGTATTTGCAGATGACATGATTTTATCTATAGAAAACCCTAAGCGATATGCATGGATGCATGTGCGTGCACACGTGTGCACACACACACACACACACACTCTGACATTACTAGAGCTAATAAATGGGTTCTGAAAAGTTGCAGGATGCAACATCAGTACACAAAACTCAGTTGCATTTCCATAACACTAGCAATGAACAATCTGAAAATGAAATTAAGAAAACAGTTCCATTCGCCCCGCCATCAAAAAGAATAGTCACTAGTAAATTGAACCAAAGAAGGGTGAAACTTGTACATTGAAAACTACAAAGTGTTGTTGAAGGAAATGAAAGAATACCTAAGTAAATGAAAAGATTTCCCATGTTCATGGATTAGAAGGCCCAGTATTGTCTCATGGCCGCACCCCCCAAAGTGATTGAACTGGCCGTTCCTGCAGATTGGACAAGCCGATCCTAAAATTCATATGGAGATGCAAAGGACCCCAAATAGTCAAAACAGGCTTTGGAACGAACAGGGTGGGATGACTCACCCTTCAATAACAGCAGTAAAACCCTGAAGACCGTGAAATGATATCATCAAAGTGTTTGGAGGGCAATGCCAGTCCTTACCCAGCTAAGCTAGGGCTCAATAAAGAGAACAGATTAGGGCGCCTGGGTGGCTCAGTTGGTTAAGCGACTGCCTTCGGCTCAGGTCATGATCCTGGAGTCCCAGGATCAAGTCCCGCATCGGGCTCCCTGCTCAGCAGGGAGTCTGCTTCTCCCTCTGACCCTCCCCCCTCTCGTGCTCTTTCTTCCATTCTCTCTCTCAAATAAATAAATAAAATCTTTAAAAAAAAAACAAAAACAAAACACTGAGAGACATCACTGATCACAGACTGTCGCTGAAAGAATCACTGGTATCAGAACAATGGTGAGCAAAGAAATTGACAAATGTGGATAACTCTAAACTAGCACTGACTACAAATAAAAAAATGCGACCAATTTGCACAGTACAAAATTAGGTAGAAATAAAATACTGAATAGTAATAAGAGGTGAGATTGGGAGAGGGTTTTCTTAGTTTAAACAATCTAGACATCAGGGAAGAGGGTGGGAGATAGTTGATTAAGTTAAAATTTTAAAGTTGGTATGCATGTTGACATTTTAAGGGGACTCACCGAGAGAGAGGAAATAGAATGTATTTCCAAGCCAGTGGCCCAGACAAAAAAGGGAATTAAGAAAACAAGATCAATCCAACATAAGGCAGTGAAAATAATGAAGATCACGAAGCAAAAAAGAAAGCATTATAATTCATACAGAATGAGATGGTTGAATTAAATCCAAATACAGTTGCCCCTTGAACAACACAGGTTCGAACTGCCTGGGTCCATTTGTATGTAGAGTTTTTCCAGTAAAGTACCATAAGTGCATTTTCTCTTCTTTATGATCTTTTTAATGACTTTTTTCCCCAGCTTACTTTATTGTAAAAAGACAGTACATAATACAGAAGTCATTTAAAATATGTGTTAATCAACAGTTTATGTTATCGGTAAGGCTTCTGGTTAACAGTAGGCTATGAGCAGTTAAGTTTGGGGGGAATAAAGGGGTAATTTTTTCCTCAGGGGTACGATGCTTTTTTTTTTTTTGCCACTTGACATCTTCACATAAACATTTTTCATTTTTTAAAGGCTTTTCTGAAGAACAGTTAAAAATCCGATTTGCCTCGGTGTGATCAGCACCTGCATATAGCCCTGTTCACATCATTGCTTCACTGTGACTGGACTTGGCCTTGGTTTTCAGTTTTTCATGATCACCAGTATTGTTTCAGTGAATATCTTCCTAACACATAGAATTGTATCCTTGAGAATATAATCTCAAATGAAGAAAATTTTGTTAGAAATGAGTATTTTCCCCCAAAAATCTTTGTTAATTGAACATACGAAAAATGGGTACTTTATTTTAATTTTTTCTAATTAGTGAGGTTGGCTATCTTTAAGTAGTTTTCTCTTAATTACCTGTTTATATCCTTTGCCTGTTTATAAGTTTGGACTCTAGTGAGGTTCTTTTTCTTATCAATTTATATGAACTCTTTATACCCGAAAATTATTTTATATTTATTTTAAAGACTTACTTATTTTAGAGAGCAAGTGAATGAGCGTGAGCAGGCGGGGGTGGGCAGAGGGAGAGGGAGAGAGAGTCTCAAGCAGACCCCCCACTGAGCATGGAACCTGACACAGACCTCCATCTCGGGACCCTGAGATCATGACCTGAGCTGAAATCAAGTCCGACACTCAACCGACTGAGCCACCCAGGCGCCCCTAGACTCGAAAGTTGTTTATATCAGTTGTATTTGTGGCAAATTCCTCTCACTGCCTTCCTTTAAATTTTTATGTATTCTTAATGTTTTATTATAAAAGCAATTCATACTAAGCAGCACATAGTATGCTCACATAGTTCAGGGGGTTACAAACTGAAAATAAATTTGCTTCCTCCTTTTGAGGCCGGTTCCCCAGAGCTGGCCACTTTGGAACCATTTCTGGTTTTAGTTCTGATGATTGACCCCAGAGCTTTATTCCTACATTTCTTACCACCTTTGACTTCCTGTTAGAGAGGATGAGGATTACCACTGACTTTCCACAACATCTCCCTCTACTTTGAGGTGGTGGTTATTTCTCCTTCTCTTGGTTGTTACTTTTGTGACCCGAAATAATAAAGGTAGACCTCTCTTCCTTGACCCATCAACTTTATAGACACTGCAACTTAATCTCTTTAAGTTAAAAGATGAGGAACATTGTGTACTTATATTTCTTTACATCTCTCTTCTTAGTTGCCTCCCAGATCCCATAAGGTATTTATAACAGCCACATGCCATGGGACAGGCACCATTCTAAACACTTTACAAAGAGTAACTCACGGAATGCCATGTGAGGTACTTCCTGCTATTTCCCACCTATCTACGGACAGAGAAACTGGGATCCAGAGAATTTGTCCAAGTTCAGGGAAGTAACTGCCTAAGATCTGATCCCAGAGGCCTCCCCTCAGAGTTCAAGTTCTTAATCATGGCGTCATGCTGCCTTTCATGCAGCCTTTCAAGAGCTGAAATAACCTTTGAATTGTGTTCCGTCATCTCTTTCATGTTTTAGAACTTGTCTGAAAGTCTAGAAACCAATAAGTAACACTTAGGATATTAGGATTGTTTGTATAGAATTATGTGCAGACCCAAGTGATAGTCTGCATTGGATGGGGACGAAATATCCCAGTAGACACCTAGACTTCCACTGGAAAGAGACTTTTACAAGTAAAAGGTGGTGTGTATTATTTTTTTCTTGCTTTCATCAGTTATCAAAATCATGTATTTTAGTTTGCTTCATCTTTAGACTATGGCTTTTCTGTACAGCCTTTTTTTAAGTTTTGGAGGCCTTTGTCATAGGATTTCTTTCTTGTCAACAGAGTGGCGTATACCCTCACCCTTCTACTGAGGTCACGCAGTGTTAGACCATTTCTTGAAGAGCTTAGGGCTCTTTGATTCCCTGCTTTAATTTGTGTCCCTGAGCTCTAGACTTCTTCCTGGGGTGCCCCACAGCTGTCATACCACAATTATTTTTCTTTTTTTTCTTTTATTTATTTATTTATTTATTTTAATACCACAATTATTTTTCACTGTCCTCATGAGTTAAGTCTACAGTTTCTTGGATCTCACTTCTACTTTATTATATTCATTTAAAAACATATTTGGATTATTGGGGCACTTGAGTGGCTCAGTTGGTTAAGCATCCAACTCTTGATTTCAGCTAACATCATAATCTCAGGGTTGTGAGTTCAAACCCCACATTGGGCTCCGCACTGAATGTGGTTCCTACTCAAGATTCTCTCTCTCCCTCTCCTACTGCCCCTCCCCACCCTCTTAAAAAAAATTTGGATTATTTAGTCAAAGAACTTTTTCCTAAGATTATATGGAAGGTAAACTGAGCCATGCACACTTGAAAGAGCCTTTATTTTGCCCATATACTTGCTCAGTAACTTGGCTGAGTATAGAATTGTAGGTTCAAAGCAGTCTTCCCTCAGAATTTTTAAGGCATTACTGTATGTTCATCTGGCATTGAGCTACTCATGTGAAGTCTGATCTTAATCTGGTTCTTATTCCTTTGTGACAACATGGTTTTTCTCTTTGAAAGTTC
>NC_138383.1:42586541-42592502 GCF_054177405.1 Leptonychotes weddellii | reverse complement strand
TTCTCTTCCGTGCTTTCTTTTTTTTTAAAAGATTTTATTTATTTATTTGACAGAGAGAGACACAGCGAGAGAGGGAACACAAGCAGGGGGAGTGGGAGAGGGAGGAGCAGGGTGCCGGATGCGGGGCTCGATCCTAGGACCCTGGGATCATGACCTGAGCCAAAGGCAACTGCTTAACAACTGAGCCACCCAAGCGCCCCTCTTCCATGCTTTCAATCACCTCATTGTTCTCTCTGAGCTCAGTTGGTCTTTTATTTATCTTGGTCTTTTTTGGGGATATGTTCTTTGGTTTTCCTCAAAGATCTGATTATCTTTATTAGTCCCTTTGTACTTATGAGAGAATCAATACATTGATTTATAAATGGCTGGCATGGCTTTTCTGACCTTGTCATTTGGGAATTTTTGCCCAACAGACCTTTCCCCTAAGTGGGAAGGACCAGTAGGGAACCGAGTACAAAGGTGGTATCTATCAAGTGACATCTTCATTTTAGGGTTTGTGGGCGAGGAACGGGGAGCAGGCAGCCTGACCTCCTCAGCCAACCACTGCTCCACCCCACTGTCCCCAAGACAAGAAGGGCTTGGTTCTGAGGTGCTCATACCACACAGGGAGCTCCCCCACTTTGCTTTTCTATTTTAGCCTAGTCTCTCTGTGTGAGGTGAGGCTGAGAGGGAGGTCCAGGTAGGCAGTGGGATCTGGCTCTGCTGTTTGTAGTGAGTCTGTCTGTCTGTCTGCCTGTCTTCTCTCTCTCTATATATATATAATTTTATTTATTTATTTATTTTAATTTTTTTTTTTTAACCAATTCAGGCCAGTTATCAAAACAGTAACAAGTTAGAGGTCGTTGGGAAGATGCTGTTTCTAGTAGGAATGAGAAGTTCAAGCTGATGTATAAATTGTCAGCAGACATGACAGCTAAAACCAGAGTTTTCTGTAACAACCTGAACAGATCCCGAGGGCCACACTGTTTTACAGAATAATAATAGGAGGTCAAAAGGATGACCCTGAAGGGTGAATTATGGTCTATTTGAGAAGCAAGGAAGCTTATAGCTTCAGATTTCCATAATGAATGATGAAAAATAAAATTTTGTTATTTTGAGGGGACGTAAGTTGGTGTCCTGGATTATTAGCTGTATGGGATATTGGACGTGATGGATTTAATGGAGTCCGATTCCATCGATGTTGATGGAGTTCCTATGGTGTGCCAGGCTTTGTTCTAAGTGCTTTTTCACAGGGTTCATTTAATTTTTACAGATTATTATTTATATACTTGTAATACATTAAATCTCTTGTAGAATGTAGCTAGGTTGAATTAAGTCTTGATGGTATGTGTTTAGCCAATAAAGGAGATGCTTTGTCTTCAAGTCCCGCTTCATTAAGGGATTCTGCCCTGATGTACTTGACACAGGGAGCAGTCAGGGCAGCCCCTAGATTTCTTCAGCAATGAAGAAATTGGGAGTCAGTGAGACTGAGCAGTTTGATTATGCTCACATGGCTCGGTTGTGATAGAACCAGTTCTAGAGCACAGATTACTGTCTCTAGGGTTCCCATGCGTTTGGACTCTGGGGCACTAATATTCTAACTGTCAGGCTCTCTGACTTCTTATGATTTGTGATTGTTCATTCTCAGCTGCCCCTTGGCTTTGGTGTGGCAGCGAGTGTCCGCGTGGGCAATGCTCTGGGTGCAGGGAATGCTGAGCAGGCTCGGCACTCCAGCATCACTGTTCTCCTGTGTGCGGGTGAGTTCGAGCGGTTCCGCTCCCCGGCGCCTGTCCTGAGTTTTGTCTGTTAAGTTAAAATACACACATCAGAATTTCTCTAGGGAATTGATTTACCTATATAAACTCAACTGAAGTATCCCTTAAGCTCTTTCCAGTTTATTGAGTTAAATAAAACTTCTCATTATGATTTTCTATCATTAGGTACCAATGACATAATGTTACACTTGGTACTGTTGAAAAATGTTCCAGTGGTTATCATCTGCAGGCTTATTTTCTGACCAAAGTCTCGGTGACTGCTTCTCCACGTTCCTGGATCCCTGCCTCCTCTAGCAGCTTTAATGTTGTGGAATCTGAGCAGTTAGAGAAGATTCTGATTGTATTGACATCTTACTGACATCTTTCCTATGAAAATGCCTTAGAAAAAGGAGTCAGAATCATATGATCATCTTTGCTCTCTTCATAGACAGTTAAGAAGAAACACTTTAAATTATCACATTTCTATTTTTTTTTTAAAGATTTTATTTATTTATTTGACAGATAGACAGACAGAAGAGCAGAGGGAGAGGGAGAAGCAGGCTCTGCACTGAGCCGAGAGCCCGATGCAGGACTTGATCCCAGGACTCTGGGATCATGAGCCGAAGGCAGATGCTTAACCATCTGAGCCACCTAGGCGCCCTAAATTATCACATTTCTTAACTCATTGACACAACTATCTCCTGAGGATCCAGCACTAGGATTTATTACACTTGGGAGAATTTTCATTTCCGGTTGCTTCTTCTGTATTTTCTAGGTGTTTGCGCACTCGTAGTGGGCATTTTAATCGCAGCTTTGAAAGATGTGGTTGCCTACATATTTACCAGTGACAGGTATGTACTCCTCTTTTTGAGAAATGTTTTCTGTTTCATGCTTGCTTGCTTTTTTTTTTTTTCAGTGTACTTTTCTGGTTCTAAGAGGTGAGTACTATTTTCCTTCGCAGGAAAATCCGCAGTGCAGCCAGGAATGAGAACCACAGTACTAAATTTGAATGAATTTGGGTGAAGGAAGCCCATGGTAACCATCCCCTTTCCTCCAATACCCAGTTTCTTTATTTATCAAACCTGAGTGGGGTTTCTCTTGTGCTCAATGCTGGTTTTGTTCAGAGAGACACAGAAAAGCACATGGAATATCTTTATCCCCAGAAAGGCACCTCCCAGTGCACAGCACATGGACTCCCTGCATGCCTGAATCAAAAAGGCAGAATTTGTATAGATCACTAACTCAATCTTAGGTTGAATTTTACCATGTTTTCTGTAATTGTGTGTTTGCACAATTATTTTGATATAATGAAGTATCTTTTGAATAAACGAGATCCTCTTTATGAAAAAGCTTCAGTAATTTGCACTGGTTGCCTCAGATTACTCCTCTGAAGAAATTCGTATTTTTTTTTTAAGATTTTATTTCTTTGATAGAGCAAGAGAGCACAGCAGGGGTAACAGCAGAGGGAGAGGGAGAAACAGGCTCCCCACCAAGCAGGGAACCGGATGTGGGGCTCAATCCCAGGACCCTGGGATCATGACCCGAGCCGAAGGCAGACACCTAACCATCTGAGCCACCCAGGTGCCCTGAAATTCAGTTTTATTACTGAATAATACTTTTGACAAACATCTCTCAGAGATCAGCACTAGCACTGGGCAAGTTTGAGTCAGATGAAATAAAGACAGCCTTTCAAGTGGAGTCTTCTAAGGAACAACCAGACAGGTGGTCTATCTGCAAAATAATAACTGTTCTTTGGGAATGAAGCTTTGAAAAAGTTCAACTCATTCTTCCTCCTCCAGTCTTGGAAATATGGGCTGTTATTTTTCAAGGTTACAGCTGAGCTGGGAGCAGGAGATGGTACTAAGGTCAGTTGAAACACCACAAAGCTCCTCATTATTACCAAGATGCATCAACTTTTCTTGAAGAAACACTCCTCAGGTCACTGTAAGCCTTTGGTTAATTTCCAGAGTTCTGAAAAAATTGATTCTGACAATATTTGTCCGTTTCTGACATTTTATCTTTTACCTGTGCATGGGCCATACTTTCCTCTTTCCTTGAATGCTTGTGATTTTTTTGTTGAAATTACCTTTTGAATATTGTAATGAGATAACTCTGGAAATCAGATTCTCTTTCCTTGGGTACTGCCGTTCTTGCTTGTTCTCGTTGCTGTTCTGCAGTTGTCCATTTGTTTAGTGATTTTCCAAACCACTTTTTACAAAGACTGTTTTCCCTGTCATGCGTGGTGTCTCTTATCTCCTTAGTCAGCCAGTGACCTGACAGATTTCCTTAAATGTCTTGATCCAATAAGAAAAGAAATATTTCTTATTTTTTTATTTTTATTTTTATTTTTTTTAAAGATTTTATTTATTTACCTGACAGAGACCGCGAGAGAGGGAATGCAAGCAACAGGCAGAGGGAGAGGGAGAAGCAGGCTTCCCCCCGAGCAGGGAGCCCGATGCGGGGCTCAATCCCAGGACCCTGGGATCATGACCTGAGCCGAAGGCAGACGCTTAACGACTGACCCACCCAGGTGCCCCAAAAAGAAATATTTTTTAGAAGTTTGTCTCTTTAAATTATTTGACAGGCACTGCATGGGAAGGCACTTCAGTCCAAAAGGGTTGAGACAGTGGGCAGCCTTTATCCCTATCCCTTAGTGAACTGCCAAGGAGAGCAAAACATGCAACTCTGATTTTTGGAGGAAGCGATCCTTATTGTCCAACATGCAACCAGTAAGCCACATCAGGAATGCAGGCAGCCGTCCCTGCAGCTGCCTGTCCTGGGACCAGGGGATGGGAAATAGTAGCTACTCTGCAAAACACCAAAATTCATGCATACTTACTAGCCTCTTGCTTCACCAGGCGCTCTTGCTGCAAGTTTTCAGCTGGACTCCAGAGTTCTGAAAATGGTTGATTTTGACCTTTCCTGCCAGTTCAAGAATTGTTTTGGTAAAAGGATTGATTCTTGGAGCTTCCTAGTCCACCAGATACAGACTTTTCATACTAATCTGACTCTTACTTTTTTGAAGGAAAAATTTTTTTTCTGGAGCTCTTTCAGATATTCTTTTTGTCCTTGGATGGGCTTAGGTATAGGTGAGTCTTTTTTCTTTTATTCAGTGTGGCACTTGACAGACTTTCAGTCTGAAGCACTGGATTTTTCTTTAGTTCTGGGTAATTTATATAAATGGTAGGACTTACGGATTAATCCAGATTGTCTCTTTCCTCTCATTTTCTGTCTCTGTGTTTTGGCATATTTCCTCAGCTTTATCTTTCAAATTGAAATTTAGGGTTTTGCCAAGTCTATTTCTTTATCTGGTCCTTAAATAGAAAATTTTATTTTAGTATTCATCTTTTTCGTTTCATTTTTTTTTCCATCTGCTTCTTTTTCCTTGCGTTCTGTGTTTGCTTAGAGAAATGTCAGCTCTTTGTGTCAACTATTCTGCACCCTCATTTTGGTCTTTCCTTTTTTTGTGCTGTGGATTTTCTTCAGTGGCTGGCGAACACTGGGTTAATGTCCGTTTGAATGAAATACCACATTGTCGTTTTGATTAGTAGAGAATAGTGTACAGAGTAGGTCACTTTACAGTCCTATGTCTGTGCCATAGAGGTGACTCCTGGTGAGAGGGCTGACCCCAGGCTGTAGTGGTGGTCCCTGTCGACCAGCAGTCTTCCCATTTAGGGTGAATGGTAGGGAAGCAGGACAACTTCCTTCAGGGAGCATATGATAGCCTGTCTCATGTCTTCACAACCACATTGGCTCCATCATGCAGGACCTTAGTCACCTCCAGCTCTGCTGTGTCTCTCTCCAAAATCCCAGGACCTCCGCTGTAGTCCCTCCGCAGGCAGATCTCCCACCATAATCAGAGTTCAGAGGATCCATGAATGTTTCCTGTATGAACACTGACTTTCAACTCCAGTTTTGAGGAAGACTCCCATTTACAGGGGATTACCATACACAGGCTGAAACCTTTTTTTCCAACCTGCACATTTTTATACTCATAAACAAAACTTCAACAGTCTTCCTCCATAGCGGCAGCCTAGACCGTGTCCCTTTTACCCCAAATTCTAACTAACAGAACTTAAATTAGTGAGGCTTTATTGTGTACTCGTTTTGTCAAATAGAAAAGTAGTGTTTTCGGGGCGCCTGGGTGGCTCAGTCGTTAAGCGTCTGCCTTCGGCTCAGGTCATGATCCCAGGGTCCTGGGATCGAGCCCCGCATCGGGCTCTCTGCT
>NC_138383.1:42578291-42586041 GCF_054177405.1 Leptonychotes weddellii | reverse complement strand
GTAGTGGTGGTCCCTGTCGACCAGCAGTCTTCCCATTTAGGGTGAATGGTAGGGAAGCAGGACAACTTCCTTCAGGGAGCATATGATAGCCTGTCTCATGTCTTCACAACCACATTGGCTCCATCATGCAGGACCTTAGTCACCTCCAGCTCTGCTGTGTCTCTCTCCAAAATCCCAGGACCTCCGCTGTAGTCCCTCCCCAGGCAGATCTCCCACCATAATCAGAGTTCAGAGGATCCATGAATGTTTCCTGTATGAACACTGACTTTCAACTCCAGTTTTGAGGAAGACTCCCATTTACAGGGGATTACCATACACAGGCTGAAACCTTTTTTTCCAACCTGCACATTTTTATACTCATAAACAAAACTTCAACAGTTTTCCTCCATAGCGGCAGCCTAGACCGTGTCCCTTTTACCCCAAATTCTAACTAACAGAACTTAAATTAGTGAGGCTTTATTGTGTACTTGTTTTGTCAAATAGAAAAGTAGTGTTTTCGGGGCGCCTGGGTGGCTCAGTCGTTAAGCGTCTGCCTTCGGCTCAGGTCATGATCCCAGGGTCCTGGGATCGAGCCCCGCATCGGGCTCTCTGCTTGGCGGGAAGCCTGCTTCACCCTCTTCCATTCCCCCCTGCTTGTGTTCCCTCTCTCGCTGTCTCTCTCTCTGTCAAAATAAATAAATAAAATCTTAAAAAAAAAAAAAAGAAAAGTAGTGTTTTCACCGAATTACCTGATCAATTTCTTAGGTTTGTCAGAGCCATAGTTAATTAGTGCTCCATTTATGTGTGATTTTTGAGTCGCTGACTACTTTCTTTTCCTCCAACAGAGATATTATTTACCTTGTGAGCCAAGTGATGCCTATTTTTGCTCCCTTTCATCTATTTGATGCACTTGCGGTGAGTATTTGGAGTGATTTTACTCTGTCTAATATACATGGCAAAATTTGTGTTTCTCACTTTTGAATTACACGTCTGTGATTTCATCTTTGAGAAGAGAGAGCTCTTGCTTCAGGCATTCTTAGCCATTTGTGGAAAAGATAGGTTACGGTAGAGTATAGCATCTCACGGTGGAAGAAACCAGAGTCATCCAACCTCCTCTTCTTTTTCTGGGGCCTGAATGCCCTGTGTGACATCCTAACCAAGTGATCAGGTGATCTCTGCTGTATCGTCCAAGGCAGGCCGGGCCACCTTTGAGTTAACTCTGACCACTAAAAAGTCTTTCCCTAGGCTAATTTTCTCTAGATTTGTAGGTATTTGAAAACCCTTCTTCTCCCTGGAATGATGCCTTGAGGCGTATTCCCAATTTCAGCAATTAATCCTCATGAGATGATTTCTAGTACATTTGCCATCTTGCTTTCTCCCCCCAAGGAATTTCTTCTGTTTGTTAACGTCACTCTGAAGATGTGGTACCCAATTGAACACTGGCTGTGTTAAGAATAATGTGGAAGAAAACAAGACAATCGTTGCCACTCTGGTTCTGGGCATTTTTGAAGCCCATGATCGCATTAATATTTTTCAGCCATGACATCAGACTAGTTTCTGCTGAGATTTCCATCAATGAAGCTCTACATTTTTTAACATGTGCTTTTACAAAATATTTTTTAAAGATTTATTTATTTTGGTAGGGAGGGGCAGAGGGAGAAGGAGAGAGAAACTTAAGCAGACTCTGCACTGAGTGTGGATCCTGACCCAGGGCTCGATCCCACAACCCTGAGATCATGACCTGAGCCCAAATAAGAGTCTGACGCTTAACCTACTGAGCCACCCAGCCTCCCGACAAAATATTTTTAAATAGAGATTTAAATAACGTTACCTGATGGCTTTCTGATGAAAGCTGTTAATGTAACCTTAGAAGCAAAACATTTTTCTTTATCTCTTACATAATGTGTAGTTCTCGTTTTGAGAACTGACCGTATCCAGACTTGTGATGTATTAACGTAGTATTCCAAACCTGATGTGATGACGGGTAAATGACTGCAGTGTTGGTTTTGGTATTCCTCTCTTTAGGGCACCTGCGGGGGCGTCCTTCGAGGTACAGGAAAACAAAAGATTGGTGCTATCTTGAATGCCATTGGTTATTATGTTTTTGGTTTTCCCATTGGAGTATCTCTGATGTTTGCTGCTAAACTTGGGATAATAGGTATGTTTTTGATTCTTCTGTGATCAACCTCAAATCTCATCTGTCTTATTAAGATAAACTACTTGAGATATAAAGCAGTTGACTGGAAAGTAACCCCTGTGGCATCATTTTCTCCTGAAACAGTTACTCCCTGCGTCCTCTGTACAACAACACTGGAAATGTGGTCTTGAACGAAATAGACGTGATCTGGGCCCTCAGGATGAGGCCAGGCTTAATTAATTACTCAGTAATTCCATTTGGGTTCAGTACTGCAAGAGAGAAGAACTTGGTCCTGTGAGCACCCATCGTGGGTTGGAGGATGGAGTTGCCAGAACTGGCTTGCCCTAAAGTAGTCGTGCATTAGCCTCAGACCTGCAACATGATGAATTACCTAGGTGACGTGAACACCACTTACTGAAAAACTATTCTTTGCCCACTGAATGATCTTGGCATACTTGTTGAAAATTAGTCGGCTGTAGATATATGAGTTTATTTCTGGACTCTTTCTTCTACTCTGTTAGTCTCTATGTCTGGCTCATACCAGGACCACTCTGTTTTGATTACTGTAGCTGTGTAATAAGTTTGAGATCAGGAAGTGTAAGCCTTCCAGCCTTGTTCTTTTTAAATTTTGTTTTGGCTATTTGAGGATCCTTGGAATTCCATATGAATTTTTGAGGGTCAAGTTTTCCATTTTTGAAAAAAAACCCAAAAACCATTAGAATTTTTATCTGCATTGAATCTGTAAACTGCTTTGGAGAGAATATTGGAATCTTAACAATAATAAGTCTTCCAGTCCATGAACACGGGATGTCTTTCCATGTATTTGGGTCTTTAATTTCTTACAGCCAATGTTTTGTAATTTTCAGTGTTTTTTCACTTCCTTGGTTAAGTTTATTTATTTTATTATTTTTTAAAGATTTTATTTATTTATTTGACAGAGAGCGACGCAGCGAGAGAGGGAACACAAGCAGGGGGAGTGGGAGAGGGAGAAGCAGGCCTCCTGTTGAGCAGGGAGCCTGATGCGGGGCTCAATCCCAGGACCCTGGGACCATGACCTGAGCCGAAGGCAGACGCTTAACGACTGAGCCACCCAGGCGCCCCCCTTGGTTAAATTTGTTCCTAGATATTTTATTCTTTTGGATACAATTGTGTATAGAATTATTTTCTTAATTTCCTTTTCAGATTGTTCCTTCATGGTATATTAAAACAGCTGATTTTCTGTGTTAATCTAAATTTACAAATTTATTAGCTGTAGTATTTTTTTTTAAAGATTTTATTTATTTTTTGACAGACAGCGAGAGAGGGAACATAAGCAGGGGGAGTGGGAGAGGGAGAAGCAGGCTTCCCACGGAGCAGGGAGCCCGATGTGGGGCTCGATCCCAGGACCCTGGGATCATGACCTGAACGGAAGGCAGACGCTTAACGACTGAGCCACCCAGGCGCCCCTAGCCGTAGTATTTTTTATGTGTGGATTTTTTAAAAGATTTTCTCTATATAGGATCATGTCATATGTAAATAGAAATAATTTTACTCCATTTCTAATTTTTTTAATTACATTTTTTTTATCAAGATAAGTGTATTCTTTAATCCCCATCACCTATTTCCCTCTTTCCCCCCAACTTCCCTGCCTCAGTTTGTTCTCTGTAGTTAAGAGTCTGTTTCTTAGTTTGTCTCTCTTTTTTTTCCTTTGCTCATTTGTTTTGTTTCTTAAGTTCCACATATGAGTGAGATCATATGGTATTTGTCTTTCTTTGGCTGACGTATCTTGCTTTGCATTATACTCTCTAGCTGTATCCATGCTGTTGCAAATGGCAAGATTTCATTCTTTTTAATGCCTGAATAATATTTCATTGTATATATATACCACATTTTCTTTATCCATTCATCTATTGATGGACACTGGGTTGCTTCCGTATCTTGGTTATTATAAACAATGCTGTAATATAGGGTTATATATATCTTTTTGAAATAGTGTTTTCATTTTCTTTGGGTAAATACCCAGAAGCAGGGTTGTTGGATCATATGGTAGTTTTACTTTTATTTCTTCGAGGAACCTTCATTCTGTTTCCCTAAGTGGCTGCACACATTCACATTCCCACCAACAGTGTATGAGGTTCCCTTTTCTTTTCTTTTTTTTTCTTTTTTTTAAGATTTTTATTTATTTGAGACAGAGCGAGAGTGAGAGAGCATGAGTAGGGGAAGGGGCAGAGGGAGAGGGAGAAGCAGATACCTCCCTAAGCAGAAAGCCCAATGTGGGGCTCTATCCTGGACCCTGGGATCGCAATCTGAGCCAAAAGCAGATACTTAACTGACTGAGCCACCCAGGTGCCCTGAGGTTCTCTTTTCTTCATATCCTTGCCAACACTTTCTATTTCTTGTCTCCTTTGTACTAGCCATTCTGACTGGTGTGAGGTGATATCTGATAGTTTTGATTTGCATTTCCCTGTTGATTAGTGATAATTTCATGTGTACGTTGGCCATCTGTATGTCTTTGGAAAAAAATATCTATTCAGGTTCTCTGACCATCTTTTAATCAGATTGCTTTTTGGTGTTGAGTTATATAACTTTTTTATAGATACTTTGGGTATTAATCCCTTAACAGATACATCACTTGCAAATATCTTCTCCTATTCAGTAGATTGCCTTTTTGGTTTTTTGATGGTTTCCTTTGCTGTGTGAAAAACTTCTTATTTTGGTGTAGTCCCAGTAGTTTTTTGTTTTTGTTTTTGTTTTCCTTGCCTGAGGAGATATGTCCATAAATATGTCTAAGAGATTACTGTTTATATTTTCTTTTGGGAGTTTTATGGTTTGGGGTCTCACATTTAGGCCTTTACTCCATTTAAAGTTAATATTTGTGTATGGTATAAAAAGTGGTCTAGTTTCATTCTTTTTCATGTAGCTATCCAGTTTCCCCAAAACCATTTATTAAAAAGACTCTTCTCTTGCCTTCCTTTCCAATTTTAATGCCTTTTATTTCTTTTTCTTGCCTTATTATTATGGCAAGAACTTCTACAATCGGGTTTTAACAGTTTTCTATATTCTTCTACAGTACTTTTATTTTTAAGTTTAGAAAATGTAAAAACTGAAATTCACATGATGTAAGATAATATTCATAAAGAGCTTTTATCAGAAATATGGTAACATTTTATGTATGTTATAAAGTTTATGATGCCCACATAAGATGATCTCCCACTAGTTCCACCTTAAATATGAAGAAGCTAAAACCTGAAGAGGTTAAGTAATTTTTCCCACAGATAGCAAGTGATGAAACAGGATTTGAACCCAGATAGTTTGCCTCCAAAGTCATACTTATTACTGTTGTGTGCACATTATATCCATCTCTTTGACTTTCATAATTCCCTCATTCATTCAACAAAGGTTTGTCTGTGTATCTCAGGCCCTGTGGTATGTTAGAATCTGGGAAGATAAAGATAAACAAGATCCCTGTCTTTTGTGAGTTCATAGTACCAGCTCTTAGCATTTATTCCTCTTATGTTCTTTGGCAATTTTTCTACTCTTTGAATGTAGTCCTTCACCAAGGCCCAGGAGATGATCCTTTTGCTTCTCTTGTTCTGCATTCTCTTCCTCAAAAGCCTCAGGGTCTCACCTCAGTCTTTGGTGCCTGTGGCTCTTGAATCTCCATCTCTGGGCCTGACTTCATGCCTGAGATCCTGCTCTGTGTATTTCAGCTGCCCCACGTATTCACGGTGGTCCTGCCAACATCTCTGACTCCTGGCCCCCTTTCTGATCTAGTCTTCTAGGCTCAAGAACTCTGCCCCAATGATGCTGCCAAGTCTTACCAGTTCTGCCTCTGTAATCTTTCATATCTTCGAGGGATTTATCCCTATTTCAGAGAGGAAGAGTTGAGAATTAATAATGGGTATGGCATTTATCTTAGCGTTTATTATCTCTGGTAAACTATGTACCTAACTCAGATATTTATTACTCTCATGAAGGTGTTACCATTCAGCATGTGTTTTCCTGCAGAGCAAGCAAATGAAGAGGTACGTGGGGCCGCTTCTGTTTCTCAGACATCTTCTTTCTTTCTCAGGGAAATTCTTCTCTCCTGGGTTTATTTTTTGTTTATTTATTTATTTTTAAAGATTTATTTATTTATTTATTTATTTGACAGAGAGAGACAGTGAGAGAGGGAACACAGCAGGGGAAGCTGGAGAGGGAGAAGCAGGCTCCCCACTGAGCAGGGATCCCCACGTGGCAGGGGATTCTCCTTCTCCCTCCTCTCTGCAGCTCCCTCTGCTGTTCCCCTGCTTGTGTTCTCTCTCTCTGTGTCTTGTCGACAGGACCCTGGGATCATGACCTCAGCCGAAGGCAGACACTTAACGACTGAGCCACCCAGGCGCCCCTCTCTCCTGGGTTTAATCTCAAAATAGTACCTGTAGATTTCTATCTGTAGGGAATAAATCCATTCACGTCAAAAGAGGACAGAGCCAACTCTGAAATCCAGCCACCAGTTAGTCCCAGACCTGGAGGCCGTTTGTGTTTCCATGAAATGGGTGCATCTCTGATAGTTGTTTATGTTCATTTTGGAAATGTTAGCTTCTGTTCAGGCATTTTTAAAAATCCTTTTCCTCAAAAGCTTTTACACATTTCTTGTTAATTTTAGCCTGAGACGTTTTATCCTTTAGTTGCCATTGTAAATGAAGTTTTTCCCTTCCAATATATAATCTAAGTGGTTGTTGTTTATGTGTAGGAGGGCTGTTAGTTACTATATGTGAATTTTCTGTCTTGTTACTTTGGAATTCCTCTAGACTGCAGTAGTTTTCCATTTGTTCTCATGGCTTTTCCAGGTATAGAGTCATATCATCTACAAATAATTTTATATTGTCTTTACCAGATTTGATAACACTGATTTCTTTCTTTCTTTTTCTTAATGCCTCTAGTAATATAATAAATTGTTACAGTATTTGTGGAAATGCTTGTCTTGTTCAGGATTTTATAGATAATGCTTCTAGTGTTTCTGTAATAAATATCATGCAGGATTTTGGGCTAACACACACACACATGCAAGCACACATAAGTAAGCGTATATGTACTTGCTTTTTAAATCATGTTAAAGAAGTATTCATTCAGTCTATTTTATTGAATATTTCCAACCAGAATGGTTGGGTATTTTGTCAAAAAGAATTACATATCATATGTAAATAAGAATAATTTTACTTCTTCCTTTCCAATTTTTATGCCTTTTATTTCTTGCCTATTGTTCTGGCAAGAACTTCTACAATAGGATTTTAACATTATTTTTATATTCGTCTACTTTATTTTTACTTTTGTTTAAAAAAGTAACTTTTTAGTGTCTATGGAAATGATCCTATGGTTTTTCTCCTTAAATATATTATGATGATAAATGATATTAATTGGTTTCCTCATATTGAACAATCCTGCTTATTATGTGCTGTTCTTTTATTGAGCTGCCAGATTCTATTAATATCTTATTTAAGGATTTTTTTGCAATGATATAAGTAAGATTGGTCTGTAGTTTTATTTTTTGTGTAATCTTTCTTAGGTTTTGATATTAATTAGTGTTATACTCCTTTCATAAAAGGAATTAAATTTCTTCCCTTTCTGTATGCCCTGGAACAATTTACATAGTATAGGAACGATTTTTTTTTTTTT
>NC_138383.1:42554300-42578191 GCF_054177405.1 Leptonychotes weddellii | reverse complement strand
AATTTTTTTTTTAGAAAATTATCCATCATCAAGATCCTAAATGTACACAGTTGTGCAGAATAATCTATCATGTGCTTTGGGGGTAAGTTGTTAAACATGTGTTCTGCATCTGTATCCACATCTGTATTTTCTATAGACTTCAGTAACAGTGAATTTTTTTTTCTTTTTAGTGAAAAAAATAGTCTAATTAGAGGACTGATGAAATGCTGTAGTATGTATTCAAATAGGTTCTTCATTTCTGTATCCAATCAGTACATTTTTTCCATGTAAAAATTTTGAATCTGCCCCAGTTCTCTGTGACATTTTAATCTTGCAGCTGTCCTAAGATCCTCCCTATGTCCACACAAACAGGTGCTTAGTGTCTTATCTTGACTTTTTTGGAAATGTTACTTGGTGGCTTAATGAATAACTCTTCAATGTCATTTCTCTTTTTAATGACTGGTACAGCCAGGGGGCCTTTGCGGTAGCTGATTAATGTCAAGCTGGGCTTCATCATTCTCTCTTTGGGACACACAGCTGCCAAATATTTATTACTGTCTCACAGTGCTACCAAACACTGGCCCTAAACATGGGGGATGTACCGTTTACTTAAATAGCAAGAGCCCCTGTCCTTAATAAGCTGCTAGAGTTTTACAATTCAACTTTACTTAAAAAAACAAAACGCAAAAACCTCTCTCTTAATTAGAATCTAATGCTTCTTTAGAATAAGCAGATCTCCCTCTTTGTTCACTAAGGGGCTTTTTACTGTTGTACTTAGTAGGTGCTCAGATTTGTTAAGAAGTACTTTTTTTTTTAAAGATGTTATCTATTTATTTGACAGAGAGAGAGAGACAGCTAGAGAGGGAACACAAGCAGGGGGAGTGGGAGAGGGAGAAGCAGGCGTCCCGCTGAGCAGGGAGCCCGATGGGGCTCGATCCCAGGACCCTGGGATCATGACCTGAGCCGAAGGCAGATGTTTAACTACTGAGCCACCCAGGCGCCCCTAAAAAGTACTTTTAAATTATTAAAATCTTACTTGAATAGTATGGAAATTTTGGGAAATGCTTAAAATATACGGAAAATTAAATTACCTTTAATTATACTGCTGAGCTGTAACAGCAGAGGCATTCAGTGTATTTTATTCCAGTATTTTTTCTGTCATTCACAGATGTAGGGTTACATTGAATATGTAATTTCCTCCTATCCCATGTTAAAGACATGGTTTTTGGTACCTCTGTAATATTTCCTTGTATCATTTTTAATGCTTCCCTGATAGTGGACATTTAAATTGCTTCTCTTTGTTTATTTATTTTTTAAGATTTTATTTATTTATTTGACAGAGAGAGAGAACACAAGGAGGGGAACAGCAGAGGGAGCTGCAGAGAAAGAGAGGGAGAAGCAGGCTCCCAAGGCACATCCGGCTCCCTGCTTGGTGGGAAGCCTGCTTCTCCCTCTCCAGCTCCCCCTGCTTTGTGTTCCCTCTCTGTCAAATAAATAAATAAAATCTTTAAAAATTTAAAAAAAAAAATAAGTAAATAAACTGCTTCTCTTTATAAATAAGATTGTAATGTGCATCCTAGGCGTATGAATTACTAACATCCCTGAGTCTTTCCTCAGGACGGATTCCTAGGAATAGGATCAGTCCCTCAAAGGGATGTCAATCCACCTACTTCTCAACTGAAGAGAAGTTTTGTTGAATTCTTAGGAGTTTGGTTAAATTCCAGGTTTTGTATCATTACCAGGAGTCCACAGAGGACCAGCCTCCGTTGGGCCTTTGCCAGTGTGGGGCCCCGCATGTGTAATGAATGAAGGGACTAATTCTGACTCTACGCCATATTCCATCCCTAACCAAAACAGCCTGCTCTGTAGCGAAATTGTTGATATACGAGTGGATATTTTTATATCCACTTTGGTATATAATGGATATTTTAGTTTAAATAGTTTCTTCTCATAAGTGGATAGGCATTGTTTATATCTTTTTTTTTTTAATGGATCCATTCATATTCTCAGTAAACTTTTCCACACCGCAGTTGGTTTCCCCTGGGCCTGCTCTTCCCTCTGCCTGCAGGGCCTGTCCTGTAGCTGTCACAGCTGCCCCTCCCCTCCCCCACGGGAGAGAGCCACCTGCCCTCCTCGCGGACTCGGGGCCGTAGGTCACTATGACGGCGCTCTGCTCGGTGTCTTCCGTGGCCCTCCTCACCCTTCCAGCTAGCACGTTTGCTGTTCGTCTCCCCCAGTAGCATGTAAGCTCCAGGAGGGCCCTGATCTTGGCAGCCTGTCCAATTCTGTGTTTCCAGCCCTTAAAACAAGACCTGCCACAAACAAAGCCAGGACATACTTGTTTAATCAACATACAAGCAGCGAACGGTTCTGTGGTGTTTGCACTGCTTATTGGCAGAGTGATTTCCACTGATGGATCAGTGGTAAGCTTGAGTCTACTCCCGGTCCATGCTTATGTAAATTTCTAAGGAAGTTATTTTAACTCTGTGGACACAGTAATTTTGGAAGAATGTTAATGATGACGGGAAAATAACTGAAGAACATCTAAGCCAAGGTTCTCATCCTGTATCCCTAGGTCTCTGGTCTGGATTGATCATCTGTGTTTTCTTTCAAGCCCTTTTCTATTTGGTGCTCATCTGGAGGACAAACTGGAAGAGAGTTGCAGAGCAGGTAACAGCGTGTCCTTCTGGAAGCGTGGCTCTTTCTTGGCCCCGTAGCTGTAAGGAATCTTCGAGGGTCAAAATGCTAAGAATGCCACTGGCAAGCATGACTTGCTTCGATTCATGGAAAGCGTCTAATATGAGAGTTAGGGGGCAGAAGGACATCATGTTCCAGCGCGTTTTCTTCCTCGTACAGTTAGTTCAGTGTCTACTCACAAGGGCTTAACAATTATACTGATTTATTTTTAGGCCTCTTTTTAGAAACATTTTTGGTCCATGTTTTCCTAAAAAGCAGTCTGCTAAGTGTCTATGATCAGTGAGGAGTGCTTGGGGGCAGAACCATAACCTACGGGTGGAGGAACGGGATCCTGACTGTGTGGGCATCTCTCTGTGTGAATTGTGAGCTGTGTTTATTTGTCGAAATGAGATGGATGGGAGGTTGGAGTAGGGGACGTGTTACTGATGGGGAGGGGGGATGAGTTTAGTGCACAAAGCGTCCCTGCTTCAGTTTTGTCCCCTCCACCCTTCCAGGTCTCACATGCCTTTGGTTTTCCTAATTGTGTTGTATGGTGTCTTTCCTATCTTAGTGTGATCTATGGAGGGAGTGAATTATACAGGACATTCAGTTGGGCCATACATAAACCATCCTTTATATGATAACACCATTTGTCTTTAGACTTTATTCCTTATATCAGTGCTTAGAAACACTGAAATGCACAGTGTAAGAAAAATAATGTTAAATTTGCAACTATAGGCACAAGTTGCTTTTTTTTTTTTTTTTTTTACGTTATTATGGTGATCTGAGCTCTGGGGAGAATAGTGGTTGTCCAGTGTTATGTTCTATGGTCATTGGCCAGAGAGGACTGTGCTAGATGTTAGAGCGCTTTAGGGGTGGTTTCATCAGTAGCTCAGGTGAAATTTTAACAAGAGAATACTCGCCTAACTTGACTTACACTTCATTTACTTCTGTGACACTTATTCTCAGGCACAGGTCCGAGCTGGGCTGAAGGGGATTAAAGAGACCACACCATCACCAGCAGGTAACAGACAACACGGTCTAGGGCCCTTGATCTGCCTCATGAGGCCAAAACTTAATGTAGCCAGAGTTACTTAGTTTATGAGATCCTGCTCTCTTGCATAATAAATCTTGTCTCTGCTTAATAATTGGGCGATCAACTCTGGGTTCTCCTGTGAAATGTTCTTAATGTAATTTCACATATACCAATCAATAATGGATGGTCATTGTCTACAGCGCATTCTTATGTAACTTTCCATAATATTCCTTTGTTGAACCCTGTACATAAGTGTATATACTCCACTGTTGTCTGCAATCAGATCTACCCGTCTTGGAGAAAGAAGTAACCGATGGAGTGGTTTTGCCTGATATCATCACACCCGAGAGCCAGACCCTCCAACTAATGGTACTAGAAGAAAGCAACCAGTATGCTGTGTCCACCATCGGGGGTGTTTTGACAGTGAGCCAGTTGATTTTCTATCGTGGAATAGCTCTAGCTGTTGCCATTGTTATTCTTTTAGCAGGCATTTTAATAAGGGTTTTTCAATGACCGTGGCTAAAATAGAAGGATTATCACCAGCCCACAAACTAGACAGGATCATTATTATTGATCTGTGAAGTGTGGGAGGTGACCTGGTCACATGGACAGTGGTGTCTCACTCCCCGCTGTGGGTGGAAAGGATATCAGTGATGTCTTCTTAGTTATCCCAAGAATCTGCACTATCCTCATGGAGATCAAGAAAGGAGGTAGACTTCTGAGTTTCTCCCAAACGTTAATTCTATCATGGTTTGTAAATCTGTCAATTTGATTTTCCCTGCTGGAAGTATTCTGCACTCTTATGTTGAATACCTTCCCTCTTGCAGGAAAGTTCATTGCCCTCTAAAACTGGTTGCTGATCCAGCTTTGTTTGTATTTCTCTGTTAATGTATTTACTCTTATCAGTGGGTGTGTATTAAGTGCCTGTTGAAGTCCTATCTCAGGTATTGTATAAGCTTTTATAAAATAAACACCTTAAAATTGAAAATGCGTGCTAATAATATTTGGGGCTATAAAATCTATCGAAATGCTAACTTTTAGTTTGGGGCCTTTGAACACATTTTTGTGGCAACTTGCATATTAAAAATCCAATATGTGTTCTCTTCTGCCGCTCAGCTCCCCAAATGCTGCCCCTCCCAGCAGATTTTTAAAGCCTTTATGGGGAGTTTGATCAACCCAAATAGAAAATACTAAAAATAAGTACTAATATTGGGGATTCCCTCCACAAAGCCCACCAAGTGACCAGTGTCCCCATTGGCTTTTCATCTCTTTCTCTGAAATGGGAACAAGGAGCCTAGGATTACCAGACAGCTGTGAAAACCAGTTATACAAGAAAGCAACTGAAAAGAAACTGAGACTTCATAGGGAAAGGAAAAGGATAACCCCAAATATTGCAACCATGATCTAGAACAGGATGCTCTAGAATAAAACATGCAGGAAAATTTTTGAGCTTAAATTCACATAACATAAAATTAATCAGTTAAAGTGTATAATTCAGTGGCATTTTGTACATCTAGTACACTTGTGATTTGCTGGGTTTTTTAACTATTATACATCTGAGTGGGTATGAAGTATCTCACTGTGGTGTTAATTTCCATTTCTTTTCTTTTTTTTTTTTTTTGTAAAGGTTTTATTTATTTGAGAGAGAGCACAAGCAGGGGGAAGGACAAAGGGAGAGGGAGAGGCAGACTCCCTGCTGAGCAGGAAGCCAGCCGTGGGGCTCAATCCCAGGACCCTGGGATCATGACCTGAACCAAAGACAGACAGTTACATTACTGAGCCACCCAGGCACCCAGAAAGTTTCTAATTTTGATGAAGCCCAGTTCATCTGTTTTTTCTTTTGTTGCTTCTGCTTTGGTCATCATATCTTAGGAATCCGTTGCCACATGATAAGAAAAAAAATTTTAAGTACTCTTGGAATCTAAAAAGTATTATGGAAGAATTTAAAAACAAAAGAGAAGACTGTGTTTCCAGTGTGACATGTCAGGAGGTTGGAGGTCATCAAGAATTCTCAATCAAGAATTCTAGAACTTATTTTTACTCTGTCACCTGTGACACCAAATGTGTGTGGTTTTTCTACACCAACAACCAGTTCTCCAAATCTCCCAACACCAACTAGAGGTCTGATGATTCCATTTAATTCTGACACTAAGTACCCAGAGTCCGTGTCAGACCCCATAAGTTAAGGGCTCGGACCCACGAGACTGACCCCCCAACTTCAGAAGCCAATTGCAAGTCCAGGCCAACCAAACTTTTTCTGACTGACCAGCTGTCAATTGGGGGTTTTCATGGCCCACTTCTTGGATTTGATGATTTGCTAGAACAGCTCACAGGACTCAGGAGAATGCTTTACATATGGCTACTGTTTGAACAGGTAAATGGAAGAGATGCATAGGGGATTAAGGTACAGGGGTGATGGTGCTCAGAGGTTTCCAGACCCTTTCTGGGCATGTCACCCTCCTAGCACCTCAATGTGCTCGCCAATCCAGAAGTTCTACAAATCCTGTTGCTCAGAGGTTTTTATGAAGGTTCCATTACAGAGGTGTGGTTGATTAAATCACTGGCCATTGGTGATTGGACGCATCTCCAACCACTCTCCCCTTGCTGGAGGTTGGGGGGTGGGACTGCAGGTCCTAACTCTCTGATCATATGTTGGTCTTTCTGTTGACCATTCCCCATCCTGAAGTTATCTAGGGGCCCACCAAGAATAAATTTATTAGCATAAGCTCAGATACGGTTAAAAGGGACTCATCATGAATAACAAAAGATGCTCCTCTCACCCCTATCACTCAGGAAATTCCAAGGGATTTAGAAGCTCTTGTACCAGAAACTGTGGACACAGATATCACAATAACAAAAGGAGAATAGCTGAACAAACTGAGTATCAGCCACTCTTGTTAGCTCCATCAGAGAATTGAGGTCACGAGGATAACTTCTTCCCCGCAAATTGAAGAGACTGGCAGATACAGCTTACCCAAGTGGAGGCAGCAGGAGCTGGTAACAGATAGGAAAACTTAAACTGTAATTGACAGATTGCTGGAGGCTTAATGCAGACAAGCTTACGAGTTAAAAATTTCAAGGGGGGGCGCCTGGGTGGCTCAGATGATTAAGCGTCTGCCTTCAGCTCAGGTCATGATCCCAGGGTCCTGGGATCGAGCCCCACATTGGGCTCCTGGCTCAGCGGGGAGTCTGCTTCTCCCTCTTCCTCTGCTTCTCCCACTGCTCATGCTCTCTCTCTATATCTCTGTGTCTCAAATGAATAAAATCTTAAAAAAAAAAAAAAAATTCAAGGGGGTTTCATCTTAGGTGGGCCCCATAAAATCTCATGAGTTTTATCTTCAGGGCCCCAGTAGGTTCTCAGGGTGTAGATCAGAGAAAAATCCTTTCATGCTTCTATAGGAGGTAAGGGAAATGGAACCATTTAAGAATATGCCCAGAGCATTCTGTGCTATTTAACCAAAGCCTACCATCAAGGGAAACTATTTTACCAGAGGCCAACTACCTTGGGTTTTATCAGAACCTAACCTGGTGGGAGGGAAATACTAGACTCCAGCCCCACCAGCCTTCCACAAGGAGAAGTGAAATACCCATCTCCACCCTCTCTACCCTTCTCTCATCCTAGGGGATGGGTGAAATGGAGACTCATCCAGTAAGAGTATGAAGCAAATAGCCCAGAGACATGGGCTCTTTAAAAGACTGAGACCTTGGGCACCTGGGTGGCTCAGTCGGTTAAGCGACTGCTTTCGGCTCAGGTCATGATCCCAGGGTCCTGGGATCGAGTCCCACATCAGGCTCCCTGCTCTGCGGGGAGCCTGCTTCTCCCTCTCCCACTCCCCTTGCTTGTGTTCCCTCTCTCGCTGTGTCTCTCCATCAAATAAATAAATAAAATCTTTAAAAAAATAATAAAAGACTGAGACCTTATCATTGAACTGTAGAACACTTCCCTCCCCCACACCTTACCATCACATCAGTAGAGCTCCTGTATCCTACCAAGAGATGACAGTCAAAAGAACGACATGTCTCAAACCTCACTTAACTCTCTAGGAAAGCCCAAAGACAAATGAGAGACAAAATCAACAGACACCAGGGGAAATTTTTGCTCCTGGCAGCTACAGTTGCAAAAACAATACACATAGCTTATGTCCCAGGCAGATAAACCTAAATCCTCACATCAGAAACCTATTGACCTCAGTTCCTTTTACCCAGTTCATCAAGCCTCGCTTTCAACAGGTAATTGCAAGGCACGCTTCTTAAAGGCAAAACAGTTTGAAGAGACAGAGCAAGCATCAGACCAGACTCAGATACGGAAGAGATTTTGGAAATTACCAGACTGGAAATCTTAAATAACTAGGATTAATATGCTAAGGGTCTAATGGAAAAAGTGGACAACATGCAAGAACAGGTGGGTAATGTAAATTAGAGAGAGAGAAATTCTAAGAAAGTATCAAGAGGAAAAGTTAGAAATAGGAAACAGTGTAACAGAAAAAAAAAAAATGCCTGTTGTGGGCTTTTTAATAGACTAGACATGACCAAGGAAAGAATCAGTGAGTTTTTAGAAATATCAATAAAAACTTCCTGTCTTAGTCTGTTCAGGGGGCTATAGTGAAATACCCATAGACCAAGTAGCTTATAAGCAACAGAAATTTACTGCTCACAGTCCTGGAGGCTGGGAAGTCCAAGGTCAAGATGCAAGCATGGTCTCATCCTGTTGAGGGTCCTCTTCCTGGTTCATAGCCAGTGCCTTCTCACTGTGTCCTCACGTGGTGGAAGGGACAAAGGATTCCTCTGGGGCCTCTTTTAGAACTCTGATCCCAACCATTCTCTTCCCAAAGGCCCTACTTCCTAATCCCATCACCCTTGGGAATTAGAACTAAACATGAATGGGGGGGGGGCTTAAATATTCAGATATAACAATTCCCAAATGAAATGCAAAGAGAAAAAGAATGGGGGGAAAAAGAACATCCAAGGACTGTGGGACAATTAGAAAAGGTGTAACATGCAGTTAATGGGAGTATCAGAAGAAAAAGAGAAAGAAACAGAAGACAAAGTTAATGACTGAGAATTTTGCAAAATAATGACAAACACCAAACCACAGATCCAACTTAAAGAATACCAAGTAAGATAAATACCCAAAACTCTACACCTAAGTATATTGTATTTAAGCTGCAGAAAACTGAAGAGAAAATCTTGAAAAGCCAGAGGGAAAACACTACCCATTATAGAGCAAGCAGAAGAATTATATCAGACTTCTCTGCAGAAACTATGCAAGCAAGAAGAGAATGGAGTGGAATATTTAAGGTATTGAAAGTAAAAAACCATCAACATAGAAATCTGTATCTAGGGAAATCATCCTTCAAGCTGAAAAGGAAATAAAGACTTTCTCAGACAAATAAAAATTGAGGAAATTTTTCATCAGTACACCTGCCTTGCAAGAAATGTTAGAGGTTCTTAAGAGAGAAGAAATATGATATACATCAGAAACTTGTATATACATAAAGAACAGAACAGTCTTAGAAAAGAAATGAAGGTAATATTTTTTTCATATTCTTAATTGATCTAATGGAGAAAAAGTTTGTTGAAAATAATAACAATGTATTTGGCTATTATATCTTATGGATAACTAAAATGAGTGACAGTAGTGTTACAAGGGTTGGGAGGGAGGTATTGGGAATACTCTGTTATAAGGCATTTGCACTACCCATGAAGTGTTATTTTAAAGAAGAATTAGAGGGGCACCTGGGTGGCTCATTTGGCTGCGTGTCCAACTCTTGATTTCGGCTCAGGTCCTGATCTCGGGGTTGTGAGATCAAGCCCTGTGCGGGCGAGGAGCCTGCTTAAGGTTTTCTCTCTCCCTCTCCCTCTGCCCCCCCACCCCACCTAAAAAGAAAAAAAGAGGAATTAGATTCATTGGAAATGTATGTTGCAAACCCTAGGGTAACCACTAAAAACTTTTAAGGAAAAATATAATCGATATGCTAGCAGAGGAGAGAAAATAGAATCATAAAATGCTCAATTAAAACCAGGGAAGGCAGAAAGAAAGTGAAAGAGAAAAATGAAAGCACAAGGGCAGCACGTAGAAAAGTAACAAATAGGATAATTAATCCCACTATATCAGTATTCGTACACTGACTTTAAAAGTAAGCAAACAAACAATAAACTAGGAATAGAAGGGCATGTCCTCAACATGATAAAAGCCTTCTATGAAAAATTCACAACCAAAGTCAAGAGTGAAAGACTCAAAGCTTTTCCCCTAAGATCAGGGACAGGACAAGGATGCACACTTTCACCAATTCTACTCAGCACAGTACTACAAGGCCTAGCCAAAGCATTAGGCAAGAAAAAGAAATAAAAAGGTACCCAAACTGCAGAGGAAGAAGTAAAATTATCTACCTTCATTAATGATATGATCTTAAAAGTAGAAAACCTGAGATTGATGAAACTGTTAGACCTAATAAATTCAGCAAAGTTGAAGAATACAAATAAACACATGTAACAGTCGTATCTCTATCTATACGTTAGCAACGAACAGTCCAAAAAGGAAAGTAGGAAAACAATCCCATTATATGATCGCATCAAAAAGGATAAAATATTTAGGAGTAAATTAACCAAGGAGGCAAAAAATCTACACTGAAGATTATAAAACGTTGCTGAAAGATACTAAAGAAGACAAGTAAATAGAAAAGACATCCTGTGTTCACGGACTGGAAAACTTAATATTGTTAAGATGATGATAGTACCGAAAGTGATCTACAGATACAATGTAGTCCCTATCAAAAGCCCAAAGACATTTTGCAAAAATAGAAAAAGCCATAAAAAAATTCACATGGACTCTCAAGGGACTCAAACAGCCCATACATCTTGAAAAAGAACAAAGTTGGAAGTCTCACACTTCCTGATTTCAAAACTTACTACAAAGCTAGAGTAAGCAAAACCGTGTGGTACTGGCATAAAGACAGACATATAGACCAGTGGATAGAACTGAGACCCCCAAATAAACCCTTGCTTATATATATGGTCAAATGATTTTCAGCAAGACTGCCAAGACCGTTCAATGGGGAAAAGGACAGTCTTTTGAATGAATGGTGCTGGAAAGATCAGAAATCTGCATGAAAAAGAATGAAGATGGACTTTTACCTAACACCATATACAAAATTAATTCAAAATGGGCAAAAATAAAACCCTAATTATAAGAGCTAAAACTGAAACAACAACAACAACAATATAGGGGAAAATCTTTATTTTTTTTTTTAAGATTTTATTTATTTATTTGACAGAGAGACGCAAGTGAGAGAGGGAACATAGCAGGGGGAGTGGGAGAGGAAGAAGCAGGTTTCCCGCTGAGCAGGAAGCCTGATGCAGGGCTCGATCCCAGGACTCTGGGATCATGAGCCAAAGGCAGATGCTTAACGACTGAGCCCCAGGGAAAATCTTTATGACACTGGATTAGGCAATGATTTCTTGGGTATGATACCAAAGGAATAAGCAACAAAAGAAAAGATAGATGGACTGGGTTTCATCAAAATTAAATACTCTTGTGCATGAAAAGATAGTTTCAAGAGTATGAAAAGGCTACCCACTGAATGGAAGGAGATACTTGTAAATCCTATATATGAAGGGGATTAATGTCCAGAATATATGAAGAACTTCTACAGATCAACAGCAACAAAAAACAAATGGCCCAATTCAAAAACAGAAGACTTGAATAGACATTTTTCCATGAAAGATAAATAGCCAATCAACACAAGAGAACATTATTTACATTACTAGTCATTAGGAAAAGGCATATTAAAACCACAAGACTTCACTTTACACCAATTACAATGGCCATTATAAAAATAACAGAAAAAAGTGCTGGCAAGGATGTAGACAGAATGGAAATCTTGTGCATTGCTGAAAGGAATGTAAAATAGCCACTGTGGTAGATAGTATGTGTGGTCTTATCAACGTAATATAATATAATATATGGTAATATAAATTACCATATGATGCAGCAATTCCACTTCTGGTTATATACCCAAAAAGAACTGAAAGCGGGGAATCAAACAGATATTTGTACACCAATGTTCATAGCAGCATTATTTACAATAGCCAAGGTGGAAGAGACCCAAATGTCTATCAACAGGTAAATGGATAAACAAAATGTTGTATATACATACAATGGAATATTATTCAGGCTTAATAAGGAATGAAATTCTGATATATGCTCTAACTTGGATGAACCTTGAAACATATGATTCTAAACCATATGTAAAAAGGACCACTTTTTTTTTTTTTTTAAAGATTTTATTTATTTATTTGAGACAGAGAGAATGAGAGAGAGAGAGCACATGAGAGGGGGGAGGGTCAGAGGGAGAAGCAGGCTCCCTGCCGAGCAGGGAGCCAGATGCGGGACTCGATCCAGGGCCTCCAGGATCATGACCTGAGCCAAAAGCAGTCGCTTAACCAACTGAGCCACCCAGGCGCCCCAAAAGGACCACTTTCTTAGACTACAGACAAAAATAAACCCAAAATGGATTCAAGACCTAAATGTGAAACCTGAAATCATAAAAAATCCCAGAAGAAAACATAGGCAGTAATCTCTTTGACATCAGCCGTAACATATTTATGGATATGTTTCCTCATGCAAGGGAAACAAATGCAAAAACAAACTACTGGGACTACACCAAAATAAAAAGCTTCTGCACAGCAAAGGAAATGATCAACAAAACAAAAAGGCGGCCTACAGAATGGGAGAAGATATTTGCTAATGACATATCCAATAAGGGATTAACATATATAAAGAATTTATACAACACCACCAAAAAAACAAAAATGGGCAGAGGGCCTGAATAGATATTTTTCTAAGGAAGATGTCCAGATGGCCAACAGACAAGTGAAAAGATCCCCAACATCACTGATCATCAGGGAAATGGAAATCAAAACCATAATGAGAATATCACATGACACCCGTCAGAATGGCTAGAATCAAAAAGACTAGAGATGAAAAGTGTTGGCAAGGATGTGAAGAAAAAGGAACATTCATGCACTGGTGGTGGGAATGCAAACTGGTGCAGCCACCAAGGAAAATAGCATAGAGGTTTCTCAAAAAAATAAAAATAGAAATACCATATGATTGAGTAATGCCACTCCTAGGTATTTACACAGAGAGCAAAACACTAATTTGAAAATATATATATACATATATATGTATATGAAATGGAATATTACTCAGCCATAAAAAGAATGAGATCTTGCCACTTGCAACCACACCATGAATGGACCTAGAGGGTGTAATGCTAAGTGAAATAAGGTAGACAAAGACAATTACAATTTTATTTCACTTGTGTGTAGAATCTATAAAACCAACAAGATGAACAAAGAAGCAACCAAAAAAGATCTAGACCCTTAAATACAGAGAACAAACACGTGGATGCCAGTTGGAAGGTAAGGTGGGTGGGGGGATGGGTGAAGTAGATAAAGGGGATTACCAGGTATTAAAAAAATTAAATAAAAATTGGGAGGTGGGAGAAAGTGCAAGTTCTTTAATTTCCTAAGTTTTCCTATGAGTAGATCCCGCGTAGGGTTAAAATGTATGGTATAAATAAGCCTCCAACTTCTTTTCTTAAATAAAATTTTAAAAGTGTTTTACTTTAAGGGATATTTTAATTCAATAATATCTTACATGATGAAACCTCACTTGAAAGTTGGCAATTCAGTTTCACTTTGGTCTTTCTCTTTTGTTGAATTTCGGTAAAATTAAATTTGCTTTTAAAAATAGTGCTATACAAGATGGCGGAGGAGTAGGAGACCTAAATTTCATCTGGTTCCAGGAATTCAGCTGGATAGGGATCAAACCATTCTGAACACTTACAAACTCAACAGGAGATCGAAGAAAAGAATAGCAACAACTCTCTCATCAGAAAAGCGACCACTTTCTGGAAGGTAGGACGTGCGGAGGAGTGAATCCGAGGCGATATTCGGGAAGCTAGACTGCGGGGGTCTGAGCCTCCGTCGGCCACTTCTGGCAAGTGATAGAGCCGCGGAGCACAAAATCAGAACTTTTAGAAGTCTGCTCTGCTGAGGGACGTCACTCCGGTGACTAAGCGGGGGGTGGAACTCTCGCGGGACAGTGGGGTCTCAGGACCCTCGGGGTCACAGAAAGACCGGGGGTGCCTGAGTGCGGCAGAGCTCCCAGGTAATGGAGCAGGGAAGCTGGCTGCAGAGACGGAGCCCAGGCGCGGGCTCTCAGCTCGGGGTTGCCATAAACCGTGATCCGCGGCCCAGTCGGGCCACTGCTCCTCCAGCAGGGACCCAACAAGCGGCAGATCCGGGGAGACTCACCTTCCTCCACCGGGGGAGCGGCGCGGGAGCGTACCGCAGGGATCTGCTGGGTTTGGAGACTCCACCCGGGGTCAGGTGCCAGAGATAGAAATGCTCGGTCACAGGCCTGGTGAGCACGGAGTGCGGCCGGAGACCGGGGAGACGGGAGTGACTGACGGCTTTTCTCTGGGGGCTCACTGAGGAGCGGGGCCCCAAGTTCTCGGCTCCTCCGGGGCAGAGATTGGGAGGCCGCCATTTTCACTCGGCCTCCAAAGCTGTACGGAAACCTTGCAGGGAACAAAGGCTCCCGAGAGCAAACCCGAGCAGATTACTTAGTCCGGACCCGGCAAGGGCGGGGCAATTCCGCCTCCGGCAAAGACATTTGGGAACTACGGCAACAGGCCCCTCCCCCAGAAGATCAGCAAGAACAGCCAGCCAAGACCAAGTTTACCGATCAATGAGAACGGCAGAACTCCAGCGCTAGGGGAATACTGCATATAGAATCCATGGCTTTTTTTCCCCATGATTCTTTAGTCTTTCAAAGTTAATTTTTTTAATTTTCTTTTTTTTTTCTCTTTTTAAAAAATTTTTCTTCTTTCCTTTTTCAACCAACTTATCAATTCCTTTTTTAAAATCTTTTTTTAATTTTCATTTTTATAGTCATAGTCTATCCCTTCACAGCACTTAACCATATTTTTGTGTATATATATGTTTTTCTTTCCTTACAATTTTGGGATGCAGTTCTTCTAACAGACCAAAATACACCCAAAATCTAGTGTATGGCTCTGTTCTAGTTACCCGCTGATCATATTCTCTCTTTTTTTCTTTTCTCCCTTTTTTGTTTTGTTTTGCTTTGTTACAGCCTTTCTAAATTTTCATCTTTACAATTATATTCTATCCTCTCAATGTATTTAATTTTATTTTATTTTTGTACATATACAAGTTTTTCTTTTTTCACAAATTTGGGATCTAGTCTTCTAAAAAAAAAGACCAAAATACACACAGAATCCAGCGTATTGCTCTATTCTGCTCACCTGCCTGATTATATTCTGCCCCCACTCCCCAGTTTTGGGTCTCTTCTGATTTGTTTAGTGTATATTTCTCTGGGGTGGTTGTTGTAATTTTAGTACTCTGTTCTCTCATTCATCTATTCTTCTCTGAACAGAATGACAAGACGGAAAAACTCACCTCAAAAAAGAGAACAAGAGGCAGTACCGACTGCCAGGGACCTAATCAAGATGGACATCAGTAAGATGTCGGAACTAGAGTTCAGAATAATGATTATAAAGATACTAGCTGGGCTTGAAAAAAGCATAGAAGACACTAGAGAATCCCTTCCTGGAGAAATCAGAGAACTAAAATCTAACCAAGTTGAAATCAAAAAGGCTATTAAAAGATTCAATCAA
Organism: Leptonychotes weddellii; assembly: GCF_054177405.1. NCBI lineage: Eukaryota > Metazoa > Chordata > Mammalia > Carnivora > Phocidae > Leptonychotes > Leptonychotes weddellii. Next base: position 42,562,795 of record NC_138383.1, on the reverse strand, counting down.
AAATGGAGTCTCTAAGTGCTAGGATAAATGAGGCAGAAGAAAGAATTAGTGATATAGAAGACCAAACGATGGAGAATAAAGAAGCTGAGAAAAAGAGATAAACAACTACAAGGGGAGAATTCGAGACATAAGTGATACCATAAAGCGAAACAATATTAAAATAATTGGGATCCCAGAAGAAGAGGAAAGAGAGAGAAGGGCAGAAGGTATATTGGAGCAAATTATACAAGGGCATGATATATTCAGGGTATTAAACAAGAAAAATATGCAGCCAAGAATACCCATCTAGGGGGTGCCTGGGTGGCTCAGTTGGTTAAGCGACTGCCTTCGACTCAGGTCATGATCCTAGAGTCCCTGGATCGAGTCCCGCATCAGGCTCCCTACTCGGCAGGGAGTCTGCTTCTCCCTCTGACCCTCCCCCCTCTCATGTACTCGCTCTCTCTCAAATAAATAAAATATTAAAAAAAAAAAAAAGAAAAGAATACCCATCTAGGATGTCATTCAAAATAGAAGAAGTGAAAAAACTTCCAGGACAAACAGAAACTAATTTGTGATCACCAAACCAGCCCTACAAGAAATACTAAAAGGGGTCCTCTAAGCAAAGAAAGAGCCCAAAGTAACATAGACCAGAAAAAAATAGAGACAATATACAGTAATAGTCACCTTACAGGCACTAAATTCATATCTTTCAATATTTACTTTGAATGTAAATGGGCTAAATACCCCCAATCAAAAGACACAGGGTATCTGATTGGATAAAAAAGCAAGACCCATCAATATGCTATCTGCAAGAGACTCATTTTAGACCCAAAGACACCTCCAGGTTGAAAGTGAGGGGGTGGAAAACTCTTTATCATGCTAATGGACATCAAAAGAAAGCTGGGGTGGCAATCCTTATATCAGACAGATTAGCTTTTAAACCAGACTGTAATAAGTGGTGAGGAAGGACACTATATCATAATTAAAGGGTCTATCCAACAAGAAGATCTAGCAATTGTAAATATTTATGCCCCTAACATGGGAGCAGTCAATTATACAAGCCAATTAATAACAAAATCAAAGAAACACATCCATAATAATACAATAATAGTAGGGGACTTTAACACCCCTCTCACTGCAAGGGATAGATCATCTAAGCAGAAGAACAACAAGGAAATAAGGGCTCTGAATGACACACTGGACCAGATGGACTTCACAGATAAATTCAGAACATTCCATCCCAAAGCAACAGAATACACATTCTTCTTGAGTGCACATGGAACATTCTCCAGAAAAGATCACATCCTGGGTCACAAATCAGGTCTCAACTGGTACCCAAAGATTGGGATCATTCCCTGCATATTTTCAGACCACAATGCTTTGAAACTGGAACTCAATCACAAGAGGAAATCTGGAAAGAACTCAAATACATGGAGGCTAAAGAGCATCCTACTAAAGAATGAAAGGGTCAACCAGGAAATTAAAGAAGAATTTTAAAAAATTCATGGAAACAAGTGCAAATGAAAACACAACTGTTCAAAATCTTTGGGATGAAGCAAAGGCAGTCTTAAGAGGGAAATATATAGCACTACAAGCCTTTCTCAAGAAACAGGAAAAGTCTCAAATACACAACCTAACCCTATACCTAAAGGAGCTGAAGAAAGAATGGCAAATAAAGCCTAAACCCAGCAGGAGAAGAGAAGTAATAAAGATTAGAGCAGAAATCAATGAAATAGAAACCAAAAGAATAGTAGAATAGGTCAATGAAACTAGGAGCTTGTTCTTTGAAAGAATTAATAAGATTAATAAATAAGATTGATAAACCTCTGGCCAGACTTTCAAAAAGAAAAGAGGGTGCCTGGGTGGCTTAGTTGGTTAAGTGTCTGCCTTCAGCTCAGGTCATGATCCCAGGGTCCTGGGATCAAGTCCCACATCGGGCTCTCTGCTCAATGGGGAGCTTGCTCCTCCCTCTCCCTTTGCCCCTCCCCTGCTTGTGCTCTGTCTTGCTCATTCTCTCTCTCAAATAAATAAATAAAATCTTAAAAAAAAAAAAAAAGGAAATAGAAAGGATCCAAATAAATATAATCATGAATGAAGGAGGGGAGATCACAACCAACACTGAATAGAACAATTATAAGAACATATTATGAGCAACTCTATGCCAACAAATCAGGCAATCTGGAAGTAATGAATGCATTCCTAGAGACATATAAACTACCAAAATTGAACCAGGAAGAAATAGAAAACCTGAACAGACCCATCACCAGCAAGGAAATTGAAGCAGTAAACAAAAATTTCCCAACAAACAAAGCCCAGGGCCAGATGGCTTCCCAGGGGAATTCTACCAAACATTTCAAGAAGAATTAATACCTATTCTTCTGAAGCTGTTTCAAAAAATCAAAACGGAAGGAAAACTTCCAAACTCTTTTTATGAGGCCAGCATCACCTTGATCCCAAAATCAGAGAAAGACCCCACCAAAAAGGAGAATTACAGACCAATATCCCTGATGAACATGGATGCAAAAATTCTCACTTCATAGTAGAGTTACAGAAGGGAAAATAAACAAAATAAATAATAAAAAAGCAGCCCTACACGAACAGCTGAACGCCATTGAAGCAGGCCTCCACTCCTCTCCTCAGGAAGCGCCCTTGCCCCCAAGGGCACTTGCCCAGAGGAAACACTAGTTTCTTTCTTTTTTTTTTTTAAAGATTTTATTTATTTGACAGAGAGAGACACAGAGAGAGAGGGAACACAAGCAGGAGGAGTCAGAGAGGGAATACCAGGCTTCCCGCTGAGCAGGGAGCCCAATGGGGGGCTCGATCCCAGGACCCTGGTATCATGACCTGAGCCGAAGGCAGACACTTAATGACTGAGCCACCCAGGCACCCCTCACTAGTTTCTTCTGCAGTCTTCCAGTTGTTTCTTTAAGCAACAGTAAGGGAATATGAATGTATGTTCATTCCCACCATTTCTTACACAAAAGGCAGCATCATCTGTACATCATCTGTACATCATCTTGGTTTTTCTCATAACAATGTATTCTAGAGATAGTTCCATATTGGTGCAATGAAAGCTTTCCTCTTTTTCCTTTTTTCTTTTTGTTTTGTTTTGTTTTGTTTTCTCCTTAATTTTTAGAAGCTCTTACTCCACTAATAAATATGGCTTCATCAGGGCCCTGGGATCCGACCCACTTATGATTAGCGATGATTCCTCTTGGTGAGGAGCTAGATGTAAGTTGGAAGAGTAATGGGAGCTTTGGCTTCTCCTGTCTCAGATATGGTTCAAAAAACAATTATATGCTGTGGTCAGGAAACAATGGAAATGAAGAAGAAAGGTTAAAAATTTAATGGTAGGCGGGGCGCCTGTGTGGCTCAGTTCCCTGCTCCGCAGGAAGCCTGCTTCTCCCTCTCCCACTCCCCCCTGCTTGTGTTCCCTCTCTTGCTGTGTCTCTCTCTGTCAAATAAATAAATAAAATCTTAAAAAAAAAAAATTTAGCAGTAGGGGAGATTAGGTGTCAATACAGACTAAACACTTAATGTCACTTCTTCCTGCTCCGAGTCCCCTTGACACGGTAAAAATCCCATTACTGAAATAGACATTTGGGGGAATGCCTAGGTGATAAAAAGCTGATGGGATCAGATTGACAGAAAATTAGGAGAAGACGCAGTCCAAATCCTAAGTAGAAGGTTACTATAATAGCAGTTTCCAACAAAATGCTAGGGAATCATGGAGCTTAGAGTTAAATGCGGAGAACAGTAGGGAGTTCTGGGGCATCACCAGGATAATTCAAGTAGGCTCTCTGGGGGATTTGGGACAGACAGGCCTATCCCTCCTCAGTAGGCTGAGTTGCTGGTGGCAGCCACATTTGCCCAAGGATAAAGCCCTGAAAACTCCTTTCTCCATAAACACTCTAGCAGCGGAGAGCTCACAGAATTAAGTGCCAGGAGTGGAAATAACAACAGAGCAAACCTCACAGTTAACTCTGGAAGCCTGCTGGTACTGCTCCTCTTCAACCCAACCAGGGCAATAAGATGGGTCAAACAATGGAGGTGCCAATGCTGGAAGGAGATAGACAAGAATGCAATTATTTGCATGTGATAAGATTGCCCACCCGGAAACTAGAGAAAAGGTTGAAAAATTATTAGAATGAAGAGGATTTAGGAAACTTGTAAGATGCAAAGTCAGCTTCCAAAAACCCAAGAGTTTTCTGCATCATCAATTACCAATTAGAAATTTTAATTAAAAAAAAAGATCATATTCACAATAGTGAAAACAAATACACCAAGAGAAAATCTGAATACCTATGAACGAGGCCTAGCAAGAAGTAGGCAAAACCCAGGGAAAGAAGGGCACATTGATGCCGACCTGCAGTAGCACCTGCCCTACCTTACCTCCAGTTTCTGGGACTCAAGGGCCAGATGGGGTGCTCTTAGCCCTCCCGATGGCAGCTAACTTCGGCGGTATGCCTCTGTCCCTGAGCTTAAAGGCCACAGGAACTGATGGGAGTTTCAGTCTCTCCTCATGGGGCCCCAGCTTCTTGGGGTTCCCTGTCTGCCTTTGATCTCCTCTGCTTTATATTCATCTTCTCTTCCCAGTGGCCTCCCCCACCAACTCCAGGCTCCAGCGCCAGAGGCCCTGTCAACAACCTCACAGAGATTGCTTAAGCAGCCCTGTATAAACCAGTTTGCCGTAACAAATGGATATAAACACAGATGTATATATCTGCTGCTGGTTCTACTTCTCTGGCGAACCCTGGCTTGAGACAGCACCTTTCAAAGATCAAGCCCCAAGTAAAACACCATCAATTCTATGACACGGGCAGAAGCGTGCTCTCAGGAAATAGGTCATTGTTGGTTATAGATGGAATATGGCATAGATTGAAAATTAGTCCATTCATTCATTCATTACACGTCCGGGGCCCCGCACTGGCAAAGGCCCAACGGAGGCTGGTCCTCTCTGGACTCCTGGTAATGACACAAACCTGGAATTCAACAAAACTCTTCAATTGAGAAGCAGGTAGATTGACAATTTACACCCTTTGATGGAGTGATTCTATTCCTAGGACTTGTCCTGAGGAAAGATTCAGGGATGTTAGTAATTCGTACACCTAGGATGCTCATGACAATCTTATTTATAGGGGCACCTGGTTGGCTCGGTCATTAAGCGTCTGCCTTCAGCTCAGGTCGTGGTCCCAGGGTCCTGGGATCGAGCCCCGCATCGGGCTCCCTGCTCCGTGGGAAGCCTGCTTCTCCCTCTCCCTCTCCCCCTGCTTGTGTTCCCTCTCTCGCTGTGTCTCTGTCAAATAAATAAAATCTTAGGGAAAAAAAATCTTATTTATAAAGAGAAGCAATTTAACTGTCCACTATCAGGGAAGCATTAAAGAAATGATACAAGGAAATATTATAGAGGCACTAAAAACCATGTCTTTAACATGGGATGGGGGAGATCACATATTCAGTGTAACCCTACATCTGTGAATAATAGAAAAAATACTGGAATACAATACATTGAAATGCTTCAGTTTTTATATGTTAGGGGTGAAATTATAGGTATCTTAAAATTTCTACTTTATATTTTTATGCATTTTCACAAGTACTCCATATTGTTAAAGTATAACTTTAATAATTTAAAAGGGTAATTTTAGAAATCTGAGTACCTACTAAGTACAATAGCAAGAAGTACTTTTTTGGACGAAGAACTGACATGTCTTTTTTTTTTTTTTTTAAAGATTTTATTTATTTATTTGAGAGAGAGAATGAGAGAGAGAGAGCATGAGAGTGGGGAGGGTCAGAGGGAGAAGCAGACTCCCCGCTGAGAAGGGAGCCCGAGGCGGGACTCGATCGCGGGACTCCAGGATCATGACCTGAGCCGAAGGCAGTTGCTTAACCAACAGAGCCACCCAGGCGCCCAACATGTCTTTATTCTAAAGAAGCTTAGAGGCGGGGCACCTGGGTGGCTCAGTTGTTAAGCGTCTGCCTTCGGCTCAGGTCATGGTCCCAGGGTCCTGGGATCGAGCCCCGCATCGGGCTCCCTGCTCCCCGGGAAGCCTGCTTCTCCCTCTGCCACTCCCGCTGCTTGTGTTCCCTCTCTCGCTGTATCTCTCTCTGTCAAATAAATAAAATCTTTAAAAAAAAAAAAAAAAGAAGCTTAGAGGCTAATAGGGAAGAGATTTTATGTTTTTTGCTTTTTTAAAGTTGAATTATAAAACCCCAGCAGCCTTCTTAGGGCAGAGGCCCTTGCAATTTGGTTAAATGGTACTTCCTGGTGTTTAGGATGATTCTTGGTAGAGATGAGACAGTAATAAACATTTGGCAGTTGTTGTGTCCCAAATAGAGAATGACAAAGTCCTGCTGGATATCAGTCAAATGCCCCATAGACCCCCAGCCTGTACCAAAAAGAGAGATGACATTGAAGACAGTTATTCATTAAGCCACCAAATAACATTTCCAAAAAGTTAAAATAAGAAACTAAGCACCTGTTTGTGTGGGCACAGGGAGGATCTTAGGACAGCCTCAAGATTAAAATTTCACAGAGAAATGGGGACAGATTCAAAATTTTTACATGGTAAAGTGTACTGGTTGGATACAGAAAAAAATGAGCTATTTGAATACATATTACAGACTTCAGTCAATCCTCTTATCTTTTTTTTCTAAAGAAAAAAGCAATCATTGTTACTGAAGGATAGCTATAGAGAATGCATATGTGGATTGAATTGCAGAACATATATATAACAGTTTATCCCAGAAGCACATGTATGCAATTCCATACATTTGGAATCTTAATTAAATGGATAACTTTATTTAAAAAACATATAATTTGCCAAAGTTGACCCAACAAAAGATAGAAAGTCTAAACAGACTGATTTTCAGAGAAAAAATCATGAAATCTGTGAGAATAAATTCCTCCAAAACACAGGTCACAATAGTTTCATAAAAGAATTCCACCAAACCTTTAAAAAGCAGACCACTCCTATTCTATGTAAATTGTTCCAGGGCATACAAAAAGGAAAAAAAATTAATTATGAAGTTAAGAATAATATTAATATCATTAATATCAAAACCTAAGAAAGATTACACACACAAACTATAGACTAATCTTACTTAAAAATATCGTTGAAAAATTCTTTTTTTTTAAAGTAGTCTCCACGCCCAGTGGGACTTGAGCTCACAACTCTGAGACCAAGACCTGAGCTGAGATCAAGAGTCAGATGCTTTGGGGCACCTGGGTGGCTTAGTGGGTTAAGTGTCTGGCTCTTGGTTTTGGCTGAGGTCATGATCTCAGGGTTGTAGGACTGAGCCCTGGGTCAGGCTCCATGCTCGGCAGGGAGTCTGTTTGAGATTTTGTCTCTCAATCTCCCTCTGCCCCTTCCCCCTGTGCTCTCTACAAAAAAATAAGTAAATCTTAAAAACAAAGAGTCCGACGCTCAACTGACTGAGCCACCCAGGCACCCCTGAAAAATTCTTAAATAAAATATTAACCAAATCCAACAACTTAATAAAATAGCACATAACCAGAATTGTTCAACATGAGGAAACCAATTAATATCTTTTATCATCAAAATAGATCTAAGGAGGGGCGCCTGGGCGGCTCAGTCGTTAAGCGTCTGCCTTCGGCTCAGCTTGTGATCCCAGGGTCCTGGGATCGAGCCCCATGTCAGGCTCCTTACTGAGCAGGAAGCCTGCTTCTCCCTCTCCCTCCCCCTGCTTGTGTTCCCTCTCTCGCTGTCTCTCTCTCTCTGTCAAATAAATAAAATCTTTTAAAAAAAATAAATCTAAGGAGAAAAACTAGAGGATCATCTCTATGAGCACTATGAAGTCATTGAACAAAATGCTCAACCATTCCTGTTAGAACATTCAATAAAGCAGACTCCCTGGATACTTCCTGAACATGATTTTACAAAACATGAACACATAAACTTACTCATGTGTGTGTGTGTGTGTGTTTGCATGTGTGTGTATGTCAGCCTAAAGCCAGCATACTATTAGTAGAAAAACATTGGAAACGTTATCTCTGAAGTCCCGAACACAACCATCATTTCTACTATCACGTCAGTTTATTACACTCTTAAAGCCATTAAGCAGGGAAAGAAATCAGTGGTATAAACCTAGAATGGAGAATATAAAATTAAGCTTATTCAGTAGATGATACAATTGTATCCTTGGAAAACCCACGAGAATCAGCTGAAAACTACTGGAAATGATTAAGAGGAATTCAAAATTTTAACAAGACACAAAATTCACATACAGGAATTAACAGCCCTCCCATGTGCCCACAACTGCCACCTGGAGTATATAATGAAAAGAAAGGCCTTACCTACAATGGCAACAAAAAGATTAAACACCCAGAGATACATTTAACAAGAAATGTTATATAAGGGGGGGCGGAACAAGATGGCGGAGGAGTAGGAGACCTGGATTTCGTCTCCTCTCAGGAATTCAGCTGGATAGGGATCAAACCATTCTGAACACCTACAAACTCAACAGGAGATGGAAGAAAAGAAGAGCAACAACTCTCT
>NC_138383.1:42520522-42553800 GCF_054177405.1 Leptonychotes weddellii | reverse complement strand
CCTCGGATTCACTTCTCCGCACGTCCTACCTTCCAGAAAGTGGTCGCTTTTCTGTTCAGAGAGTTGTTGCTATTCCTTTCTTCGATCTCCTGTTGGGTTTGTAGGTGTTCAGAATGGTTTGATCCCTATCCAGCTGAATTCCTGAGAGGAGACGAAATCCAGGTCTCCTACTCCTCCGCCATCTTGCTCCGCCCCCCCTAAACACAGATTTTAAACATATTTCACTATAGACAACATACAACACACGGGGCTAAACACTTTGACATGAGGCATAATATACTCCATAAAGCATAGCTCCAAAAAACATAATTTTTCAACATATGTCACTAAAGAAAGTATACACGCATGACACAGCGCTAAGCAATTGTGTTTCAGAAAGATGTCACTTCGCTGAAAAAGATCCCTCGCTTCCCGTTGAATGCACAGTTTCAACATACATCACTAAAAATAGTGTAGGGACAGCATACACTGCCAAAGAAAAGTTTTCACAGAGACATCACTACTAGTCAGTCATGCCCCTAGTTCTGTAAAGTGTTTCAACATATGTCACAAACAACAGAGTCTCACACCACACGATGCTGAGCAGTGTTTCACAATGACTTCCCTTCACCTAGCTCTTGTCTATGGTCCCAACACATGTCGCAAGGAAAGGAGTACATACATCACACAGTGATAACAAACACAGTGTTAGGGTTAGGGCTTTTGTTGGATGCAGGCATTCAAGGAAATGTCTGCCAAATCACGAGCTGACAGCTGAGCTAGGGGAAAGAAGCTTCAGTGACCACATGTGACAAAAAAACACAGTCTTGGGCGCCTGGGTGGCTCAGTTGGTTGGGCGACTGCCTTCGGCTCAGGTCATGATCCTGGAGTCCTGGGATCGAGTCCCGCATCGGGCTCCCTGCTCGGCGGGGAGTCTACTTCTCCCTCTGACCCTCCTCCCTCTCGTGCTCTCTGTCTCTCATTCTCTCTCTCTCAGGTGAATAAATAAAATCTTATAAAAAAAAAAACAACACAGTCTTGACAAAAATAATTTGAAAAGTCATTAAACAAACAATCAACTATAACCTGTAACAAGGGCAAGAACAAGCCCTGAGGGTGGGGAAAATCTGATTTTCCCAGAGTGATTCACCAGAGTGATTCAAGTCCAGTTTGAGTATAAAAGAACCAGCAAACTTGAAGATAGGTCACTTGAAATTACCCACTCTGATGAACAGAAAAGAAAAACAGTGAGGAAAATGAGCAGAACCAGGAGAGAAAATGATGGTGTAAGAGCCTCCAGGTGCTGATCCCTTCAAAGACATACCAAACCAACCTACCAACAAACAACAAATGGGCAAAAGCAGTCAGAACCAACTTTGTCAGACTCTGGAAAATAGTCAGAAGCCTAGCACAACCAAGCGATGGCTTAAATAGGAGAAGTTGACTGAAACACAGTAAGAGAGTTTTGTGGCATTTTACCTTTCTAATCTCCCCTTACTATAGGGACACCAATCACATTGGGTTAGTTGCCCCCCCTCCACACCTCATTTAATCTTAATTATCCTTTAAAGACCCTATCTCCAAATACGGTCATATTCTGAGGTACGAGGGGCTGGGAATTTAATGTATTAATTTGGGGGGCCTGCAATTCAGCCCACAAAGATCTTCTAAATGAATTGTGCTTGTCTGTTTTGACATGTCTGGAAGCTTCCTGACATGCTGATAGAAGAGGCTTGCCTTTATTTCCCTAACTCAGAACTCTCTTAAGGTGTGGAAGTTATTACACAGAAGGGCATCCCTCAAAAACATTGAAATACACGTGAACAAGCTCCTTCTGCCTATGGCACAAGATAACACTTAATACTAGAAGCTTGGGAGGAAAAGATGGACTGTCAGATACCTTGGGTAATAATGACTTTGAGTGACTCAGGAAAGATCTGAGAAGACCATAATTTTCACCTCTAGCTGATCTTAAGGCTTACCATTAGTAAGACGTCAAGACTAAGGCAGAGTTGTAGATAGCCTGGCTAAGCTTTGAAGGAGTGCCCCAACAAGAGCCAATCTGCTAAACACAGGGAACGTGTTTTCTTTCCCCTCTCTTCTCTCTAGATGTTTAAGGGAATCTCTGTCAACCAACTAACTGATTGCAAAGCTCAAGGAACAGTGATGTCAGAAACTACTTATAACAACAACAACAAAAAATACAGCCTTTACAAAAAATAGTTCAGAAAGGTTACTTGAAAAACCAAACAACTCCAAGCAGTAGTAAAAAACAAGAACAAACTCAAGGAAGACAATGGGATCTCCAGGGTTAACATATTATAATATCCCAAATGTTTAATTTTTGACAAAAGATTACAAAGCATGCAAAGAAACCAGAAGATATGGACCATTCCCAGGTCCATTCACAGATTTAAAAAAAAAACAAAAACAAATTAATAGAAACTGTTCCTGAGAAAACACAGACACTGGACTTACTAGACAAAGATTTTAGATTGTCTTAAATATGTTCAAAGGGCTAAATGAAATCAAGGCCAAAAACCCTAAAAGAAATAATAGAGAATATCAATAAATGGATAGAAAATTTTAAGAAGGAAGAGAAATTTTGGACATGAAAGTACAATGACTGAAATTTTAAAAATTCAGTATAGGGGCGCCTGGCTGGCTCAGTCAGTTAAGCATCCGACTCTTGATCTCAGCTCAGGTCTTGATCTCAGCATCATCAGTTCAACGCCTGGGCATAAAGCCTACTGAAAAAAAAATCAGTATAGTACTTCAACATCAGGTTTAAGCAAGCAGAAGATAGAATCAGTGAACTTGATTGTTCAATTGAAATTATCCAGTTTGAGGTGCAGAAAGAAAAAGAATGAAGAGAAATGAACAGAGCCTAAGAGACCAGTAAGCACCAACATACAAACAATGGGATTCCCAGAAGAAGAAAGGGAGAAAGGAGCAGAGAAAATATGTGAAGAAACAGTGGCCAAACTCATATATTTGGTAAACCATATGAATCTACACATCCTAGAATCTCAACAAATTCTGAGAAAGATAAACTCAAAGAGATACTGAGATAAATTATAAGCAAACTGTCAAAAGCCAAAGACAAGGAGCAAATCTGGACAGCAGCAAGAGAAAGTGACTCATCACATGCAAGAGATCCTCAATAATATTGACATTTAATTTAACATCAGAGACCACAGAGACCAAAAGGCGGTGGAAAGACATTTAAAGTGCTGAGGGTAAAGCATGTCAACCAAGAATTTCATATCTGGTAAAACTATTCTTCAAAAAGGAGAAATTAAGACATTCTTGGATAAACAGAAGGTGAAGGAGTTTGTCACTAGTAGATATACCCCACAAGAAATGCTATGAGAGTTCTTCAGGCTGAAAAGAAAGGAAATTAGACTCACTCAAAGTCATTTGAAGAAAAAAATAACACTGGGGAAGGTTTTTTTTTTAAAGATTTTTCTGGGGAAGGTTTTTTTTTTTAAAAAAGGGTAATATAAAAAGCTATGATTGGTTTGTAACTCCTCTTTTTTTCCTGGATGATTTAAGAGACAGAAGTATAAAACAATAGTTAGAGGGGCACCTAGGTGGCTCAGTCGGTTAAGCGTCTGCCTTCGGCTCAGGTCATGATCTCAGGGTCCTGGGATCGAGCCCCGCATTGGGCTTCCTGCTCGGCGGGGAGTCTCCTTCCCTCTCCTTCTGCCTCTCCTCCTGCTCATGCTCCCTCTATCTCAAATAAATTAAATCTTAAAAAAATAGTTAGAAATCTATGTTAATGGATACAGAAGTCCAAGACCTGATGGCTTCTCTGTTGAATAAAACCAAACATTTAGAGGGAAAATGACAGCAATCTTTCTCAAACTCTTTGAATATCATAGAAAAATAGGAAACACATCCTCGTTCAGGACATCATAAGAAAAATAAAACTCAGACAATATCCCTTATGAATATAGAAGCAAAAAGTATTTACCAAAAGACTAGCAAACCAAATCCAGCAGCACATTAATAGGACTATATACCATGCCAGTGATATTTATCCCAGAAATGCAAGGATGGTTCACATATGAAAATTAATCAATGTAATACACCATATTAATAGAATGATGGTTGTTTTTTTTTTTTAAGATTTTTATTTATTTATTTGACAGAGAGAGAGATAGCTAGAGCAGGAACACAAGCAGGGGGAGTGGGAGAGGGAGAAGCAGGCTTCCCGCCGAGCAGGGAGCCCAATGTGGAACCCGATCCCAGGACCCTGGGATCATGACTGAAGCTGAAAGCAGACATTTAATGACTGAGCCACCCAGGTGGCCCTAGAATGAAGGTTTTAAAAATATGATCATCTCAATTCATTCAAAAACACATTTGATAAACTCCAATACTCTTTCATGATAAAAAACATGCCATAAACTATAAATAGAAAGGAATATCCTCAACCTGATACAGACATTAGTGAAAAAAACCCAAAGCTAACCTAATCAAGCTGAAAGAAAGCGTTTCCTCTAAGATGAGGATGCCCATTTTTGCATGTTCTTTCATGTTCTACTGGGAGGTTCTAGACAATTAGGCAAGATTAATAAGTTAAAACCACCCATACTGGAAAGTAAGAGGCAAAATTATTGCCACTTGCAGATAACATGAGCTTATATATAGAAAATCTTAGTGAATCCACAGCAAGACTATTAAATCTAATAAATGTGACAAAGAGGTCCAATACAAATACAAGATCAACAGAGAAAAATCAGTTGTATTTCTATACAATAACAAGAAATAATCCTCAAAAGAAATTAAGTCAAGAAAACAATCACACTTGCAATAATATTAAAAAGAATGAAATATTTAGGAATAAATTTAACCAAGGAGGTGCAAAACCCATATACTAAAAAGTACAAAATGTTGCTGAAATTAAAGAAGACCTAAATAAATGGAAGGACACCCTGTGTTCATGGAGTGGACCACTTATGTTGTTAAAATGACATTACTCCCCAATGAGATCTTGGTCCAATGCAGTTTCTCTCAAAATTTCATTGGTCTTTTTTTGCAAAAATGGAAAGGCAGACTGTAAAATTCATATGGAACCCTGTGTATTTTCCAGGATCTCCGGGTTCAGGGTGTCCCTACTGCAGGGAACAGTCATCTGATGAACCCAGGACACACTGGCCAGTGTATGGGTGATAGTCACAGATAACTAGTGGGCGATACTTACAAAGGGTTATGAGAGCAAGGGGTGTGTGGTTTGGTCCCTAATGAAAGCAGCGTCAAACATTACTCAAAACAAAAAGGAGAAAATGTGTGTGAAGAGTGAAGTAACAGACATGACAGTGTTGAGGAACTCTGCGGACCCACTTTCTAGTGCAACTCGTGAAAATTATAAAAGTACAGCCATTTGAAGTCTTTAGAAATGGTCTAGGGACCTAGAGGAAATGAAAAAAAAATCATCAAGAAATCTGCTAGAGGGGCGCCTGGGTGGCTCAGTTGATTAAGCAACTGCCTTCGGCTCAGGTCATGATCCTGGAGTCCCTGGATCGAGTCCCGCATCGGGCTCCCTGCTAGGCAGGGAGTCTGCTTCTCCCTCTGACCCTCCTCCCTCTCATGTGCTCTCTCTCATTCTCTCTCTCTCAAATAAATAAATAAAATCTTAAAAAAAAAAAAGAAATCTACTAGAGTTCAGTAAGAATGCTAAGCTTTGGTGGTGTTTGAATCAGGACTCACTCACTTCCTACACCCTCCCAGCTCGGGGAGATGGAAAACCCACTCTAGACTGGGGCAACCAAGAACACAGGGCTCCCTCTCACCCCAACTCCCAACCAGAGGGCTGTATTTCCAGAAGGCAGGACCCAGCCGTTCTCATCTTGACCCCAGCTACCTGCTGTGGAACTATATTTTGTGCAAGTGTAGCCAAGAGATGGGGGCTCCTTTCTTCCCCAAGCCCCACTGATGGGACAGAAGCTCTACCTTGGGCTCAGTGCCACCAAGAATACTCTGGCCCTGATTGCCGTTATCTGACTGTGTAAGGTGGTGCTTCCACATTTGGAGAGGCAAGCCAAGAAGACCCGAGTCTACTCCCACCCTAACCCCCATCCCACCCCTGGATGCTCAGTGCATCCTGTGGGGATGTCACTCAGAGAGAAGTGGGCCATTGCCTTCACCCTCAGCTCCAGACCCCAGGCTCAGAGATTTTGCCAAGGGGGAGAATCAGGCCATAAAGCAGATAAGTCATAAGCTCTTCCCAGAGGAATAACTTCACTATAAGAGGATGTGGAGAAGTGCAAGCTTGCGGGGGCTCTCAGCAGTGGGTGATGTGGTGAAAGGCAATTGGAAGGAGATAGATAAAATCATTGGACATATAAGCTAAACCATAGGCTGACTGGTTTGTGCAAGAGAACCAGGGAGGGAGAGAGCTGGGAGGAGTCCACCTGGGGTCAGAACAGAACTCCAGCACTGACTTCTATAAATATGCATTAAAGGAGTGGGAATTTGATGGGTTTGGTCGGTGGAGCAATTTATGCCCTCAGGTTATTGTTGGAAAAATTGAGGAATCAGCCCTCAATTCATGCACTTTAACAGCTGGATGTAGTTAGGAAAAGAGACAAAGAGAGCCCTGCCCAAACCAGTGTCATTCCAAGGTGACTGCGGCAACCATGTCCAAGGCTGTGACCCCTGAGAAGCAACATCAAAAGCTTAACACCACAGGGATGGTAATAGACTACAAAAATAATCCAGCCAGTCACTAAACAAAAACAAAAAAACAAGCAAATAACAATAACAGGCCCAGCAGAAGGACCAGTATCCAGAGTTGCTACAATGTATTATCCAAAATGTTCAGGGTCCAAAAAAAATTATGAGACATGCAAAGAAACTGGAAAGTATGACCCATATACCAAGAAAATTGAAAAGCAGGCACAGAAACTGCCAGTGAATAAGACCAGATGTTGGTTTTAACAGATAAAGCCTTCAAGTAGTCATTATAAATACGTCCAAGAAGTAAAAGAAGGCACAAGAACACCATCAAATAGAGAACATAACCAAAGAGAAGGAAATCGTTTTAAAAAAGGGATCAAATGGATATCCTGGCATTTAAAAGACAATAACTGAAATTAAAACTTCACTAGGGCTGCTCAACAGTAGATTTGGCAGAAGAAAAGATTTGTGACCTTGAATGTAGATCCATAGAGACTGTGTAGTCCAAAGAACAGAGAGGAGAGAAAGGAAGAAGAGGGGCGCCTGGGTGGCTCAGTCGGTGAAGCATCCAACTCTTGGTTTCAGCTCAGGTCATGATCTCAGGGCCATGATCTCAGAGTCCTGGGATCAACCCTGCATGGGACTCCACACTCAGCACGGAGTCTGCTTAGAGTTTCTCCATCTCCCTCTGCCCTTTTCCCTCCAACCCCTGCTAAAATAAATAAATCTTAAAAAAAAGAAAAAAGAAAGAAGAAAAATAAACAGACCCTCAGAAAACTGGGGGACACTGTTAAGTACATGAGCATACACATAATGAGAATACCAGAAGAGAGTGGAAAAAATGTTTGAGAAATGATGGCTAAAACTCCCCAAATTTCTTACAGGGAGGGGGGAAGCATGTTCTGTAGACTCAACAAACTCAAAGTAGGATAAATGGAAAGAGATCTGCAAACAGATTCATCATTGTAAAAATGTTGAAAGCAAAAGACAGGGAGAAAATCTTCCAAGCAACAAGAGGGAAAAAAGACAAGTCACTTACAGGAGAAGCCCCATAAGATTAGCAGCTGACTTCTTTCCGGGAAACGATACTAGGAAGCAGTGGGATAACATTAAAGGGTTTAAGAAAACAACTGTCAACCATGAACCCTACATACATAAAAGTGAGAGTGAAATAAGACATTCCCATATAAACAAAAACTTGAGAATTTGTTACTGGCAGACGAAACGTAACAAGAAATCTAAAGGAAATTCTTTAAGTTGAAAGCAAGTGATCCCAGCTGGTAATTCAGAGCCACATGAAAAAGCAAACAGCAAAAGTAAAGGTGATTATGTAATATTAGTATAAATGCACATTTTGCTCCTTTCGTGTCTTAACTTATTTAGAGAACAACTGTATAAAGCAGTATGTATATAATATAGTCTTGGGTCTATAACATATAAAAATGTGATACAGTGATTGGCAAAAGGTGTCAAAAGTTCAGAAATAACAGAAGCAAAAGCATGAATCACCAAAGTAGTAACAAGTAAATGTTTATTGTGAACACACCAAAAAGACAGTTTGCGAGCCAGGTGCACACAAACCAAAACATGGAATGAGGCTCAGGAGTATATTGTGATAAAGCAGCTTACATAGTGAGAAAGCAGTGATTATTTATTCTTCACAGTGATTGGTTATAATAGTAGAATTTTCTTAAATGATAGGGAATCGGTCAGTGAGGTTATCTCATATCCATCTTGGGAAACAGTTGAAATTTTGCTTATGATTTCTAGAGGCATAAGCGAGAAGTGACCCAGGTCAACTTAGTCTTGCATAATAAGCTAAATTAAGCTTTGTTTGTATGACTGAAGTGGTTTTGTCTGCTCAGGGGATTTTCAAGGCTGGTCTCCATTTGTTTTTGATTTTAATAGATGTGAGTGGCAAAAGGAAGTGACTCCAGATGGTAACTTGAATTTACAAGAACAAATGAAGATAAGCAGAAAAGATAAATAGAAGGTCATTACGACAAAAGTGAGAAATATATTTTGCTCTCCTTTCTTCTCTCAGCTTCTTTAAAAGGCATGGAGTTTAATCGGATGATTTGGTTTGGGGGTTTTGAGTTGTAGAAGTTCTATTTTTTGGATATCTTTTGGATACTAACCCTTTATCGGATATGTCATTTGCAAATATCATCTCCCATGCTAGAGGTTGCTTTTTCGTTTTGTTGATGGTTTCCTTCACTGTGCAGAAACTTTATTTTGATGTAGTTCCAAAGGTTTGGGGTTTTTTGTTTTTGTTTACTTTTGTTTCCCTTACCTCAGGAGAGATATCTAGAGAAAAGTTGCTACAGCTCATGTCAAAGAGATTACTGCCTGTGTTCTCTTCTAGGATTTTCACAGTTTCAGGTCTCACATTTAGGTGTTTAGTCTATTTTGACTTTATTTTTGTGCATGCTGTAAGAAAGTGGTCCAGTTGCATTCTTTTGCATGTTGCTGTCCAGTTTTCCCAACACCATTTGTTGAAGAGATTGTCCTTTTCCCATTGGATATTCTTTTCCTGATTCGTCAAAGATTAATTAACCATATAAATTGTGGGTTTATTTCTGGGTTTTCTATTCTGTTCTGTTGATCTATTTCCCTACTTTTTGTGCCAGTACCATATTGTTTTGATTACTACACCTTTGTACTATAACTTGAAGTCCAGAATTGTGATGCCTCCAGCCTTGCTTTTCTTTTCCAGGTTGCTTTGGCTATTCAGGATCTTTTGTGGTTCCATAGAAATTTTAGAATTGTTCTAGTTCTGTGAAAAATGCTGTTGGTATTTTGATGGGGATTGCATTAAATGTGTAGGTTGCTTTGGGAGTATAAACATTTCAACAATATTTGTTCTTCCAATCCATGAGCATGGAATGTCTTTCCATTTCTTTGTGTCCTCTTCAATTTCTTTTTATAGTTTCAGTTATACTTTCAGTGTCTTATAGTTTTCAGAGTACAGGTCTTTCGCCTCTTTGGTTAGGATTATTCCTAGATACCTTATTATTTTTGGTGCAATTGTAAATGGGATTGTTTTCTTAATTTCTCTTTCTGCTGCTTCATTATTGGTGTATAATATAGAAATACAATGGATTTCTGTGCATTGATTTTTTTGTGTCCTGCGACTTTACTGAATTTATTTATCAGTTCTAGCAGGTTTTTGGTGGAGTCTTACAGGTTTTCTATATACAGTACCATGTCAAATAGTGAAGGTTTTACTTCTTCTTTACCAATTTGCATGCCTTTTCTTTCCTTTTTTTAAAAGTTTTTATTTAAATTCCAGTTAGTTAACATATAGTGTAATAATTAGTTTCAGGTGTACAATTTAGTGACTCAACACACACACCACCAGTGCTCATCACAAGTGTTCTCCTTAATCCCCATCACCTATTTAACCCACCTCCCAACCGACCTCCCCTCTGATAACCATCAGTTTATTCTATATAGTTAAGAGTCTGTTTCTTGGGGGCGGCTGGGTGGCTCAGTTGGTTAAGCGACTGCCTTCAGCTCAGGTCATGATCCTGGAGTCCCGGGATCGAGTCCCGCATCGGGCTCCCTGCTCCGCGGGGAGCCTGCTTCTCCCTCTGCCTCTGTCTCTCTCTCTCTCTGTCTCTCATGAATAAATAAATAAAATCTTTAAAAAAAAAAAAAAAAAGAGTCTGTTTCTTGGTTTGCAGGGGTTTCCCCCTATGATCATTTGTTTTGTTTCTTAAATTCCTCATATATGAGTGAAATCACATGGCATTTGTCTTTCTCTGACTGACTTGTTTTACTTAGCATAATAACCTTTAGCTCCAGGGGCACCTGGGTGGCTCAGATGGTTAAGTGTCTGCCTTCTGCTCAGGTAATGATCCTAGGGGCCTGGGATCGAGCCCCACCTCGGGCTCCTGGCTCAGCGGGGAGTCTGCTTCTCCCTCTCCCTCTGCCTCTCCCACTGCTCATGCTCTCTCTCTGTATCTCTGTCTCAAATGAATAAATAAAATATTTCAAAAAAAATACCCTCTAGCTCCATCCATGTCATTACAAATGGCAAGATTTCATTCTTTTTTTATGGCTGAGTATATTCCAAATCCCACATCTTTTTTATCCATTCATTAGTCAATGGACATTTGGGCCCCATAATTTGGCTATTATTGATAATGCTGCTATAAACATTGGGATGCATGTATCCCTTTGAATTAGTATTTTTGTATCCTTTGGGTAAGTACCCAAGAGTGTGATTGTTGGATCATAAGGTAGTTATACTTTGAATTTTTTGAAGAACCTCCATACTGTTTTCCAGTGGCCACAGCAGTTTGCATTCCCTCCAACAGTGTAAGAGTTTTCCTTTTTCTGTTTGGTTCTTTTTTATAGTTCCTATTTCTTTGTTGATACTCTCATTTTGTTCATGCCTCCTTTCTCAGATTTTGTTTAGTTGTCTGTGCTCTCTTGTAGATCACTGTGATTCTCTAACACAATTACTTTGAAGTATTTGGTAATTCATAGGTCTTCATTTCTTTTGGTGTGGGCTCTGGAGATTTGTTTTGTTCCTTTGTTTGGAACATGTTTCCCTGTTTGTTCATATGCCTTGTGATCATGTGCTGAACTTTATGCATTTGAAAAAACTGCCACCCCTCCCAGACTTTATGGACTGGCTTCAATAAAGGGGAAAACCTTCATCAATTAGCCTGACTAGAGATTCTGGGGGCCTCCGAAACCTTTTGGTCTTGTACATGTAATTTCCCAATTAGAGAGGTTTACTGGGTTTGTTTTGTTTTGTTTTTCAGGAGCTCCTAATCTCTTGTTTCCTCTGGGGTCTGTAGTATTCCAGGTTCTTTGGTGCTATAGTCAAGTGTAGTTATATAGCTCTCCCCTGTTCTCTGTCCTCCTCTGCTCTTCCCAGCCCCGAGGCACCCAAAGTATGCCCGCTCACTGTTGGCTCCCCATATCAAGTGAGACAGATACCAGTTCACTGAGCAGCTCTCTATATATCATGTTCTACTTTCATCTTCCTTCTGAAGGAGAAGCTACTCAGTTGCGTGCCTTCTCTTGATCACACCGAGTTGCCCTAGTCTCTGTCTGTACCACCACAGGCCATCTGGTGCTGCAGAAAGATACTCCCACTCTTCCTTTCTTTCGGGAGCCCCCAAGTCATCCAAACTATCTTGTTTCTGTTAGCCCCCTAAGTCAGAAGAGACAGAAACCAGTCTCTTGGGCAGCCCTCTGAAAGCTGGAATGATGGATGAACATTCCACACTTCTCTACTCTCCTCACCACTCCACCCCAGCAAGAAGCTATGCTAGTGGGGGTGGGGGGAGAGTGGTGATCATGGATAAAGTAAATGGCTTTTCTACCCTTTGTATGCACTTTGCTTTACATTTGCCTGGGGTACTGTAACTTCTTAACTGGTTTCTGGAGTTCTCCCAAAGGTATTTTGGCCCATACCAACTTGGTGTTTCTGTTGGGGAATGAGGACTGGGACTTCCTAGTCCATCTTGCTGGCATCACCCAGACTCCTCCATTATTTACCTTAAGAGATCATGGGGTTCCCAAATGTATGAAACCGAATGCATTAAACACAAACATACTGAATGAAAGCCTGAATGAGCGAGGCAGACCAAGGATTATACCTCCTTTAACTAGAGAGAAAACTAAAGATAAGCGAGGCCATGGGATATGCCCAAAGTCAAAGTCTTAGTCTGTAGCAGAACAACAATCAGTGATCCAGGATTTTGGCAAGCAAAAGATAGGTCTATACTGGGTTGAACAGTGTCACCCAAAGAGTCCTGGCTGCCAGGAACCTCAGATGTGACCTTATTTGGAAATAATAAGATCTTTGCAGATGTAATCAAGTTAGGAATCTTAACATGAGATTATCCTAGATTTAAAGTGGGCCATAAATCCGCTGGCTGATATCCTCATAAAAGAAAGGAGAGGGATGTTTGAGCAAGAGACACACAGGGAGAATGCCTTGTGAAGACAGAGGCAGAGATTGGAGATATATGTCTACAAGCCAAGGAGTACCAAAGATTTCCAACAACCACCAGAGGCTAGAAGAGTTAGAGAACAGATGTTTCCTCAGAGCCTCCAGAAGGAGCCAACCCTACCACCACCTTGATTTTGGACTTCTGGCCTCCAGAACTGTGAGAGAATAAATTTCTGTCATTTTAAGCCTCCCAGTCAGTGGTTCTTTGTTGTAGAAGCCCAAGGAAACTAATATAGGGTATAGCTTCCCTCTCGGAGCCATGACTTCTATCCCTAATCCCACCATAGGCCATGAGAAGAGAGTAGGGCCGGGTACTCTCATACCCCACTGATTAGAGAGCAGACTCGTAAAGATACAGATAAATAAATAGAAATGTCTAGAAAGAGTGAACATTTTTTATATACTTTTTTTAAAAAATGAATAAATGCAGTTTAGAAGATTATATAATATGCATAGTTCTTCAACTTGTTTTTTAAGGCATGTTAAACTTTAGAGATCTATTCAGGTAACTAAGTATATATCAATTCCATCATTTTTAATTTTCACAGGATATAAAGCCACATAATATAATTAATGGCAATGATTTATTTAAATGTTTCCAGTTGGTGGGCACATAGAGTATTTCTTCTGCTTTTGCTGCTACAAACAAATAAACATGAATAATCTTTACCTGCCTCTTTGTAGATATGTATTAATTTTTCTCCAGAAGAGATACCTAAATATATAATAAATGTATTGGTTCTAGTGACAAAAATATTTTTCATTTGATATAAACAGATGTCCCTAGAAAATGTCTTATTTGTTTATGTTTAATTTTATGTGTCAATTAACTAGGTCACAGTGTGTCCAGATATTTGGTTAAACATTCTTCTGGGCCTCTCTATGCAGGGGTTTCTGGATGAGATGAAATCTGAATTGAGAGAATGAGTAAAGCAGATTGCCCTCCCCAGTGTGGGTGGGCCTCATCCAATCAGTTGAAGGCCTGAATAGAACAAAAAGATGGGGTAAGGGAGAATTTGCTCTATTTATCTGCCTGTTTCTGCATTGAGACATTGGTTTTCTCCTGCATTCAGACTTGGACTTGGACTGTAGTAACTGATTATCAGGACTTTGGACTTGGACTGTTACTACACACCAGCTCTCCTGGGTCTCCAACCTTCTGACTACAGGTCTTGGGACTTCTCAGTCTCCATGACCATGGGAACCAATCTCTTCATTCAAATGCCAAAGTTCTGAAACAGGAAGCTCCTTCCTGTAAAGTTAGAGCTTGTGATATAGGGCTTTCTTTGACTACCCTACCCCTACACTGCAGATTTAGAACTACAAGGCACCTGACAAAATAGCACCAGCCTGAGATGAACCCAGTCCCTCGCTCTTCCTAACCCAGGAAACACCTCTCAGTGGAAACCGTTTGAAAATCACAAACATGGGGCTCCTGGGTGGCTCAGTCATTGGGCATCTGCCTTCAGCTCAGGTCATGATCCTAGGGTCCTGGGATCGAGCCCCACATCGGGCTCCCTGCTCTGTGGGAGGCCTGCTTCTCCCTCTCCCACTCCCTCTGCTTGTGTTCCCTCTCTCCCTGTGTCTCTCTCTGTCAAATAAATAAATAAAATCTTAAAAAAAAAAAAAAGAAAGAAAGAAAATCACAAACATGGAGGGAAACATTTTACATTATGTCTTTCTTGCGGGTGGCCCAGTCAAAAGGGAGAGGCAAAACAGATGATGTTGGTGGCCTTAAAGTTCATTGTCCAAATGCAGGTGTGGTGCCATAGGACTAAGAGAGGCCTGGGAGGGGATGATTTTGACTCATCTGCCCTGGGCTGTGGGCCCAGCATGCTCCTACTGCAGCACGCTGGGCTAGGTCCAGGCTTTTGTCCATCTTCCAAGTTCCATGATCTCTTCTCACACCTCCACCTGCTTCCCATGGGAAATCCTCCGTCCTATCCCACACATCCATGGCATTATCTTAGTCAAATTATTTCATTTGCCTTGTCACCCCTAAAAAAAAGGAAGATGAATAAACATGAATGAGCCCCACAAATGGCACCCCATACTAACCTTACAGTAGCCCCGAGTCAGGCTCATGGTGTCCTCGTCTTTAGAGATGGTGAGAGTGAGGGAATTTAAATAAGACACACTCCAGACCCACATGAAGGCTAGCGCCAGGTGGGGACTCAAATTCAGAGAGCGCAGCTCCAAAGCAACTTGATTATTCCCACGATGTGAGCATTATGTACTCCAGTTCATTTTACTTCCTGGAAACTTTAGATTGATTGTAGGAGGGGAGGAGCTGTGGGTCAGCTACAGTGAGCCACCCTTGAGGAGAGAAAACTGTAAACGTTACCACTTTCCTGTCTTACCGACCTCACAGCAATTCCTTCATGGAAACCCCTTTTGGGGACCTACAGTGTTCAGGTTTTCCAGGTATAACATACCTTGCAGTTCTTATTTATTCTTTAATTATTTACTCTGTTGGGATGGTGTTCACTATCACAGGAGCAGCTAATGCAGTAATTTTCAAGAACAAACCGCACAAGACTCCACACCCCTCAGCAAGAGTCAGCCTTTGACATCTATCTTCTCGTTTCCTGCATTCTTAGATTTTCTTCCTAACGTTTTTCTTGTGAGCTCACCTGTGCCCTCATGGGCAATAGACCATGATAAAATCAATGATAAATGTAACAATAAACTGGGGTACATCTCCCGAGCTGCTGGACAGCGGCAGAGAGTTTGTGCCATGGAAGAAGGAGGGGTCCGGACAGGCTGAGAAGACTTCCGAGGATGGAGTCACGTGGGGGGTGGGGCGCTATAGAACGTCACAGACGTCCCATTGTGACGCATGTGGAGCCTTAGCTGTGATTGGTCGGATGGGCACAGGGCTGGGATAAAAGGCCAGGGCTCCGCACACCCCCGGGACTGAGAGTCCGTGCTGAAGGGTGTTCTTTGTCTCTGCTTCTGCGGGACCCTTCCTCCCCACAGCCTTAGTACCCACCCAGGGCCCCTTTCCCAGTCTCCTGGGTTTTAGGTATAGACTCAGGTCTCCCCCTTACCACCCACATCTACTTTCACTATCCTGTGGCAGCTAAAAAAGAAAAAAGAAAAGGCAGAAAGACACCAAACTGAGCTCCATTGGTCTGCAGAGGGGAAAAACCAAAACCTGGAATCTTGTAGAGCAGTAACAAAGGGAAGCCCATCGCCAGAATGATCAATGTCATGAGCTCATTGAGCCTCATCAATATCATGGGAAATCCCAGGGTTTTAAAATGTAAAACCTCGGAAGAAAACTCGGAGTCCAAATGAGCACATCATCAGAAGTTCTGCATCTGCAAAAGAAAGAGTCATGCTGGGTACTCACTTCATGTAGGGTTTTTCTCCACCCAAGTGATGAATGAACCTGAGTCCACAGTAATGGCTTATTCATGAGACGCAGCCAGCACAAAGCCTTTCTCCTCCTGTGATATTAATCATTACCCAACCAGGCACACTTAGTGAGCAGTGCATCCTTCAGATGGCCATATCCATCCTCCTTGTGTCCGGTGGCTTCCTTCTGATCAGGTAAGGCCTCTGAGTCTACAAAGACCACCACTGTTATGATTGTCTTCAACTGTGCATAAGTTCTGCGTATTCTAGAACTTCATATTCATGGAATCATACAGTATGTGCTGTGTTGGGTAAGGCTTCCTTCTCTCAGCATAGCGCTGTTGCCTGTATTAGGAGCATGTCCTTTTTATTGCTGAGCAGTGTTCCATTCTCCTATTGCTGGAAATCTGGGATATTTCCAGTTAAAGGATACTATGAATAAAGCTGCCTTGAATATCCTAGTACATGTCTTTTGGTGGAGTTATCATAGCATTTGGAGGCCAAATACGTTTCATCATTTATGGAGAGTATAAGAACCAGTGGAAGACCTTGCCCGGGGCCACATAACAAGGCTGGGCATATCCAGGAGAGCTGTCTTTGACATCAGTGGTCCTCCTGACACTGTCAGGACAGAGTCAGGGTTGTTGGACCTTCTTATCCCATCATCTCAGGTTCCCCATATCCATTTGCAACCTTGAGATTAGCTCCCAAGCTTCTGGGGGTGGCAAAGGGGGACTGGTTTTCCTGTTTCCCCTTTAGCCTGGCTCAGGCTATGAGAAGGTCAGAAATAGGCAAGGAGATCGAATTTCTCATTCACTGTGTGAATGTCCCTTCCCCTTCCAGCTTCATCCTGTGCCAGTAGAGGAGATTGGCTCCATTCTGGGGCTCATTATGGGCCCAGAGTCACCCCTCCATGTAACTCCAGATGGGGCCCTATATGTTGCTTCCCTTGTCAACCTAAAATTGTCAGGAGGCGGGCACCTGGGTGGCTCAGATGGTTAAGCGTCTGCCTTCGGCTCAGGTCATGATCCTGGGGTCCTGGGATCGAGTCCCACGTCAGGCTCCCTGCTCCCCGCTGAGCCGGGAGCCTGCTTCTCCCTCTGCCTCTGCCTCTCTCTGTCTCTCATGAATAAATAAAATCTTTAAATAAATAAATAAATAAAATTGTCAGGAGGCAATAATTAAGCAAGAGCATTTATATGGGATTGAAGAATTGTTATTTGGGGTACACAGACATGGGTAGTTACCCAAATAGAGTCCCATTAGAAAGCAAAAGTCAAGTTTTTAAAGCAAAAAGGGAATGCTTGTATATGTTGTTTGCAAAGAACTTTTGATTGGTGTTGGTGGAAGAAAGCTAATCTTTACTGAATATAATTGGTTGCTATAAAATCAGTACATGTACTGTAGCGATTTGCAAGTGGTCATGTTGAGTCCTTGGAATATTTTCAGTTTGGCCCCGTTCAAAAGTTCATGGTTCCACTGGTGAGAACATACATAAAGCCCATCTCCTTAATGGCCTCCAGCTTCATTTTAGAGCCCCTTGACATTAGTGACCCCATTTCACTTCACCTTTCTTACTCCCAGTGCCCGACTCCCATGATGGTCAGTGTTTTAAAATGTACCCAAGATGTTAGTTTGATTCAGGTATGGCGAGGCCAACAGATTAGAAGATGATTGCTATATGCAGGTGCCTGGGTGGCTCAGATGGTTGAGCGTCTGCCTTCAGCTCAGATTATGATCTCCAGGTCCTGGGATCGAGCCCCGCGTGGGGCTCCCAGCTTAGCGGGGAGTCTGCTTCTCCCCCTGCCTCTCCCCCTGCTTGTGTGCTTTCTCTCAAATGAATAAATAAACTCTTAAAAAAAATGATTGCTATTGAAAGACAGTTCAGTTACAGTTCCCAAAAGGAGGGGGCATGCCACACAGGACCACATGGGGAGGCACCCAGGCCAGTCAGGAGGCAAAAGGAGCAAGGGGAAAGTGTGGACAAAAGCCTTTAGTTTTTGCTGGAAGGATTGGGTGGGGAAGTAGGGGAAACAGGCTTAGGACTGGCGAGTTTGAATAACTGCATTGGCTCTGGGATATAGGGACCGTCCTGAGTTGTCTGGTTCATGGCCCTGGGGTGACTTAAGGCAAGGGGATAGTGTCCCAAAATGCCAGAGCCTGGAAAAAGAGGTGCTAGGGCTTGCTTTGCAGATCAAAGGTGTGCTTAAAGGCACATCATTTACTATCTCTAGGAATTAGCCGACTCTGGCAGGGGCAGTTCCTTCCAGGTCCACAAGGCCACCAGGATGTCAAAGTATCATAAAATATAGAAAATTTAAAACATGATTAATACAGTCAGGGAAGGGGCAGGATGCCTTGGCTGACGCTACAGCCTTCTTGGAATATTCTTCTAGAGTCCTGCTCTGTCCGACCAACTGTTTGACAGAAGTGAGTCCTGAGACATACTCAGAGCTGGGTTCCTGTCCCAGGGCTGTCCCTCGGGCTTCGGGGAGAAAAAGCAGTTTGTGTGTCTATATGTACAAGTGTCTATATGTACTTTGTGTGTGCAAATTCTCAGCTAATTCCTGTTATTTATTAAGTATCTACATGGTCTAAGCTTTGTGAGGGTCATTGTTATACAGTGTGTGTTCAGTAAGATGCCAGTTGAATATTTCTAACTAGACCCAGGAGGCCGGGGGACCCCTTCCTTCCTGGGTGCCCCTGCCCTGTCCCTCCACCCCCATGGGAATCTGCAGAGATACTCTTAGGGGGAGGGAGACACAAAGCTGCTACTTTGGCAGGTCATGTTGCAGGGACCCCAAAGGGAAAAAAAATCTTTCTTGTGTGAACTGTGGCCACAGGAGTGGGGCAGGGTGATGGGGAGCAGAGCCAAAAAGCCCATTAACTTCTTAGCAGCATCTCAAGCAGACGCCCCCTCATCTCTCCTCTGCCTCTCCCAGACTTCAGTTCCAACGATCAGACACGTCAAAGAATTTCAGAGAGAATCTGTAGAGACCTGCCTTGAACTGTTTGCAGCTTTCCAGAGAACAGTCACTTGACTGGAGACTGAGTTAGGGTATGGGGTTGGAGGGTCTGGAGGAAAATTATAATGGCACTTTTTTTTTTTAGCAAAAGAGAAATTTTTTAATGCCTCAATTAGTTAAAACCAAAAAACCCCAAACAGCTCCATACTGAAGTGAGGAAATCCCTAACGGGCTCCTCTAAGGCTGGGGTGCTTCAGCCACATATGATACCAGGACTGGACAGGGTGGGCGCCAGGGCAAGTGAGGGGCAGACTCCACCCACCCAGGGCTCTGTGGACGCTCTGGAATGGTTGCTGTTATTGAGCCCGGCAATGCATGGAGACAGGGTTCATTCCTTTTGTCTGATTTCAATCATCTCGACAACCCAGGAAAATCTTCAGACTCGTATGATGATGGAAGCCCCCCCGCCACCCGCCCCAATCCTAGCAAATCTGTGGACTCCAGAAAGTCTGAGTCAGATGTGACCTCACAAACCATCCATCCAAAATTTCTACTCTATAGATGGAGAACCTGTGGCGCGAGGCATGGTGGTCCAAGATCAGACTACAGTTCAGGATTTGGGAACAGAAACAAAAGCATGGTTGTCTGTCGGATGTCCGCCCCCTGTTACAAATCCTGTACAAGTCCAGGGGCATAAAATCTTTCTTACCCTTAGAACTTTATTTGGTGGCTTCCTTGCTTGGGCTCACCCAAGGGGAATGCCAGAAGTTGCAGACCTCCCTGCCTGAGGCTTTGGGCTGCTCTACACAAATGGGTCCCCAGTTCAGGGTCTGCAATACTTGGCATAGGATTTTTTTCTTCTGTGCCTGGAGTGCCCCCTGATGGCTAATTCCGTAACAACCCACCTCTCATGTCTTAATGAAAGACACGACATTGTCATGAAGAAGGTCCTGCACCACTCCTCTTTGGGAACGTCTCCTCCCTCAGTGTACACCCGGGGAAAGCGTGTATCAGTAAAATGTTCCACGAGGATGAACGTTTTTGTTTATCTTGTTTAGGGTAGTGGTCTCCATACCCATCCCAGTGCTTATTCCAGTGCATTATAGATCATGAATAAATACCAAACAGCTGAATGAATCAAGTGCCCACTCTGCATATGAACTTCTCTCTTGTGACGAATTCTCGAGATGCTTCGATCAACATTTATGAATGACTTTTTGTGCAATATACCATATGAGAGTCATGGAGACCAAAAACAAACAAACAAACAAAAAACCCCACCCCACTATTCTTTTCCCAATAGAGTTATCACTTACTGCTCAAGACAAACCAAAAGTCTGTAGAAGTGCAGCTAACATGGCAAGGACAAGAGAAGGTGTAAGCAAAGGCGTAGGGGACAGAGTGTTAACCATGCCGCTAGGGGTGTCCTTCTGGGGGAGACAGTGTGCGAGCTGAGGCTGATGGAGAAGTAGAATTTCAGAAGTGGAGGAGGGATGGATTCCAGGGGAAGGGCAAGGGCAAGGCAATGCCTTCCTCAGTCTCCCTCCTTGTCCTTGCATTCTTCCTCCTCGTTCCTCTTTCCTGGGGGCTGAATCCTTAGATTCCTGACATTTCGCCTCTCCTGGAGGCCTCAGTGGCTAGTCCTGCCTGACCCCCCAACTCCTTCCCTCCCTGGCTGCATCCATCTCTTGGAAGCTTCTTCCCACCCAGACACACTTCACACCCCAGCCCTGAACTGAGCACTGACTGGCGGTTAGGATCCTGCAGCGACCAGCCCTGAAGATGGACTCAGGAAGCCAAGACTTTACTGGGACAGCAGCAGGAGGGGGGGGGGACCCAAGGGAATGTCACTCAGCCTGTGACCTGAGAAAGAAAATTCACATAGGATTTAAGGACCACATTAAGCTTTGTTCATAGAAACTTATTCGAGGAGGAAATGAGTTGAATCCAGGCTTCTGGGGCGGAGGGGGCAGAGAAGGAGTAAACTGATCTTTGAGGACCATGGAGAGAGGTCTCACAAGTGGAATTCTGGAAGACAGGGACAGTGGAGGGAAGGCGGGAGTGCTTTACATAAGTCTATGGGACACTGTGACGGGTGTAGCAGAACTGTATGGGTTCCATGTCAGGTCACAGCTTTAAAGAGACCGTTCATATGCCATACACAAGTCAATGGTTTTTTAATATTTCTGGAGTGGTGCGACCATCACCAGAATCAATTCTGGAACATTTTCTTCACCTCAAAAAGAAACCCTGTAAGCTTTAGCTACTGCCCGTGAATTTCCCACCCCCACTGCCGCCCTGGGCATCACAAATCTCCTTTCTATTTCTGTATATTTGCCTATTCTGGTAGTCCTTTGTGACCGCCTTCTTTCCTTTGCCCGATGTTTTTGGGGTTCATCCATGTTGCAGCATGGATCAGGACTTTACTCCTCTTTTTATGGCTGAATAATATTCTATAACATTCCATTATATGGATATACCGTATTTTCTTTTTTAAAAGATTTTATTTATTTATTTATTTTTTAATTTTTTTTTATTCTTATGTTAATCCCCATACATTACATCATTAGTTCTAGATGAAGTGTTCCATGATTCATTGTTTGTGCATAACACCCAGTGCTCCATGCAAAGATTTTATTTATTTTGAAAGAGTGTGTGTGAGTAGGGGGAGGGGCAGAGGGAGAGTCCCAAGTAGACTCCACGCTGAGCATCGTGCCTGATGTGGGGCTCGATCTCACGACTCTGAGATCATCACCTGAGCCAAAATCAAGAGTTGGATGCTTAACCAACTGAGCCACCCAGGCGCCCCATGGATATGCCATATTTTCTTGACCCATTCATCAGTTGATGAACATTTTGGCTGTTTCCACCTTTTACTTGTCATGACAAATGGTGCTATAAACATTCATGTACAAGTTTGTGTAGATATATATCTTTATGTCTCTTGGATATATGCCTAAGTGGAATTGCTGGGTCAAATGGTAACGTTATGCTTAATTTGGGGGAAATGTAGACTGTTTTCCAAAGGGTCTACATCACTTTACTCAAATAAAAAAATGAGAGTGTGACTTTTTCAATATTTCTCTATTTTTGCCAACACTTTTTTAAAAAAATCTACCTTTTTAATTATAGTCATCCTACTGGGTATGAAGTGATATCTCAGTGTGGTTTGGATTTTCATCTCTCTGATGACAATTGAAGTTGAGCCTCTTTTCTGTGCTTTAGACCATTTGTATATCTTTTTTGGGGGGAATATCCATTCAGATCATTGAAACATTTTTAATTGGGTTGTCTTTTTACTATTGAGTTGAAAGTGTTCTTTATATATTCTAGATACAAGTTCCTTGTCAGATATAGGATTTGCAAATGCGTCCTTTCTTTATATGGGTTGCATTTTCACTTTGTTTTAATTGAAGTATAGTTGACATACAATGTTATATTACTTTCAGGTGTACAGCATAGTGATTCAACAATTCTATACAGTACGCAGTGCTCCCCACCATAAGTGTAGTTACCATCTGTCACCATAACAGAGATTTTTTTTTTAATGGAGAAATCATAATTTATTTAACTAGCAATTTTTTTAAAAGATTTTATTTATTTAGCAGAGAAAGAAAGAGTACAAGCAAGCGGAGGGACAGGCAGAGGGGCAGGCAGAGGGAGAGGGAGAAGCAGACTCCCCACTGAGCAAAGAGCCGGATGCAGGACTCGATCCCAGGACGCTGGGATCATGACCTGAGCTGAAAGCAGACGCTTAACCAACTGAGCCACCCAGGCGCCCCTGACTATTAATCTCTTAATGAGCGGTTGGGTTGTTGGCCATTAACACTCTACCTCAATACACATCCTTTGCTAATATCTCTGCAGGTAAATTCCTGACAATGCACTTACTGGGTTTAAGTAATTTATTTTATTTTTTTATTTGAATTCAAGTTAGTTAACATATAGTATATTATTAGTTTCAGGAGTAGAATTTAGTGATTCATCAGTTGTGTATAACACCCAGTGCTCATTACATCATAATGTCTATCACCATGTACCCCATGCCCCCACCATAGTTATTACAATATTATTGATTATATTCCCTCTGCTGTACTTTTCATCCCTCTGACTTATTTATTTTATCATTGGAAGATTGTTATTTTATCATTGAAGATCTTAATCCCCTTCACTGATTTTGCCCATCCACCAACTACCCTCCTCACGAGCAACCACCAGTTTGTTCTTTGTATTTAGGACACTGTGTGTTCATTTGTTTTGTTTTTTAGATTCCACATATAAGTGAAATCATATGGTATTTGTCTTTGTCTGACTTATTTCACTTAGCATAGCCTCTAGGCCCATCTATGTTGTCATGAATGGCAAGACATCATTCTCTTTTATGGCTAAGTTACATATATATATAGTGTATATACACCACATTTTCCTTATCTGTCATCTATTGATGGTCTATTGATGGATACTTAGGGTGTTTCCATATCTTGGTTATTGTAAATAACACTGCAATAAACATACAGATGAATATATCTTTTTGAATTAGTGTTTTCACTTACTTTGTGTAAATACCCAGCAATGGCATTACTAGATTATATGGTATTTCTATTTTTAATTTTTTTGAGGCACCTCCCTACTGTTTTCCACAGTGGCTGCACCCATTTACATTCTTAACCACAGAGCATGAGGGTTTCTTTTTTCCACATCCTTGCCAACACTTGTTTTCTTGCCTTTTTGATACTAGCCATTCTGACTGGTGTGAGGCGATATCTCATTGTGGTTTTGATTTGAGTTTCCTTCATGATTAGTGATGTTCAGCATCTTTTCACATGTCTGTTGACCATCTATGTCTTCAGAAAAATTTCTGTTCAGGTCTTCTGCCCATTTTTACTCAGATTATTTGGGGGGTTTTGGTGTCGGGTTGTATGAGTTACTTATATATTTTGGACATTAGCTCCTTATCAGATATATCATTTGCAAATACCTTCTCCCATTCAGTAGGTTGCATTTTTATTTTGTTGATGGTTTTGTTTGCTGTGCAAAAGCTTTCTCAGTTTGATGTAGTCCCAATGGTTTATTTTTGCTTTTGTTTCCTTTGCCTGAAGAGGACCAACCCAGATAAAGTTGCTAAGGCCTGTGTCCAACAGATTACTGCCTATGTTGTCTTTGAGGAGTTTTATGGGTTCAAGTCTTATATTTAGGTCTTTAATCCATTTTGAGTCTATTTTGTGTGTGGTGTAAGAAAGTGGTCCAGTTTCATTCTTTCGCATATAGCTGTCCAATTTTCCCAACACCATTGTATATTCTTGTCTCTGTTGCAATAGATTTTTGACTATGATTATGAGCTCTCTATTCTGTTCCATTGATCTATATGTCTGTTTTTGTGGCAGTACCATACTGTTTTGACTACTACAGCTTTGTAATATATCTTGAAACCTGGAATTGTGATGCCTCCAGCTTTGTTCTTTCTCAAGATTGCTTTAGCTATTCAGGGTCTTTTGTGGTTCCATACAAATTTTATGATTATTTGTTTTAATTCTGTGAAAAAATTGGTATTTTGCTAAGGGCTGCATTGAATCTGTAGATTGCTTTGGGTAGTGTGGACAATTTAACAATATTGATTCTTCTAATCCATGAGCATACTATGTCTTTCCATTTGTTTGTGTCATTTTCATTTTTTTCATCAATGTCTTATAGTTTTGAGAATACAGGTCTTTTACCTCCTTGGTTAAATTTTATTCCTAGGTATTTTCTCTTTTTTGGTTCAATTGTAAATGGGATTGTTTTCTCTTTTTCTTTTTTTAAGATTTTATTTATTTATTTGTCAGAGAGACTGAGCAAGCAGGGGGAGTGGCAAGCAGAGGGAGAAGCAGGCTCCCTGCCAAGCAAGGAGCCCAACTCAGGACTTGATCCCAGGACTCTGGGACCACGACCTGAGCCAAAGGTAGATGCCCAACCAACTGAGCCACCCAGGCATCCCAGTGGGATTGTTTGCTTAATTTCTCTTTCTGCTATTTTGTTATTAGTGTACAGAAATGCAACAGATTTTTGTATATTAATTTTGTATCTTGCAACTTTACTGAATTCATTTATTAGTTCTAATAGGGTTTTTTTTTTTTTTTGGTGGAGTCTTTAGGGGTTTTCTACATATACTATCATGTTATCTGCAAGCAATGACATTTTTACTTCATTGCTACCAGTTTGGATGGCTTTTATTCCTTTTTCTTGTCTGATTGCTGTGGCTAGGACTTCCAGTACTATGTTGAATAGAAGTGTGAGAGTGGACATCCTTGTCTTGGTCCTGACTGTCTTTAGCCTTTCTTGTGGAGCAGGTCTACTAGTGGTAAGCTATCCAGCTTTTATCTGCAAATGTCTTAATTTCTCTTTCATTTTTAAAGACTAGTTTTGGGGGATATAGAATTCTTGTTTGACTTTTTAAAATCTCAGCACTGAAATATGTCATCTGCTTTCTGGCTTCCATTGTTTCTGAAGAGATATTAGCTATTAATTTTATTAAGGATCCCTCGTATAAGTTGCTTCTCTCTTGTTAGTTTCAAGATCCTCTACCTTTTGTTTTTGACAATTTGACTTTAATATGTCATACGAGTTTATCCTATTTGGATTTTTTTGAGCTTTTTTGAGTGTGTAGATTCATGTCTTCCAACAGATTTGGGAAATTCTTGGGTAATAATTCTTCATCTTTGTGCTCCTTTCTTGCTCTCCTCTCCCTCTGGAATTTCTATTGGTATGCATGGTGTCTTAAGTTCTGTTAATTTTTCTCTGTTCTTTTCTCTTTCTACTCCTCAAATTGCATAATACCAATTTGCTTATCTTCACTGATTCTTCTGCCTCCTCAGGTCTGTTCGACTCCTTTAGTGAATTTTTTAAAAAGATTTTATTTTATTATTTGAGAGAGCACAAGAGGGGATAGGGTCAGAGGGAGAAGCAGACTCCCAGCTGAGCAGGGAGCCTGATGTGGGACTCGATCCTGGGACTCCGGGATCATGACCTGAGTCAAAGGCAGTCACTTAACCAAATGAGCCACCCAGGTGCCCCCCTTTAGCGAATTTTTAATTTAGTTGTACTTCTCATAACCAGAATTTGTTTGGTTTCTTTTATAATTCTCTTTATTGATACTCTCTATTTGGTGAGACATTTCTCTGGTGTTCTTGTGTCCATGGTTTCCTCTCTCTCTTTGGAAGCCGGTTTAAAGTCTTTGTTTAATAAGTATACCTGGGCTTCCTAAGAGAGTTTCTATTCATTCCCCCTTTCCAGTGAATTGTCCTTATTTTCTTGTTTCTTTACATGCCTCATAATTTTTTGTTGAAAACTAGACCTTTTGAATATTAAAATGTGGCAACACTGGAAAATAATTCTCCCACCTCCCTGGGGCTTGTTGTTGCTGTTTGTTGTGGGTTGTGGCTATTTGCTTTTTTAGTGAGTTTTTAAAAAAGAAGCTAATCTTGTAAAAACTGAATTCACTGTCATGTGACCATTAGCTTAGTGGTCAGCTAGTGTTTTTAACTGTTCTTAAGTATCTGGAACCAAAGAAGGAAAAAAGAGAGAGAGAGAGAGAAAAGAGACAAAGAATATAAAGAAAAAGAAGAGAGTTACTGTAACCCCCCCCATTCATATGTTGAAATCCTAGCCCCAGTATCTCAGAATGTGACCACATTTGGAGACAAGGTCTCTAAAGAGGTAATTGCATTAAAGTGAGATCATTAGGTGAGACTTAATTCAATATGATTGGTGTCCTTTTAAGAAGAGGAAATTAGGACATAGACACACAGAGGAAAGACCATGTGAAGGCACAGGGAGGAAGCAGCCATCTACAAGCCAAGGAGAGAAGCCTCAGATGAAATGAAACCTGATGACATCTTCATCTTGGACTTCCAGGCCAATTGTGAGAAAATAAATTTCTGTTAATAAGCCACCCAGTCTGTGGTACTTTGTTATGGTGGCCCTAGAAAACATATGCAATCATTACTATTTGTTTCTTTTGTGGAAGTACTGAAGGAGTTTTGATATTTGTGTGGGGCTATGCCAACTAGTTACCAGGAGTTAGCAATGGGCAAAAGTTTAGCCTGTCTGAAAATAACCCAGGCCTTCTGATCAGCTGGCTTCCTCCTACAAGGATATTGATATGGAGACGGTACAAACTGGAAGGATTTTGGAGACCCTTTATTCTTGTAGTTCACAACACTGCATATTGGAGTCATTTCAGAAATTATTTTCTTCCTTTTTTTTAAAAAAGATTTTATTTATTCATTTTAGAGATAGATGGAGAAAGTCAGAGAGGGAGCACAAGCAGGGGGAGCAGAGGGAGAGGGACAAGCAGACTCCCGTGCTCAGCACGAAGCCTGACATGGGGCTTGACCCCGTGAACCTGAGATCAGGACCTGAGCCGAAACCAAGAGTCGGACGCTTAACTGCCTCCAGAAATTATTTTCTTTTTTCTTTTTCTTTTAAAGATTTTATCTATTTATTTACACAGAGAGACAGCCAGAGAGGGACACAAGCAGGGGGGAATAGGAGAGGGAGAAGCAGGCTTCCCACAGAGCAGGGAGCCAGACGCGGGGCTCGATCCCAGGACCCTGGGATCGTGACCTGAGCCGAAGGCAGATGCTTAACGACTGAGCCACCCAGGCACCCCTCAGAAATTATTTTCTAAGAGCCTATCTTCATCCCTATAAGATCATAAAATCATAAGATTATTATTTCAATGGTCTGGAGTTAGTCAAGGAAAACTCCCCTAATGTGAGTTTGCTTGAAGGACAGGTTGAAAAATCAAAAGATGGAGGAAGGCAGAACTTCGATTCAGGCTAGAGGGCCAGGAAAACAGGAGGTTTATTGGAGGTGCATGGAGACTGGCTGGCATGGTGGGGCACAGAAGAAGTGTTGGGGAGCAGTGGAGGTAACGCTGGGTCAGGAGGGAGAGACCAGGCAATGACTATGAAAAACCAGCAGAGAAATCAAGGCTTATAAATGTGTTTGAGTCTTGGACTGGAATCAGCGGGACCTTGGAAGCCACTTGAACCTGGGAGGAGTGCTCTCAGAGGTGGGTTGAGAATGTGGCTTAGGGGGGCAGGCTTGGTCATGGGTCATCAGATGGACTGAAGGCTGAGATTTGGAGTAAAGAAAAGGCCACAGAGTTCCCAGCACTCATCAGAGTTGTGGGAAATATGTGCTTTGTTAAATAGAAGTGAAAACACAAAGAGGAGGTCTGGTTCCTGCTACACTGATGAATAGCAGAGGCTGCTGGCTCTGTCCATGAAATTTGTCCCTGACAAAAACTGTCGTGGAAAACATGGAACCAGGAACCAGCAGACCCACGTTATGAGAAACCTCTGGAAGGAGAGAAGGTTTGGCCAGTGGTGTGTGCATGTTTGTGTGTATGTGGAGTTGGGGCATAAGTGGGTTGTCTGCAGCCTGGGGAAGAGGGAGACTCCAACTATAAGAAGAACAAGTAGTGTTTTCAGCCCTGCTCTGGGCTTTCCTCAACCATTGCCCTCGGACAGTCACTGTTTGTCCCTCACCCTAAAAGCAGGAATCTGTAGCAAAGGTCCAGGCTGCTGATGTGGATGTTATCAAAGGTGACATCCAAGCATCCTCACTGCTGAGTGAGGAACTGGGGACTGACATTCCCAGGTAATCATGACTCCCCTCTTTTCTCCAGGCCTCCAGGAGACTCCATTGTAATCCCAGTGCTGCCCTTCTTGGATG
The DNA here is from genome assembly GCF_054177405.1 of Leptonychotes weddellii. Classification (NCBI taxonomy): domain Eukaryota; kingdom Metazoa; phylum Chordata; class Mammalia; order Carnivora; family Phocidae; genus Leptonychotes; species Leptonychotes weddellii. The sequence goes on along the minus strand of NC_138383.1, from coordinate 42,525,120 downwards.
CTTGAAGGTGAAGCCCTGACCTGAAGAGTTTATTGGAGTCTAAGGCTCCAAATGTGAGTGACCACAGACAGGGTTAGTGTGCTGTGTGCTCTTAGCCCAAAAGCTCCGATTCCTTGACCTCTCCATTGCTGGACATAGAGCAGGGTTTGGCTACCATCCTCTCTCGATGCTCTGCCAGAGGAAATGATCTCCCAGGGTGAGGGAGGAAAGATGAGCTCAAGGTAAAGAGCAGAACGACTTCCTTGAAAGAGGAATAATCACTGTTCAGCATAAGGCATGGGGAGAAGAAACCTTAGAATGGCTGGATCAAAAATATAAAATGAGTATGCAAATATACTAAAGCACACAAGGCAGATATTAACAATGTGAAAAGGGGAAAATCACTGAAAATAAAGATGAATTATTAGGTAAGAAAAATAAGATACTGTTAATATTTGCTGTGGTTTGTTATTTATACAGCATTGAGTTCAACAATGAATCCATGCTTCTTTATATTTTATTCTTAGCACTTTTCTGTATCTGTTTTTATATGTGCTTTTTTGTCTGTGTTCATGTATACATTTATCTCTAACTTTATCTCTACTCCCATCAGATTAAAAATGAACAACAGTAACTGGGGAAGAACAACGAGAAAAATTTATGAATTGGGGCTCTTTTCTGACTTCCAATGTTTGCAAGGGATAAGGGTACATTTCCTTCAGTGATAGTACAGATATAAATCATTATCACTAATCAACAAGCTGCTCTGTATGATCCTTTTTATTCTTTATTTGTTTTCAATTGTAACCAAATTATTGATGCAGAGTATAAAAAGCAAATTAATTTATAATGTTTTTGTGACAAACAATGTCTACCCTCTTCCCCTCATTTCTCCTCCCCCAGTGTTACCCACACCCAACTTTATTGGCAGATTTCTTTTGGTACATATCTCCACATTTCTAAATGACATGCATGCATTTTGCTCTATTTCATCTATCCCACACACGCAACCATTTTCATCAGCCTTCTCCTTTCCAACATAATTTGGTGTGGGTAACATTTCTGAGACCAAGAAAATGCTGCCATATTGTTTTGTTCTTGATCTGGTCTCTATCTTTCATAGAGAGGATGTGTGGTGATCCATCTCATATTGAGGAGTGGGAATGTGGAGCTGACTGGAAGCTTTGAATATGTAAGGCTTTCAGCAAATTCCACTCTGGTGTGTTCTGTCTGGGCCGCTTGCTTGAGGATCCTGATGTTATCCTGATAGTTATATGAATATCACCCCTAGGATATATTGGGAAGTTAACACTAGCATCAAGCTTAATAATACATTTTAGACTCAGTATCTGTTGTTTAAGTTAACTCTTACAGAAGAGTGCCCATATCATGGGGATTCCTTTTCACAAGAAATAGGAACTTAACTAAAAAGAATGAATAATTCAAAGTAGGATTAAGTAAAGGAATTAAGAACAGCTCTTGAGGGCGCCTGGGTGGCTCAGATGGTTAAGCGTCTGCCTTCAGCTCAGGTCGTGATCCCAGGGTCCTGGGATCGAGTCCCACGTCGGGCTCCCGGCTCAGCGGGGAGCCTGCTTCTCCCTCTGACCCTCTCCCCTCTCATGCTGTTTCTCTCTCGCTCGCTCTCTAAAAAATAAATAAAATCTTTTAAAAATAAAAAAAAAAAAAAAAAAAAAGAACAGCTCTTGAGTTATAGACAGATGGGTTTGAGTTCGAATCCCACCCCTGGTATCTAGTTGCTAAAAGACATTTTACTATAGATGAATGGATAAAGAAGATGTGGTCTGTATATACAATGGAATAATACTCAGCCATAAAAAAAAAAGAAATCTTACCATTTGCAAGATGTGGATGGAACTAGACGGTATTATGCTAAGTGAAATAAGTCAATCAAAAAAAGACCATTATCATATAATTTCACTCATATGTGGAATTTAAGAAACAAAACAGAGGATCATAGGGGAAGGGAGGGAAAAATAAAACAAGATGAATCAGAGAGGGAGACAAGCCATAAGAGACTCTTTTTTTTTTTTTTTAATTAAGAGACTCTTAACTATAGGAAACAAACTGAGGGTTGCTGGAGAGGAAAGGGGTGGGGGTTGGGGTAACTGGGTGATGGGCATTAAGGAGGGCACTTGATGTAATGAGCACTGGGTATTATATACAACTGATAAATCACTGAACTCTACCTTTGAAACTAATAATATACTATATATTAATTAACTGAATTTAAATACTTTTTAAAAAGACATTTTATAGATGGTTTTTATGAATTGAGGAATGTTCCCTCTATCCCTATACTCTGAAGAGTTTTAATCAGGAACAGATATTGTATGCCCACAGTGAGTATCATTATCAATGGAGAGCTTTTCCTTAAGATCAGGAACACGACAGGGATGCCCACTCTCACCACTATTGCTCAACATAGTACTAGAAGTCCTAGCCTCAGCAATCAGACAGCAAAAAGAAATAAAAGGCATCCAAATTGGCAAAGAAGAAGTCAAACTCTCCCTCTTCACAGATGACATGATACTTTATATGGAAAACCCAAAAGACTCCACCCCCAAATTACTAGAACTCATACAGCAATTCAGCAATGTGGCAGGATACAAAATCAATGCACAGAAATCAGTTGCTTTTCTACATACTAACTATGTAACTATAGAAAGAGAAATTAAGGAATCAATTCTATTCACAATAGCAACAAAAACCATAAGATACCCGGGAATAAACCTAACTAAAGAGGTAAAGGATCTATACTCTAGAAACTATAGAACACTTATGAAGGAAATTGAGGAAAGCACAAAAAGATGAAAAAATATTCCATGCTCATGGATTGAAAGAATAAACACTGTTAAAATGTCTATCCTCCCCAGAGCAATTTACGCTTTCAATGCCATCCCTATTAAAATACCATTGGCATTCTTCAAAGAGCTGGAACAAAAAAATCCTAAAATTTGTATGGAACCAGAAAAGACCCCGAATCACCAAGGGAAGGATGAAAAAGAAAAACAAAGCATCACGTTGCCTGACTTCAAGCTATATTACAATCTGTGATCACCAAGACAGCATGGTATTGGCACAAAAACAGACACATAGACCAATGGAACAGAATAGAGACTCCAGAAATGAACCCTCAACTCTATGGTCAACTAATCTTTGACAAATCAGGAAAAAATATCCAATGGAAAAAAGACAGTCTCTTCAATAAGTGGTGCTGGGAAAATTGGACAGCTACATACAGAAGAATGAAACTGGACCATTCCCTTACACCATACACAAAGATAAACTCAAAATGGATGAAAGACCTCAATGTAAGACAGGAATCCATCAAAATCCTAGAGGAGAACATAGGCAGTAACCTTTTCGATATCGGCCACAGTAACTTCTTTCAAGACATCTCCAAAGGCAAGTGAAACAAAAGCAAAAATGAACTTTTGGGACTTCATCAAGATAAAAAGCTTCTGCAGAGCAAAGGAAACAGTCAACAAAACTAAGAGGCAGCCCACGGAATGGGAGGAGATATTTGCAAATGACCTTACAGATAAAGGGCTGGTATCAAAGATCTATAAAGAACTTCTCAAACCCAGCACTCAAAAAACTAATAACCCAGTCAAAAAATGGGCAGAAGACATGAACAGACACTTCTCCAAAAAAGACATACAAATGGCTAACAGACACATGAAAAAATGCTCAACATCACTAGCCATCAGGGAAATACAAATCAAAACCACAATGAGATACCACCTTACACCAGTTAGAATGGCAAAAATTGACAAAACAGGAAACAACAAATGTTGGCGAGGATGTGGAGAAAGGGGAACCCTGTTACACTGTTGGTGGAAATGCAAGTTGGTACAGCCACTCTGGAAAACAGTATGGAAGTTCCTCAAGATGTTAAGAATAGAGCTACCAGGGCGCCTGGGTGGCTCAGTCGTTAAGCGTCTGCCTTCGGCTCAGGTCATGATCCCAGGGTCCTGGGATCGAGCCCCACATTGGGCTCTCTGCTCCGTGGGAAGCCTGCTTCTCCCTCTCCCACTCCTCCTGCTTGTGTTCCCTCTCTCGCTATGTCTCTCTGTCAAATAAATAAAATCTTTAAAAAAAAAGAAAAAAAGAATAGAGCTACCCTACAACCCAGCAATTGCACTACTAGGTATTTACCCCAAAGATACAGACGTAGTGAAAAGAAGGGGCATCTGCACCCCAATGTTCATAGCAATGTCCACGATAGCCAAACTGTGGAAGGAGCTGAGATGCCCTGCAACAGTTGAATGGATAAAGAAGATGTTGTCTATATACACAATGGAATATTATTCAGCCATCAGAAACGATGAATACCCACCATTTGCATCGACATGGATGGACCTGGAGGGGATTATGTTAAGTGAAGTAAGTCAAGCAGAAAGACAATTATCATATGGTTTCACTCATATGTGGAACATAAGCAATAGCACGGAGGACCATAGGGGAAAGGGGGGGAAATCCAAAGGGGGAGAAATCAGAGAGGGAGATGAACCATGAGAGATTATGGACCCTGAGAAGCAATCTGGGGGTTTCAGAGGGGAGGAGGGTGGGGGGAGGGGGTAACAGGGTGATGGGTA
>NC_138383.1:42491367-42520022 GCF_054177405.1 Leptonychotes weddellii | reverse complement strand
AGAGATTCTAGAGTTGAAAATACAATAACTGAAATTAAAGGGTGCGAGTGCCTCAGTTAGTTAAGTGTCCAACTCTTGATTTTGGCTCAGATCATGATCTCAGGGTTGTGAGATCGAGCCCCATGTTGGGCTCCACATTGGGCATGAAGCCTGCTTAAGATTCTCTCTTCCTCCTCCTCTGCCCCTCCCCACTGCTTGTGCTCTCTCTCTAAAGAAAAAAAAATTCACTTAGATGGACTCAACAGTATATTTGAACTCATATAAGAAAGAGTTAATGATCTTGAGGATAGATTGAGAGAAATTTGGAAGCTGAAGAAAAGAGAGAAAAAAAGAATGAAAAAAGATGAACAAAACCTCAAAGAACTTTGGAACAACATGAAATGCAGAGTTGAGAAAGGAGCAAAAAAATATTTGAAAAAATAGTGGCCGAAAACTTCCAAAAGTTTTGAAAAAAACAATGAACTGACTTCCAGGAAGCTCAAAGAAGTAAAGAAAGATATGGAGAAATGGCTCATTGAATAGAAAATAATAGTAAAGAGACAGAAATTATATATATGAATCAAATGGGAAATTCTGGAGTTAAAAAGCAATATGAGAGGGGTGCCTGGGTGGCACAGTCAGTTGAGCGGCTGACTTTTGGTTTTGGCTTGGGTCATGATCTCAGGGCCCTGGGATTGAGCCCCACATCCAGCTCCGTGCTCAGTGTGGCGTCTGCTTCGGGATTCTTTCTCTCCCTCTGCCCCTCTTAAAAAAAAAGTACGATGAACAAGATGAAAATTTGATTAGAGGGGCTCAACAGCTGATATGAACTAGCAGAAGAAAGAACCAGCAAGCTTGAAGATAGAGCAATAGAGATTATGCAACTGAAGAACAGAGAAAAAATAGAATGGATTGATATAAAAAGAACCTCCAAGAAGTATGAGCTATTTTTAAGTATACCAACATACATATAATGGGAGTGCCAGAGGAGAGGAGAAAGAGAAAGGAACAGAAAAAATAATGACTAAAAAAAGTGTCCCTAATTTGCAGGAAAGCATTAATTTACATGTCTAAGAAGCTCAATAAACTCCAAACAAGATAAATACAAAGAGCTCCACACCCAGACACACCAGTAAAAGTGCTGAACGACCAAGAGAAAACCTGGAAAAACAGTCAGAGAATGACTCATCACATACAAGGGAACCCTATATGATTTCTCATCAGAAATAATGGAGGCCAGAAGCCAGTGAGATGACATATTCAAAATGCTGAAAGAAAAAAAAGAATTGTCAACCAAGATTCTTATATCCAGAAAAATTAAAAGCTATCTTTCTTTTTTTTTAAAGGTTTATTTATTTATTTTAGAGTGAGAGTGCACACTAGTGGGGGGAGGGGCAGAGGGAGAGAGAGAGAGAGAATCTTAAGCCCAGCGTGGAGCCTGACTTGGGGCTCCATCTTATGACCCTGAGATCATGAGCTGAGCTGAAATCAAAGTTGGACATCCTACTGACTGAGCCACCCAGGTGCCCCTAAAATCTTTCAAGAAGGAAGACAAAGCAAAGATACTCCCAGAAATTAAAAAAAATTAAGAACCATTACTAAAAGACCCACCTTAAAGACATACTAAAGAGTGTTCTTCTTGCCATCCATCACTGGGTCACGGGTAAAGGATACGGGGCTGGGTTGGAAGGAGACATCTGGTGCACCCCCCTCTCTTCTGCTGAGGGAAGATGGGTTGCAGACAGGGTTCAGCCCCTGGTAGAAGGTGGGGTCTGCCCACCCGTTCCTTTAAACAAAGTTGTCCCCTTGTAGAATTAGAGGATAATCTGTAGATCCCAGAAGGAGTTGATCATATAGACATTAAAGCTAATGACAATACTTTCATCCATGGTAGGTGTGAGGGGCAAGATAGGGAGGCTGACTGAGTTCCATAGGAGATGGAGAGGGAATGGGTCTGTGAGCCCCTCTCCTACACCTGGCAGGTGCCTGAGCTAACCTGGCCCACTTAGGTGGCCTAAGGAGCCCCATTTGTGGCTGTGGCACATGGGGCCCTGCCTGGCAAGGAGCTGTGCCTACACCCTTAAGGGCTGTGGCCAGCACAGCCTGCCCTATGCCCACTGCCTGGACCGAGCTGCCAACTGACCCACTCTACCCAGCTCATGCCAGGGAAGAAGTAGTAAGGACCAGAGACAGTGGGCGGGGCTGAGTGCAGACAGTGGTGCTCCTGGCCAGCCACAGTCCCCTTACAGGGCTTGAATTAATTTGGTCCCCTGAGAAGATTTGCATTTCTGGAGCCCAAATCTTGAGTTGTGGTTGGGATGATTTATGATAGTAAGGAGTAAGAATGGTAACAATCACTGTGTGTTATCTGGTTATTTTTCGGCCTCTTTTCATAACTCTTCATACCAGCCCCCTTTGAAACAGAATGCTCCTGTTTTGCATATGGGGAAACTGAGACATGGGGAGCAACAGTGTACAGAACAAGGGTGCACAGCAGTTAAGTGGCACAGCCAGAACCCTGGCCAAGTCCACTCCACAGCCCCTGTGCTCATGGCTACATTCAATTTCTCAGTGCCCTTCAGCCAGCTTACGAGGAACATATGTGTAATATGCGTAATTGACCAAGTTGGGTTTTTTAACTGGATAGAGGGAAGGAGAATGCACATCATGGGAACCTATTAAGGGATTTGGGCACTAGGTGGGTGATTTGGTGAAGGGTCCAATCCAAGGAAGCCAGGGATTTGCTCCACATCCAATGCTATTAGAAAGCAGGGAACAGTCTTACAACTGAGCACTTTGTGGATGGCACAGTGACCTTATTGAATCTGTTCTTAGATGAAATTATGAAGCAGCTTTGTTTCATTTTACCCTGGTCTCAGAGTAACCTCTGAGGTTGATAGTCCATGAAGGTTCATATGTCCAACAGAACAAAATGGCCTGGCTGTGAGCCTCAGACAGCGTCATGATCACACTGAGATCTAGCTATGAATATTAGATCAATTCCAGATGTCAGGGGCTGCTTTTTTTCCCTCACAGTTTCTCTTTGGCCAAGGACAGATGACGTCAGGCTGCGGGACATTAATTCATGATGTCTAGATTTTTACTCTTGTTAAGATGTTGTTAAGAACAGAAGCACCTGCATTACACATACTCTGTAGCTGACCCAAGTTAATCTCTGCTTTTCTTTCTGTTGTAGTTTGAGTTGTGGGATCACCTGATGTGACAATGACTGCAGTAGCTTTTAAAACTCTGGACAAGATATATAAATCAACCGTGAAATAGGCAAGTAACACAAAATGACTATCGATGCTTGTGATAGGTCTCCAAACTAATAGGTCCCACAATCTAGTGGGTCTGTTTTGGAGAGTCAGGTCCTTCTTCTTTAGCTTAGTCACAGACTGTTCCATATGCCCTGTAGCACTTATGTATGTGTAACAAGATGTGCTATAGCATTAGGACCCCCCCACCCCGCCCTTGGCTGGCTAAGAGCAAGTCAAAGGCTATATGATTGCCATGACTACTTTAGCTAATACATTTAGATTAGTTTTGGGGCCTTCAGAATAGAAGTATCATCTTTGACGACTTTTTTGAAGGTTAGGGAAAAGTTTGAACACCTTTTCTAGTTGTTTGATTCCCTTTGTGGGAGATGTATTTTGTGGAGTATGAATGAAAAGGAAACCAATTATCCCTTCTGGAAGTTTTTAAGAGTAATCTGTGTTTCGTTTGTTTTACGAACTTCTGGATGTCTTTTTTTTTAAAAAAAAAAGATTTTATTTAGAGAGTGTGTGAGCATGGGGAGGAGCAGAGGGGCAGAGAGAGGGAGAGGAAAGAATTTCAAGCACTGAGTGCAGAGCCCCACGTGTGGCTTGATCTCATGACCCTGAGATCATGACCTGAGCTGAAACCAAGAGTTGGACACTTAACTGATTGAGCCTCCCAGGCACCCCTGGATGTCCTTTTTAGGACACATGATTGACTGGAGTGGTGGTAGTTTTAAATATCTGAATAACTCTAACAATTATTCAGGTTACACAGGATAAGTTAGAATACGGTAGACAAGTACAAGCCTGATATCTATATGAGGAGTAATATCTTAGTGAAGTCTACACTATATTGGGAGCAAAAATATCATTTATTATAATAAGAATGAGTCAATTTGTGTTTCTTTTTTTAAAGATTTTATTTATTTATTTATTTGAGAGAGAGAGAGACAGCGAGAGAGAGAACACAAGCAGGAGGGAGCTGGAGAGGGAGAAGCAGGCTCCCCAGTGAGCAGGGAGCCCAACGTGGGGCTTGATCCCAGGATGCTGGGATCATGACCTGAGCCGAAGGCAGATGCTTAATGACTGAGCCACCCAGGCGCCCCTAGACTGTGTTTCTTGAGTCTTCACTGATACCAATACAGTATTTCAAGTTGGCCTTTGCTTAGTGCACCTAAGGAGGTTTTGTGGGGTTTTTTTAACACAAAAATCTGATTTGGAATTTGTAGACTGAAAAATTACTGGCACTCATGCAGGGCTGGGAAGAGATCCAGCATGGAAAGGGCTTATAATACATGGGACTAGATACTGTCTTCCTTGAAAAGCTGTTGTACTTTGTTCTGGAGCATGGCTAAGCTACTGGGGATCCATTTGATCCTTTCAAGCTGTTTGTCAACAGAAAATCCCACACTCTTTAAAGGAATTCAACAACATTTGGGACCCGACAATGTAAAAGTCACAATGTCTAGCATTCAATTAAAAATCAGTAGGCCATGGGTGCCTGGGTGGCTCAGTTGATTAAGTGCCTGACTTCGGCTTGGGTTGTGATCTCAGGATCCTGGGATCGAGCCTGGTGTCAGGCTCCATGCTCAGCAGGGAGTCTGTCCCTTTCCCCTCACCCTACACCCTGCTTGTGCTCTCTCTCTCTCTCAAATAAATAAATAAAAATCTTTAAAAAAAATCAGTAGGCTTGTCTCAAAAAGGGGAAAAATCCTGTCACAGGCTACAGTGTAGATAAACCTTAGAGATGTTACGCTAAATGAAATAAGCATGCTACAAGAGGACAAATATTGTATGATTCCGCTCATATGAGGTCCCCAGAGTAGTCAAATTCATAGAGACAGAAAGTAGAGTGGTGGTTTCCAGGGCTGGGAGGGGAGTTGTTTTTTAAGGGGGACAGAGTTTCAGCTTTGCAAGTATGGAGTTTGAATGGTGGTGATGGTTACACAATAATGTGAATGTATTCAATGCCACTGAACTGCACACTTAGAAAATGGTTACAATGGCAAATTTTGTGTTATATATATTTTCCCAGTAATTTTTTTTTTCAGAAAAAATCAAAAGGCATGGAAAGAAGCAGGAAGATATTACCCATAATCAAGGGGAAATCTATCAGTAGAATCAGATCTCTAAGTGACAGAGATGATGGAATTAACAGACAAAGACATAGAAACAGTTATCATAAATATGCTCTGTGTGCTCAGGAATGCAGAGGATCAGGAGCGAAATAGAAGATATTTAAAAAAGAAAGACCAGATGGAATTTACAGCAGAGTAGATATTAGAGAGTAAAGATAAGAGAGGAAAATACAGAGAAAGAATGAAAAGAGGAGGGAAAATAGAATATCAGGGACTTGTGGGACAATATCAAATAGTCCACCGTACATGTCATTGAGGTTCTAGAATGATAAGAGGCAGAAAAAACTTTAAAGAATAATGTCCTGAAATTTTCCAAATTTGATGGAAACCAACAGATGCAGGCTCAATAAACCCTAAGCGCAAGAAACATAAAGAAAACCACACCAAGGCACATCTTATTAATAATTACTTTATTTTTTTAAGATTTTATTTATTTATTTCAGAGAGAGAGCACGCACACATGCTAACAGGAGGAGGGGCAGAGGGAAAGAAACTCAAGAAGATTCTGTGCTGAGTGTGGGGCCTTCTGCGGGGCTCCATCTCATGACCTGAGATCATGACCTGAGCTGAAACCAGGAGTCGGATGCCCAACGGACTGAGCCATCCAGGCACCTCATATTAATAATTACTTTAAATGTAAATGGCCTAAATAATGCAAACAAAAGACAGATATTATCAGATTGGGTAGGAAAGCAAGACCCAAAATATGCTCTCTATAAGAAACACAATTTAAATATAAAGACACAGCTGGTTAAAAGTGAAAGAATGAAAAAGATATACTAGGCAAGCACTAAATAAAACACACCTGGAGTAGCTGTATCAGTATCAGACAAAGCAGACTGCAAAAGGACTTTTACCAGGGTGATAGAGAAACATTTCATAACACTGCATTCAAGGGAAGACATGACATTCCTGAATGTGCCTACACCTAAATAACAGGACTTCAAAATACATGAAGCAAAAACTGATAGAACTTCTGGGAGAAATAGACCACCACTTATATATATATCATATCTATATTTATGAATAGTCCACCATTACCGTTAAAGATTTCAACATTCCTCTCTCAGTAGTTGATAACCAAGTAGATAAAATCAGTTCAGACATAGAAGGCTTAGCAATGCTGGAAACCATGTTGACCTAATTATCATTTTTTAAAAAGACTCCACCCAATAACAAAAGAGTTCTTTTCAACCGTTCCTCTTTCTCTGTGGTTCCCTCCCTGACTGAGGAACAGGAGTTCTTATTTTCTCCTGATTCCCCTGTAAATCCACAGGGGAGATGCCCATTCTGCAGGTGGAGACCTACCATATTCTGTGCTCCGATGGAGTGTTTATGGAGCTCCCTGGACAAAAGGCTGACTTGGTTACCCTGTGCCTCCTGAAAGAGAGAGGGAATGACAGACTGGCAGCCTTACACCGTGCTGGAAAAGCACCCGGGCTGAAACAGATCCAGGCACCACTCTGGGGCCTTGAGAATTAGGATACTGGTTTCTTTGGAGATGTAGAACTGATAAAAATAGCGTACCAAAAGGATAAGCCATGGCCATGTGTAAAACAATATCTTTTTCAAGGGCTCTATTAGAGGAAATCAAACCAGTTATTTTAAAAATTAGACAACAGGGCCGCCTGGGTGGCTCAGTCGTTAAGCGTCTGCCTTCGGCTCAGGTCATGATTCTGGGATCCTGGGATGGAGTCCCGCATCGGGCTCCCTGCTTGGCGGGAGGCCTGCTTCTCCCTCTCCCACTCTCCCTGCTTGGGTTCCCTCTCTCGCTGTGTGTCTCTCTGTCAAATAAATAAATAAAATCTTTAAAAAAAAATTAGGCAACAAACCATCATTTTTTTAAAAGGGACACTCACCCTTTTATATTCCCATACCTCCAGCAGGCAAGGAAGGTGAATTTCAGATAAAACGTTGACCCCTGTGGGGATTTGTACCAGATCTTAGGGAGGCGAATGAGTTTGTCCTTTCATTGAGCCCTGTGGTCTCTACACCTGCAACTTTTCTGACTTTGATTCTGTTGCTTGCAAAGTTTTTCTCTGCATTCTGCTGTTTTCTTTTTTTCTGTCCCTCTCACTAATGAGCTCAAATTCCCATTTGCTTTTACCTTTGAAGGAGTCCAGTGTGTTTTTAGCAAAGGATTCCTCAGGAGTTTGAGGACTCCTACTATTTGTCTAGCTGTCTTCGGGAAACCTGTCTCACTGAGTGATCTATAATTATTTGGTATGTGGATGATTTGCTGGTAGCTTCAGAAACTGAAGAGTAATGCAAAACTGATACTTTGGCTTCTGACAATTCCTCACCATGCAGGGACGTAAGACCTCCCTAGACAAATTGCAGTATTGCCAAACTGGGGTCAAATATTTCGGGCATTTGTCGTGGAAGGCCACAAAGTGTTAGAATGTAGGAGTTGGCCAATTTTGCAGATGAAATAGCCTACAACAACAACAACAATGAAGCTACTTAGACAATATGGGGGACTAGTAGGATATTTTCCACAGTGGATTCCAGCTTTTGCAGAGCAGGCAAATCCTCTGATAGACCAACTGGTTGATAATACTCTAGGCCCTTGTGTTTGATCCCTAGAATCTGGAGGAAGCTTTTCAACAACTGAAATTGGCTGTGGTCTCTCCCCAGGCAGTGAGGATTCCAAATTTTGAAAAATCTTTCCATATGATTTGCCATGGAAACACAGGCACTGACTGCTAGCAGAATTTAACTCAAGAGTTGGCATCTGACTCTAGACCAATAGCATTATTTCTCAGCTCTTCTGGATGCCTCCAAGCTGTGCTCCAAGCTGTGGTGGTAGCAGTCACCCTTATTGAAAGGGCCAAGCCTTTCTTGGGGTCATGTGACTTCTTGGCCCATGGTCATGGGCCATCTTTCAAGTGTGGAAGACCCAGCATTGCAGGTGCGCCATCAGACCAGTTCTGACCAAGCGGTATAACCCAACCCCCATGCTGTGCTTGGGAGACATGACCTCCTAAACCATGCTACTCTGTTACCTGATCAAATAGATGGCTGGGACTGTATGATGGCAACAGAGTTAGACATTAGGCCCCGATTGGATTTATCTGTCATTCCGTTTCAAAATTCAGATTTGATCATGTTTCCTGCTGGGTCACGCTCAGGGACAAAACGGCCAAGACAAGACTTCCTGCACTGTGGTGGCTGCTCATCAAACCTCGGAAGCTTAGGTTTTGCCTGAAATTAAATCAGCACGAGTGGAGTTAACTGCTAGCAGTTACTAGGACCATGATTCTCAGTTGAGGACTTAGAGCAAATCTACATACTGATAGTAAATATCTGTTCAGGGTCTGTCGAGCAACAGGGCAAACTTGGAAAAATAGGAGACTCTTGACTAAGATGGGAACTAAAATATCTCATGGAAAATTAAGAGCTGAGCTGTCAGAGGCTTTGCAGCTCATGTATCAGCAATCAGTTATAGACTCACGTCGGGCAAAATGTCAGCTTCTAAAGGAGATGATTTTGCTGACAGAGCTGCTGGAGCCCCTGTTAAAACGTGGACCCCAACCTTAGATGTTCCATTTTTAATGCAAGTAATTTCTGCTCATTTTCAAAAACATGCTTCACGAAAGGAAATGGACAAAATGTGTTGAGAAAGGGGCCAAAAGTAATTCGATTGGACTCTGGGAATCCACTAACAAAATCATCCCTGTACCATACTTCCCATCTGCTTGGTTAGTAATGTGCCATCAACAAAATCATCTGAGTCAATCATCTGAGAGGGATTTTAAAGGCACTAGACTCTTACCATGACTACCAAACAGCTGACATTATCCGAAATGTATCCGAGATGCACCGTGCTATCTGTCAGGAGAATTCTTTCCGGGCCACTGCCAAGGCAGGCATAGGAGGCACCTGGGGGCAGCTCAATTCCATAGAATCGACACCTGTGGAAGGTAAGAGATTTTTGTGTCGTTATGGTTTGCGGGATGTGTAGGTGACCTGACATCCATTGCCACTCAGGAGTCATGCAAATCATGCTGGGATACTTCCTGTCCTCTCAGCCCTTTGGACAAGTAGAATGGATGAATCCAACTCTGAAAGCTTCATTCAGGAGTCTACCAAGTGAAAATGGCCTAGGGCTTTACCACCAGCCTTGTTAAAAATGAGAGTGACCCGTGTCTCTCGCTTTGAACTTAAGAACTTATGTTTGACAGGCCTATGAATTTGGTCTGAGACCATATTCTGTGCCCAGTTTAGCTGAATCCTCTCATAAACATGTTCAATACTTAAAAGGGCTTCTCTCCCTAGAAACTGTGAGACATAACATCATAAGGAGCTGGAAGGACCGATTGGAAGAGGTCTACCACCCCTCTCTGCTGGGGGATTTCATGTACATAAAGGTGTTCCAGTGGACAGATGCCTGTCACCACACTGGGAGGGACACTTTCAAGTGTTCTGATACAGCTATCAAAGTGAAAGAAAAATCCAGTTGGATTCATGCTTCTAATGTGAAGTCTGCATCTCAGAAGGAAGGGAATGAGGTTCCCACAAGGACTTGAAACAAGTTTTTGAGAATCACTGATATTGGTACTGAGCTCAATAAAAAAGAGCTTTTTTTTTCTTTCTTTCTTTCTTTTTTTTTTTTTAGAAAAGAGCTTTTCTAGTGAAATTATTATCATAAACAGCCTTGCTGGCTTATTCACAGTAGTGATTATCTCAATTACTTTAAGACTCACAATTTATTAGAAACAAACATGTTATTTGGAACTTTGCTACTTCCTTTGAAATGGTTCCCACAATTACATTTTTCTGGGTTTTTTTTTAAAGATTATATTTATTTATTTGAGAGATAGAGAGTGCGTGAGAGAGAGAGAGCACAAGGTGGGTGAGGGGCAGAGAGAGAAGAGGACTCCCCACTGAGCAGGGAGCCCGATGCGGGGCTCAATCCTGGGACTCTGGGGTCATGACTGACTGAGCCAACCAAGCGTCTCCACAATTATGTTTCTGATCAGCTCCATATTGTACTCCCAGGAGAGACACGGTCTGGACATACAAGTCCAACTACCTATTATTGGCAAAGTGAGGTTGGGACCATCTTCATGAGTAATTTTTGATAATGCTAAAGTAAAAGGAGCTAATATGCATCTTGATACCATTCAAGAAAAAATTGTTCATGACACTTAGAGAACCATAAAGCAGACTTTATTCAGGACCATGGGATAGATGTAGGGACCTCTGCAAAGGGGGTCTTGTAATGGGGGAAGAGATTGGGCTCAACTCCAAACACAACAAGGAACAGTGGAAATTTATAGCCAAGGAGTAGGGTGTGGGTGGGCAGGTCAGTGGATGGAAAATCACCAAGAGGAAACATCAGGGTTCGGGGGGGATTCTGACTAAACTGACCTAATAGGAGTCTTGCTGAAGGCAAGCCAAGGTGATCAGACATCACCTGGGAGTGGTGGGGTGAAGAACCCCATCAGATATCCAAGCTGACCAGATATCAAGGGTGGGTAATTCTGGCTAAACCGACTTAGCAGGATGCTTGCTAAAAGCGAACACAAGGATAAACATGGAAGCCCAAAAGTCAGGGTCTAGGTAAGAAGCAAGTCCAGAAGATCTGGCACAGAGTTCGGTCAAGGAGAGAATTTTTGTCAATACTCAAACCCAAAATTTGACACCAAGTGTCTGAGGCTGTCTTTATAACTAGAATTGTACTCCCTGGGTCCCCCTCTTTATGGCATTTGCTTATTAAGACGGCCATCCAAGGACAAAAAGAGACCTAATAGATACAATCCTTGGAGGAATAAAGCAGGCAAGGTCTAGCTAATGCTTTTTGATATTAATACTTAGATCAATAAACTCAGTGCTTCAGGACAATTATGAAAACATGTAATATGATTGCAGTGGAAATGGGGGACACTTGGAATTGGACTGTTGGGACTAATTTAATGCTGGAGGAAAAACTCACCACAAAGGTCTCAGAGGTGCTCAGTGACAAAGCAGCTTAATGGTTAGCTACCAAGCAGCTCTGAAATATCACCGCTAGCTCAGCATGACAGACCTGCTATCATAATATATTATTGACTTGGACTGATGCCAACAACAGCCTACTGGTATTTGTCCTCGAGACTTAGAACACCTAGAGCCATGGACAGTACACCCTGCAAACTGAGTCTGTACTATTCCCAGGGTCCCTCACAAGAAGCCTTTGCTACTAAGATCATGGCCATCTTGATGTCTTGCATCAAGAAATATTGTTTAGGATGATAGAAAAATTACTGAAGGACCTAAATTATCACGTAAGTGTGAGTTTACTCATGCAATTGATGGAAACTCAGGACAAAGGTATTGGCCTTACGAGAAAAACTCTTAAAATGTTAGATTGTCAGGCTCTGGAGTTATGCTATTCCTTCCACTAAGATGGGGTAAGACTTTATGAGCAACTACAAAATAATACTCAAATAGTTAATCCCGTGAGAGGGTAAACAATAAAATCAACACACAGTTTGTAAAATTAATGTATGCTGAAGGAGAATTTTTGCACATTGCTTATCAATAGGACTTGAGACACACTTCTCCCCCACCCCACCCCACACCCTGCAAAATGGCAGCTTGGCATATAGAGGATTTTGAAGCTCAAGGAATTTGAGAAGTGGCAGGTTCAGGAAAGGCTTTCGGACCTTCCCCTAAAATAGGTCATGAAACTCTCATGTGAGAGGCACCCTCCTTATACCCAGAGGAAAGGAGCACCCTTATCTCTGAAGATGAAGGGAGGGGGAGAGGAACTGGAATGAACAGGCCTTGATTAGTTTCTCCTTCTACCATACTTTTCCACAACTTTCCACTCTTCATCAAACCTAGCATAAAAGCACTCAGGCATAACCACTTCCTCAGGTCTTCGTTTCCTTGTGAAGACTCTCATGCAGCATGAAACTTACATTAAATAAATTTGTATGCTTTTCTCTTATTAATCTGTCTTTTGCTATAGGGGCCCTAGGTAAGAATTTAGAAGAGTATGTTTTTTTTTTTTTTAAAAAAAAGTCAACTGAGTAAATGTTTCAGATCTTATTGGCTCTATTCAATGACTCATAAATTGAGCAGCATCCAATCTAGCAGACAGAAAGGAGCTCCAAGGAGCCGTATGAAACGCAAGACTTTTATAGGCAGAAGGGAAGAGGAACAAGGAAGTTATACTAGGCAGAAAAGCAGGTTGCTTATTGCAAGGTCATTTTCCTTTAGGGGATTGCTAAGGGTCTATCAGGCAGATGGCCTAACTAGTTACTGATCAAGTAATTCCTGAATGGTTTAAGGTTCAATTTCTAGAAGAGCTGAAATTCTAATTAAGTCTGTTTGGTAACATGGGCTTAGCATAAGCAACTCCATTTTGCACCTGTTGTCTTATTTTTAATGTTTTTTTGTTGTTGTTACTGTTTTTGTTTTTAGAGAGAGGGAGAGGGAGCATGTGCGAGCAGGGCAGGGGGAAGGGCAGGCAGAGGGAGAGAGAGAGAATCTTAAGCAGACTCCACACTTACAGTGGAGCCCAATGTGGGGCTCCATCTCACGACCCTGAGATCATGACGTAAGCCAAAATCAAGAGTCAGATGCTTAACCAACTGAGCCACCCAGGTGCCCCTGTTGTCTTGTTTTTAACAAGTAAAAAGGAAAAGATATTTTTTCCTCCCTTACATAATCAAGAATTTGCTTTAAATAAATATGTCTATTGATGGTATACACATCTGAAAGCTTTTCCGCAAGTCCATATCATACTAAATTTTCTAATTCATCCCA
This sequence comes from Leptonychotes weddellii, assembly GCF_054177405.1. Classification (NCBI taxonomy): domain Eukaryota; kingdom Metazoa; phylum Chordata; class Mammalia; order Carnivora; family Phocidae; genus Leptonychotes; species Leptonychotes weddellii. Next base: position 42,506,887 of record NC_138383.1, on the reverse strand, counting down.
GTGTGATTCTGATAATTACTTGGCTTTGCATTTTACCACAGAATCGCTGAATATTTCAATGACTGCAAAATGCCGAGAGAAAGGTAGAAACAGCAATGGAGATCATTAGAAGTTAGAGTGTTACATTAAAATAGTGACAGAAGGGGAAAATTGCAAGGGTAAATTAAAATAAGATTGAATTTCCTGGATGATGCGCGTTGGGAGCTGACGGCGGATCCCGGGACGCCGAGACCCGGGGTCCCGGCAGCGGGGCGGCCCCCGGGCCCAGGGCGGGGATGCATCGCCGCGGGGTGAGAGCCGGCGCCATCACCAAGAAGAAGCTAGCCGAGGCCAAGTATAAGGAGCGAGGCACTGTCTTGGCTGAGGACCAGCTGGCCCAGATGTCGAAGCAGTTGGACATGTTCAAGAGCAACCTGGAGGAATTTGCCAGCAAGCACAAGCAGGAGATCCGGAAGAATCCCGAGTTCCGGGTGCAGTTCCAGGACATGTGTGCCACCATTGGGGTGGACCCTCTGGCCTCTGGAAAAGGATTTTGGTCTGAGATGCTAGGTGTGGGGGATTTCTATTACGAGCTGGGTGTCCAGATTATTGAAGTATGCCTGGCCCTGAAGCACCAGAATGGAGGTCTGATAACTCTGGAGGAACTGCATCAACAGGTGTTAAGAGGAAGGGGCAAGTTCGCGCAAGACGTCAGCCAAGACGACCTGATCAGGGCCATCAAGAAACTGAAGGCGCTGGGCACGGGCTTCGGCATCATCCCTGTGGGCGGCACCTACCTCATTCAGTCTGTTCCGGCTGAGCTCAACATGGATCACACGGTGGTGCTGCAGCTGGCCGAGAAAAATGGCTACGTGACCGTCAGTGATATCAAAGCCAGTCTTAAATGGGAGACCGAGCGAGCGCGGCAAGTGCTGGAACACCTGCTGAAGGAAGGGCTGGCCTGGCTGGACCTGCAGGCCCCACGGGAGGCCCACTACTGGCTGCCGGCTCTCTTCACGGACCTCTACTCCCAGGAGATTACAGCCGAGGAGGCCAGAGAAGCCCTCCCCTGACTCCGCGAGTGCGGAAGGGGCCCCCGCGGCAGGCAGGGACAGGGCGGAGCTGCTGGCGAATAAAACCTGAATCACTTTTTTCTTTTTTGAAAAAAAAAAAAAAAAAGATTGAATTTCCTTTCCAAAAGGAAAGAGATCTTTTCTCCCCCATCTTTTCTTGGAACTTCCCTTGAGAAAACTTGTATTTGTAAAGAATTCCTCTGTCCTAACTGTGAGAGACGATGGACTCTGAAAAACAAACTGAGGGTTCTAGAGGGGAGGGGGGTGGGAGGATGGGTTAGCCTGGTGATGGGTATTAAAGAGGGCACGTTCTGCATGGAGCACTGGGTGTTATATACAAACAATGAATCATGGAACACTACATCAAAAACTAATGATGTAATGTATGGTGATTAACATAACAATAAAAATTAAAAAAAAAAAAAGAATTCCTTTGTCCTTTTGGTATGCACGCAAATTTTATTAAAGGTTAAATAAGCCTCTTACCAGAATTAAAACCCAGGAAGATTTTTCAGCAGGGCCTGGGAGCCATATCTTTTCAATGTCAACATCAAGGAAGACGCGCCCCATCTCCCTGTTATCGTGGGAATCCAGCTGAGGCATCTCAACTACCTGCTCATCATAGAGGTACAAGAATTTTCATTTTTCCTTCAGAAAGAGGTCATTAACTAGCACAGACGGCCACCCCAGTGACCACAGAGTGATCATTCAACCCAGTGAATGCAGAGTGAATTTGAAAGCACGTATAGCGAGTGGGACTGTTGAGTCCTCTTGCCTGACAAGTGTTCATACCTGAGAATATGCACATAGGGTCATATCTGTGTGTCTACATACAAGTAGTGGGATTTCTTTTCTGTCTTAATAATTTTATGTCTTAACTAGCAGATGACCTGTGACACAGCCCGGTCTGAGTTAATGCTTACTCAGTAATAGAACTATTCCTTTTCGACATTATTAGTAGGGAGGGTTTTCTGGGTGGGCAGATTTTATTTTTCAAGATGTTTTCCTTGGGACACCTGGGTGGCTCAGTCGGTTAAGCAGCTGCCTTTGGCTCAGGTCATGAACCCAGAGTCCTGGGATCGAGTCCTGCATCGGGCTCTCTGCTCGGCGGGGAGTCTGCTTCTCCCTCTCACTCTCCCTCTGTGCTCTCTCTCTCTCTTTCTCAAATAAATAAATAAAATCTTAAAAAAAAAATTGTTTTCCTCAACAGGGCAAGAATCTGCCTTCCATGTTACTGTAGGAGACAGTTTTACCAAATGTTTTATCATGACATAAAATGGATCCAGCAGTGTGTTTCCTCACTGCCCACCACCCAGCCAGGTTTTCACCCCATTTCAAGGAGCACATTTTCACGTTAGTTAGGGTTAGGATAGGCTATGATGCAGTAATAAATAAACCTATATATCTCATCCACTTAATGCAAGTGAAGTTTCCTCCTTGCTCAGGGCATGGTTTAGTGAATGAATGGTTTAAGGGGAGCTAGTGGGCTCCTGTTCCATGCAGTCAAGACACCGCTACAACAAAATACCACAGACTGGGTAGCTTACAAACAACAAATATTTATTTCTCACAGTTCTGGAGGTTCAGAAGTTCAACATCATGATGCCAGCAGATTTGGTGTGGCGGCTGGTGAGAGCCTACTTCCTGGTTCATAGATGGCTGTGCACTCACCTGGTGCCAAGGCACTAGAGATCTCTCTGGGATTCTTCTCTAAGGGCACTAATCCCATTTATGAGGGTGCCACCCTCATGACCGGATCACCTCCCAAACGTCCCTCCTCCTAATACCATCACTTGGTGGATTAGGATTTCAGCATATGAATAGGGTTGGGGGTGGGGTTCAGTCCAGAGCAGGACTTAAGGAGGCAGACTCTTTCGTGTGGTGGTTCTGCCATCTCCAACATGAGGGCTGGCCTCAGAAGCAGGAACCACAAGCCAAATCCCCAGATCTCTAACCCAGAAACTTGTTACCTGAGAATCTTGCAGTTGGTGACCTTCAACAGGTCATAGAAGAGAAATCAGTCAGGCTTCAGCATCCCTCTGAGACCTTGAGCACAGAGTCATGTGAGCTCTTGTGAATTCCAGAACTGATGCTGGAAACCCAGAAGCCCCCTAATTGGGTTTGGGACCCAGCAGCCTGGTCATGGAGTCTGGAGAGACTTGTGGGGTGAGGGCTCACCTAAGCCAGGAACCTGACATCAGAAACCTTGGGTTCAAGTCTTGGCTTACGTCTGACTAGCCATGTCTCTGAGCTTCCGTAGAAATGGGTACCCTACGGGCTGCATGAGATGGTTTCAAGACTTAAGGAAGGTGATGTTTGGGAAGATGCTTTGAAACTAAAAGGCACAAGACAAATAACTACTTAATATGACTCATCTGGCTTTTGCGGAGCCCCTCCCCTGCGTGGCCGACAGCTCACTTCCATTCAAAGATCAGGGTGAAGTAGCCCACAGCAGCTCCTTCAAGAGCTGTTAGGTGGGATTCTAGCTAGACAAAACCCTCCTTCAGGGACTCTTTGGAACCCCCCCAAAGTTCTAAGGCTGACAGCCCCAAAGTCTGGGAGGTTTTGTAGCTCATGGGTCCACCACATGATGATGGAAGGGCCCAAAAGATGCTTCCAGGAAGCCATTCTTGGCAAACACCGGACAAAATCTGGACCCTACCCCCACCTCTGGCCCAGTCTCCAAACATTAGAGTCACCCTCAGCCCTCTGTCTTCACCCCACCAGTCCCCAACCCGGGCTTTGGGATTTCTCTGCGTCATTATTTTGTCCCCGGCTTGCTAACTGAAGCTTCTACTGTTGGGCCATGTGTCCCAGACCACGTCCTTCTGCCTCAGTCCCCCCAGCACTGTTGCCCAGAGCTGAATGGGAAGAGGGAAGAAATCACCAAAGAGGAGCATCTTGATTTCAGCATATCTGACTTTAAAAAATCTCTCTTCTGACATCTGTGGGGGAACCCCAGCTGGGGAGCGTTAGCTGAGACTTCCCCTCTCTGTAAAAGGCAGGCTTTGGACACAGTGGCCCCTGATCTAACTCTGCGATGGGGAGATGAGGCGGAGAGGAGAAGCAGCAGGTGAACGCAGGCTGGTTGACCCCCACGGAGGTGGGCCTGGGTCCTCCTTCCTCCGAGGCTTTAGCAAGGACTCCCCAGCTCTGCCTCCCCTCTCTCCTTCTGCCAGGACAGATGCCAGGTGACAATCTGCTCGCAGGGTCATCAGAGGCAGGAGAGACTAGGGGAGCAGGACCCCAAGTCCTACTGGAAGGTGGCTGTGCCCTTAGCCTTTGGCCTGAGCCCTCCTGCAACCCCCATGTGGGACCTCGGACACTCAGCTCCCAGATCTCTTGAATTTCAGCCTCCCTCTCCCTGTCCACAGGTCCCCACGATGGAGTGCCTTCGTTCACCTCCCCCCACCCCTCTGCCCCAAAGCCCTCTGGGGGCTGAATTCAAGTCCTGTTTAAAAAATTTACTGGGAAGCTGAGGCTCAAGCACAAATATTTTATTTTTTTAATATAACGAGCCCACGAGTACTTTACAGGGTAAATAGCCTAAGAAGTCTTCCAGCAGGACTTCCTTGTCCCGTGGCAGGGCGCTGGGACCTCTGGGTTCCCGTGGAGGGCTGCACCCAGGTCTCCTGCAGACACGGGTTCGGGAAAGAGGGCGTGCTCGTGTCCGGTGTGAAAAGTGTTCCCTTTGCTGTCCCTTGCAGGGCTTCCATAGACTTAGGAGTGCTGCCTGGTTTAGCTCCAAATGCAATTACTGGTGTTTTTCTTTGGCATCTAACCCATCGTGGGGACAGCATTCCAGAAAGAACTTGGGCACTCTGCTGTCCGAGCAGGCTCGACAAAGGGCACCACCATGAAGGAACAGCTGCAGGGACCCCCATTCAAAGTGCCCATGTGGCCTCCCTGGGGCTGCAGAGGGCGGGGGGGGGGGGACCACGATTATCATCCTGGGGCAGCCTGGGGAAGAGTGGTCAAAGCAAATGGCTCCACTCCGGGGTTCAGGCCACTGTCCACCATACCTGGACTCTTTGGTTTTGCCCGGTGGCCCCTCCTTCTCTCTCCCCGCCCCCAGCCCCTCCTTTGTGCTCCCTGCCCCTGAGCACCAAGGTCACTCAACCTGGGACTTCTCCTCCCATCTGTGAAGGGATGGATCCTCTCTACCCAAGGGAGACTTCCAGAATGGTGCCTGCTCAGCCTTCCTACAATCCGGGTTCATCAGGGGAAAGAAGCCAGGGTGGGGAGGGTCAGCCTCACTCTTGGTGGGAGACACTGGGGCCAAGTGGGCCTGGGAACCATGGCAGGTCAGTAACGGTCCGCCACCCGAAACAGGCCCTATACTCTATTCGCTGCCCCCGGACACGGCTTCCTGGCCCCCGACGGCCTCTCTGGAGGATCCTGGAGCCACCTCGATTGTCCAGCTCAGTCAGCCACCCAGACACTGGGCATTCCACCACGGCAGCGCGGCACACCGGGGTGGGGGGCGGGGGGAGCCCTCGGCACCACCCCCAACCCCTCCCCTCCCGCACCTCCTTCCCTCCCACCTGGCATCTCTTCCCCCCTTTGGTCACTCTTCCTGCAGCAGGGGCTCTCGGTCCCCTTCCTGCACCCTGTCGTCCTCCTCCTTCTCCATGCAGCCCACGGTGGCGGCCAAGCCGGCGCCCACGCCGCCCCCGACCACCGCAGCCCCCGTGGCCCCCACCGCAGCGCCAGCCGCCACCATCCCGGCCTCCGCAGCCAGCGCGGCCGCGGCCATGCCCGCGCCCACCACGCCGCCCGCCAGGCCCATGAGCCCGGCCCCGACGGCGCCCCCCACGGCGGCCAGGTGGCCACAGAAGCGCATGGTGTACGAGTCCATGAAGACCTTGGCCTCGGCCTGCAGCTCGGCCTCCAGGGCCTCCAGGGTCTGCTCTCTGCCCTTGCACAGCAGGGCCGCCCCGTGGCGGGCCAGGACGGCGTCCTTCTGGGCGCACAGGAGGTTGCGCATGGTGTCGGGCAGCACCCGCAGCGCCGAGAAGATGCGCTTGGTGGCCGCGTCCTGCGGCGGGGAGAAAGGGAGGCGCGCTGACCGCCCGCCCGGGAGCCCGAGGCCTGGGGCTCCCGCGCGGGGCCGCGGCTCACCTGCTGCCGCACGTACTCCTCGAACTCCTTCTTGGCAGCTTCCACCGTCCTCAGGTCGTGCAGCTGGGCGGCCATCTGTCCACGGCAAAGCCAGGCTGCCTCCCTCCTCCCGCTCCCGCCCTCGGCTGCATCCCAGGGCCCACGCGCCCGGCCCCCCAGACCCTCCGGAGGGTTGCGGGGGGACGTACCTCGTCCGCGGAGGCGAACCCGGGCCCGGTCCTCCCCATCCAGCCCGAGAGGTTCTGCGGAGACATGAGGGGAGGGGTCAGGGCGGGCAGGGGGGCGGGGGGCTCTCCGGGGCCTGGGGGCGGGCGGGAGGGGGGGCGCACCTTGATTTCCTGAGCTAACTGCTGCCCCGTGAGCAGGCGTCTGTCCCCCCTGGCCACGGGGCGGCCCTCGCTCCAGTACCCCGGGCAGCGGCTCTTGGCGTGCTGGGGGGCTGCGCTCAGCACGTCCGCCACGTAGGCACAGAGGTGGCCGAAATCGTCATCTGTGTCTGAGGAAGAGATTCCTCATGCTGAGGAGACCGGGGGCTGAGCAGGGCCGGGCTTTGGGAGGAGAAAGGGTGTCAGAGGCAGGGAGAAGCTCGCTGGGGCCAGGGGGTGGCGGGAGGAGGGCAAGCTGGGGAGGCCTTGTCCCCGGGGTCGCTCACCGCAGGGGCTTCCGTGGCCTTTGCTTGCCCACCGACGCCCCGGGGTGGGCAGGAGGTAACAGCGGGCTCTCCTTCCTTGGAGCAGCTCCTGAACCTTGGGGTATTTGCCGGAGGATTTCTGAGAGACGGATGGGGAGACCTCTGAGCTAGGGACCAGGCTCCTGTTCTTGGCTCCACTGCAGGCCCCCTCGGGCCTCCCCTCCCCTTCTGCCCAGTTCCTCCCGAACCCCCTTGCATCCCCTCCTTCGGCACCCCTCACCTGGATGATGTCACCCACGCGGCCCAGCCCTGCCTTGTTGGAGTAGGATGAGTCACGAACTAAGAGATCTAGGTGCTGGAAGAGAAGGGGTCCTGACACCAGCAGCCTGGGGGTGTTAGGGTCTGGGGTGATGGGTCCAGAAATGGGTGTCTCACCTGGATTGGCACCATCCCATAATGCCTGCCCATCACCTCGGCCACGTGGACAAACATCTGGGGGTGAGGCACCAGGGGTCATGGCTGGGTTACCCCAAGGACTGTGGCTTCCTCCCCTCTGGGCCCACTGGAGGACCCCCCACCCTCGCCCCCATACTCTCCCCATCCCCCACACTCCCAGCTCTGGGATTCTCCTGCCTCTCCCAACCCGGCATCTCGTGCTCCACCCTCTGCCCTCAAACCCACCAGCCCAGCTCCAGGTCATGAACTCCTAGGCCAGAACGGCTGGTCCAGTCCCCTGGACTTATGGCCAGGGCAGGAATAGGGTGGCACCCCAGGACCAAATTTTCTCCTCACCTCCAGATATTCCAGGTCTGTATCCTTCAGCTCCGGGGAGGTGTTGAGGATCTGGAACCAAGGAGAACAAGATGGAAGAGGGTCTGCAAAGGCAAAGAGATACTGGGAAGACCCCGGTGAGGAAGGAGCTCGCAGGCCGACAGTGGGGCCAGGACCCGGGAGACACCTGCCTGGGGGCCTCCGCAGCCTGCAGGGCCTGGGCTGGCCGTGAGGGACCGAAGGCAGGCCCGAGAATGGTCCTGCGGGCCTTCAGCGGCTCCCGGGGACCTTTGACTTCCCTTTTGAACAAACCATGTTCCCACCTTCACCGACTGCAGGCATCCCTCCCTTGCAGGGGCATCCCCAGAACCTGTGGGGGGACCCCAGACACAGGCGTCTGTGAGATCAGGGTAAGCATCCCGAGCACTCCCAGGGCCAGCCCCGGGCTGAGATGTCCCCGTCCTGGAGAAAGCTGAGCGGGAGCTGGGCCGATGGGGCGGGGCACCGGATCACAGCGCCCTCACCTGGTAGGAGCTCAGCATCGTGGTGAGGGCACAGAGCTTGGTCCTGGTTTCTCTGCTCAGCTCGGGGCTCATGGCGTCCCCTGTGTCCACCAGGAACACGGCCACCTGTGCAGGGGGCGGGGGAGGCGGGGAGATGAACCGAGGGGTCAGGCCTGCCTCACTCCGCCACGTGCTCCCCCAACCCTCCCTCGTCCACCGCATCTTCCTGTACCTGCCCCCAAAGCTTGCTTTCTCCATTCCCCTCCCCTTTGTCTACGATCTCCCCGTCCCCCCAAACCTCTTCACCCTCTCCTCCCCCGGCCCGCAATCTTCACCTCCTGTGCCCTTAATGCCCCTCACCTTCCTCCCCTCCTTCCCCAGCAGGAAAGGGTGGCTCCACATCCATATGCCCCTGGTAAGGCTGTTGGCACCCCACCTGAACCCCTGCAGGGACCCTCCTCCTCTCGGCCAGCCGCCCCCCCCTGACTCCTGCAAGGCAGAAAAAGAGAGCATCCGTTGGTCCATCCAGCCCCCATTCCCCTCCCAATTCCAGGCTGGGACCCCTAAACTGCCCCCCTGCCCCAGCCCTTCCCTCACCAGGCTTGGCAGGCCCCGGAGCAGGTGGTTGAGGAGGAAGGTCTTCCCTGAGTGCTGCTCCCCCAGGACAGCCAGGAGGCAGACAGGGGTGTCCCTGGCCAGGGGGTGCTTCAGACAGCGGTTGATGGCCCCCATCCTCAGGATCAGGCCTCCAGAGGTGTTGATTCGCACCAGCAGCAGTGGCTCAGCCCTCACAGCACATGTCTGCGTCGGGAGAAGGAAGGTTCCCTGAGCCACCAAGGGCGGCGCGCGTCCGACCCCAGACTCCGTTCCGCACCCCGACATCCCAGAATAGAGCCAGAGCTGCCGGGCCCCTCAGGGATCGGACCCAGGTCCCTCCAGCTCCCCCCGCCCCAGCAGCCCCAGCGCGAGGCCTGGGCCCCGGACCTGCAGCACGGCAGGCAGAGGCCTCTGCGGCAGGAGCTTCATCTTCTCCCCCAGGCTCCGGAGGCCCTTCTTCTGCTTGCAGATCTTCCGGCACTCGGGGCAGCAGGCTGGCTGGCAGCCGGGGACACGGTGCGTGCTGAAGCACCGCGTGCAGAAGTCATGGCCGCAGTCCAGCGAGATGGGCTCCCGCAGCCTCTCCAGGCAGATGGAGCAGGCAGGAAGCTCCCGGGGCGCCGCAGGCCGGGACCCCAGGCCCAGCTCTAACTTGGGGAATGGCGTGTGGGACCTGGGGTGGAGGGGGTGGGGGGCGGCAGAGCAGGCTGTTGGGAGCAGCATGGGGGGGCGTGCAGGGAGTACGGCGGGCTGGGAGTTTGGCGGGCAGGGTGCTCCCAGAGAGGCCAGCTCACTGACTTGCACCCCAGTGCCGGGGATGGCAGAGCTGTGGGGACAGTGCTCCGGGCAGGGAGGCGCCCGGGTGAAGTCCTAACCCTGCCCCATCGCCACCCCGGGCAGCCACGGGCAGGCTCCTGCACGGACTGATCTGGGCCCCCCGTTTCCTAACCAGCCAAGAGGAGAGCTTAGCAGCCCTGGGCTCATGGGGCCATTAGGGCACCCTGCCCAGTGCCTGGCACAAACCTTCTGGAAACCTCTCTCCCACAGCCTTCCACTGCAAGGGCTCCCACTGGGAGTTACCGGCTTCGGCCGGACCGCCCCCCCCCCCCCCCCCTGCCGACAGGAGTGACACCTGCATACACCGTGGGGCCACAAGGAGAGGGTGGGAGCCTCCCGGTGGTGGGCCAGATGGCTCTGGTTCTTAGAAGATGCCTTCCGCGCTCCCTCTCGGAGCTGGATTCGGTCTCCAAGCAGTACCCACCGGATTCTCCCTGTCCCTCCCTCCACAGCAGATCCAGCTTCGGGCCCTCCCCTGGGACAGCCCACAGGACGCCGGGGGCCACAGGGCCCGGGTTCCTGGACCCACAGAGAGCGAGCAGGCCTTGAAGCAGTCCTGCTGGCAGGCCCTGCCACTTACCAACTGTTGCGACTGCTTCCCACGAAGCTCCGTTTTCTCTCCTTGGAGACAAAAATGGGGGGCAGGGGGTGGGAATAAAACGTTATCTAGAAGAGAATCCAGGTTTCTGTCTTCCTCCTGGGTCTCAGTGGCCTCCATCCCCCTTCTGCAGACCCATCCCTCGTCCCCAGGTGGCCCTTTCCCACCCCCACCCATTCTGCCCCCCCTCCCCCCCCAGATGTCAGGACCCAGGACTTGCCTGTTTGCCCAGCCAGTGACAAAAGGAGATGATTGACAAGGCGGACCTCGGCATGGGGGGCGCTGGGAGTGGGGAGAGGTCTGCAAGCAGAGAGCGGAGGCCCGAGACAGAGACCCGGTCGGCTGCAACAAGGATGGCTTTCCTCCTGGAAGGGCCGAGCTGTGGCAGGTGGAGGGTGGGTGGGTGGGGGATGGTCTCCCCAGAGGAGCCGACCCGGACTCGTCAGAGCTGGAAAATAGATGTGACAGTCGGGAAAGAGGAGGCTGCCTCTGGACTCACCCCAGGGGGAGGAGACAGGACTGCGGGAACCAGGGCTCCGAAGGAGGGAGGGACTGAGCTGGGCCCAGAATCCCTGGCAGAGGCTGGGATGCAGGCGAGAGCCGAGGTGGTGAGTCGCCATGGAGACGGAAGGGAAAGATAAGGACAGGGAGGGGGGAGGAGGGATGGAGAGAGAGAAGCCATATGGGTGCATGGCAGAGATGGAGCTGTGGGCAGACACGGCCCCTACTGGTCCAGCCAGGGTTCTTCCGGGGCCACCGAGCACGAGCACGGTGTGCAAAAGGAGGGGTGTGGGAAACGGGGACAGCATCGCCCCAGCTGACCTGGAGAGGAACAGGGAGCCTCCCTTCCGTCACTGGAGGAACATTTTACTGAGCACCCGCTCTATGCGGGGCCCCAGGATGCCGGCCTATTGCATGTGGTCCTGCGCCTTCCCTCCTGGAGCCGAGTCCCCAGCCCCCCTGGCATCTCTGACATTGGCTGTGTGACCCCTGGTGCTCCCCCTTCCCATGGCTTTCACGTGGCTTCAAGCTCGTGACCGTCCCTTCTGGACCTTCTGACTGCCTCTTGACTGGCCTCCTCCCATCTGCTGCCCAGCGCACAGCCAGCATCCACCACCACCCCCCCCCCAGCACAGCTGCTCCATGCTGTTCCATGCTGCTCCAACACTGGCCATAGCTCCCTACAACCATCAGATCAAAATCCAAACAACCTGGCCTGCACCTGCGGGCCCGAAACTTCCTCTCCGGGCTTTGCCCTCTCTCCCCCTTCCCTGCTTCTGCACCTTGGCTCTGGGTTCCCCCTGCCTGCATAAGGGGCCCCCCTTCCTCCCTCCGGAGAGACCCTCGCAGGCCCAGCTCAGATGCCATCCCCCCTCCGGGGACTGCCTGCCTCCCCTTTCCTGATTGGACGTGATCTGGCCGTCAGGTGGCTCGTGGTCAGGTACCTGGTTGTGACAGGTTCCGAGCAGCCAAGGCTCTGGAGCCAGACTGCTCTGGGCTTGCTTCCCAGCTGACCTGTATGAGCCAGGGGCCCTGGGTGTTTGCTTTCACTCCTCTGAGCTCTGAGGGGGTCACAAGTACGTACAGAAAGCCACTTGCCCAGGGGAAGTTATTCTTAAGCCCCAGGTGCTAGGATGCAGAGGGGCAGGGGGCTGGATTCACCCGGAGAAGTCCATCCAGTAGAGACCTTCTCTAGCAGGCGGGGCTGGATATTGCTCACGGCTCACTCTGGTCTTTCACACTTGGAAACGGGATGGCACTGGTCACGCACCCAAGAAACTGGCCCTGGTCCCTCTGGCTTGCTGTGTGGATGGGGGATCAGAAGGACGGGGCTGGAGGTGGGCGGGGAGGCCGGCTACAAAGGCTAGGGCCCCCCCCCCCAGGCCAGGCACTGAGAGAGCTGCTTGCTGTGAGCTACTGTGGGAACCGGCCCTGCAGAGCGACAGGCCTGGGGAAACTTATTGCATCCTGGGGCTGAGAGCCTCCCGCTCCTGGAGAAAGTCCAGGCCTCCGTCCCTTTGCTCTTAGAGGACCCTGCTGGTATCTGGGGCTCTGAGGGGCACCCCTTGCCCAGGGAGACCGACTGTGGGGGTTAGGTGTGGATGGCCCCATTCTATCCACGAGGCTCTGTAGGCCTGTGCATGTTTCTACCGTCTCCGAGAAGGATTGAAACCTAACGGGAGCATGAGATTCTCCAAACTACAAGAAGAAAATGTCAAATCAAACATAATACCTGCTGAGTTTGGCACCTGCTACCCTCTACGTGATGTCAACGGGTAAAATCAACTCGGCTTATCCTCTGTGAGGTCAGAATCAAATCACGAGCGCCACTGAGCCAAGAAATGGTTCCTGAGCACCTGCTGAGTGCTGAGCACCGAGCTGGATTCTGGGATAGTCGTCACGTGGTCCTACACACTAACAAGTAATTTGTTCTTACCAAATTCAACGCTGTAAAGATTATACAAATCCTCTTTCAAAAATTCAGGGCAGGGGCGCCTGGGTGGCTCAGTCAGTTCAGCGTCTGCCTTCGGCTCAGGGTCCTGGGATCGAGCCCATCACTGGGCACCCAGCTCAGCGGGGAGTCAGCTTCTCCCTCTCCCTCTACCCCTCCCCCCTGCTCTCTCTCTCAAATAAATAAATAAAATCTTTAAAATAAATAAATAAAATAAAAAATTCAGGGCAAAAAAATGTCTGTTCCACGTGGGCTATGGGCAAAACTTGTTTGGGCGTGTCTGCTCTGATGTGGAGAGAGAGTTCCCCAAGGTCAAAGTTCCTGAGCACTGCAGGTAAGCCCTGCCCAGGAGGGGGAGGGGATACTAGCAGGTGGCCCCGTGTGCCTGTGTAGGGACCACAGTGTGTGGAAAGGAAAGGAAGAAACTCTGCTCTGCCTCGCCCCTTGGTTTCTAGTGGGTGAGGATCCCATGTGGGTCCCCCATAGTGCCCCCAGCCCACCCCAGGGACTCCTAGGGTCAGGAAAGTTCACACTGAGCCAGGCCTGGCCCTACAAGGTAGACAGGCCTCCGGGGTGCTCCTGGGAGCTGAGTGGTGACTTCAGAGAGAGCAGAGCAAGAGGGTGGTCCTGGGTTTCAGGAGCTTGGGCTGTGGAGAGGGAGTGAGTTTGTTCATTCATTCACCCAACAAACATGGTGGCTCCTCCCTGTCTTTGGGACCAGCTCCCGGTGGCCCAGCTCTGACCTCCTGACCTCTGGTTTCAGCTTCTGGCCTGGGGAGAGGGGAGGGCAGAGAGTCGCTTACAGAAAAACCAGGAGCCAAAAATACAGTCTCCTAGACTGCGCCCCTGTTTGGGAAGGCTTCTGGGTCCCCTGATGCAGGCAGGAGCTGCTACACACACACACACACACACACACACTCATTCACCTAATCACCCCCTCTCATGCCCTTCCGTGCAAATTCACACACATACACGGTCAACATAGTCCCACTTACCCACACCGTGCACACCGCCCCTTGTCTGTATAGATTCCCCAGCACTCATGGGTATATACTTAGACTCCCAACCACACATGCACATCCACACACTCATACACTCGCTCCTTAACACACTCACACACAAACACACTCGCATGCCTGCCAGGGCCCTCCTACTTGTGCACACTCACACATGAGTTCACACTTACTCCCATGTGCATGCACACAAGCCATAGACTCCTACTCCTGAGCGTTGTCCCACACACCCTATGTGCATGAACTTACCCTGCGTAACACAACCTACGAGGGAGGTACTACATTACTCCCATTTTACAGAGGAAGAAACAGACCAGAGAGGTTAAGTCACTTGTCCAAGGTCACACAGCCATTCATGGCAGAGCTGGAATCCAAACCCAGTCAGTCAGGCTCCTGCGCCCAAACTCTTGACTACTACATTCTATGGTTTTCTGGGTGGCAGAAATGATGTCCGCTATCATCAGCCTGGAAAGCAGTTTGTGGTCTTGCTGTGTCTCCCTATGCAGTCACTCACTTCCGAGAAGGGAAGAAAAATCGGACAAGGCCTGGTCTAGGTGGATATTGGAATTAGGAATCAGGCAACTTCGTTGTGGATGGTTCTGGCCCCAGCTTGCTGTGTGACCTTGGGCAAGTCACTGATCTTCTCTGGGCCTCAGTTTCCTGCTGTGTAAGTGGAAGGGGGCTCAATGAGGCCAGAGGGCCCTTCTACTGGAGAGTCCTGCTCCTCTCCTGCCTCCCTGGCCTGGAGCTTCCCGAGGGCACGGGGCAGGCCCGCACTCCCCAGGAAGCCTGGTCTAGCAGACACTGGCGAGCACTGGGTCCCTCTTTGTCCAGCCTCGTCACCTGGACAGCTCTCCCTTGTAGGAACCTGGATGCCCCCAGCACTGCCAGCGACTTGCAGGCCATGAGGGGGATCGTCACACCCTCCCTCACGGTTGCTGTGCTACTGGGGCAGATGTCGGGGATGTGCCTTCTCTGGGAAGATCCAGCCCTTTCCATCCCCTGGCCTCCACCCAGCTGCCCAACGGCACTTCCCGCTGGGTGACCGGCTGGGAGAAATTGAAGGAAACGAGCCCACCTCTGGGGCTGAGGGGACATCCCTCCACCCATCCCCACCCTGAACCCAGGTACGCTCTTCCCCACTCCTCCCCAAGCCCTTCCCAGCCCCCTGCCCTCTCCATCCACCCCCCCAAGCCTGAGCCTCAGCTTCCCTCACCAGCCCCGCATCCCTGTCCATGGTACCTCTCCCTGAATGCAAACAGCTCTCTCTGGTTGTGGCCAAGGCAAGACACTGTCACTCTTTGTCTTCCATTTCTTCCACAGCTTCTTCCTCGTCCGCAGTCTCTCCAGCAGACTCATGTGCCACTCCTGGACCAGGAAGTCTGTGAAGGTCTCTACTGCAGGTAGATCCCAGACACCCTGATCATTGAGCACAATGTACTGTATGTAGAGACCCCACCCAATGTGTCCCAGAGGCCTGTCAGGTGAGTGAGGAGTCCACTCACCCACCCATCCATGTATCCTTCCATCCACCCATCCACCCATCCATCCATCCATCCATCCATCCATCCATTCTCCATTCCTCCAAACATCCATTATGCATGCACTGATTATCTACCCATTCGTTATCCACTTATTTACCCACCTACCCAGTCAACCACACACTCATGCATTATCCATCATTAATTCTTCCATGTATGCACAATTCATTTCCTATATTCTTTTATCCATCTATTCCCCAGATATTCATTGATACATCTTCCCATGCATGCATATATGCATGACTTCTTCCAACCACTTTCCCATTCACCCATCCTCTCCTGCACCCACCTGCCCCTTCCTCCATCCTTTCCCCCACCCACTACCCCCATCCACCCACCCACCCACCCACCCATGCATCCAGCCACCCACCCATCCATCCATCCATCCATCCACCCATCCACCC